>NW_024704742.1:119214544-119842330 GCF_018977255.1 Callorhinchus milii | reverse complement strand
CCCAGACCTTCATTCCCGAACCACCTCAAACCCCAGATGTTCATTCCCCAACCCCCCCCCAAACATCCAGAGCACCCCCAACCCCCAGAAGTTAATTCCCGACCCCCCCCAATCCCTAGACGCTTCATAAATGTAATTTTTTTGTTGTTATTCTTTTTATTGTTGTCACTATGCCAAGGAAGCACCACTGATGTCGCTTCCTGTGTGACGTGATATCAGCGGTGCTTCTTCCTTCTCATAGTGCCCATGTACAGAAAACCATCCATTCGGTGCCAGGGGTGTGCCACGCCTGTGATACAGCTGGTACCCAGCAGATAAGTGGGCTGTGCTAAACCGACGTGTGTTTTAAAGTACATGGACTTTGTGCAACAAGTTGTGTTACAAAACATAAAAGTGATTTTTTTAAAATATGGTTTTATAAAAATACATTGGAGCTCTATTGGATAAATATAATTTTAATCAGCTCATTCTGGGTTCTCTTGTATTTTGCAGCAATTCGCCTATCCCGGTTTCATCAAGGGTATGTTACATTAAATATCACGATCCTGTGAGTGTTGGTGTGGCCCAGCATCTAACAAACGTGGTTTTTATAGACAGAGGCCTGATAGTTGTACCCTACGGTGAAGGTAGGTACTAAGGCTTTGTGTAAACTCAATAGCTCTATGACTTATTTGAATTGTACGTTGTAACTGAGCGAAATAACTTTCAAGTGTTATTGAAAGTGCATGATCCTCTTATTGAATCTTACACAGATTCTTCAATTGTGTGTTGTAATATATGCATTGCTAAGTGTTGAGCAATATTTTGCATGAAGGATCTGATTTCTGGAAGTTCGAATAAGTTGCAAAAGACACAACTAAAGAATTTGTGAAGGCAAAACTGAACATTTGCTTTAGAATAGGGAAGAAATTAAACGGTTTACCATGCACAATAAAAAACAAAACGTATGCAGTCTGTGGTTAGTGTGGTAACTCATTTAACTATGTCAAAGCATGACAAATGTAGCAGTAAGCATACATAAGATTGAAGTTTTTTGTTGGCTGTATCTAATGTATGTAACTGATAGTAGTACGACCAAAAGTGAAGTAAATAAAATTTGAACAATTGGCACAAGATATATAACCTCTGAACAATGACTGAGATTGAATTTAGACCAAACATTTTACAACTCTATAGTATGCTAAACACCAAAGTCATACTAGCAAAAAAATACATGCATAATGTTGGGTATGGATTCCATGAACTTGCTTTTATTGTATGTATCAATATGGTATTGAGTTTATTCATCAGTACATGCACAGTTTTGTCTTTTATTTTTCAAGCAGGAAAATAAGTTTGTTTCTGACTTAACATGCATAGTATGCTTTGTTAGAAATAATCATGTTATTTGATTTATGACGAATTGATGGACAGCCCAAAATTTTAAAGCAAGTCTACCAAGATACTGTTCTGATGTGTTTTATTGCAGTCAAGCTACTAGTGCAAGATAGAAATCTTATAGTTGTTTGTGTGATCTGTTTGCAAAGTAACTTGAGTGACAAAAGTTTTAAAAAAAAAGTTGTTTTAACAAGACTGAAAGGTATAGTTGGAGTAGTGAAAATATTTTGCCAATATTGGTATCTTAAAACTATACTTTTAACAGTGTTTGTAAACAAATTCAGCAAGAACAATAGTAGGTTGGCAGTTTTTGCATTTTCCATGTAGATTTAAGGTTGGAATATTAGGAATTCTAATGTCTTGCAGGGAAAAATTCAGTGGAGCTATTTCAATCTGATTTATTTAGTACTAATATTTAATGCCATTCTCTAAAAGCTAGAGCTATTCGAGTTATAAGCTATTAGATTCACTAGAAACTTTTGTAAAGAAAATCCCATAGTAACATTGAAATGAAAATAGTGAAAATTTACATCAGACTAATCAATCTCTGACAAAGAAAAGTAGGTTAAAGTATCAAGTATGATTCTTCATGATAACATTTTAATATTTGGTTAGCTTCTGCCTAAGATTTTTTAAACATAAAATTGGTTGATAAATGATACCTCATCTTTTCCATTTACCTTGCCTATTTTGACTGAAGTTTTTCTCATCTTTCCTTGTAGTTCAAGCTTCTTATACCATTTTTGTCTACAAATTGGACTGTCACTACTCTTTGCAGTAAATCCTGTGAAGCATTTTGAGATGACATCCTGTCATGAAAGGACAATGTCTCAAAGTGCTTCATGGGATTTAATGTAAAGGTTTTATGTTGCATGCAAGGATTCTTCTTATTAAAATTAAACATTTTAATTTGCTATATCAAATGCAGTGATTCTTATTAACAATCATGTTGCTTTTTTTTGCACTGTCTTCAAAGCTTGTTTACATTTTTCTGGCCTTGTGACAAGAAATAATTATAGAAATGTATTCTACCAGAATTACAGTAAAACTGGAGATTAATATATCCCAGGATTCTTTTTGCTGAGGTTTTTAGTTGCTATTCCATATTCACCTCCCATTGATGGTGTTAAATCTGCCATTCATCCGAGATTTGTTTCCAGGCCTCCCTGTACTAGGTCAGTCTCATTCATGTACACTGATGATGCACATTTGCTTGCCAATTACGTTTCCAATGTTCATTTGAGCTTTATTTCATCTTCCATTTTTCTGTCCAAGTGCACATTACAAAATCTTTCGTAATTTTTTTTGTTGCATCCTTTGTCTCCATTGATGTCTCTATTTTAATGTCATCATTAAATCTTGCAAGTTTACAATCAATATCAATTTCCATATAGGTCATAAATATGGACTCTTCATGGGGCTCCACTTAGCATTGCCTGTATTCTGACATTAGAGGACTATTATACTGTACTTCATATTTTTCACCAACTACTTATGTCCATGTTCTAGCTAGAATACTTATGTGCTTTTAGTTTAATTAGGATTCTTTCATGTTGAACTTTATGACAAGCTTTCCAAAAGTGTTGACGTAGGCAGTATCATCATTGGGTTCTAGCTTTCATTATTTCTTGACGCGATTTCTTAATAAGGAATCCAGTTCAAGGTTTTGTTGACTCAAGGGAATTGCACTCTGGAAGTAGATTGTGTTGGAGCAATGTTCCTATGGATGGGGGCGTTTACCTGAAGAAGTCCCCATTGTGAGACTCGGATTGCTTATTAAGGAATCTTGTTAAGACATAACATGAATTTGACCCAATGTCAACTGATTAGATGATCAATTAGACACGATCTTTAACATCTTGAAAGAAGTTAAGGATTCAGTTATGTAGTGAACATGTTTTAGGGAATGGCTTTGACAGTGTATTCTGTGGTATAATACATAGTTTTATTTCATCATATCCAGAGTTACTGTAGTCAACTAACTACAGCATTCTAATAATATGGTGACATCCACCTAATTATGTTGAAGTGACATTCTTCTGAGGTTATTTGCCGACTGAGAAATGTGGCAGGTGAAGGCTTTATTTTAAAACAATTGACATTTTCACACTTGGCAAAAAATCTTTTTTAAATGGCCAGTTCTTGATTTGTTCATGTTTTACTTGGAGAGTGTGTATCCTTTGTAGTTCAAAATTAAGATTCTTTAATAAAATGCCTTCTCATGCCATGTTCCATAACAACTATACAATTCAACATCTTGTATACTTCGGTAGGTTTTGATGTAATTTTTTTCACAGATACATAAAACCTACTGTTCCGGTTCTAATATCTGCAGTTTTAATCATCACTGAGTGTCTTTTTGAATATTTTAATTTATTTACGTTAATGTGCTCCAAATGGTGGTTCAGTTGTATGGGATTAAGTATAAATGGTATAGCAGCTGCATTAAGTAACTTTTATATAATCTAAACCAGAGGCTGGTTCTTTTCCTGCAGGTATACCATGTTTTCAAGTAGAAACCTATTGGTAGTTTGAAATGTATCCTGATTAACTTAAGGATTTTCTTTATTAACCATACTTAATGGTAGATGGAATCCCAGTACCAATATTAATTTGGTTTTGTATGTTTTCTCTGTGATGTGTGTGCATTAGTGGATGACTAGACTGGCGAAGGCAGACCTGTACACTTGCCTACTGTAGGCATTGTTTGCCATGCCACTAATGCTGCCACCAAGCAAAATCTTCACGGGGGGATAATGGCTGGAGACTGCCCGTCGACATCTTCCAAGATGGACACCCTGTCTTTTTACTTTTTATTTGTCCCCTGTATGCATCTCTTCTCTTTAAACATTTTAATCATTTTCGGTTTGTAAACTAGCCTTGCTTACCTTGCAATGTATTGTTTCATAAATGTTCTCTAACCAAAATACTGTTGATTGATTTGGTACTTTTGCGAGAGAGTGTGTGTGTGTGTGTGTGTGTGTGTGTGTTTGTTGGGGGTGTGTGGATTTGTTTGTGGGATTTGTTTCCTAATTGTACTTTTTTCTCTTAATATTTCAAAAGATAAGTGTATGTCCTTGCTTCTTAAGATTTTGCATTATACTCAACTGTAATGTTAAGCGTTGATTTTCAGCAACATTATCTGAAGGCATACTTATGCCATCGGAATCTTTAATTTGATGTAATAGTATCCTTAAGACTTGCGTTTGTTTTCAGTTGCACAGTGAGAAGTCTTTTTTAGTAAACGGTTTCTGTGTGCTTGTACATATGTATATTACCTAAAAGCTATAAGAACACTGTTACTAACTTGTAAACTGTAATGAAAGTGGCTAAACAAGTAAACACAATTTATGTCCATTTTATACCACATATATAGCCTCTAATACAATGTTTTGTGTGTTATGCTTTGTTGTATGCTATAATTAAGTAGCTATGGTGTTTTTAATAGTCAGACTTTTACTGAAGTTTGTATACCCATTCAAAATAATACTGCTCCAATTTCCTGCAGGTGTTCATATAGTGTTACACAAATTATTTATCAATCCATCTATCTCTACATTCAACTGTCTTAAGAAAAGGCGAATATGTATATAAAAAGCATTGTGTGGTACAAAACAGAACATGGAGTGGTAGACGTGAAATGCAGTGCTTTGATCATATAATAGAATGGGCGAGCTTTGACCACAACCTTTTTTTTAAAAAGAATCATTTGTAGGGTAAGCTCAGCATCTTACTGCTGCCAGTAATTTAAAGTGCTAATTGTGCATCCTCAAACGTATATCAATTCTTATGCTTAACATCTAAAGTTATCATAGTTGTAGTGTTAAACTTTTTCATAAAATGGTAAGATAATTTAAGTAGTTATAAAATACAGCACAATTATTTTAAAGATTACAGCATTCCTTCTAAATTCCTAAAAACATTAAATTTGAACTGCTTTTACCTGTTAAGTTTTGTTGGAAAATCACAACACTATAAACATTACAATTTGTTTCACTTGTTTTAATGAAGTGTTTGAGTTAATGTTGAAATCATCATCCAGATGATAGCAATTTAAATTTGATATGACCCATTTTTAAGATGAATTGATCATTATCACCAGAAATAATTGCCTATTACATTATTTTTTTAGCATAGCCTCTCGGTATTATTTATTCAGGGTTTCACTTGCATGCCACCATGAATATTTGTTTGCAGAATTTTGAATACAAGATATTTTTCTTAACAGGTACTCCAGTGTCAGGGACAATAAGAATAATTTGCTGTGATTTTTATAATAAAGTGAAACATTAAAACCTATTTTGACAATTTCACTCTTAATACTGTGCTGTCAGAAACAAACATTTCTGAATCGCAGCAAACAAGCTTTCAGCTATTATCTTTGGTATTTGAAGACTGGGGAGCAGCAGCATAATAGTGGTGGTACATTGTGAGCAGTAGGGTCAGGGTGTTGATTTTTATAAAACTATCTGAATGCATTAAGTTGAATTCATTAAATTCAGTGCAAAGTCATATTGACATTGCATTGTAGTTGGCGGTCGCTTGACAGTGTAAGATTATACTGATGCACATAATGTTCTGTTTGTTTGCAACAAACTTACCAGGTAAATGGTTATGAAATTTTAGGGCTATAATTTATACTAAAGATGTTCAGGACAAATCAAATTAAAAAAGAAACTTTGTAAGTTCATATGTAAACAACTTTGATTTCCTACTGCGTTTGTTTAGCTGGTTTTAAATTAAACAAATTGGAATTCTCGAATTTTGGCTTTGTCATTTGTTGGGGACTAAAAAAATTTTTAAAAAATGTTCTTCTTTTCTGTATCTGATGTTCTGTGTGCTAGTAGCGATGCAGCCAACATGAACGGTTGTCGTGTGTAACACAACTTTCGAACACTGAGAGTGATCGCCTGGGGAAAACGTCCATGCTTGATATCGTATGGTACATGACCAATAAGTTTCAAGTACAGGTGACCATAGCTCAAAGTGCTAAATTATTGTCTACATTTTTAATTATTAAAAAAGTTTTCCTGTAATATATGGTTGCTTACAGTTTTGACAGTTTTACATCTTTATTTTAATTTTATTGCAGAGTAGGTTAAAAGACATCTTTGTTTGTATGTTTTTGAAAGGCTCTAGAAGTGAGTTCTCAGAGTAGTCAATCGGTGCTATTGAGATGGGATAAACAATTTTATTTTGCTCCATTATCCTAAGTAATTGTTCTATTTCTTCCGCAGGAAAAATCCCAGATGAAAGCAAAGCCTTGGCCCTTTTGGCACCTGTCACTTCTATTGCAGGCTTGATGCCTGGTGCAGGATTGCTCCCAGTCCCCACTTGCAGCCCCCTTGCTTCAGTAAGTGACATTTTAAACCCTGAGTGTTTGATAAGCATTCCTTTGTAGTAAAATAATTTAACTGTGCATTGCTTATGGCATTATATAAATTGTAATATGAAATCTACATGCTTCTCAAACCAAGATTTTCTTTTGACAGATTAGTGCCGTTGATGCAGTTGGTAGTGCAATGGGTGCTGTTGTTGGTTCTATTCCCTTTGGTGCACTGGGAGCACTGCAAGGACTTGATCCCAATTTTGCCGCCCTGGGAATAAACGCTCAACACCCCACAATAGGAAATGTGGATCCTTCCAAGATTGAAGAAATCAGAAGAACAGTTTATGTTGGAAACTTGAATTCGCAGGTAATTTAAAAACTTGTCCAATAAACCTGCCAATAACTTTTTTCACCCTAAAAAAAGAAAAAATTCTGTCCTTAAAAATAAATTCTATGCAATGGATTATAAATAACAATTGATTGAACTTTTTCAAAATTGACTCTTGAGTTTTGCTATGAATTCTTACCAATGAGAAGGCTTGATTATTTGGTCAGTATATAAAGTGGGCTAGAATGTAGGTCTGGTTCCTATAATAATAATCTTTGATATAGTGCCTTATCACGTCTTTGAGACATCTCAGAGCGCTTCACAGAATATACTCTAAAGTGAATTGACTATATTTTTTGAGCGAATGTTTTTTTATACCACACCTTTACTGCCTGTTTGGGTATCACAATTTAATAAATCGATTTGAAAATTGCATTACTATTTCACATTAGATGCATTGTTAGCTGTAACAATGATATGAAAGCCTGTTTTACCTTTATCTTTTTCTAAAGACGACAACAGCAGACCAGCTGCTTGAATTTTTCAGCCAAGTCGGTGAGGTGAAGTTTGTTCGTATGGCGGGAGATGAGACTCAACCAACTCGGTTTGCTTTTGTGGAATTTGCTGACCAGGGTTCAGTACTACGAGCTTTGGCCTTTAACGGAGCCATGTTTGGGGATCGACCTTTAAAGTATGTTTTATTTGGTTTCACGTTACATATTGTGTTGTTTATTGGCATTGTTTATTAAATGCCAAATCAGCAGATGGTATAATGACTGCAATTGGTGTTGTTATTCCAATATATTGTAATACATGAAAATGTACTTCAAATAAGCAATCCACAGTACAATCAGGCAAATGCAGCTGAGAAAAATAAACACAAAATGACCTTTTACACAATCATGAAATACAAATCTAATAGTTAATCAAAGTTTTACCCAATAAATCTTAAAGTTGGAAAATTGAGATAACTGTCCAAACTCTTTCAGTTGTTTGTTGAGCTTAAGCAGTTGCCACTAAGTTATTACATTTGCTAAGTGGTTTTTAAAAACGGTTTATTAGAATTGTGGCTTTTTTTTTAAAAAATGTTATTTTTTTATATGAATTGAGTGTCAGCCTGGCTCAGTTAGTAGCACTCCCGCTTCTGAGTCAGAAGGATTGGGGTTCAAGCCCCACGGCAGAACTTTGAACTCAGAATCGAGGCTGACACTCAAATACAATGCTGGGAGCATGCTATATTGTTGGAGGTGCTGTCCTTTGAGTGAGTCGTTAAACTGAGGTCTCATCTGCCTGTTCAGGTGGACTTTAAGGATCTCATGGCTCTATTTAGAAAGATAAGGAAATTTCTCCCATTGTCTTGGCCAACAATGCTTCAAATAAAATTGGTCTTTCACTTCACTGCTGTGTGTAAATCTCTTCACATCATTAAATCATCCAGTCACACAGGCAGATGGTTTTGAGAACAGTCCAGCAAAGAATTATACAACTTGCATACATTCCATATTGCAAATTACCTAGATGGCTGTTATGCTGCTAATTCCATTGATTGGATCCATATCTCCAAATATGCCAAACCAGTTATTGCAATGTGCTTAAAATAAGTTTTTTTTAACCTAGAATCAATCATTCTAATAATGCGATTGTGAAGCCCCCTGAGATGACACCACAGGCTGCTGCCAAAGAACTTGAAGAAGTAATGAAGAGAGTAAGAGAAGCACAGTCCTTTATATCAGCAGCTATTGAACCAATTCCAGGAATTGGTAAGTTGAAGTAAACAAGCAAGCCTGATATTTTCATTAAAATCCCAGATCTTATGAAGATATGAATTTAATCATTTTCTTTGCACTGAAGGTTTAGTCAAGAACCTAATTCTTGTAAATTTGAATTAGAACTACTGAAGTCCTTCCCTGGAAAAGCCAAGTGTTAAACTAGTGCAACCATAGCTCATTTTATTTTGGCAATTTAAACGCCTTTTGTGAAGAAGCTGACTTTTGCAGGAGTATGGTTCCATGGTGCTGGCAATCTTCAGGTGCCTCTTTCCAAATTACCATTTTTCATATGTGAATCTACATGGGGAATGCTAGGTGATGGTGGAGAGAATGACATTGAGTCTCGTCTTATTATCTGACTTCCTCTCATTTACTGTTTCTAGCAACAGACTGTAGTTGAGTTAATGAGTCTTAACGCCTCAATTTTTGACCCAGCTGTACATAAGCCATATGTCCATATGTACATAGTTCATCAGAAATTGAGCAGCAACATTTTGGTCTGTTTGGCTTAATGCTCATCAGGGGAGACATGCCCTGCAAGTTTAATATAGATATATACTGTATATACTTGGAAATCCAGCCCTTGTTTATCACTACAAACTAATTAATTCTGAAATAGTACCAGGGATACTGAAATCCACATCAATTCAGGGCTAATGAAGGAATCTTAAGTATAATCTGATACTTATACTGATTACCTGTCTCTGTCAATATTGTTTTCTTTATAACCATTTACTTATTCCTTCCATGGTGACATAAAAAATTGTGCACGTATACACTTATGCAAAAATTGTGCACGTATACATGTGTCCATTGGAGATTTTGTTTTTAAATAAAAGTTGTTTTTATTTTAGCTGGGGGAAGGATAATCTTGTGAATAGTGAAGTAGAAAAATATAGGCTTTTTTTTCCCCCAGTGGACGTTTTGATGTCCAGGAGCATCAGAACTGACAGTGATCTGAGTGACAGTCTCGTTGTGTGCCTCCACGCAATAAAGTGATTGATAGCACTTTGCTGCTTAAAGGAATAACGCAGGTTAAAGTTCTGCAGTAAGGCTTCTGGGAGCCAAGACTCAACAACAAAACCATGTTATAATAATAATAATAATCCTTGCATTTGATATAGCGCTTTTCACATCGGGTGGACGTCCCAAAGCGCTTCACAGAATATACTGTAAAGTGAATTGACTGTATATTTGTGGGCGAACGCGGCAGCCAATTGCGCACAGCAATGTCCCACAAACAATCGTAGATTGAAAATGACCAATTTATTATTGTTTTTGGTTTTGGAGGGATTATTATTAGGCTCTGTGTGGAGTAAGGAAACTTGCCCAAGGTTTGGCCCTGCCTGGAATTGAACTCAGGTCTCTCGCTTGCAAAGCGAGTGCTCTAACCACTGAGCTACAGGACTCCTGATGTTGGCCCAATCAGGAGTCCATTTTCTAAATAACTTATATTTTTAATTAGTAACAGATATTTTTGATGTTGAATACTCCAGGGTAAATCCATTCCTTAGAAGTTTGACAACTAATAAATAAAACAATTCCAATATCTGATGCAAGACAAATTGTGAATTTTAATTATTTATAGTTAAAAATGTTTTATAAATGTATTTATACCATCACTGTTGGAGCAATGAAGTTCCGATTTTATATCTTTGCTATTAGTTTGCCATCTAAAAGAAACGACACATAAAACTGAATATCATAGCACTAGATTTTCTGCATATAGTTTGTCATTTGTCTACATTACGCTTACTGAGTATTTACATATTCATTTTTTTGTCTCAAGAGATAGGAATAGAGAGTGATGTTAAAAACAGAGGATCCCAATCTCAATCTCAAGCAAAAAGATCTCGTTCAAGGTCAAAACAGAGGTGAGTACCTTAGTAGTTTTGTCTGACATATGCAGAAACTCATTACTGTAGTTAAGAGTATATAACCCAGACTGATAGCTCCACCTGTGCTTGGAAAGTTGCTGTGGCTACAGTAGAGTGTGCAATCTCTTCCTGAGAGACACATCCTATTTACCTATTTACATTGCACCATCTTCCTGCCCACAGCTAATTCCAACTCATTGAACTCCACTAATAGGAAATCGTGGAGGTTGAGAGCAGCTGTTGCTCAACAATTAACATGAGGATTGTTCACCAGAACACTGAGAACAATTTTCTTCTCCTTTTTGAATACTGTAATGGTATCTTTAATGCTGATCTGGGGAACATTATAATAATAATAATAATAATAATAATCCTTGCATTTGATATAGCGCTTTTCACGTCGGGAGGACGTCCCAAAGCGCTTCACAGAATAGACTGTAAAGTGAATTGACTGTATATTTGTGGGCGAACGCGGCAGCCAATTGCGCACAGCAATGTCCCACAAACATTGATAGTTCATTGACTACTTGTAGGATTAAAAACAGGGGTCCACGCTGGACAAGCAGCTGGAAAGCTTGCCGGACAGCAACATGGCAAGCTGATCGTTTTTAGTTGGTTAGACTCTTAACAGTACCCCATCGCATTCTATGAGGTTCCCCAGGCCTTGACTCTTGCCAAACTGCGCCTAATACTTTCCAGAATTAGATAAGCAGAATGCGTCCCTCCAGGGAGAGAGTGCGCATACCATTCCAACAATCTTATCTCTGGGATTTCCATGTGTAGGTGGGATGCATGGAAATCTCAGCTTGGTTTGGATACTCTGAAAGCACGGTGTTTGGTTTCTACATGCGTCGGGCATCTTGCTGACCAAAAAAGTATGATTAAAAACATTGAATCTGATTTTTTTGCAAATAAAGATTTTTTTAAAAGAAGTTGAAATTTTTATTTACTATGGTAATTTAAAAAAAGGAAAAATCTTATCTTGCTTATTTGTTCATAGTTTGGTTTCTAACAGCACTTTAGTGCATATTTACTGTATTGTAACTCTTTGTAATTTTATCATCACAAAGCATTCTGTATTTTTTTTCTTGAGACGTTCCAGGAGCAAGTCACCATGCAGATCCCACTCGAGACACAAAGAAACACCGAAATCCAAGAGTCCTCGCAAAAAGCGTTCCCGATCCAAAGATAGACGACGGTTTAAAAGTCGTTCCAGATCAAGGTAAACATCAGTTGAAATTTGTCATCAAACCTAATATCTTGTCTTTCTAGTTACAGTGTTTTAACAATATTTTCTCAGCAGTACAAAAAAACACAAACACAAATTCCCACTGGTGTTGCCATCTGACAGGTTCTGACTTAAAAGCCAAAAATTCCTGGTAAGAATGACAATAAAATAGTAAAGTGGCACATCCCAGGATGGGCAATAGGAAGGGGAACTTATCCGGGAATGTGTAAGTAGGACGAAGCTATTGGTAGTGAGTATAACTTTGTGAAAAGTCCTCCTGGATCTCGCTACTGCGTTCGGCACAGTTGATCACACCATCCTCCTCCACGGCCTCCTCCCTCATCCACCTTAGTGGGACCGCACTCGCATGGTTCGAGTCCTACTTAACCAACCGCCTCCACTTCATCTCGGCAAATGGTTTCTCTTCCTGCCCCTGCTGGGTACTCCAGGGCTCTATCCTTGGCTCTTTTTATTCTCATTTATATGCTGCAGACATGGGGTGAACTTGTATACGGATGACAAACAAATCTACTTTGCCTCTTCCAGTATCGACTCCAGGTCCGCCGATGCTCTGTTATCTTGTCTGGCAGACATCAGGGCCTGGATGAGTGTAAACTTCCTGCAGCTGAACGTGGACAAGACGGAAGCCATATTCCTTGGTTCCCGTCAACGTATTCACTCCTGCGGATCTGAACTCCTCAACCTCACTGCGCTCTCCCTCAGACTCACTGAAACAGTGCGCAATCTAAGCATCCGGTTTGACCCCCATTTGTCCTTCCTTCCCCACATCCGGTCCCTGACCAGTACTACCTTCCTCCAATCTGCCAGATTGCCCACCTCCGACCATACATTACCCCAAATGCAGCCTAAACCCTTGTGCATGTGTTTGTCACCACTCGCATGGATTACTCGCCTCGCATGGATTACTCGCCTCGCATGGATTACTCGCCTCGCCAGTCACCACTTCTCCACTATTTAAAAAATCCTGCTCATTCAGAATTCTGCTGCCTGCTTACTTACCCGGCCAAACTCTGTACCCCCATCTCACCAGGCACTACTGGCTCCCCATCACCGAATGGATCGACTTCAAGATCCTCACACTCGTGTTCAAATCCCTTTACTACGTGGCACTTCCCTGCCTCTCCGACCTCCTCACTCCCCAATCCACCACCTGGCACCTCCGCTCGACTGGCACCGGCCTCCTGCTCATCTCTCGTCCCCTCGCTCCACCATTGGAGGTTGCACATTCAGCCACTATGCTCTGAAACTCTGGAAGACTCTCCCTCAATCCCTCCGCCTTGCGGATCCCTCTCATCTTTTCCAAGTCCTGCCTGAAAACCTTTCTTTCTGACCGTGCTTATGGTCACCTTCCCACCCCCAGCTCGGAGTCAGGCTTCGCCACTGTTAAGTGCTCTGAGGCGCTACCCTGCGTGGAGAGCACTATGTAAGTGCAAGTTTTTGTTGAGTCTCTGTCTTTTGTTTGCCTGTTATTCTGTGCCTTCTTGTATCTGTCCATCTACACCCCCCCCACCCTTCACTATTTAATTTTGTTGTGCGATTGTTCCCTCTGTATGTCTGTTCGCCTTGTCGTTCTTTCTCTAAGAGTCTTTCTGTCTTATTCACTGTCCAAACTCGTTCTTTACCATCTGAACAGTTTGGATATAGAGATGGTCCTTTATGTAAAATAATGTATTGAAACACTTTATAGAGATGGTGCTGGGTACCAATCAAGGCTGATGGGGGTCACACTCCCTCACTCATTCCTACTTCTTTACCCATGTCTTCCCCCCTTCCTTCTCACTAAATCACTCTATCTCTCTTTTGCCTCTCATATCATGTGTACTCTCTCTAACTTACGCTCATTATAAAAGTAACTATCCTTGACATTGCTTCTTGCAGCACTCCGAGACACTATTGTGTGTGAAAGGCACTGTGTAAATGCAAGTTATTGTTCTTGCGCAGTGCACGTGTGCAGGAAGTGCCATCTTGACTGTACCTTATTACAGCCTAGTCACATTGTCACTTCTTGCGCATTTCACGGGAAGTGATGTTGCAGCAGCCATTTTGTCTCAGGTTCCCTTGTCAAGTGGTTCAGAACTTTGTAACAACTACACGTCAGACATACATAGTGCACCCTCCGCTTCCTGCGTGTTGATCAGGCTCTGTGCAGGAAGTGGAAGGTCGATAGTTTTTGTTGAGCTTCCAGGTTGAGCAGAATAGTTAGTTCCTGCGTTTATCAAATTGAATACAGTATTCAGATCATTAAGTTTTTTTCTGTTTTAAGTATGTTTAAATTGATTGTTCAATCTTAAGATTCTGAATGTAAAAAAAAAAGTTTCAAGAGTGGAAATTTGGAGTGGTTGTTTTTTTTCAAGCATTATGATGGTTTAAAAGCTGTGGATTGGACATTGTTGTTCAGTAAGTGGATTATGTGAGTTTATGTGTTCTCAGTAGTTATAGTGGAAATCTGTAACAGTTGCCGAAGTTGGGATTCAGCCAAAGCTTGGGACAGGAGGAGATTGACAATTCTTTTGAGATTTCGCTTGAAATGTATCTCATGGGTGTTAATTCCTTACGAAATAGGCTATGTTACATATCATTGTTCAATCAACTCTTGTTAATAGAAGAGGGAAAAATCTGAAAGTGGATGTGTCCTCTACTGAAACACTGTATATCTAGAGAATAGCCTGGTATAGAATGAATTTCTTTTGATATCCACCAGATGGAGCTCAATGTTTATAAGATTCTTTCCACATAATGTCTAAAAGTTTTTCCCATCAGTGTTCACTGGGTCAATCAGTGTAATAGATGTGAACGTTTATATTGTTAATTTATTTTAGGATTTCCCCCCCCACAATTTAGTTAAAAGATATTGGTGATATGAGATTTTGTATAATTGTATCTAAATAAATTTTTCTTGGAAAAACTGAGTAAGAAATGCCTAATTCTAAAATAATAGTAATAACCCTTATATTTGTTCTAGCGCCTTATCAAGTTGTTGAGACGTCTTAAAGCGTTTCACAGGAAATACTGTGAAGTGGATTGACTGTGCATTTTGTGGGTGAAATTTAGTGCGTAAAATAATTGTTTTATTCAGATGTTTTTGATTCATGCATGAAATCCAAGGTGATCAAAGTGTATAAGTCTCTATGGTCAACATGTCATCACTTCATCTTCTCGTTTGTTATTTATATCTTGAGTCTCTGTAAAGTTGACCTTTCTTATAGATGACTAAATGGTCACTAAACACTTGAGAAAAATGTTGTCTTTTTTTTGTTGAATGTTTTATTTTCAGCTCTCAACTGAATTTAACTCATTATGTTGAGCCATGTGCTTCCAATAACAGTTGAGGTTAAATTTGGCATTAATTATTTTTCTCTGGAGGAATGTTATCAAAGTATTCAGTTAGATTACTGTTGCACCACTTTGTGGTATTTTCTCAACTGAGCCTTATGAGGGTATGCATTTTGTACTATCTTGAATGATAAAGTTGAATAAATTACAATAATTATCAAAATACTTGTCCTGAGGGGCAAAGAAGTTTAAACTATTTAATTCTGAATTAGTTGAAAACTGCTACAAAATTATACCAAACCACAAGTGATTTAACTCCTTCCTGTTTTGAAGCTCATCTTCTAATCCTTATCCTTTTTATCTGTGCATGCTAACAGGGAAAGGAAGAAAGAAAGGGAAAGTAAAGTAAAGGAGCGATATAAAGATGTAGACAGAGAATATGGGAAAAAGAAAGAAAAGAAATCCAGGACCCCGCAAAGAAACTATAGCTTATCCAGACGCTCTCGGAGCCCAAGCAGGTGAGATACCTTGTGATAAACCTGAACTGTTTATAGTTATGTTAATTCGTAAAACTAGAGAAATGTCTAATTTGGAAAACAACGTAGTGTTGAGTTAGCAGTAGGGTTTAAGCACTGAAGTACCTGCCTTCACTTAAGCTGGCATATGATCGAATGGATCTGGCTTTGGTTTCACGGGTGGCGCCGGCTCCACCATTGTTAAGCGCTCTGAGACACTGCCCTGTGTGGAGGGCCTATATAACAAGCTGTTGCTGTTTGTTACTTGAGTTGATATAATACAATGCAAAATTACATTTGTGGAGCGCCTTTCACATTGATTGGACATCCTAAGGCACTGGACAGTCCAGGATTTGGACCCGGGCCAGATGTGGGGAGTGAGTGTGATCAGGGAGGGTAGGAGGGTGGCCGAAGAGGAGGGTCTTGAGACGTGCCTTGAAGAAGCCAAGTGAATGTGGGATGGAATTCCAAAGGGTGGGGGCAGAGAGGCTGATGATGATCGAGTTGTCCTTCCAGGTTGGTCCATCCAACAGAGGAAAAACATCCTAGCGCTTTTTAACTGAAATTTATGAGTGGTATCAGAGATGACAACTTGCATTTATATAACGCCTTTCATGATTTACATGTCAAGCAAGGGTGGGGGGGAGAGACTTGGGTTGTCAAAGTAAAAATGGAGGGCATTGAGATGAAAAGATCTGTCTAGATCCAATGGAACAGGCTTGATGGACCTTCTCCTATTTCTGTTTTGCTACTCTCCACAGGCACATACTCTCTTATTGTCTATTTCATTGTTACATCTTACCTGTTGATTTGAATATTGTGTGTAATTCTGTTTATATAGAGAGAGGTTCAGAAAGAAAAGCAGGAGTCCATCTAAAAGGAAGTCAAGAACACCAAAAAGAAAGTTTTCAAGATCAGCTTCTCCGAGAAGGTGGGCCTTTACAGAAATTGTCGAACTGGATAATTTATTACAATACAGTGCAATATAATTCAAAAATATGACGGGTGCATAGAAACAGGAGTAGGCCATTCAGCCTCTCGAGCCTATTCCACTATTCTATAAGATCATGTCTGATGTGTACCTCAATTCCAATTACCCGCCCTTGCCCCACATCCCTTGAGACCCTGACCTAAAAAATATCTGTCCAACTCAGTCTTGAAGATGTGAATGGATCCATTGTCCACAGCCTTTTGTAGGAGACAGTTCCACCGGTGGTGGTGAGACGTGAACAACCACTACCAAAGTGGTATAGTTGGAAAAAAAAGCTGACTTAATTGAAATCTCACTTTCAGAAACTTGTGTTGAATCTAATTTGGATTGTTCCTAATGAACAACAACAATATTGCATTCATATTAGTGCCTTTCATGTCAGGATGATGTCCCAAGGTGTTGGGGGGGGGGGGGGGGGGGGTCTCACCTGAAATTAACTTAGCTTTCTGATTTTGTACTGTGTTGAAGGTGATTGAAGAAATGCCACTGATTACATCTACAGTTTTTTTGTAGCTGTATAACATAATATATTAAAGAATAAACCGAAACACTGACCATGTATGATTAGTTTTTATAATGCCAGTTTTATACCACAATTTTGTTTATTTGCCAGAAGTAAGAAAGAAAAAAGGAAGGATAAAGACAAAGAGCACAGCAGAGACAGAGACAAGATCACAGGAAATTCAAGAGCTCAGAGCCGAGACAGGAGCAGAAGGGAGCATTCTACCTCAAAGAAAAAGAAAGACAAAGAGAAGGAACGGAAATCAAAGTTGGACAAAACAGACACCAAGGTGGGATCTGATGATTTGGTTACAAAGGTGAATACCACAAGCATATTTATATTTTATTTCTATTCAAGTATAGACAGTAAAAATTCTCCTGTTATACCAAGACTCATTTCTATTTCTCATTTGAGTCTGAATAACTGACTTTGAGTAAAGCACCAAGAATAAGTAAATGGGAAATGAAGATTCTTCTCTGATGTGTAGTTAAGCTCGCTGAAGATTAGACTTATGTAATGAATAAACAGTGGAGGAATAGTGGACTACCCAGTCTATTCCAGAACGGTTGTACAATAATTTTTCAGTAATTACAAAATACTAGTTTTTTGACTTATGCTCTGGACAATAATGTCTGTTGATTTTTACCTCAGCAAATTATTCATGCCTCTCTATATGTCTCTTTGTTTATACATCTATCAGTATCAGATCTTTCATTTTTTTCAGTCTATTTAGCCTTCAGTAATAGTTACATAAAGTAATATGACACGGAATGAGACCGTTTATACTCTATACGAGCCGCATCCTTCTTATTCCCTTCTCCTTTCCCCCTCTATTCCCCTGTCCATGGTAGTTATTTATGTTACTAGCATAAATTAAATAAGCTGTAGGAGGAATAAATATAGAAACCTTACCTGTAACAAAGATGTCTCCCCAACTCCTCCCTCCATAGGCTGCAGATCATCCAAACTCTGCACCCATGTCCTCTCCCGCACCAGGCTCCCTGACCCTATCACCCCAATCCTCGCCCGACTCCACTGGCTTCCCATCACTCAGATGATAAAGTTCAAGATCCAGGTCCTCCATGGTCTTGCTCCTCCCTACCTCTGCGACCTCCTAACATCCTTCCAGCTCCCTCCGCTCAGCGGGCTCCGGCCTGCTTCGCTCCTTCGACGCCCCACCCTTGGCGGACAGGTCTTCTGCCACTCTGCCCCCACCCTCTGGAACTTCATCCCGCAGTCCCTCCTCCTCACCCCCTCCCTTGCCTCCTTCAGGACTCATCTCAAGACCCTCCTCTTCAACTCAATCATCTTGCTTCTCCCCCCTGCCCTCCACCCTCCCCAATCCCGCCCCCCAGCTCAAGTCTGAAACATTGGCTGTCAGCTGAAGTACAAAATCATCAGTTTTCCTCATGATATCTTACTTTGAGTCATACAAGTTACATTTTGTAATGTTTTCTGTAACAACAAAAACTGTCTTGGCTTACACGCTCCACCCAAAATGTTTAAACTAAGATGATTAAAGGTACAGGGTATATTTAAATTATTATACTATTGCTGTCTATGATTTTAATATATTTTATTTTACAGGTGAAAAGAGAGTGCAGTAATGACGAAGGGCATAGTAGTGAAAAGGACAAAGAAAGTACAGACACCAACAGCGAAGGTTTGGTCAAAATTAAAGAAAATGGCAACCATAAATTAATTGACAACACCATAGAACAAGCGCCCAAGTCTGAGAATATTATTTCAGTGAGGGTTGAAGAGGGAGGTGAAGAGAAATCTGATACAGTGACTGAAGACTTAAATTCTATGCATAAACAACTTGATTCTTTATCTGAAGACTGTTATTAGCCATTCAACATCTCTTTAAAACAATTACATGTCTATGTGGCATTTTTCCGTTGGAGCCTATGAATGAATGGGTGTTGCTTCAATCTCTGAAAATTGGGAGTGGGGTATGTCTAGTAAAACCTTTGCTGTGTTGGTTCGTCAGCCAACAAACGTCGTATGGATTATGTCGCTCAAGATTGAAAATGAATAGTGTATTTGTCATGAAGGATATGTAAATACATGCATTATTTTTTAAAAAACTCTTACAGAAAGCAGACATTTGCCTTCATGGAGTTTTATTAAACTGTAAGTTTTTTTTATTAAACTGTAAGATAACATCATTTTACAACTATTATTTATAACAAGGGGTAAACTGTCATACCTTCCTGTTATTTTACTAATCATTTCATCAACTGGAAATGTTTCACTTATTTTAGTTGTGGACATGGCTTTTTGCAGGTAAAATGTCATTGATAGCATTTGTGCTCAAATGGCCCCAATAGATTACATGTAGAAAAATGCACATTGAAGCAGAATAATCCTGATTTTATTCCGTTACTGTAGGGCAAAAACATGTTGGTTGCAAGTGCTACTTACTTGATAATAAGTTAAGTACAGTTATTTTTGAGTAAATTAAAATGCAGAATTATACTACCTGTGCATTTTTCTTATATGGTATGACTTTAGAAAATAAATCAAAATGTGTATGTATTGTTTGAGACAGAGGCCTTTATAATACACAATGAACATTCTGAGAATAGTAATGTCGCAATAACATCAATATTTTTACCGAGACTTCAGTTTATCCGAAATTGCTGTATTAGTATATTGCTGTTGAAAGATAGCAGCTGAGGATGTTGCTCCACATTATAATTCCCTTTTGAAATCCAAGCATAAGTGGAGTAATTGTTTGCTGTTCTATCTGCATATTGCCAGCATTTGGTACATTACTAGTAAGAGGTAAACAAATGAGGTTGTCAGCAAAGGTACCAGAACTGGACATCTGAGGGTGGTATGATTTTTGTTGTACTGCTCTGGTGCCACTTACCGTTAAGTTAGCAGACAGTAGTTTACAACTGTTCTGCATTTTAACATGTCACATTTCAGATTTTAATGTATAACAAATATAATAATTGAGGCTTTTAGCTGCCAGAACGTTATTATTGAGAACTCAGGTGATGGGCTTAATCAGAACTTCCAGCTTGAAAAGAAAAGCCAAGAAAATGAGAAATCAAGAAGAAATGATGAGGTGTAACCAAGCTTTGATTTTATAAGATTGCAGTTTGTAGAGGAAAGGGAAACTGAAGCAAGATACGTAGCTCTACAGTCTTTAGGTCCTGTAAAAGAATGAGTTGAAGTCGAGAGAGTATTGATGTCAGCACAGAGAAGAGACGAAGAGCATTTAAGATGTCGTATTTGGAGCTACTGAGGAGCAAGAGGGGAAAACTCTTGGGAGCATTGGCCATAATAGCATCAAGATAGAAAAAATATAGGAAAGATGGGATGGAGAAAGAAATGTTGGAGGCTAGAAGTGAGGTATTTCCTGCAACAGTTGGAATATTTATAAATAGTACCATGGCTAGAAATCCACTTTTCTAACCTTTTTTGTTATGAATTTCTATTTTCAATGAGAATCAACTGATTTGGTCTGTTTTAGAGGGAGGCTATACTATAATTCTATCAGTTTTGTGACCCAATACAATGTATAATATATATATATAATATATATAACAACTAGTTCATTGCACATTTCTTAGAGATGTGATACCTGCATTCAGAGGCCATAACTTGTTTCTCACAAATAATCAGTTACACTAGGTTATTAGTTGTATTTCAGTTAATAAGAAACTATTAAAATCTATTTCAGTATGTAATTGTTTCCTAACCAGTGAAAATGGAGATTTGTGAATTATACCAGAGCTGTAACTGAATGCAAATACTGTACGTATCGGCACAGAAGTTAGTCTGTTAAACTTAGCACACTACGGTTAATAGTTGGAATAAAAATGTCCATGTTCTTACAGAATCACACAGCACATGTTATTTATTGGTTCACAGTTCTGATAGCACTGAAGGTATGTTGTCTTGATAGAATTTCATGTTAGTTGTTATATAAGCTAAATAGTTATCCAGTTCTGTACAGTTTACCTTTTGAAAGATGCTTTGTATGTTAGGGGAGTGACATACGTGGACTGTTTACTGCAATCTTGTGATATTTAATGCTTGTAAGGCTGGAAAGCCTGGAAAGATGCCATTTGTACAATGTGCTAAACTGTGAAGTGCAATTTGCTATAACATTTATAAAACAAAACAATCCATTTACAGCAGTGGGTGGCCAACCCATGGCCCGTGGGCCAAAAGTGGCCCCACGACATTTTCATTAGTCTAGATAAGTCTGTGTTCAATCAATAGTGTGTTTCCATTTTTTTCTTGATTTATGGCATCAATCAAGAAATATTCAATCAAGAAAATTTGTTTTGTTGGCTGACAATAAAGGTTGGCCACCACTGATTTATAGTATTAAAAACTCCTGAATTGATTGGTATTTACAATATAATTCAGAAAATACAACTGGAAACATACTTAGGACATTAGAGCTTTGTGATATTTTACAATGTCCTCGGATTTCTGATGTGATTACTGGAGCGGGGGATACAGCTGTAAATTTGGTTTAATCAAAAAAATGATAACTGAATATAGTTGTTGAAACTATAATAAAAAGAGAGCTTCTGTTCGAACAGCTATTGTTTTTCAGTTGTAACATTTGCGTAGGTTGATAATTATGCAATGTAAATTTGGTCTTCTAAGGGCTGCTTAAACTCTTTTTCTGATAATGGTATCAGGTAAGAAAGTACCTTTCAATGAGAAGACAAGACAGAAAGCATGCCAACAAAAGGTCTCATTCTGCTACTTGCCTCTGGGGCAGGCAACCTGCTCCGAAGGCTACGTCAGGAACACTAGAGACTAATGCAACAACAGCTCAGCAATGACTCTCTCCCCACATCAAAATGACTATCAGGAACTATGGAGTGCGAAGAACAATATGAAATTGTGTTTTAGATTTAAATACGGTTAAGGGAATTTGCTCCTAATGCTTTCAAATAATCAGCCATCATTTTTGCATAATTGTTTTTCTCCTTGGTGTTACAGAAGCCATATAGGTCATGTGGTCTTTTCCCTGTTGCCGTATCTATGGAGGAATTGTTGTCTGATAGCATGTTTGTTAGTTTCTTTCACTTATCATTGGGAACAGTTCATTGTCCTGTTGGGATACATGATATAAAAGTTTATATTATCTATGTTGTTTTTTTTAGAAATGATTTGTGCCTTTATAGAAATATAGAATCTTGGTGATGCAAAGGTTCAGTAAAAGGTTGGATTTGTAAAACTTCAAACTTTTGTCACATTTTTGATTTGCAACTGCATTAACTTATGATTAGTTTGTTGGGGCCCCATGTTACTTGCTTGCTTGACTTACTCCAGTCATCGTCAACGTTGATCAGTCCCAGCAATCCAGTTTCAAGAATTGTGATTCGTGTTGCCAATCCTGACATAAAAGTAGCTACAGTAACAATATTCTTTGTATCTGCAAGTGTGCAATTTATGCTAGAAAGATGGCTGGCTTCATCAGCCTTTCAAAACAGTAACCTGTACAGGAGAAGTAAAAATGGCCAATTTATGGGTCATGAAGTTGTTGCTGATATTTCCTGCATGCACAGTGGATGACAGCAGCAACCTGGATGATTTGGGCTTTGGTTTCCTGTGTGCTGGCCATCATCTTGAAGCACTGATGGAGATGTTGCCACACTTCCGAACTGCTGCACTTGATTCAGGAGTTCATTTGAAAAGTGTAGGCGAGAGATAACAAAGGCATGAATAGGGGTTTCGGCACAATTTGGTGAGAGAGGGAGAGGCGGAAGCGGGTAATGTTAAGGAAGCGAAGAAAAAAGACCAAATGTGCAAATGTCTTCACTAGAAGATAACCATGTCTGACTTCACTTTATCATAAAGTCTTTCTTTAAGGTAACTAACTTTCTAATACAAGTTGGGGGAAAATGTGTCAATAATAATATACCTGATGGATTTTCCTGTGTAGTCACTTTGCATAAAAGCACATCAACAAGGCAATCGGTTGCATGGATATGTTGTCAGCTGTCTAAAAGTACATTGCAAAATATATTGCAATTTCCAACACCCAGTTCAGAGTTGATAAAATTAAACGCTTTTCTATTGCAGTGCAGTATTCTAACATTAAATACTATTTGCCATAGATTGAAGTGTTGCACGTTTACTCATGTAGAGTTGATATTCATTCAACAGCTTCTCATCCATTTATGGTCTAGAAATAGTTATCCAATTTGCTTTGAAAAGATAGATAAATAGATGCTTCACATATAAAAGTTTAATTTGAAGCTGTACATCTGAATACCAAACAGGGAAATTCCACATTTGAATAACCCTAATAATATCTTCCATCTCAATGTAAAGTAAATGGCAGCTTCGTAGCATGCCTCGCTATAGTTCCCTCACCCAGCATTGAACCAAATGTTGTTTTCTAAAAAAGCCACATTTATGACATAACTCTAGTTCCAAGGATATATTTTTGCAGAACACATTTCACTGCTGACCATCAATATAAAGGCAACACTTTCTGCACTGGACAATTTAACTTGAGTGTTATTTTCTGAGGGATAATGAATTTTCTGTATATCACCATCCTGTTCATTTTGTTTGTAAATTTCTATTCTCTAATCTCACTCTTTTGTCTTCTAAGAAATGACCAAAACAGAAAGATGACAAATTGCAGGGAAATGAAAGTAAAGCTTTGATTTTAGGCATGCAAGCTACAAAATAGCTGTATTAATACAGCTGAAACAACAACAAAATTACACTTGTATAGCGCCTTTCACGTAGGGAGGATGTCCCAAGCCACTGAAACAGTTAAAATGCTAAATTGATTAAAACCTAATGTGTTGGTGTCTAGTACTTATCAATGTTAAATTATCTCCCACTTAATATCAGACTCAGTATTTCCTCCCAAGAATGTTCCTCTGATTACGTCAAAGATTCGCTGATAAATCGAAATGAACAAATAGACAAAAAACAACAAATTTACATTTTGTATAGTGACTTTCAACAACAACAACTTGGATTTATATAGCGCCCTCCAAGCTGGATTGCATCTCAGAGCGCTTTACAGTAACGGATCCCGGGGCTGAGCCAGGATGAAAGGGGAGGAAGGTGACCAAAGGTGCGGTCGAAAAGAAAGGTCTTCAGCAGAGACCTGAAAATGGGAAGAGAGGGGGCGAGGTGAAGGGAGTGAGACAGGGAATTCCAGAGCCTCGGGGCATGGTGGCTGAAGGCACGGCTGCCGAGGGTGGAGCGGAGGACTCGGGACGAGGAGGAGGCCAGACCCAGAGGAACGAAGGCAACGGGTACTGTTTTGAGGAGAGAGGAGGTCAGAGAGTTAGGGGGGTGCAGAGGAGTGGAGGGATTTGAATACAAGGGTGAGGATCTTGTAGTCGATTCTCTGGGAAAGGGAGCCAGTGCAGTCTGGCAAGGACTGGGGTGATCGGGGAGTGGAGTTTGGTGCGGGTGAGAATGTGGGTGACGAGTTTTGAATGATCTGGATTTTATGAATGGTAGTGGATGGGAGGAAGGCATTTGAATAGTCCAGCTGAGAGGTGACAAAGGCATGGACTTGGGTTTCAGCAGCTTTCGGAGAGAGGTATTGGCGGAGATGGGTGATACGTTGGAGGTGGAAGAAGGCTGGTGAGGGACCGGATGTGGGGGAGGAAGGATAATTGGGGGTTGAACCTGATGCCTAGGTTGTGTACGGGTTTGGAGAGTTTTAGTGGGAGGTTGGGTAGGTGAAGGAGGTGAGAACCGTGAGATTTTAGACGTTGACGAGACCCAAAGAGTATGGCTTCCGTCTTGTCAACATTCAGCTGAAGGAAATTTGCGCTCATCCAGCCCCTGAGATCTGACAGGCAGACTGACAGAACATCAGGGGACTGGGGGTCGCAAAGAGAGGTGGAAAAATAGAGTTGCGTGTTGTCTGTGTACATGTGGAAATGTACCCCATGTCTGCGGATGACATCCCCAAGAGGGAGCTTGTAGATCAGAAAGAGGAGGGGGCCTAGGATGGATCCTCGGGATACCCCGCAGGTGGCCGGGTGAGAGCGGGAGGAGAAGCCGTTTGTGCAGATGTACTGCTGGCGGTTTGTGAGGTAGGACTCGAACCAGGCGAGTGCGGTCCCACTGAGGTGGATGACGGAGGAAGGGTATCGTGATGATGTCCCAAGGCGCTGGATAAGCAGAGGTGTGGACCCGAACTGGGGGTCGGGATCGGGGAGGGGGAGAAGCAAGGTGATCAAAAGCACGGTCGAAGAGGAGGATCTTGAGATGGGTCTTGAAGGAGGTAAGGGAGGGGGTGAGGCGGAGGGACTGTGGAATGGAGTTCCAGAGGATGGGGGCAGGGTGGCAGAAGGCCCCTCTCTTCCCCTAAGTGGGAGGAGCAAGACCATGGAGGGCATTGAAGGTGAGGACCAGGATCTTGAACTGTACCCTCTGTGTGATGGGAAGCCAATGGAGTCGGGTGAGGATGGGGGAGATAGGGTCACGGAGCCTTGTGCGGGAGAGGACATGGGGCTGCAGAGTTCTGGATGATCTGCAGCCTATTGAAAGAGGAGTTGGGGAGGCCGACAAGCAAGGAGTTTGCGTAGTCAAGCCTCGATGTAATGAAAGCGTGCATGAGGGTTTTGGCTGCCTGCGGTGTCAGACAGTGGCAGAGACAAAGAAACGAACTACATTAAAAGCAAGGTTTGGTATTAGGTAACTAATTCCAACTTTAAAAGTTCTCAAACATTACGAAACTGGATTTCATGGTTACACCGCTAACTAAAAACAGTGAGCAGTTCAGATAGTTTTTTTTACTTGTATAGTGGGATAGTAAGTTTAAAAAAAAACTTGCTCAGTTGTTGAGATACAAATCTATAGAATCATAGAAATTTTAGCAAAGGACTGGATTGGCTCATCATGCCTGCACCATGCTAACTTCTTCAGTGATCTTTTTGCAAACTCTGAATATCTTCAATCTTCAATTCTTTATCAATGTGATTGTAGGATGCTGCATATATTAACTTCTGCAAAGATAGTGAATGATAATAGTGACAGGATGTCTCGACACCCACCATGGAACTGATAAGAAAAACAGATCTTCTAATTGACTTTGATTGAAGTTGTGCATGTAGTTCCATGTAGCACTACTCCTATTCTGAGAACTATTTTATCTTATTCATTTGCAGACAAGAAATGGTTATGTAACTATTTGAAAGGGCTGATGGTAGATAAAAAAAAGTTGCAGTATAGATAACAGCTATCAGGGAACTTCCAAATATGAACAAATCTGATAACATTTTCCACCTTAGAGTAAAGTACATGGCTGCTTTGTAACATGATTCACCAGTTTCCTTTGCTATGCTATCAGTCTATAAGTCCTTTTTCAGAAAAGAAAACCATAGTGAAGCTAAAGTATGTGAAAAGCAGGTTTTGATTTATTCTAAGTTTACGCAATATTGTTACCACTGATCCCTATTTTTTAAAAGAAAGTATTTTTTATACCAATTGAGAGGAAAAACTTTTGAAAGCTGTGCCCCCCAACATTTCGTAACCTAACAAGGTCATATTGTCATTTCAGCTGGGGACTTCCATTGATGTTTACTGGATATGAGGCAATGTCAGCCTGGCTCAGTTGGTAACACATTCGCCTCTTGAGTCAGAAGATTTTAAGTTCAAACCCCACGTTGAGGTCACAGAGGTAGGGGGAAGCAAGGCCATGGAGGGCTTTGAAGGTGAGGACCAGGATCTTAAACTGTATCCTCTGTGTGATGGAAAGCCAGTGGAGTCGGGCAAGTGCCAATATGGTGCTGAGGGTGTGCTGCATTGTTGGGGGTGACAGATAAGATGTTAAACTGAGGTCCCATTGCCTGTTCAGGCTTATGTTAAAGATCTCATGACAATACTGGAAAGGGAAGGGAGTTTCTCTTGATATCCTCGCCAACATTGTGGCTATTTGTGGAACATTGCTCTGTACGAATTGGCTGCTGTGTTCATCTACAAATACAGTCACTATACTTCACAATAAAATCCTGTGAAGCACTTTGAGATGTCTTAACAATATAATAATTTCTATCAAATGCAAAGATTATTATTACCTTCCAGCCACAACAACAAAAAGACTCATCAGGTTGAGCGAGGATGTGACTTGATGGATGGCTATAGATACTTTCATTTCACAAAGCTGCTGTTAAAGTAATTTTGTGGGCATTTTGTGACTTTCCTTACTTTGCAATATATTGTTTTGCCAATCTCACATTTCAACCCCCACAATCAACCCACTAAATTCATTGTTGAGACAGTTCTATATAGATTGGTTATATAGATATTCCTCCCAAGGTAACTCCAGAATATTTATCCATTTCGCAACTCTACTATTTAGCTAAAGCCTTCTCCTACCCCTTTAGCCCCAGCAGCAGGAAATAATTTTTATCCTGTCAGACATTTATTCAGTGAGGTTAGCACCTAACTATGTACCCTCCAATATTGTTACCAAGCAGAAAGAGGAAAAGACATAAAATGGAAAAACGATCCTATATTTTATAAGGTCACCTCCTCTCCCCGGCTCGACATCAAGCTCCGCTACTATTAAGCTCTGAGATGCTGCCTGCGTGAAGGGCACTATATAAATACAAGTAATTTTTATATATATATAAAACACAAAGTTTGAATGCAAAAGGAGATGATAAATCTGTATAAAACATGAATATAAAACATGAGTTAGGTCACAGCTGAAGTATTGTGTTCAATTTTTGACACCTTGTAAATGGAAAGGATATTAGAGTCCTGGCATGGTTTTGATTCAATAAATGAGATAATTCACCCACGATAAAATGCTTTATAAAACTAGAGTTTAGTTACTGCAGCAGAGAACGTAGGAACAGGAGTCGGCCATTCATCCACTCAAGTTGGTTCCACCATTCTATTGATCGTGGCTGATCTGTACCTCAACTCCATTTACCCACCTTTACTCCATATCCTTTGATACTCTAAACTAACAATGTTAGGTGAATCCGTCACAAGGGGAATCCAGCTGAAGCTTTTCTATTTCTAAATGAGACTGAGAGGATAAAATTGAAAAAGAGAGACATAAAGGGAAGATGTTTTCACAAAAGATTATTAGAATGTGTGAAATATATTCCTCATATTTGGGTTTCACATCCACCACTTTGTCTGCCTTCCTCCCCTGAGCTCACATCAAATTCTGCTGAACTCTTATTTACATTTGTGTTACCTTCCCACTAGATTTCAAATGCACTGGATGCCAATCTCCTCAGTTCCATGATCCATAAACTCCGGCTAATCCAAATCTCAGCTGCCCACACCCTCGCCTGCATGACTCCACTGTCTCCCAATGGATTGACTTCAAGGTTCTCATCATCACCTATAAATCCCTTCATGCTCTCCCGCCTCTATTCTCTAGTTTGAACAGTCATTTTAAATCCATTAGAACACCAGCCAGTCAGGAGCTCACATGTGAACAAAGAGCTTGACAAAATAATATTGTATACTTATGTCAACTTTGGTTTTCATTGTTTGCCTAGTAACACAATTTGCTGAATAAAACCCAACATTACAAAATATCAATGCTGTCAATAAAATAATTTGGTAAGATGGCTTACCCTTTTCATCCTTCCAACTATACAAAACATATCTAAAGTGGCACAGTACAATAATTATAAAACTGATACTAGGGTACAGATTTCTGTAGAGTACAGAAACTATATATTTCCTTAAATGCCATAAGAGTCCAAATGGTTTTATTATTACTATTCAAGAGAGGTTTTTTCAATGTGAATAGTAAGTAGTTTTAATTCTTACATCCTGAATAATCTTTCCATTTGATAGAACACTTTTCACATCAAGTGGATGTCTCAAAGTAGTTCACACCACTTACTTCAATGAGTAGTAACTGTGTATTTTGTGGTCATGTGACAGCCAATTTGTGCCCCACAAACAGCCATGAAATTAATGACCAATTTTATTTGGGGAATTTTTGGCCAGTGCACTGGGAGAAACTCTCTTCTCTTTTCCAGTAGTGCCACAAGATCTTTAACATTCACCTGAATAAGCAGGCAAGTCCTCAGGTTAACATCTCATCCAAAGGATGGTGCCTCCAACAATGCAACGCAACCCCAGCACTGGATCCCACCTACATATGGAAATTCTAGAGATAGATTGTTGGAATGGAATGTGCCTTCTATCCCTGGAGGGACACATCCTGCTTACCCAAATCCGGAAAGTATTAGGCGCAGGTTGGCAAGAGCCAAGTTTGGGGACCCAAGAATGTGCACTCGAGTACTCCTGGATTCTAACCAGCTAAAACTGCATAGCTTGCCATTGATATCACTGTCTGGCAAGCTTTCCCGCTGCCTGTCAAGCTAGGAAGACACCGTCTATTAGGGCTTTGGTTTGCGGGATTAACGAGAGCTGAGTGGGATGACTCCCTGCCCTCAGTGACTGATCTGCCCTTCCAAGTCTTGCTGCTGAGCCAGGATGGCTGTGCTGTCATTAGCAGTGCCCTGGAATACTGCGGACCTGCCTGTCTCGTGAACCGGACTACCGAGACCGCCACAGAAGGCTGCCTCGATTCCAACATTACGTTCCCAAGCATGTCACCTTGAAGCCAGTTCAGCTCCAAAGCGACCTCCCACTGAAGGAGAAAAGGCACTAGTGGTTCATTCAACATCTGACAAGCTCCAGGCCAGATTCTGTGAGTTCAAATACCCAATGTGGGCTTCAATCCACAACCTTCTGACTAAGCAGCAAGAGTGTTTAGTCAACTGAGCTAAGCTGATATTCTAGATTAATTCTGATTAACTTTTGTATTTTATATTCTACTGCTGCTGGTCAAAATCCTTTTACTTTCTGCTCATGGCTTCCTACCATATTTGTTAAGTGCTTTAAGTCATTCATCCTGAAAGGCACTATATAAGTGCAAGTTGTTTTGTAGAGCCTGGCACAGTGGTAACAGTGGTAATAGTGTGAACAAATGGTTATTTTATTATTATTGACTAAATATTGTCCATAAAGGTCTAAAAATAATTGTTGTAGAAGTTGTCTAATATTAATAATCACAGTAAAATAATTCTACAAATGTATTGAATCCTCAGAATAAAGATGTTCACATTGTTCACCTGATGGCTTCTGCTTCAAATTCAGACTATTTAACAAGTTCAGGGTTTCTGAATCCTTCAGCTGTATAACCCACTCTGTTTGATTTCTACTTGTTTTGGTGTTCATTTGCTTAAATGCTTGGTGGACTGGTTGTTTAACATAGTCTGGGACTGGAAAGTCACTCTGTTGACTTTGGTAGTTACACTCTGCCTTACTTTGGTCAGGCCGGACAAATGTGCCTCCAGTCCATTGTTTGCAAAGTTTGGCATCATTTGGTGGAAGTGCTCCATTGTTGTGTAATCAGTAACTTGTACAACTGCTGTTGGTTTGCTCTTGAGGCTATTTCTAGATTCCTGGTCGGGGTCTCTTAATAGGTTATCTTGTTCATTCTTTTGCAACTCCTGATGAGTGGGTGAGCTGAGGACTCCTTCAATGGGATGAATGATTTCAAGCTCCTCTTCTGCTTCTTCAGCAGGGGCGTTGGTGCTAAGATTTAGCGAGTCATCATTCAGGTTTGGCTAACAATCCAAATAAAAGAAAATGTTAGAGATTTCCACAACATCATTTAAAAATAATGCTGAGAAAATGTAACACCTTGATCAACAGCTCAAAAATAGATTTAACACAAAAATTGATTCAGATACAAAAGTCCCTTCAGCCCATTTGATGTCATCCAAAATACCCAACAACTTGCACTTATATAGCACCCTCCATGCAGGTTAGTATCTTAGACTGCTTAACAGGATAGTCGTAGAGGAAGGTTTTCAGGCAGGACTTGAAAAAGAGGAGAGAGGTGGTAAAGCGGAGGGATCGAGGGACAGTGTTCCAGAGTTTAGGAGCATAGTTGCTGAAAGTGTGACCTCCAATGATGGGGCGGAGAGTGCGAGGGATGAGCAGGAGGCTGGTGCCAGTTGAGCGGAGGCGCCAGGTGGTGAATTGGGCAGTGAAGAGGTCGGAGAGGTAGGGAGGTGCCAGAGAATGAAGGGATTTGAACACGAGTGTGAGGATCTTGAAGTCGATCCATTCGGTGATGGGGTTTCAGTGGAGCCTGGCCAGAAATGGTGAAATCCGGGTATGGAGTTTGGTCCGGATAAGTATGAGGGGGGCAAAGTTCTGAATGAGCTGGATTTTTTGAATAGTGGAGCTGGGGAGACCGGCGAGAAGTGTGTTTGAATTATCCAACCTACCGTCCTCTTATCACAGCATCAAGCTATTCCTTAAATGGTGTCCTGTCCTCAGTTACCTTCCCTGTTAATGTATCAGTGTAATCCTATACCAGACCAGGCAAAGTCAGAGTAATCACTCTCTTTCAAATGAAGCCTGACCAGTTGTTTTATTATAATAATAATAATAATCCTTACTTTTTGCTTCAGATTTTCAACATAAACACTAGTTTGTGATTTTCTTTTGATCTTTAATTTAAACATGTATTGTTCTACCCTGCCCACAGCAATGGGACGACCCTGGTTAAAGTCACCAGTAACATGGTCCGTAGGCATGGAGTCCCGTCTTCTCTGCCTCTACCTTTGATTCCAGGACCAATGCTGTTCTGACTACCCCGTCGGGTATTACATTTTGCATGAGCTCTTAACTTTCTTAAGTTAAATGTCAACAGAATCGTGGCTCCCCTGCTTGGCTATTAGCAGTGTCTAAACATCTCAGGCGTTGATCTCATTGATCTACATGGATGCTCGGTCTAACTTATGATGGAATACATAGAGATACAAAAAAAAATTACATACCACTGATGGACCCTTCCTCATAATTTCAATCGCATAACTGTTCTTGGGGTTTGGTATGTTCGGCCAAATATCTTCCTTTACTCTGAAATAAAAAGGGTTTACAATATTAGATTTTACAATTCATTCAATGAAATCAATGGATGGAATTATGACCGAATAAAGCTTACTCTACAGTGCAGTCTCATTATTCATCCCTAACTTTTCATCACACTTTTTAAACTTTTCTTGGTCAGGCAGGTATCCTTGACGCAGCGGAAACCCATCACCATGTTCAAAAGTATCCAAACCAAATTGAGAGTTCTGTGCATCCCACCTACACATGGAATTTCCTGTGTATTGGAATGGGTGCATACACTCCCAGCAGGGACCCATCCTGCTTACCTAATTCCAAAGAATATTAGGTGCAGGTTGGCAAGAGCTAAGCCTTGGAAACATTTTAACTGTTGATTAGGGTCTGAAATGCTGTACTCTGTCCAGTGCCTTGGGACGTCCTCAAATATAATCTTGTTGTTGTTGATTGCACGATATGATCAAGGACTGCTGTATTACGCATCATGTGTAAATGCATGTGTATTTTGCGGCATGTGTTACACGTGTATAATGAGGTACAGGTGCCTCATTTTAGTATGTAATTTATAATTGAAAAGGGTTTATTAATTATACAATTATACATTTTTGGCATTGCTTGTTAATTACACAATTAAGGGTGCCTGTAATTCCCTGCACACACACGTGGTGATGATGAATAGTTTACACACAGTTTACATGTGGAGCACTGTAGGCCTCAGGTAAATGGGATGTGCGGATGTTTAATCCAGTTGAAGAGGAGCAAAACAATACCCCGTTGGTTGAATAATGATTTTATAATGATAACTTCCTTATCTTCAATCCATTTGTTATCCTAATTTTGAAATCTTCGTTCCTTAACAAAGCAATTGTAGAAGTGTTTCCTTTTCTCCCTATCCTCCCATGAATATCAGCTTGCTTCAATAACTCCTTGTCAATGTCTTATGTTTCTTACCTTTTCACAATCACTGAAAATATCCACACCAGAAGAAACACACCACCAATAACAGCAAAAGAAACACCAACAGCAATTTTTGTTATTTCTCCATCACCTGTTGCAATTGTAAACAGATGGGCATAAGGTACTACATTGAAGGTTTTACAGATGCTGTATTTCCTGCTGCTCAATTCACAATTTATTGCGGTCTATTCCAACTGTTTTGGAAATATGATTTTATTGATGTCTGGAAACTGGAAGGAACCCAGTCATCGCAAACATGAAGCAGAAATCCCTCTTTTAGCACATTAACACATCAAAAACATAATTAGTAACATTAAGTTACAGTAAGTTACTATATATGTCACACCAACACACATAACTGTAATTACTGTGAAATGAAGTCACTGTTTCTGTAGGCAAAAGTGGTAACCATTTGTGCACAGAAAGGTCTCCAAAACATGTAAAGTGCCAATTCACCGCCTTATTTTAACCACAAAATATACATTCAATTCACTTTACAGTATATTCTGTGAAGCACTTTGAGACGTGATGAGGCAGTATATCAAATGCAAGGATTATTAATTATTTTATTATTAGTACTGCACTGAAATGTCAACTTAGTTCAAATCATACCTCGATTCCTCATCCTGCATTCTTCTCATCTAAAGGCGGGAGTGCTACCAACTCAGGCACTCTGACACCATTTTAAATATGACTAAAAAAGGTCTTGATAAAATGCAAGTAACCATTGGATTTTTAACAATACAATTCATGGAGTGGACTCAAAGTATCAGCTCTGGTCTTGTGCATTTAACCAGCCCTTGTTGTCTGTGATGTTTGCCTAATTTCAATAATTCTCTATCTATCTTTGGCTTCTTAAAGTTTCTCAGAAATGTTGAGGGACAGTTCTTCTATTCAACTGGGACTGTCCAGGACATAAGTATATCAACATAATTGAGAAAATACTCACCCACACTGTGTCTGATTGCACAAGTAATGTGTCCTGTTCTGAGTGTATTTTAGTAAATTCACCAATTCCACACTAAATCAGAATGGACATCTTTCACTCCTAGTTTTAGTACAGGTGATGTCATGCTGCTCTTTACTAAATTAAGCATTGCACTGTGTTTTATTTCAGGGTATGGCATGGTGGTTTGCAATGACAAATTCTCACTGTTTAAGATTTTTAGTGCTAGATAAAATTTATGCCTCTACAAATTCTCTTCTGCAGGAATTGAAGCCATTAACCCATAGACCCACACAACCATAGAAATCTACAACACAAAATAATAATCCTTGCATTTGATATAGCGCCTTTCACGTTTTCTAGACCTTTCAAAGAGTTTAACTGAATATACTGTGAAGTGGTGTATATTTTGTGAGCGAATGCGACAGTCATTGTCTTATGTTTCTTACCTTCTCATAATCCATTTGATATATTTCTATGAGAGTAGAACCTGTTCCAGAGCTACGACCAGTCATGTACACTTTCACAAAGTTAGTTATTCTGATTGAAGAAGCCTTCTTCAGTAAAATTCTACTGTTGCTGGCGCCTTGTAAAAGTAACTTGAGGAGTAAAATGTGTATAGCAGGAAAACCCATGTATGTCACACCAACTCGCAAGTTGTCAGCTCCAACCCAAGGTCACCACATAGCTAAGGACTAGCAAGTCGGTGTGACGTTCATAGATATTCCCTGCTGGAGACACAATTTATGTCGTGAGGCACTTTTTCCCACAGTTAGGTGCCAGTAACAGGAGCATTTTTACAACTTGTTACAGGGAGTGCAGCCCCTGCACTTTTACAGTTAACAGCCTTCCTAAAAGAACTTGTATGCAGTATAAGGGTTGCAGCAGGAGGAAGAGCAGCTGAGGTAACCTTAATACATCCTGAACATACGTTCAAACAGACGTAAACGTATATTTGAGGAGTCCTGTTGTGTAGTGGTCAGCGCACTCTCCTCACAAGCGAGAGGATCTGAGTTCGCTTCCCGGGCGGGACAAAACCTCAGTCAAATTTCCTTACTCCACACGCCTCTGTTTACCTAGTAGTAACTAGGAACCCAGTTGTTAGTCAATTGGCAGATTGCTTTCCAGGGATAATAATCCCTTAACAAAATTAAGAATTTGGACACTCAATCTACAACTATTTGTGGGACACTGCTACGCCCCCACCCAGTCTTAGCCTTTAGACCATTTTCTCTTTGTGCAGAATTGAGGAAAATTCTCAAATTCTGTCTTAATTTAGAATCTGGCTTTCTCCAGTTCTTATAAAGAAACTAGTTTCTAAACTGAGGCTGAATTGGATAATTTCATAATTCTGCTTGATTTTAAATTTCAAGATGAATTTGTCTTGCAGGCTAAGACTAAGGAAAATTTCAGGCCAAAAATGAATGAACAAGATCTAGGAAGTGCAAAAGAGTTCTAGGAAAGTAATATGTCCAGCATCAGAATTCTCCAGAAGTTGAATCAGATGTGATGTGAATAAATATATGAAAAGTTTCCCTTAGATACTCCTGTAATAATAATCCTTGCATTTGATATAGCGCTTTATCACATCTTTGAGATGTCTCAAAGCGCTTCATAGAATAAACTGTAAAGTGAATTGACTGTATATTTTGTGGATGAAATGTGGCACAGTAGTGTCCCACAAACAGTCAAGGATTGAAGCGACCAATTTTTTAAAAAAGGAATTATTACTCCTGGAAAAATGATCCACAAATCGACTAACAACCAGGTTCCCACCCACTTACTGTTAGGTAAACAGAGGCATGTGGAGTAAGGAAACTTGCCCAACATTTCGCCTTGCCGGGACTCAAACCCAGGTCTCTCACCTGCAAGGTGAGTGCTCTAACCACTGAGCTACAGGACTCCATGTTCTGTAGTTCAAAGAGTGCCCGATCTGTGCGCACCCTGAAAATAACATACAGTGAAACTCAGAACTATTTAATATGATCAATGCTGTCATGCACCAAAAGGAGGAATATTTCTCAACTTGAATCTTATCCCTTTACTTTGTATCAATAATTTATGGATAGTCCCTGAAGGCATCTGAATATTAAAAGAAATCCCTCAGCATCTCTTACAAACCTAGAAGCATAAACAAATTGAAATTGGCCATAGATCATTAGAGAAAACTCATAAATGTTCCAAGGCCAGGGAACCTTGAGTCCATCCTGAATTTCTTTTTGTCCATTGTTTTATCAAGGTCCATTGGTCATGTTATAACAAAGAAAGTGTTTTTTTAAACTTTACCAAATTCTTCTGTAGCAAAAGACACAACTGGACTCCTGACTCCATCTCCAGCGTTGGTGAAGCCCAAAGCGTGCACCGCATACACAGTTTTGCGTGTTAGCCCAGTGAGCACCAAACTGGCCGTGGATGAGTTTACTGAAATGGCTGCAAAAGTAACAGAAACGCAAACTTACTTCCCTGAGGGACAACACACACAGTCAATGCTTGAACCAGTAAAAAATACCAATAAAGAGCAAGGTTAGAAACAAGGTAACAAGGATAGGATGGTGTAGCACATTGACACGACTGTTTGTGGGACACTGCTGTGTGCAATTGGCTCCTGTGTTTCGCTCACAAAATACACAGTCACTTTACAATATATTCTGTGAAGTGCCATCAATGACATGATAAGTAGCAAGATGAAAAGCAAGGATTATTATAAGTATTATTTATTGTTCTTTTACTTGGGGCCTGGATTGGACTCTAGCCATCCTGGATGAAAGATTCCTTTGTTTGGTGACAGTATACTCAACGGCAACTTGAATTGCCGTTGAGTATACATGAACTGAGGTTAGCAGACTCAATCGCTTTCCTTGAAGCTACCTGGTACTTTGTCATAAAATAATCCATGCATTTGATATGGCTCCATATCACGTTGTCAAGACGTCTCAAAATGTTTCGCAGGATGTACTGTAATATGGTGTGACTGTCCATTTTGTGGGTGCCAATTTGCTCAGAGCAATATTGAGTGAATGATCAATTTTATTTGGAGGATTGTTCTTTACCATTGGGATGTTTCTTTATTCCTCCTCCATTTGGTTTCCCATTTGGCCAAATTTCATTTAATTGTGAAATAGCATATATATTACTGCTAGGAAATTAATCTGTATCAAGGAGAATTTTTCACTTACAGAAGTTTTATACTTATATATTTTCAACTTACATTTCAAAGGTTTACTGATGGAAGCCATGTGAAAATCATAGATAATCTTGTACCCTTGAAGAAAACCTTCACAATCTTCTTCAGGTATTTTATTCCATCTTATCATTGCGGTGTTTTGGGTAATATTGGTGACTCTAAGATTACCTGGACTTTTCTTAGGTGCTGAAGTTGGGAGGAAATCAAATGCACATGTGTTAATGTTTTTTAAAAAATGAAATGTAGTAATAGAAATAGAAAAAAAATCAAAAAAATATAGTTAAACTCACTTCCTTCCAATACGTAAATGTCAACCATCCCTTCTGTTGTCTCACTGTCATTCACCTGGTTTCTTTTGTTTTCTCTCCGATGTAACATTATTCTATATCGTTGATTTGGTTTAAATGGTCCTAAATCAATGGAAAACAATTTAATACAGTAAACAAAGAATGTACAACCCAGAAACAGGCCACTTGACCCAACCATAAACAGTTACAATTTCATACTAAAATATTTTCAAAATTAATCTGCAGACAGGTGATAGAACAAACTGTACTTGCATAATGCTAAAATTATAGAAATGTCAGAGGCATATATTTGTAGGGATAAAATCTTTGCTCTTCAAATGAAATCATTGCTCTTCTACAAGAATATAGTGATTTCTGAATCTCAGACAAGCCAATTTAGGTAACATCCTGAGTAGAGACAAAGTACTTCCCCGAAGCAGGAGAGGGTCAATGCTGAGAATTGGTTTTCAAGTGGCTAAGACAGAGTCAGGCACATAGAACCAAACTTATTACACAGAACTAATGAAATGTTATATAGGTATTGGGGCACCATTTTAATCTAAAGGTTGAATTCTTGTTGAATACTCCTGTTCCTCTAAATGGCAAGCAAAGTATGCCTACAAGATAGCAAAGCAATTACAAAAAGCCTATAAAAATGCATACTCTATACTGAATAAAAGAAAGACAACCAATAGTATCAAGAGCAAATGAATGTAGTTAACCTACAATCCACCCTGGTAGTTATCAAACCAATTCTAAAGCTAAATTTGATAATAAACCTACACTGTCATCACAGGACTAAGCCATAGTAGATTCCCTACCTTTGATCGCAGAGCATAGAATCTTACAGCACAGAAGGAGGCCATTTGGCCCATCGTGCCTTTGCCTACTCTTTGAAAAGAGCAATCCAATTAGTCCCACTTGCCCGCTCTTTCCCAAAGGCCTTGTAAACGTTTCCAGCATCACTGATAGAGGCCTGTGGACTGTTTGCTCAGTCACAGTGGTGATTGAGTTAAAAATAAAATAACTAATCTCAATCTATCTGTAAGCAGCTGAGCTGCATATATGTCACTGCCCAGCACCAGACACGCCAGAGAGAGGATGGTAGGAAAACGGCGGGAGAGGAGACTAAAGAGATTAATGACTGTTCAAGAGGAAGCTAGACCTTCACCTGAGGTAGATGGGAATAGAAGAGTAATGGAGGGAGTAAGGTATGAGTGAAGACTTGTATTAGAGTATAATCACCAGCACAGATTGGTTAAGCCGAGTGGCCTGTTTCTGTGTTGTACATTGTTGTGATGTACTTCTTCCTCCACAATAAGAAGACAAATTATTATCAATAGGATAAGGAAATAAATGCCCACAGAAAATAAACCTGTTAACTGGAAAGAATTACTCTCCCACTCACACTCTGACCTCTCCATCCATGGTCTCCTATCCTGTTCCCATGAAGCACAACGCAAGCTCGAGAAACAGCACCTCATCTATCTGCTAGGGACCTTGGCCTCAATATTGAGTTCAACCACTTCAGACCATTAGAACATCTCCCATAACAGCTTACCTTCCTCTTCCTCCTCTTCTGTGACCATTTGCACATCATCTGGGTCCCAGACGCACCTTTTCTCTCTTGTCTGCCTGTGCTGCCCTCTTTTGTTTTGCATTATTAACATTTCTTTAACCCATCATCCTCTGTCCTCCACCCCATTTTCTCCTTTGTCTTTCTTGCCCTGCTTCCCTTCTCTGTTAGTCCTTAAAACCTCTTATCTTAAAGCACTAAACACTGCCAGCTGGGCAACTGAGCTGGTGGTGGGAGCCGAGAGAGGTGGAATGGGGAGGGGAAAAGTCAAAGATTTAGCTCTTGAAGTGCTTTGAAAGAAGGGATGGAGGGAGTCGGAAGGACTCCAGGAATGAAGCTCCAGAGAGTGAGGGGAAAATGACGATGGTGGGGCAGATTGGGTGGGGGGACATGAAGCACGCTGATGTATGCCTGTAAAGGAAACAGCCAGGTCAAGAGCTTGCAGAAGTAGAGTGGGAGGGAATGAAGGACACAGTGGAGTTTTTCACTGGGGAAAGAAGGAGCTTTCTGGGAGGAAACTGCACGGCACATCACTCTGTGTCTATCCTCGGGGCCCCCCAACAGTGACTGAGGGAAGCTCCGATTGTCTGTCCTGACAGTGAACCAAGAAACACTGCCCTCACTTCTCCTCTCTCTACTCTCTCACTCTTTTTGTTTCTCTCTCTCCCTCAATCAATCTCTCTCTCTCATTTAGAATGCAAGTGTCCTGAGCAGGTTTTGAATAGTTAATGAGAAATCGAGTTTTTAGGGAGGAAATAATATTTGAGCGACGGTGAAATAGTAACATCAAAGTATAATTTTTGAGGTTTGCTGCCCTCTATATTTTACTGCACATCAGTTTTATTAACTTATATTTTATTCATTTTTGAATTATTAATGATGCACATTAAAGACAGTGAGACAGATGTAACATATTTATGCCAAAATCTTCAAAAAGGCTAAGCTGTTACCAATTATCTTCGCTTTAATATCTCTGCAAGACAGCTGAAATGGAAATTCAGTCAAATGAAAGGGCGATCTAATAAAAGCATTTTGAAGGGAAATCCATGCATTGAGGTGTTTCAACCAGATCTAATAGAATTTTTCGATGAGATAATGGAGAGGGTGGATACAGGTAGTGCAGTTGATGTAGTTTATATGGACTTTCAAAAGGCATTTGACAAAGTGCCACATGAAAGACTTGTAAGAAAGATAGAAGCCCATGGTATAAAAGGGACAGTGGCAGCATGGATCCAGAACTGGCTGGGAGACAGAAAGCAGAGAGTTGTGGTGAACGGCTGCTTTTCTGACTGGAGGGAAGTGTACAGTGGCGTCCCCCAGGGATCGGTATTAGGACCACTGCTCTTCTTAATATACATAAATGATCTGGACTTGGGTATACCATTTCCAAGTTTGCGGACGACACAAAGTTAGGTAGGGTAGTAAACAGTGAGAAGGATAGGAGCCAACTGCAGGAAGACATAGACAGAATGGTAAAATGGGCAGACACATGGCAGATGAGTTTCAATGTGGAGAAATGCGAGGTAATGCATTTTGGTAGAAAGAATGAGGGGAGGCAATATAGGCTGGTAATACAATCTTAAGGGGGTAAAAGAACAGAGAGACCTTGGGGTGCAGGTAAATGAATCCTTGAAGGTGGCAGGACAGGTAGATAAAGCTGTAAAAAGGGCATATGGGATACTAGGCTTTATAAATAGGGGCATAGAGTACAAGAGTCAGGAGGTTATGATTAACCTATATAAAACACTGGTTAGGCCTCAGTTAGAATACTGCGCCCAGTTCTGGGCACCACACTATAGGAAGGATGTTAAGGCATTGGAAAGGGTGCAGAGGAGATTTACGAGGATGGTACCAGGAATGAGGGACCTTGATTATGAGGAAAGGCTAGAGAGGCTGGGATTATTCTCATTGGAACAGAGAAGGTTACGAGGAGACCTAATAGAGGTCTTCAAAATCATGAGGGGATTCGATAAGTTAGAAAGGGAAAAACTTTTTCCACTGGTGGGTGTGTCGGTGACTCGAGGTCACAGATTTAAAACAGAGGCAGAGGGGAGGTGAGAAGAAATTTTTTCACGCAGCGAGTTATTCGAATCTGGAACGCATTGCCTGAAAAGGTGGTGGGGGCCGATTCGATAACAACTTTTAAAAACGCGGTGGACGGGTATTTGAGGAGGATGGATTTGCAGGGTTATGGGGAAAGGGCTGGGGAGTGGGGTTGACATTAATTGCTCTATTCAAAGAGCCGGCACAAACTCGATGGGCCGAATGGCCTCTTTTTGTGCTGTACGATTCTATGATTCTATGATCTATGAAATATACCACCAGGGTGCAGATCAAATCAAACCAAAGCATTAATCTTCAGCTCCAATTGTTTTATATTAAGAGCCTGAGGTGAATGATCAGTGCAACAATGTACACCTCCAAAGCTGAAATGAGCACAAATGTAAGATATTCCCCAAAAGAATTAAAGGGATGGTTAAGAATAAATTGTTGAAACAGAGGTTGGTTGGAATGTAGAATTCTCTGCCGCAAACTAGTGTTGTGGGAGAGTGCTAAATTATTTTGAAAGGGAAAAAGACGTTTGATACGTTGGTTTGTGCTGTAGCATAGGACTATGTTCTAGTTACTCCTGCTGTACTGTTGCTTCTAATTTTATACAACAGGTGAAAGTGATAGAAATTAGTCCAACTTAACAGATGTGGGTGGACTCAAACTCTACTGACAGTTTCTAATGATTACCATCCTCGTGGATTCAGCATACTTTGCTGTATCTTTAGGGTTCTGTTTGATAGTTATGTCCTGACTCAGCCCCCCAGTTGATATACGTGGGCGCTTCTTGTAGCAAATACCTTCTAAATTGTTATGGAACAGGTGTCAGCCCGGCTCAGTTGGTAGCACTATCACCGTGAGTCAGCAAGTTGGGTGTTCAAGAACCTCATCGCGACTTTGAGCTCAGAGTCTACCTTGGCTGACACTCCAATGCATTGTTGGGGGAATGCTGCACTGTTAGAGGTGCCGGCCTTCAAATTAGACGTTAAATCGAAGCCCCGACTGTGTTTGTTCAGGTGGACTTAAAGTTCCCATGGCATTATTCATAAATACGGAAGGAAGTTTTTCTCAGTCCCCTGGCAAGAGTCCCTCAAATAAAATTGTTCATGGCTTTTTGTGGAACCTTACTGTGTGCAAATTAGCTGCCACACTTGCCTACAAAATACATAGTCACAATATTTTACAGTAAAATCCTGTGAAGGTTTTTGAGACGCATTGATGACATAATAAGGCACTATATAAAATTATGTATTATTATATTATTCCAGTCCAGAGACTAAGAGACTAAGAATTGGAAAGTTGTTATGCATCTAGACCCAGAGGAAGATCAACGCAGAATTGATAATGAGAATAAGCAGAACCGGGAAGAGGGGATGTAGAAGATAGAATCCCCTGGATAAAATCAGTGCCGGGCCAGTTGCAGGGGGAATAATAAACAGTAATAATCCTTGCATTTGGTAAAGTGCCTTATCATGTCGGAAAGATGTCTCAAAGCGCTGTCAAATGACCAACTTTTATTTGGGGGATTGTTGGCCAGGACACTGGGAGAAACTCCCTTCTTGTTCCAATTAAGGCCATGGGTTCTTTAACATCCATCTGAACAGGCAGACTGGAGCTCAGTTTAATGTCTCATCCGAAAGACGGTTCCTCTGATCGTGCAACACCCCCATCAGCACTGCATTGTTTTGGAGAAAAATTATAGAAGGACTTTTCCATCTCTTATATTACCCTTTGGAGAGATTTCAAACTCTTGCGTTTACTATTTGATTTGGAGGGGAATAAATCCAAACCTATTTGTACACATTTCTCTTATTTATACACAAAGTGTTTGTGTCTGTAACTGGAGATGGGTCTGGCTTGAGTGGTCTTGACTAGGATTTTATTATCTATGGTTATGAGGATCTTACACTGGGTTTCTCCACATTATACCGAGTTAAAAGTTGATGCAGGACTTGTCCTCGTCAGCTCAGAAGGTAATGTGCATCTGGTGTGGCAATTTTGACTATATTCCTCTTTGAGTTAAGCAGAATTTGCAGAACAGGAGTAAATAGATAGTAAATGAATAAATTTGGTCAATCAATCCACAACTGTTTGTGGGACACTGCTGTGCCCAATTGGCTGCCATGTTTCTCCCACAAAATACAGTCAATCCACGTTACAGTATATTCCTTGAAGTGCTTTGAGACATTTCAACGACGTGATAAGGCACTATATCAAATGCAAGGATTATTATTATTATTATTGGACTTTCAGCTTAGACCAAGTGACTTCAAGTCCCGAAAAGATAAGGAACCACGGTCTTTAATAGAATATAATAATCAAACCCAGGTCCTCTCGCTTGCGAGGGAGGTGACTGCTCTAATCACTAAGCTACAGGACTTCCTGTTAGCACATCCATAAGGACAAACAAACAGAAACATAGAAACTCAACAATCTGAAAACGCATTAAAACAAAGAACATCATAAGAAGTGGAAAGAAAAAAAAATACCTTTAATGGTGTAGTTACTCATAGGCTTTTTTAATTTTTCTGATTGAATAATCAGAGTTTTGTTCCCAGTGACTTGATACCAGTCAAGTATAAACCTTCGTAGTTTTGTTTTTTTACTTTTATTTGTTTTCCAGTTAACAAAAATAGTGTTATTCCCAAGTATGGAGGCATTTAGCTGTTTTCTCAGACCTGTGGAAAGATGAAATGTTAGGTTTTAGATGTGAAAACAAGGAAGGTAGTGACATTTGAGTAAGGTAAGTTAATTTTTTCATATAATTATTTTTTATCCCACTTACTCATCTGTGTAAAAGGTGGGATTGTTATTTCTGATGTAGGAGAGGTTCCGGCTGCGTTATAAGCCAGAACCTGAACTTTGAAACTGGCTCCTGAAAGGATGACAGTACACTCCCTGCTGATTCTTGTAAATGTCCAATTGCCTCTTTTGTTTGAAGGGAGCCTTTCAATGGTGACACTGTATCCATCTATTGATTCATTGACAACCCCAGTTGGATTCTGAAAGAAAAACCTTAATGCAAAAAGCTGTTGGGAATTCTGATCAAACTAAACAAAACACAATACATGATGGGATAAAAAATTTAAGTATTCCTTAAGTCTTCCTTAAAGTAGTCCTAGCATTAATTATCGCCATAATTGCAGTGTTTGGTATGAGCTTGGATTCCTGGCGTCACAAAACATAACTGTAACACAATTGCTTGATGAAGTACCGGAGGGGGTGAATGAAGGTAGTGCAGTTGATGTAGCTTAAATGGATTTTCAAAAGGCGTTTGATAAAGTGCCACATAAGAGACTTGTAAGCAGAATAGAAGCCCACAGTATGAAAGAAATAATGGCAGCATGGATACAGAACTGGCTGGGAGACAGAAAGCAGAGAGTGATGGTGAACGGTTGTTTTTCTGACTGGTGGGAAGTGTGCAGTGGTGTCCCTCAGGGATCAGTATTGGGACCACTGCTGCTTTTGATCTATACAAATGGCCTGGACTTGGGTATAGGGAGTACAATTTCCAAGTTTGCAGATGATACTAAGCTAGGAAAAGGAGTGAACAGTGAGGAGGATAGTAGCAAACTGCAAATGGACTTAGACAGACTGGTAAAATGGGCAGATATGTGGCAGATGAAGTTTAATGTGGAGAAATGTGAAGTGATGCATTTTGGTAGGAAGAATGAGGAGAGGCAATATAAGCTGATGGTACAATCTTAAAGGGGATGAAGGAACAGAGAGACCTGGGGGTTCAAATCAGTAAATCTTTGAAGGTGGTAGGACAGGTAGATAAAGCTGTTAAAAAAGCATACGGGATATTAGGCTTTATAAATAGGGGCATTGAATACAAAAGTCCGGAGGTTATGATGAACCTTTATAAAACACTGGTCAGGCCTCAGCTAGAGTAGTGCGTTCAGTTCTGGGCACCACACTTTAGGAAGGATGTCAAGGCATTGGAGATGGTGCAAAGGAGATTTACCAGGATGGTACCAGGAATGAGGGACTTCAGTTATCAGGAGAGACTAGAGAAGCTAGGATTATTCTCCTTGGAGCAGAGAAGGTTAAGAGGAGACTTAATAGAAGTAGATAATTATTTGAGGAGGACAAGTTTGCAGGGCTATGGGGAGAGAGCAGGGAAGTGAGATTGAATTGGAGAGCTCTTTTCAAAGAGCCGGCACAGACATGATAGAGCGGAGCATCTGCAGATAAACAACAAGTGACCTCAACGTGATGTCACACTCAAAAGACAGAACCAGAAAAAAACTAAAAGCCGCGGTAAAACGTCTCACTGCATTCCTCCTGCAGGCTGCCAATGTCCCACTAGCCCGCCGCCTCTCGTCCCAGCGTGCGCATCTTGGCTGATGCACATTGACATTATGGCCCTCACAGAAACCTGGATCACCCCAGGTGACACCTTCCCGCTCACTGAGGCCACACCACCCGGCTACACCTACCACCATGCCTGACGCCCCAAATGTCGTGGCGGTGGTGTGCTCTCATATCCAGGGCTACCGGCTCGTTTCCCTCCTTCAAGCATCTTACCCTCTGCCATCCCTCCCACCTCTCTGAAAATCCTCCTACCTTACCGCCCCCCCAAAATCCTCCCCCATCTTCATTTCTGACCCTCCTAACTTCCCTCTGCCTCTGCTCCGACCACCTCATCATCCTAGGCGACTTCAACCTCCACTTCACCCCCTCTTGCCCCACCTCCTCAGACTTCTCTCTCCTCTCCTCTCTCAAACTCTCCCTCCACGTCCACTCTGCTACCCACATTCACGGTCACCCGCTCAACCTGGTGATCACCCAGGGCCTCAGTGTCTCGGATGTCACCATCACCACCAACAACAACAACAAGATTCAATTTATTGAGCGCCTTTCACATCGGGAGGACGTCCCAAGGCGCTGCACAGTTGGGTCAGGACCCGAGCAAAGGGGAAATGGTCAGGGGGAGGGAAGGGAGGGAGCGAGGAGGGGGTAGAGAGTTGAGAGGGGAGCTGAAGACACGGTCAAAGAGAAAGGTCTTGAGACCGGCCTTGAAGGAGGAAAGGGAGGAGGCAAGGCGAAGGCACTGGGGGATAGAGTTCCAGAGCCTAGGGGCTGAGAGGCTGAAGGCCCGGCCGCCGATGGTAGGGCGGTTGGGGCGGGGGATGTGGAGCAGACCGGAGCCAGAGGAACGGAGGGTACGGGCAGGTAGGTAGGGGTATAGTAGGTCGGAGAGGTAGGGGGGAGCAAGGCCGTGAATGGCCTTGTAGGTAAGGATGAGGATCTTGAATTCGATCCTCTGGGGGATGGGGAGCCAGTGGAGGCGAGCGAGGGTGGGAGTGATGTGGTCGCGAAGCCTGGTGCGGGACAGTACACGAGCTGCAGAGTTCTGAATGACCTGCAGCTTGTGGAGGGAGGTGCCGGGAAGGCCGGCGAGGAGAGAGTTCCCATAGTCCAGCCTTGAGGTGATAAAGGCGTGGACCAGAGTTTCAGCAGCGTGAGGGGTGAGGTAGTGCCGTAGTCTGGCGACATTCCGGAGGTGATGGAAGGCGGTGCCAGTTGTGGCGTGGATATGAGGGAGAAAGGACAGCTCAGGGTCGAACAGAACCCCGAGGTTCCTGACTGGCTTTGAGAGGTGGAGAGTGCAGCCTTGGATGCTGATGTTGTCAACAAGGCCATCTCTGACCACCATTTCATCTCCCTCAACTCCTATATCCCTCTCCCCACTGCCTCCAAACCTACCACCATCTCCTACTGCCCGTGGAAGAAGATTTCCCCGCAATCCCTCTCTGCTGCCCTGGAGTCCTCTGAACTCCTCCCCCTCTGGCCCACCTCCCGCACTAACCCATCCTCTGCATTTATTCTCCTCCACAGCACCCTTTCCACCACACTCGACAGCTTTGCTCCCCTCACCTCCCGAACTGCCTCTTATTCTCGATCCTCACTCAGGTTCACCAGCCACCTCCGCTCACTCAAGGGCCAGGTGCGGGCTGCTGAATGCACTTGGCTCAAAACGCCCGAATGGTCCACTGGCAGATCTGGCTGGACTACATCAAAACCTACCGCTCTGCTCTTGCCTCGGCCAAATCATCCTTCTATTCCAGGTTAATCCTGGAGGCAAAGGGCAACCCCACCCCTCTCCTTAAATCCCAGCTCCACCTCCTTGCCCCACTACTCGCTGACATTATTAATCTCTCCCTGTTATCTGGCACTGTTCCTATCCCCTTCAAAACAGCTACTATCGCCCCCACCTTGAAAAAACCTTCCCTTGACCCATCACAGCTATCCAGCTACTGGCCCACCTCAAACCTTCCTGTCCTGTCCAAGATCCTTGAGAGAGCCGTTGCCTCCCAGCTTCGCTCTTTCCTCTCCTCCCACTCCGTCCATGAGCCCCTCCAATCGAGTTTCTCTGGTCTACTCTGCTCAAGGTCACAAATGACATCCTGACCATGTGTGACCAGGGCTCCCTCTGCCTCCTCAACCTCTCCGCTGCTCTTGACATGGTGGACCATTCAATCCTTCTCCACCACTTCTCTTCCCATCTCAACCTCCAAGGTTCTGTCCTTGACTGGTTCAGGTCCTACCTTTTACACCGCCTCCACTTCGTCTCAGCAAATGGCTTATCCTCCAGCCCCCACACCATCCCGTGCGGCTTTCCTCAGTGCTCTGTCCTCGGTCCCCTCCTCTTCATCCTCTACATGCTCCTCCTTGGTGACGTCATCCGCAGACATGGGGTAAATTTTCACATGGAATGCGGATGACACCCAACTCTATCTTTCTACCTCCACCCTCAACTCCAGGACAACTGGCGTCCCGACCGACTGCCTATCTGACATGAAGTCCCGGACGAGGGACAATTTTCTCCAACTGAACGTCAGCAAGACCGAGGCATTCCTGATTGGCTCGCGCCAGCGCCTCTACACCTTGGCCGCTGGCAGCATCAGCCTCCACGGCTGCACACTCAACCTCACTAAGCCAGTCAGGAACCTGGGTGTCTTGTTTGACCCTGAACTGTTCTTTCTGCCCCACATCCGTGCCATGACCGGCACTGCCTACCACCACCTCCACAACATTGCCAGACTCTGCCACTGCCTCACCCCTCAGGCTGCCGAAACCCTTATCCATGCATTCGTCACATCAAGGCTCGATTATGGAAATTCCCTCCTCATCGGCCTTCCCAACTCTTCTCTTCACAAGCTGCAGATCATCCAAAACTCTGCAGCTCCTGTACTCTCACGTACCAGGCTCCGTGACCCCATCACTCCCACCCTGGCCCGACTCCACTGGCTCCCCATCCCTCAGAGGATTGAATTCAAGATCCTCGTCCTCACTTTCAAGGCCATCCATGGCCTTGCCCCTCCTACCTTTCTGACCTGCTGACTCCCTACCAACCTGCCCGCTCCCTCCGTTCAGCGGGCTCCGGCCTGCTCCATGTCTCCCGCCCGACACGCCCTCCCACCTCACTGCCTTCCCTCACCCCGTACCCCACCCCTCCCCCATGCTTGGATCCTGACCCCTGACTGTCCAGAACTTTGGGACATCCTCCCGACGTGAAAGGCGCTCTATAAATATAATTTGTTGTTCTTATTGTAACCTTCCCGTATACAAGTAAAGAAAATTAGCACACGTACCTCCCAACTTAAAGAAATCGTACGCTTTCCATTTTTGTTTTGTATAGTATGGATGGGCAAATGAATTTGAGGCATTTCTCTCAGTTCTATGATAAAATAGAAAGAATTATTGTTAGTTGAAATCTTGCTCTATTGTCGGCCTTGTTTCAAATTGCTGTGAATATTGGCTCACGATCGCCAGATTAAAGTACTAAAAATCAACGAAAAATTACAAAGTTACAATGTGTAACTGTACTCAACTAATCTTCACCAATGCCCATGTATGCTATGGTATTCAGTGTATGGTTGAAGCTCGCTCAAACACGACTGCAAGTGACAATATAACAACACAATAAATTTACATTGCATAGTGTCTTTCACATCCCAAAGCGCTGGGCAGTCGAGGATTTGCACCCGAGCTTTATAAGTAATGGGGAAAGATCGTGGGCAGGAATGACACTTATTTACTATTTATTAGTAAATAGTAATAATTTACTTGCAAAAAGACTTTGAATGTCCAGCGACCTCAATACTCAATACTCAATACCTCAATGTGGAGTCCTGTAGCTCAGTGGTTAGAGCACTCGCTTTGCAAGTGAGAGACCTGAGTTCAATTCCAGGCAGAGGGCGAAACCTTGGGCAAGTTTCCTTACTCCACACAACTAATAATAATCCCTCCAAAACAAAAAACAACAATAAATTGGTCATTTTCAATCTACGACTGTTTGTGGGACATTGCTGTGCGCAATTAGCTGCTGCGTTTGCCCACAAATATACAGTCAATTCGCTTTACAGTGTGTTCTGTGAAGCGCTTTGGGACGTCCTCCCGACGTGAAAAGGGCTATATCAAATGCAAGGATTATTATTATTATTGCTTGTACAAATCATAAAGTCTAAAATGTAATAATAATCCTTGGAGCTGATGTATCACCTATAATATTGAAATCTAAAAGCACTTCACAGGTAATTACACACACATGGCTCACAAACAGCTATGAAGTGAATGCCGATTTTATCTGGATGTTTGTTAGCCAAAACATTGGAAGAAACTCCTCTTTTTGAATAGTGTCACGGAATCTTTAACATCCACCTGAACAGTACTTCCCTTTAATGTCTCACCCAAAAGACAACATGTCTGACAATGCAGAGCTCCTCAAGCACTGTACTTTCCACATGTATGCGGATAACATCCAACCCTATCTCGCCGCCTTCACCCTCGACTCCAGGACCGTTGATATCCTGGCTAATTGTCTGTTTGACACCAAGTCCTGGATGAGAGCCAACTTCCTCCGGCTCAATGTTGGCAAGACAGAGGCCCGCCTGCTTGGCTTCCGGCAGCGCCTCCTCACCTCAGCCGCTGATACTATCACCCTTCATGACGCCACTCTTCACCTCACCGAGTCAATCCCAAACCTTGAAGTCCTTTTCAACCCTCAGCTATCTTTCAAACCCCACATTTGTGCCGTGACCCGTTCCGCCTTTCCACACCTCCACAACATTGCCCACCTCCGCCACTGCCTCTCACCGCAGGCCGCCGAGACCCTGATCCACGCTGTCATTAGGTCCCAGCTTGACTCCACCAACTGCCTGCTCACCAGGCTTCCCAACTCTTCCCTCCACAAGCTGCAGATTATTCAGAACTCTGCAGTTTGTGTTCTCTCCCACACCAGTCTCCGGGAACCTATCACCCCTGTTCTTGCCTGGTTCCCCATTCCTCAGAAAATCGAGTACAAAACTCTTGTTCTTACCTTCAAGGCCCTCCACATCTTGCTCCCCACTACCTCTCTGACTTCATAACTCCATATCAGCCTGTCCATTCCCTCCACTCGGCGGACACTGGCCTGCTTCAGGTCTCCCGCACTGCCCGCTCCACCATTGGCGGTTGGGCATTAAACATCTCTGCCCCCACAATCTGAAACTCTATCCCTCAATCCCTCCACCGTACCCATTCTCTTGCCTACTTCAATTCTCGACTGAAGACCTTCCTCTTCGATTGTGCTTTCATGCAAACCAATTGCAATGGCTAACGTACTTACTTACCGGGTGGAACATGGTAAACGTTACTCCAGAAACAGGGCGATGATTCAGATCTGCAGCACATTTGAAACTCATAGGCAGCGAGTTCTTCTAATCCTGATACATGAGCCTCTCCAGACAGTACAGGTATAAGCTTTAGGAATAAAAATGTAGTTAGTCTCTGTTTACTTGTTATAGAAACAATGATAGCTGGTTAAACTCCAGCAATCCAAATGTACCCTCTGGGATTCCTAAACCTTGGCTCTTTCTCAACCAGTTCTTAAACCCTCTGGGATTAGGGCTAGTCCCTCTGGGGAGAAAGAGTGTGCACTGCAGAACCTGACCAATGGAAACTAAGCATTTGTTAACACATCCCATGATTCACATGCAGTGAAAAAAGCAGCCTGATGATAATCAACACACTGATTTTTTTTGGTCTGACACATGTAGAAACTCATCACTATGCTCAAATTCAAGTTCCTCATCCTCACCTACAAGGCCATTCACGGCCTTGCTCCCTCCTACCTCTCTGACCTACTATCCCCCTACTTACCTGCCCGTACCCTCCGTTCCTCTGGCTCCGGTCTGCTCCACATACCCCACCCCAACCGCCCTACCATCGGTGGCCGGGCCTTCAGCCTCTCAGCCCCTAGGCTCTGGAACTCTATCCCCCAGTGCCTTCGCCGCCTCCTCCCTTTCCTCCTTCAAGGCCGGTCTCAAGACCTTTCTCTTTGACCGTGCCTTCAGCTCCCCTCTCGACTCTCTACCCCCTCCTCGCTCCCTCCCTTTCCTCCCCTCACCCTGACCATTTCCCCCCTGCTTGGATCCTGACCCAACTGTACAGCGCCTTGGGACGTCCTCCCGACATGAAAGGCGCTCAATAAATGGAATCTTGTTGTTATTGTTGTTGTTGTTGTAAGAGTATCCAAACCAAACTGAGATTTCCATGCATCCCACCTATACATGGAAATTCCAGAGATAGATTGTTGGAATGGAATATACACTCTCTCCTTGGAGGGACACATCCTGTTTACCTAATTCTGGAAAGAATTAGGTGCAGGTTAGCAAGAGCCACGGCTTGGGGACCCCAGAGTGTGCGTTGAGGTACTGCTGGAGGCTAACCAGCTAAAACCACATAGCTTGCCATTGATATTGCTGCCTGTCAAGTTTTCTTGCTGGTTGTCCAGCTAGAACCACCCTACTCATTAGGACTTTGGCTTGCAGGGTTAACAGGAGCTGAGTGGGCTCTTAATGATTGGTCTGCCCTTCCAGGTCCTGCCAATGAGCAAGACTGGCTGTACTGTCATCACCATCTAAGGATGCACACTCCATCTCACTGCGCCAGTCCGGAACCTTGCTGTCTTGTTTGACCCTCAACTGTTCTTTCTACCCCACATCAGTGCCATGACCCGCTCTGCCTTCCCCCACCTCCGCAACATTGCCTGGCTTTGCCACTGCCTCAGGCTGCCAAAACCCTCATCCATGCGTTCATCACATCTAGGCTTGACTACCCAACCTCTTGCTTGTCAGCTTTCCCAACTCTTCCCTCCATGTTTTGCAGATCATCCAGAATTCTGCAGCTCATGTCCTCTCCTGCACCAGCCTCCGTGACCCCACCACCCCCATCCTCGTCCAGCTCCACTGGCTCTCTGTCCCCCAGAGGATAGAGTTCAAAATCCTCGTCCTCGCCTTCAAGGCCCTCCATGGCCTTGCCCCTCCCTACCTCTGTGACCTTCTGAGCCCATATCAACCTGTCCACTCCCTCCGCTCAGCAGGCTCTGGCCTGCTCCATATCTCCCACCCAGCCTACCCCACCATCAGCGAATGGGCCTTCAGCTTTCTGCCTCCACCCTATGGATTTCCAACCCACATTCCCTTTGCCTCGCTCCCTCCCTTGCCTCCTTCCCATGTCTCAAAACTCTCCTCTTCAACCAAGCCTTCGGCCACCCTCCTAGCCTCCCTGCTCTTCACCCTCCCCGTTACTGACCCCCAGGTCGGGTCCAAAACCTTGACTGACCAGCGCCTTGGGATGTCCTCCCGATATGAAAGAGGCTATACAAATGTAATTTGGGGCTTTTTACAATCATGTTTAAAGAGCATTTTCACTGCTTGGTTCTTATGTGGTTTAGGAAGCCTGTGGTTTCCATGCATCTGCACTTTAACAAGAGTAGAGAGATAACGGAAACAGTGTGTATGTACGAAATGACGACATTTGTGTTGTATCAGACATGCTCCTAGATACTGGGGTTTCCTCCTTCACTTAAAATTCATGTATCTCATTATTTGAGCTTCAAATTTCCCTGTTTTAAAAAAAATCTTCCACTTGAGATAACACTTTATAATGTCATCAAAACATCTCAAAGCGTTTCACAAAATTTTACTATAAAATGTAATGACTGTAGTTTTGTAGGTGAATGCAGCAGCCAATTTGTGCCCAACAATGTCCCATAAACAACCATGAAGTGAATCACCAATTATTTTAACTGCAGGATTGTTGGCCACGACACTGGAAGAAACTCCCTTCACTTTTCTAATAGCGCTATGGGTTTTTAACATCCATCTGAACAAGCAGACATGATCTTGGTTTAATGTCTCATCTGAAGGATGGCACCTCCATCAATTCAGCACCAGTAATGCACTGAAATGTTAGGCTATGAGCTCAAAGTCCCAACGTGCAGCTGAAACCTGCAACCTCTGACTCAGAGACAGGAGTACTAGTAACTGAGGCAGGCTGATCTCTCATGTTAGCAAAAATATAAATTTTATTGGGTATTTATTTTCCCTATTTTTATTCATTTATTTTCTTATTTTTTTCTTTCTTTTGTTTTCTTCTTCCTCAATTTTAATTCCACTTGTTTTTTGATGAATGTAAAGGGTCCAATAGCCACCTATGAGAAGTGTTAATTGTCTCAGTTTCATTCTAAATCAAATAGAGGACGTCCACGGAACCAGCGGTCACCCTTGTCTTATGTGTTGTGTATGGAATGTATGGATGGAATATTTATGAAATATGTACGGAAAATGAAAAGGACCTGGGGGTCCTGATTGACAATAAATTGAAGCTCTCCCAACAATGCTCTGTGGCAGTGAGTAAAGCAAACCAGATGTTGGGATGTATCAAAAGATCAATAGCAAGCCAAAATAATGGGGTAATCCTACCACTGTATACATCATTGGTGAGACCATACTTAGAGTACTGTGTACGGTTCTGGTCGCCGCAGTATAAAAAAGATACTGGAGAAGTGGAGAAGATACAGAGGAGGGCAACCAAAATGATTGACGGAATGGAGGGACTGGACTATGAGAAGCGACTTAGTAAATTGGGTAAATTCACGCTAGAAAAGAGAAGATTGAGAGGCGACATGATTGCTGTCTTTAAGATTCTGAAGGAGCCAATCAATATAGATTAGTATAGACAGTAAAACCACAGGGCATGGCCTGTGATTGAAGGGGCGGTAAATTCAGAATGAATCTACTATTTCAATGAGTGAATAGTGATCCTGTGGAACAGGCTCCCTAGGGAGACAGTTGAAGCAGGAAGTGTTGAAAATAGTTTTCTTTTTTTTAGGAAATAACATTATGGGATATAATACATAGGTAGTTTGGAACATATGTGCATGCGACTGCTAGGACGCTGGAAGGCAAACTAGATGGACTTGGTCTTTTTTTGTCTAGCATTTCTTATGTTCTTATGTTATAAATGGAATCTTGTTGTTGTTGTTATGCATTACAATGTGCAGGAGGTGATGTCAGTGGCAACTTAATGACCTGGACATTTTTAATGCAGGAATCAAACTGGCTGGCCTGGCATATACAACAACAACAACATGCATTTATATTGCGCTCTACATGCAGATAGCGTCTCGGAGCACTAACATACATAATGTTTGGGGACCACACACCATTCATGTTATAAATGAATCTGCGCTGTTATTGAAACGTATTTTAACAAGGCTGCATTGATATCGACTGCTCATTTGATTGTTATTTATGGGCTTTTGCCAGTGCAGATCAGCTCCTTCTTTTGCCTAGGTACATTCGCTTTCTTTCTAATCTAATGATTTTGTAAAGTGCTTCAAAGCACTTATTTTTACATGAAAGAGTCGGTATAAATGCAGATTACTGTTATTAATATCAGACTTTCACAATACCCTAACACATTTTTCAGGGCTGTCTCTGAAATTCCTATCCAGCACAAAATAATAATAATGGTAATAAGCCTTGTATTTGATATAACGCCTATAATAATAATAATAATAATCCTTGCATTTAATATAGCGCCTTATCACATCTTCGAGACAACTCAAAGCACTTCACAAAATATACTGTGAAGTGAATTAACTGTGTATTCTGTGGGCGAAACGCAGCAGGCAATTGCACACAGCAGTGTCCCACAAATAGTCGAGGATTGAAGTGATCAATATACTATTTTTTTTAAGGAACTATTACCCCCAGAAAAGCAATCCGCCAATCGTCTAACAACTGGGTTCCTACTTACTGCTATGTAAACAGTAGAGTGTGGAGTAAGGAAACTTACCCAATATTTCGCCCTGCCTGGAATCAAACCCAGGTCAATTTTATTTCTTATTATGGGAAGGGGCCTTTGAATCTTTTGTGGAATTGTTAAGAGTTGTTAAGGAGGAATTCCACAGCAGAAAAAGTGCAAAAAAATCAGTGTATTTAATACCAAATCGGTGTTAGCGATGTTAAAGAAGGAAAAGGTATCAAATTGTTACTCGTGGCAGTGACAACAGTGACTTGCACCAAAATTTTGACCAGACATATTTCCATTCTTGAGCCCAGTCATGTTATGAAAATTATATGCACTCTCAATGGCATAAAAAGAACGTTCACGATATGACATAATTATTAATTTGAATGTGCACCTATGATGCATTTTACAGTAAATCTAGTTATAATTATGTTAAAATTGTGGTTATCCTAAACACATTTCTGGTCTTTAATTAATTAAGAAATAGGTTAAAATGTATTTTGAAATTACCCCTGATATTATTATTATTATTATTATTTTGGCCTATTTTGATCTGAGTAATAAAAATCCTATAATTGTGTTTGATATAGCAGATTATCACATTGCTGAGATGTCTCAAAACGCTTCGCAAGAATTGACTGTAAAGTGTAGTGACTGTGTTAGAGAAAGAGAGTATGAATAAACTCAGAGATGCTCCTTTTCAATGCTTAGAACTTGTAAACAAGACATATTTGGGCCAGTATATATTTGCTGCAAGATACAACTGATAAATACATCAATGCTTTTCATCTCCCAAGGGTTTACTTACTGAAATCCAGCTTGGCATTCCACGTTGTTTGTAATGTAACTCATAGCGAAGGTTCTTTAAAGTTTTCCAAGTCAGATGTAACTCTCCTGAACTCTTTCTGTAAGTTATTTTAGATGGTAGTTCAGGCTTTACTGTAGCAGTCAAAATAGAACATAAGTTTAGAATCAGTGGAACAATTGAACAGATTTCACGTTATCATGCTTTATCTCAACAACAAAAATCCCTTTATCTCAGAAAGTGGTTTCTTTTATTGTGAAGCCAACTGTTACCCAACTGTAACACATAAAGCAACAGCTTCTCCATTGACTTTAGTGACTTGACTCTATTTAAAAAGAAAGATGGTTGCAGTACAGTGAATTTGTGATGTTGTGCAGCGAGATTGAAAAACTTGCGTTTTGAAGTCTTTCATGTAAAATGTCTCAAGTGATTCACAGTAATTACTGTCAATTGCAAGGTTTGTTTTTTTGCAGAGAAATCCAACAGCCATAACCTCAGTCCTTATACGGTATGTGAACCCAGAGTTTTCTGACCAAAGCCAACTAATTCCTGTGTGACTTCGCTCCACCCAATCTGCCCCATTTTCTCTAGAATTATGTTCCAGCTCATCTCCTTTCTCTGGAATCTGACAAATTAGTTTCTCTTCTTTCTGCTCCACATTGGAGGTCAGGCCTTCCGCTTCTCACACAAATCCACATTGCCTTGCTCATCATGTCAACATTTTGTAAAGATCTTGTTTAGATCTCTGGGTCTAAGAAAAGAAGGGAATCTTAGTGGAAGTGGCTTTCTTCAATCTTTGGATCCCCCTGGCCTCCAGTGCTGCCTTCAGTCTGTGTTTAATTTGCTTAAATGGATCACCCTGGCTCAGTTGGTAGGACTCTTGCTCTGAGTCAGAAGGTTGTGGGTTCATACCCCTTGTCGGGACTTGGAATCCATATAATTCACACTGACACACCAATGCAATGCTGGGTTGAGCTGCATTGTCGGATGTGCCGTCCCTCGGATAAGCCATTAAACCAAGGTCCCACTTGGCTGTTCAGGTGGACTTAAAGATCCCATGGCACTATTCAAAAAGAGAAGGGAGTTTCTCCCGGTATCCTGGCCAACAATCTCCCAAACAAAATTGGCCACTTACTCGATGGCTGTTTGTGGGACATTGCTGTGTGCAAATTAGCTGCCACATACACCCACAAAATAGACAGGTCACACCATTTACAGTATATCTTGTGAAACACTTTGAGATGTCTCAACAACCTGATAAAGCCCTATATCAAATGCAAGGATTATTATTATTATTAACATTACTTGAGGTTGCTCCACAGCCATTTTCACAACTGTACTACCAAACATCAATTGTGACTTTTCAGAAAAAAAAAGTCATAACAAGAATGCAAGTCATAGTCGAATTCATTTGATAAACACATGCCTCCTGCTTTTCATGTCAGTAATTTAAGGCCAAGTAATTTTCAAACAGTACTAAACATTTTAACTAAGAACAAAAATAGACCCAGAAAGTAAAGGACAAAACAGATTCTCATCAGAAGCAAACATTTACCTGCATTTTCAGGTATGAGACTAATGTTACACGATTTGTATTTCCCGTCTTTTGTTTCCAGCCATATTGTGACAGAAATCGAAATGTAAAGTTTATCTCTTAGAACTGTACATTTGGTACCATTAGTAGTAAAACTGTCAATTTTGTTTTTCTTCCTGAAAAAAACAAAGGAAAACTGCATAGTACAATTTACTTAAATCACTGAAAAAATCCCCAATTTAAAATATAATTGTAAGTCTTTTTAGAAAATATTGCAGAAATTGATGTGCTTTTTTTCAAAAACAGCTGATCACTCTGCTCCCAGCCTCGGTGTGTGTGTTTGGCTGATGCTCCTGACTGTACATATAGTGGACAAAATCTATATCTACATGCTCCCTCTCGGCGATGTCATCTGCAGACATGGGGTCAACTTCCACATGTATGCGGATGACACCCAAATCTACTTCTCCTCCAGCTGTGATTCTGAGTCTGCTGATGTCCTGTCAGATTATTTGGCCCCCTTCACACCAGTCCTTGAAAGGCTCCACTGGCTCCCAATTGCCGAACGGCTCAATTTCAAGATCCTCTCACTTGTTTTCAAATCCCTTCATATCCTCACATCTCTCTACCTATCCAATTTTCTTAACACCCACTCCACCACCCCATTGCCTCCTCTCGGTCGGTTCCGGCCTCCTGTTTGTCCCCCCTCTACCATCGGTGGCCGTGCCTTCAGCCACTACGCTTCGAAACTCTGGAACTCTCTTCCTCAATCCCGCCACCTTGCCCCCTGCCTCCCAGCCTTCAAATCCAAACTAAAGACCTTCCTTTTTGATTGTGCTTACAGTGAACTCCCCCCATCCCTCTCCCCCTGACTCGGTGTCAGACTCCACCACTATCAAGCGATAGGATGCTACCCCACATGAAGGGCACTACATAAGTTCAAGTTGTTATTGTTATTGTTGTATCTCTAATTGTTATAGTGTAATATCTTTAAAAACTATAGTTTAGCAAAAATAAAGAGGTGAAAATGTGTTTATGTGATATATAATTATCACTGGTGAAAATTCTGCTTCTGGCGAAACCTCAGTCAATGGCTGGTCACAGGTAAACTCTTTCCCCTTCCAACACACCTAGATATAACAGCCTGGCTCAGTTGGTAGCATGCTTGCTTCTGAATCAGAAGATTGTGGGTTCAAGTTTCATGCTGGGGCTTGGAACCCATATAGTCTATGCTGACACTCTAGTGCAGTTCTGGGGACGTTTTGCATTGTCAGATGAGCCATCCTTTGCAGGGGACATTAAAATAAGATCCAGTTTGCCTATCCGGGTGGATGTTAAAGATCTAATGCACTGTTTGAAAAGCGAAGGGTGTTTCTCTTGGTATCCTGCCCAACAATCCCCCAAATAAAATTTGTCATTCACTTCATGGCTGTTTATAGGACTTTCCTGTCTGCAAATTGACTGCCAGGTCGTCTAAAACATACAGTTGCTGCATTTTGCACTATGTCCTGTGAAGCACTTAGGGACATCTTCCTGATGTGAAATTAAAGGATTATTATCATTAAAGACCCCTGAGGTATACTATTTTACAATATATCCTGTGAGTGCTGTGTGACGTCAAATGCAAGAATTATAACTTGATTCAATGTTTGCTCTCAAACTTCCATTAAGCCAACTGGCAATGCCTTTGAACCTGTTGCCTCATAGACTCAGCATTGCAATGACAGTTCAGGAAATACTGGCTTAACTCAAACTATCTTGCGGTCTGTTTCTGACCTCGGATTCTCTGGGTGTCTGAAATATTAAAGTATTCAAATTTGAAGCACTCAAATCCTTTATCTTAGCAAGTACAAAATATCAAAAAATAACTCACGGCCAGTATAGTATCAGTATGTAGTGACTGGTCGCTGTATGGTGCTTTCCAGGAGTCCATGAGCAGGTAAGGCCATTATCGATAAAGTAGCATTGCAGATTGTGTGGTCCATCTGGCATATACAAGAGCAAGGCATTCATTATAAGATAGCAGACCTGCATTGAATGTCATTAAAAAGTAATACTAGATTTCAGTGTTGATATCTGGCTTTAAACTACACCTATAACTATTAGCATTAATTCTTCCTGGTTCCACCATTGTTGAAACATTGACGACATTGTAGAAGTATATTGTGCTGTAGATATCTCCAGCCAAAAAAAAATTTCCTTTTTAACTTAATGAAATGAAGAGTGACTTGAAAAATAACTACAAAAACTGTAACAGAATCTGTTATTCTGCTATTACATCTCCTATTTCCTATTCTGGGGAATATTACATTGAGATCTAAAATGGGGATTGGGCTAATTATATTCAAATGCATACAGGTGTCCTTAAGACCCTACCCCAGATGAAGGGTGCTTTATAAATTCAAATTGCTGTTGATATTGTTGTAATTGTTACCTCCTCCCACTTAAAATTTTATATACCTCTATAAGTTTCCCTCCGGTTCATCTTCTCTCCAGACTAGTAATCGAGGGTTTGATAGGGAAACAGATTTTCCAGAGCCTAGCGAATGCTCCAGGAATCCTGTTTTAGTGTTCCCATGTGGAAACCCATCAACTGCGGAAACCCATTACCATGCTTGCAATGAATGCTTACAGTGAATGCTTCTTACTGGTTACTGTACAGATTTCCTTAAAACCAGATTTTATGGTCTAAACTGAATGGTTGCCAATTTTAATCTAAACCAAACTGAGAGTTCCTGTATCATAGTGGTTAGAACACTCGCCTTGCAAACGAGAGGACCTGGATTTGATTCCCAGGCAGGGCGAAACATTAGGCAAGTTTCCTTACTCCACACGCCTCTGTTTACCTAGCAGTAAGTAGGAACCCAGCTGTTAGTCGTTCGGTGGATTACTTTTCCAGGGCTTTTCCAAAACCAAAAACAATAATAAATTGGTCATTTTCAATCTACGACTGTTTGTGGGACATTGCTGTGCGCAATTGGCTGCCGCGTTCTCCCACAAATACACAATCAATTCACTTTACAATGTGTTCTGTGAAGCGCTTTGGGACGTCCCCCCGACGTGAAAAGGGCTATATCAAATGCAAGGATTATTATTATTATATTATTATAATGATCCCTTCAAACAAATAAATAACAATAACAACAAATAAATAATAATAATTTGGTCACTCAATCTACAGCTGTTGGGACACTGCCATGCGCAATTGGCTGCTGCACTTCATCCACAAAATATTCAGTCAATTCACTTTACCACAAGGAGAGCGATCAGGACAGAGCGGAGGTGGAGTCTGGGTCTAGCGAGCAGCATAAAAGGAACGGCTGAGCTAGGCTACTGTCAGAGCGATGAAAAAAGAAAAAGTGACATGGGTGTGACGTCATTTTCAAAGTAGAACCAGGGAGACGTCAGAGACTACAACGCTGACGGCAAATTAAAACAAAAAAACAAAAATAAAAAAAAATATATTGAAAACACTGTGAGAAGAAGATGTGGCAAGTGAAATGCGAGGACTGTGACATGTGGAGTTAATGGAGGGCGCCCTGAGCACTGGCGACTTCATCTGCAGCAAGTGTCTGAAACTCAGGAAGCTCCAGCTGAGAGTAGCTGAGCTGGAAGCTGAGGTGCAGACACTGTGCTTCATCAGGGACAGTGAGAGGTTCCTGGACAGTATGATGGAGGAAACCATCACTCCCCTGAGGCTCGGAAGATGCTTGTATCTGGTTAATGATCAGGGATAGGATAGTTTTATCAGTCCTGCAGATAATGGGACTCCTGAGAGAGGGGTGATGGAGTCTTGGGCTTCAAACTTGTACAACGGATGTGAAGATTTGATGGAGCAGACACTTCAGGAGGTGGTCATCCCACACACTGAGGGTTCAGAGGGAAAGTGACTGGGTGACTATCCGGCATGGTAGGAAGAGGGGACAGGCAGGGCAGAATGCCCCCAAGAGTATAATACTCTCAAATCGGTATTCTGCACTGAACTTACCTGCCCGTACCCTCCGTTCCTCTGGCTCCGGTCTGCTCCACATCCCCCTCCCTAACCGCCCTACCATCGGTGGCCGAGCCTTCAGCCTCTCAGCCTCTAGGCTCTGGAACTCCATCCCCCAGTGCCTTCGCTTCCTCCCTTTCCTCCTTCAAGGCCGGTCTCAAGACCTTTCTCTTCGACTGTGCCTTCAGCTTCCCTCTCGACTCTCTATCCCCTCCTCGCTCCCTCCCTTCCCTCCCCTCACCCTGACCATTTCCCCCTTGCTTGGATCCCGACCGAACTGTCCAGTGCCTTGGGACGTCCTCCCGACGTGAAAGGCGCTCTATAAATGAAATCTTGTTGTTGTTGTTGTTGATATCTCCAGGGTGGACAGTAAAAACTGACTGGTTGAACAGGGGGACATAGGTAACAGGAGCAATGCTGTTGTCATAGGGGATACAACAGTGAAAGGTATAGACAGACGTTTCTGTAACAGAAGACGGGAGTCAAGGATCGTATGTTGCCTCCCTGGTGCAACAGTCTTAGATATCGCGGAACAGGTGGATAACATTCTTCAGGGGGAAGGGGAACATCCAGAAGTGGTGGTCCAGGTTGGGATCCATGATACTGGTAAAAAAAAAAAGGGCTGAGATGCTACAGGGTGAATATCAAAAGCTGGGGAACAAACTAAAGAATAGAACTCTGGATTACTCCCTGTGCCTCGGGCAAATAAGTACCATAATGGCAGGATGAAGCATATGAATGCTTGGCTGGAGAAATAGTTCAGAAAAGAGGGCTTCAGGTTTCTGGATCATTGGGACCAGTTCTGGGGCAGGTGGGATCTGTACCATATGGAAGGGTTACACCTAAACAGGGCTGGGTGGAGATTCTTGTGGAGTATAAACACCAGCATGGACTGGTTGGGCTGAATGGCCTGTTTCTCCGTTTTGGACATTCTTTGTAAATCTTTGCAAATTAAACAAACACCATGGCTGTTCTAAGATCAACGTGTTGAACAAAGTACCATTTATGTTAGTGGAAAACTACTTCTGAATAATCCGTGATTACTCCGTCTGTTAATTATTGACAGGTCTGTGGATGTACTGGTGACACGCGTACCCAAAAGTTGGCCACTCTGCTCATGGGAACCAATATATTTTGGTTTTCTGCTGGAATTTAATCAGCTAAAACTGCAAACCTTGCCATTCAAAGCACTGTCTGACAAGCTTACCACTGCTTGTTCACCTGGAACCACTTGACCAATTAAGGCTTTGGCTTAATATGACAGTAGACCAGCAATGGCAAACGTTTAAAGATACAATACACAATTCCCAGCGATCACATATTCCCTTGAAAAATAAAAGTACCAGGGGAAAAGTGGTTCAACCTTGGCTAACTAGAAAAGTTGGGAATGTATAAAATTAAAAGAAGAGGCCTATAATACTGCCAAAAAGAGCAGTAAACTTAAGGATTGGGAGGGATTTAGAGAACAGCAAAGGAAAACCAAGAAACTGATTAAGAGGAACAAAATGAAATATGAGGGTAAACTAGCTAGGAACATAAAGACAGAGTTTTTACAAGTACATAAAGAGGAAGAGACTATCAAAAGTGAATGTGGGTCCATTGCAGGCAGAGCCAGGAGAAATTATAATGGGGAATAAAGAAATGGCAGAGTCATTAAACAAATATTTTGCTTCTGTCTTCACGTTAGAGGGCACTGAAAATTTACCAAAAATAGAGGGGAACCTGGAGGCTAATGTTGGTGAGAAGTTAAATAAATGAATATCAACAAAGCAATAGTACTAGAGAAATTGATAGGATTAAAAAACAATAAATCCCCTGGATCTGTTGGCCTGCATCCTTGGGTTTTAAAAGAGGTGGCTGCAGAGATAGTGGATGCTTTGTTTTGATCTTCCAAAATTCCCTGGATTCTGGAATGGTTCCCAGTGATTGGAAGGTGGTAAACGTAATGCTGATATTTAAGAAGGGTGGGAGACGAAAAATGGGAAACTATAGGCCAGTTAGTCTGACATTAGTGGTAGGAAAAATTCTAGAGTCCTTAATTAGGGATGTTGTCGTGGCATACTTAATAATAATAATAATAAACCTTGCATTTGATATAGCGCTTTTCACGTCTTCTAGACGTCTCAAAACACTTCACAGAATAAGACTGTAAAGTGAATTGATTGTATATTTGAGGGCAAAATGCGGCAGCCGATTGCGCACAGCAGTGTCCCACAAACAGTCACGGTTTTAAATGACCAATTTATTATTGTTTTTTTATCTTGAGGGATTATTATCAGGCGTGTGGAGTAAGGAAACTTGCCCAAGGTTTCACCCTGCTGGGAATCGAACCCAGGTCTCTCGTTTGCAAAGTGAGTGCTCTAACCACTGAACTACAGGACTCCTTGGCAGTGTCAACATGGCTTTACCAAAGGAAAATCATGTTTAATAAATCTTATAGAGTTTTTTGAGGATGTAACTAGCAGGTTAAATAGGGGGGAACCAGTAGATATGGTGTATTTGGATTTCCAAAAGGAATTTGACTTAAAAGGCTGTTGCATAGGATTAGAGCCCATGGAATTAAAGGTAATATATTAGCAGTGGCTAACAGGAAGAAAACAGAGAGTAGGGATAAACAGGTCCTTCTCAGATTGGCAGGATGTGACTAGGGTATTATTATATTATTATTATAGGGTAGTGCCACAAGGATCAGTGCTTGGGCCTCAATGATTTAGATGAGGAAATAGAACTTAACATATCTAAATTCGCGGACGATACAAAGCTAGGTGGGAGAGTAAGTTGTAAGGATAACACAAGAAGAATGCAAAGGGAAATAGACAGGCTAGGTGAGTGGGCAAGAGGGTGGCAGATGGAGTATAATGTGGAGAAGTGTGAAGATATTCACCTAGGTGTAAAAATAGAAAAGTGGATTATTTTCTAGAGGGGGAGAGACTAGGAATCATAGAATCGTACAGCACAAAAAGAGGCCATTCGGCCCATCGAGTCTGTGCCGGCTCTTTGAATAGAGCAATGCAACAATGGAATGTCAATCCCACTCTCCAGCCCTTTCCCCCTAACCCTGCAAACCCGTCCTCCTCAAATACCCGTCCACCGCGTTTTTAAAAGTAGTTATCGAATCGTCCTCAACCACCCTTTCAGGTAGTGTTAGTGTTCAGAAGGATTTGGGTATCCTTGTTCACCATTCACAAAAAGTTAGCATCCAGGTACAGCAAGCAACTAGGAAGGTCAATGCCATGTTGGCATTTGTTGCAAGAGGGTTAGAGTACAATAGGGAAGTCTTGCTACAGTTGTATAAAGCCTTGATGAGACCACACCTAGAATATTGTGCGCAGTTTTGGTTTCCTTGTTTAAGAAAGAACATACACGCCTTAGAGGGGGTGCAGTGTAGATTCACTAGGTTGTTTCCTGGGATGAGGGGTTTGACCTATAAGGATAGGTTGAGTAAACTAGGCCTATATTCTCTAGAATATAGAAGAATTAGAGGTGATCTTATAGAAACCGAAAAGATTCTTAAGGGTCTTGACAGAGTAGATGCCGTGAGATTGTTTCTCACTGTTTCTCGACTGTTTCCCCTGGTCATAGTCTCAAGCTTAAGGGTCAGCCTTTTCGAACTGAGTTGAGGAAACATTTCTTCATTCAGAGGGTAGTGAATTTGTGGAATTCTCTACCCCATAAGGCTGTGGATGCCCAGTCCTTGAATATATTCAAGACTGAGGTTGATAGATTTCTAAAGGATAGAGGGATTAAGGGATATGGGGATAGGACAGGTAAATGGAATTAGGTTAGAAGATCAGCCCTGATTTTATTAAACGGCTGGGCAGGCTCGAGGGGCCCAAAGGCCTACTCCTGCTCCTACGTCTTATGGTCTTATGGCTTGCACGGTTACCAGGAGATGAGTGGGAAGACTCCCAGACCCCAGCAACCAGTCTGCTACTCAAGTCCTGCTGATTCACCAGCCTACCTCTATTCAAACATGGCTATCTCTAAGATTAATAACATAATTTAATGATGTTAATTATTTAGGGAAAAAACAAGTGGAACTAATGAACTACCTATATATCGTCAAGATTTTCCTGTGAATAAGATATCCAGTGTAATCAGACACTTTAATTCCTTGAGTGTAACAGCATAAGTGATTGAGAGACCAAAGGTATAACTCACATAATAGATTCTAACTGCTAGAGCATGAGCCACAACATGTGATCAACCAACCAGATGGAGGTCAAGTTTAATTGATCAGGGGTTCTGAAATGCACTACAGTAAATAAACTCTTGATAACTCAACCCTGGCTTAACCTGTCACTACCACTTAAGTCACCAAGCTGTCACTATCCTGGCCATTAGCCATGCAAAAAGTTAATAAGGGACTCGCTTTACTTGTCACTATACAAAATTACAATACAAAATTACATTTGTATAGAGCCTTTCACATTGGGAGGACGAACAAGGCACTAGTCACTCCACTTAACGCGTGACTAGTCACATTCTAGAAATTCACATAATGACACTCAATGGAAAATCGCTCGGATATCTCGCTGTAATCTAAAGCGAACATAAAGATGTCTAGTTTTCACATATAATCTGGAAGCATAATATCTTTGTTCTTTAATACACTACACAGTACATTTCTTGAGAAGTGCACAATTTCTGATCAGCAATACAAAAATAAGTGATAGGAAACAGAAAATAAGCGCCTTTATAGACATACGTGCCTGTATGTATACTTATACTTAACTTAAACAAGCTTGAATAAATAAACCGACAGTTGCGGGGGCTGGGGCGTCTCCACCACTCTGAGAGCTGCTCGCTCTGCCCGGCACAGTTTGTGTTCATGCACACATACATGCTCACAGTACCTCCTTTATTTTGCTGTTGATCAATTTTGGAGCATATGCGCTTGTCCTGAATGAAGGAAGTTTATTTATCCTCAACTGATTTTGTCCTTGAGTAAAGCCTCTCAATCTATGTCATTAAGCTCAGCCATCATGAACCCCTGAAGTTTGCCCCGCTAACGTTTTACCCTAAAGTTTGGTGGCATGTTGGTGCTATTTCCCAAATCAAATTGAATAGTTAATTACTCTGAGATGCTCTGAGATGTGTGAAGGGCGATATATGTATACATACGAGGATCTTGAAATTGATATGTTCGGTGATAGGAAACCAGTGGAGCCTGGCGAGGACTGGTGTGATGGGAATACAGAACTTAGAGCATGCGGCAGACATATGGGCGACAGAGTTTTAATTAGTGAGATTTTGTGGATAGGTGAACTGAGGAGGCAGGCGAGGAGGACATTGGAATAGTCGAGACAGGCGGTGACAAAAGCATAGTCGAGAGTTTTGGCTGTGGTGGATGTGAGCTAGAGCTAGAGATGGGCAATGTGATGAAGGTGGAGGAAAGCGATCCTGGTGAGGGACTGAATGAGAGATAGGATCAAGTAGGAGGAGGAGAAGAAGTAGATTTGGGTGTCATCTGCATAAATGTGGAAGTTGACCTTGTGTCTGCGGATGACATCATCGAGAGGGAGCATGTAAATAAGAAAAGGTAGGAGGCTAAGGATGGAGACCTGGCATACATGACAAGTAATGAGGCAGGGGCGGGAGGAAAAATTGTTTGCAGAGAATATCCACCTGGCCTGAAAGGTGCGACATAAGTGTAAATTGTAGTTGCTGTATATTTACATAGGCGTTTGACGTTTATTCCGGCTTAAAGTATACTGCGTGCAACCTGCCAAACTCGGATTGTATCAATTGAATTTCATTTTTACCGGACTCTTTCTTTATGTTTACGAGGGTGAGGAGCATTGGCATGTTTCATTCAATGTAGAAACATTCAGAACCAGGAGGGAGATTTAATTTAGCAAACCAAGTAGACTGATACTGAGAGGGCAAAGGGAGCATGAAATACAGATAAAAATAAACAACGTGCGCTGACATTTGATGATAAGATAATTTTTTTTAGAACAAAACCATTTACCTGGGGGTATGCTCTGTTTTTCAATTTCACATTTGCTGGCTCCAGAAAAATCTACAGAATTAAAAAAAACAGACCCTTCATTTTTGGCTGTAAACTGTATAAATCAAAGCCGCTGAACTGTAAACTGTCTTCCTTCATCTACAAGTAAGTTTTTGTATTATGGGTAATAATTATTTTGGTATTAATAATAAAATAAAATAATAATAATAAAAAAATCCTTGCATTTGATATAGCGCCGTATCATGTTGTTGAGACGTCTCAAAACGCTTCAAAGAATATATTGCATAGTTAATTGACTGTATATTTTGTGGGCGAAATGCGGCAGTCAATTTTGCACAGCAGTGTTCCACAAACAGTCATGAATTGAGAGACTAAATTATTCTTATTTTATTATAAAAAATGTTTTTTTAAAGGGAATATTACCCCCAGAAAGTGATCCGCCAATCGACTAGGAATCTAAGGATCTTACCTGTTCCAATATAGCCCAAAAGAAGCAGGAAAATGAAATTTGTCATTTTACTTCAGTGAACTGAATACACGGCAGGGCTATTCGAACATCGACGTGTTGAACCAAGTACAATTTATTGTTGTGAAGAACTGCTTCCGAGTACAACGTCTGTAGGAAAAGCCGTCTGCTCAACCATCTCAACCTGATTCACACAACACTGACATCCCACTGAAGTCAAAAGAATAACCATTCTCGCTAAACAGAGCTCATTGAAAGCAGCAATCTCCATTTGAAAAGCTTTCAATCGCACTTTGCTGGTGGTTAAAAGTAACCACGCGTTTGCTGTCTAGCTCAGGGGGTGGAGTCCAAAAAACGTGCTTTTTCTGTTCCCACTAAGCAACCTGATATAAAAAAAACCCTTCTAGTGTGATTCATCGCTTACGAGGCAATGTTATTACTTTCATTTGTCTTTGAATTACAAATGCTCACACATTCTTTGATGCCATAAGCCTCATTTAAGATCGGTTGGAAAATGTCATAAACCTGCCAGTTAAACCAGAAGTCATGAAAGGCATCTGATTTTCTAAAAAAACACACAATCAAAGTGAATGTGCCACTGGGAAGCCTGCCCAGATCTTATTGGAAAGTGTGGGCTATATTTCAATTGCAGACATTTCAGTTTTCTTCAAAAGATGTTTGATGATTCAGAGGGAATGAACATTGCCAATGCTAAGATATTTGTGCCCTTTGCAGCATGAAGTATGCTACCTTGTGTGAAGGGCGCTATATAAATGCAAGTTGTTGTTGTTGTTATCTGGTCTCATTCTGTGCTTTGCTAACAATTTTCTTAACATGACCTCAGAGGAGCCCTAACCCTGCATCCCACTCCTCTACCTGCTGCCCTTTGCTCAACTGAAACGGGTCAATCTCATGTCCCTCGTCCCCTCCACTCCACAATTGGAGGCCATGTTTTCAGCCACTGTGCCCCAAATCTCTATAACTCCTTGTCTCAATCCCTCCATCTTGCCTCCTCTCTGTCCGCCTTCATATCACCTCTGAAGACTTTCCTCTTTGAGCGGTGCCTTCAGTCACTGTCCCCCACTATCCAGCTCGTAGTAAAGCAACACCTCTGAAATTATGAAACAAAAACAGAAGTCTCTGGGAACACTCAGCAGGTCAGGCAGCATCCATGGGGAAAGGAAAGTGAGTCAACATTTCGGGTCCACGATCCTTCGTCAGAACGGATCTGAAATACAGATAAAACCTATACGATCACAGTCTTAAAATTAGGGGTAAGCCCTTTCACACTGAGTTGAGGAAAAACTTCTTCACTCAGAGGGTAGCGTAGATGCTCAGTCCTTGAACATAATCAAGACTGAGATTGATAGATTTCTTGTGGGTTAAGGGATATGGGGATAAGGCGGGTAGGTGGAGTTAGAATAGATCAGCCATGATCTTATTGAATGGCGGGACAGGCTCGAGGGGCCGAATGGCCTACTCTTGCTCCTAATTCTTATGTTCTTATGAATTCTATACCTATATTTATAAAACCTAGTATCTCGTATGCTTTTTTAACAGCTTTATTATCTACTTGTCCTGCCACTTTCAGAGATTTGCTTATGTGGACCCCCAGGTCTCTCTGTTCATTTGCCCCCTTTAAGATTGTACCATTAGCTTATACTGTCGCTCCTCATTCTTCCTACCAAAATGCAACACTTCGCATTTCCCCACATTAAACGTCATCTGCCACGTTTCTTCCCACTTTACCAATCTGTCTAAGTTCTCTTAGAGTCTGGTGCTATCCTCCTCACCATTAACTACTTTTCCTAGCTTAGTATCGTCTGCAAATTTGGAAAATGTGCTCCCTATATCCAGGTCCAGTTCATTAATATAGACCAGAAAGAGCAGTGGTCCCAATACCGACCCCTGAGGTACACCACTACACACCTCCCTCCAGTCAGAAAAGCAACCGTTTACTACCACTCTCTGCTTTCTGTCTCCTAGCCAATTCTGGATCCATGTTGCCACAATCCCTTTAATACCATGAGGTTCTATTTTGTTTGTAAGTCTCTTATGTGGCACTTTGTCAAATGCCTTTTGAAAATCTAGATAAACTATGTCTACTGCACTACCTTCACCCACCCTCTCAGTCACTTCATCAAAAAATTCTATTAGGTTTGTCAGACACGATCTGCCTTTGACAAATCGGTGTTGACTGTCCTTTATTAAACCATATTTTTCTAAGTGAGAATTTATATTGTCCCAGATTATAGACTCCAGAAGTTCCCCTACTACTGATGTTAGGTTGCTTGGCCTGTAGTTCTCAGGTTTATCATTCTGCCCATTTTTGTACAGGGGAGTAACATTTGCAACCTTCCAGTCCTCTGGCACCACTCCAGAGTCCAAAGAAAGATTGTGGCCAGAGCCTCCACTATTTCCATCCTTGCTTCCCTCAGTAACCTAGGATGCATAACTGGATTCGTACTTACTGCTAGGTAACCAGAGGCGTGTGGAGTAAGGAAACATGCCCAATGTTTTGCCCTGCCTGGGAATCAAAACCAGGTCCTCTCCCTTGCGAGGCCAGTGCTCTAACCACTAAGCTACATGACTCCACAGTACTAAATCACACCAATCACTTCACAGCAGCAGGAAATGCTACATCCAAATTCTCAACAGATTTTGGAAGAGGCTTAACTCAAATACTATAGTTTTCAATCTAAGTCTATGAATCATTCAAGAGAACTGGGTAAATTTACAGTAATATAGAAACAGATGTGCAGCCGCACTACTGACTAAAAATAACAGTAAAAGATAGGAATATTTTTTAAATCTCCAGAGGAGTTTTCTTTTTCAGGTCTTTCCACTTCATATACTATTTCTCAAGCTGAGGCCAGGCTCCTGCTAAAAGAAGCAACATTCTATACAGTCCACCAGGCTCACACAAATTGCTCTTAATGGACACTGTGTTTGAAGATGATATGCTGTTTATCTGTGTATCACCAAAAGTGCTTTACTTTCCCATTCATAATTTCCACCTGCATCTTTATTTCTGACGTGACTGTCTTGGGTTCTTGGAAGCATTGCGCACTGTTTTTAGAAGAGTAACTGTACAGAGTTATCAGTTTATTTATTTTTTAAGATATTGTTCACACTTAGCTGTTTGTCCTCATTCTTTTTTTCATGCCCTACGTGCCAAGCTGTATGTTGTCTTGTAGAACAGATTTTTATCAGAGTTTATAGTGCAAATAATACAGCAGCTTTGTGAAGGATGTGGCAGTGTGATGATCGAATGCTGATTAGCACATATTAGAGATTTAAACTGCTGTTTTCACCATACTCCTTTGTAAAAGTGGAAATGCAGCATTTTTGTTCACGGCCTATAAATGACTGCGATGATAAAAAAAAACTCGAGATCTGCAGAGTTTGAAATGACACCCTCAGGGCTTAAAAATAACACTTTCAATCTCTATGGCCAAAAACAATTTCTACATACAGTAATACATACTTTTTCCGTGCAATTACCTGACTATCAGAACCAATGGTAGTGGGGGGTGCTGGGCGTGTAATACTAAAATTCTGAGAACTACCTTCTGCCCCCTCCTAACTCCTCTAGTATTCGCCAGCCTTTTGCCTTAATCCAGCAGCAGTCCACACCTGACCTACTTGGTTTGCTCCCACTGCTCCTTTCACTACTTCTAGAAAAAGCTGAGTACTGTTCGGAATATGGTCTGTGAGTTCACACTTGTTCTGTTTTCCAATCTCGCTGTGAGATCTGACACATCATTTTGCATACAAAAACTACTTTATGGAAGATATATATAATTTAATTTAGTATATGAATATTTTTAAGTCAGTGGTGGAGATCTGCTGAAGTTCTGTAATCTGCACTTGGCAGAAATTTAAACAGAATTGGTACTGTAGCGACACATCATCACTCGGGGAAAGTTAACCAGTCTCACATGTTCTAAAACCAGCTCACATTTTCTACCAATGGATAAGCAATCCAAAGTTTGCTCATTTCGGCTTCACAATGAAGAGTCAACATTGAAAGATCAAAAACGTGACAGTGCTGTGAACAATTTGCTGTCTAAATTGGTAACTTCTCTGACACCTCCTGTTTAAAAACCCCAAAAGGCAGAAGGATTGTGAACCTGTTTTTTTAAAAAAAGTCAAGATTTAATCTGTCTGAAAATGGGATTGAAGTTTATGGATAAAAAAATGACAGATGATCAAATACTCAATGGAATGTCACCTTTTTCTGAGAAGCTGGGACTGTGGGAATAACATTTATCCAACTGGCTGGCGGAGAATGATAGAAATGTAGTTGGAGATACATGTCTACAAAGCTGATAGTTTCCTATTTGCCTGCCTTTTTCATTGCTGTGTCCTTCCACAGCTTCCAACCACAGCGGAATGAATGTGTTCCTGCAAACCTCAAAGAAACAAATACAATCTTTACTTCATTGAGTATATGTCTACCTACATGTACAACTGAGAACAACAGCAACAATAACAATTTACAAATATATAGAGCATTTCACGCCTTGAGGATGTCTCAAATGACTGGGAACCTAAGCTGGACGGGTGCGGGGTGGAGGGGAAGCTGAAGAGGGTGGGAGAGGAAAATTACTGAAGCCGCAGTCAAAGAAAAGCCTTAAGGTGACCTTTAAAAGTGGGGAGGGAGGGAGGGCGTGAAGTGGAAGGACTCCAAAATGGAGTTTCAGAGAGCAGAGGGACAATGGCTGAAAGCTCGTCAATCAATCGAGTGGGGGACTTAAAGGGTGTTACCTGAGCAGAGGGTCAGGCTGGGGGAGGAAGAGATCCCTGAGGTATGGAAATGGAAAAACTGAAGAGGTATTTGATCGTGAGGATGTAAATCTTGAATGCGATCCACTGGGGAAACTAGTGGAGTCAGTGAGTATGGGTTTGTGGGGCCTGGTGAAGGAGAGCACACAGAGGTCTAGATGGTCTGCAAGATACCTAGAGAGGAGCTGAGAAGTCTAGCTTTGAGAGCTGCAATAACAACATTTATTAGGCTTAATTCAGTAACCACAGATGGGCAGGTGTTAGTTACTGTTATAGTGGTTAGAGTGTAAGGTCATATGCTAGCAATAACTATTTATAGTAGTGGATCATGTAGAAAGTTAGGTAATTAAACTAGCCTTATTTAAATACCAGCCATTGGCTGCCACATTTTGCCCATAAATATGCAGTCAGTTCACTTTACAGTACATTCTATGAAGCGCTTTGAGACATCTAGAAGACGTGAAAAGCGCTATATCAAATGCAAGGATTATTGTTATTATCATTTTTTGGGGGGGGACATTGTGAGAGAAAAGGAATTTATTAAAACAAAACAACAAGCGTGCTACCAAATGATACAAACTTTCACCCTTTATACAGCAGAGAAAGGCTTGACTCAAATGGAATCGTAGAAGTTACAGCACAGAAGGCTATTCAGCTCTATGAGTTTATGCACTATGAGGTGCTGGCTCCTTTACTGGAGATATATACAATTATGCGATCTTTTTAAATGTTGCATTGGTTTTAAGTCTTGACATCCACTTGTGGCAAAGAATTCCACCTTGTAATACAATAGAATTTACTTACTGCGAGGTAATGTCAACACCCTGGGATGACTTACAATTACATACAAAGGTAATTTGTTGCTGTTGGTATATAGCACCTTTTATATTGGGAGGACGTCTCAAAGTGCTTGACAATAATAATAATAATAATAATAATAATCCTTGCATTTGATGTAGTGCTTTTCACGTCTTCCAGACGTCTCAAAGCGCTTCACAGAACATACTGCAAAGTGAACCGACCGTACATCCTAGTACAATACTAGTGGGCAATCGAACTAGGGCTGGGAGCCAAGAGGGGTGGGAAGGAGAAAGATTACTGAAATCATGGTCAAAGAAGTACATTTTGAGAAGGGCCTTGAATGAGGAGAGGGAAGGAACGAGTTGGAGGGACTCTGGGATGGAGTTCCAGAATAATAGCCTAATGAGTGAAAACATCTCTTGCATGACAATAATGAACTTATACAGTGCCTCCTTATTATTGATTCATCAACCACTGAGAATAATTCACTCCAATATACTTTTTAGAATTCTACAACCCATCCACAACATTGCATTTGTTAGAACACTTACAACAACAACAACCAGATTACATTTGTATAGCGCCTTTCATGCCTTTCAAGGAGCTGGACAGTGTACAGCATTTTAGTTACGTATTTAAGGTTCAGATTCTGTAATGCTGGGAGAAAGACCAACAACAACAAGTTGTTTATATAGTTACCCAAAGCTTTCCATTGTGATGGTAGACTAATCCATAGTCTACCAGAATAAATTGCTATCAACATCAACAACAATAACAACAACAACAACAAGATTCCATTTATAGAGCGCCTTTCACGTCAGGAGGACGTCCCAAGGCGCTGCACAGTTGGGTCATGACCCGAGCAGGGGGGAAATGGTCAGGGTGAGGGGAGGGAAGGAGGGAGAGAGGAGGGGGAAATGGTCAGGGTGAGGGAAGGGAAGGGAGGGAGCGAGGAGGAGGAAGAGAGTCGAGAGGGGAGCTGAAGGCACGGTCAAAGGTCAGCATGTGACGACCAGAATGGTGGAAGGCAGGCTAGATGAACCTTGGTCTTTTTTCTTCTGGAAATTCCTATGTTCCTACAGCACCCTTCACGCAGGGTAGTGTCTTGCAGTGTTAAGCAACGAATGAGAGAATTCACTCAAGAACTAAGGTATGGGACGGGGAGCAGAATACTATTAGTTAGTGAACTATAAGAGCTATATTCTATAATGTTGGCAATATTCAAGTCCAGTTAATGCCAAATTGTATGTTGGACAGATAAGGGCCTGTCCATGCTATTCACAAGATGATATCATTAGTTTGGATGAGGAAGACCATTCTTCCCATTTGATCTTTTCCTTCCAGAATACTCACTCTATTGTTTTTCCATCACAGCATTAAGCTGTTTTTTTTAAATGAGCCCAATATCCTGGCCTCACCATTCTTCCTGTCAAGCTGTCTCAGTCATTAATCACCATTTGGATAAAGAAAAACATCCTGGTATCTGTCCAGAAATTATTCTTTGCAAATCTAAACCTATGTCCTCTCACTCTACTGCTCTGGTTTTACCTTTTCCATCCCATTTACAAGTTTATAGAGCTCTTTAAGGGACCCTCTGAGAGGGTCAAGACTCAAGACTGAAGAGCCCTAATTGTCTAATTATTTCTCACACCTCATTCCTCTAACACCTGGGATCAGGCTCTTCTCTACACTGCCGCTAGGGTATGGGCAGCCACTACTCCTGTCAATCCACATATTCCAACATGGGTATAATTCAACAGTAGATGATTAATTATAATTTCTGAATGACAACTTGCATTTACAAAACATCCTTTGTGGGAAATAGAGTCTTGAAGCGCTGAACAGTCTTTTAAAGACAAATTAGATGGATGCTTTAGTAAAGGAAATATTAAAAGGAATGGGGATGAACTGGATTAGATGGCTCATGTGGAGACTTGATGCATTGAGTAGCCTTTTCTGTGTTGTTACATTCTGGTATTCAAAGAAATAAAAACATTAATTCAACCAATTAGTAAGACTGGTTCCCATTACTTTTTTTAAATCCGGTGTATCTAATTTTTTTATTTTTCATTTTCTCTCCATTGGTCTATGCATCTGTGCTCCTACCTCCTCTTACTGAGATGTGATTCCACTTGTTGTCCTCCAATAGCCCACTCAAATAATAATAATTCTTGCATTTGATGTAGCACGTTATCACATCTTTGAGACATCTCAAAGCGCGTCACAGAATATACTGTAAAGTGAATAGACTGTATATTTGTGTGGGCGAAAGTAACCATTGTTCATGTGGGAGCCTTGGCAGTGAATGTTGGGCATCACACCCAATCGCATAGGCCTGGCTTCTCCCCACCCAGAGTGCCACACACACAAAGTAAAGGGTGTGGTAGAGGGACCAGGCTTAGGAACACTGGCTGGATTTCCTCTCCAGAGCCAATTTAGCCTTTCAATGCAATCCTGGCTGAGACTAGCAAACTCAGGATTGTCCAGAGTTCAAACCAGTGAACTTCAGAATCTGACTGCTACCAGGTCCTAGGCAACTCCTTTATGTCTTGTGACCAGTGCTGTATGCAGTACTTTCTGTAAAACCTGGCGAGAACACCATACACCAAACACTTGAACAACGACAACAACAACAAATAACAACCACAAATTGCATTAATATATCGCCTCTCACATCAGGAGGACATCCCAAGGCACTGGGCAGTGAAGGGTTTGCACCCAAGCTGGGGGTTGGAGTCAAGAGGGGTGGAGGGCAAGGGTAGGGATAGTGTGAGGATAAAAAAAGTAAAAAGAAAGATCTTGAGATGGCCTTTGAGGAAGACAAGGGAGGAGGCGAGGTGCAGGGATTTCAGGATGGAGTTCCGGAGGGTGGGGGCAGAAAGGCTGAAGGTACGCCCACCGATGGTAGAGTGGGCAGGACAGGGACCGAGCTGCCATCCCCCAACTTCTGGGATGTGAACTCAATTGATTCAGCAATATAACCCAGCGTCTGGTTTGACTTGTTTATTGTTGCCTCACACTGTTTTGACATTGTGAGCAACAAGAGTAAACCAAAACCCTTTCAATTTCAGTTGGCAAGTTTTACCCCACCATTGAAGTACATGTTCCTCCTATTCATACTTGTGGTATGCAATACCTTGCATTGATCTATATTGAACTTGATTAGTCAACCACAACGACACCAACTTGCACTTATCTAGCACCCTCCACTCAGGGTAGCGTCTCAGAGCGCTTAACAGTGGCGGAGTCTGACTCTGAGCTGGGTGGGGGGGTCGATGGAGGAGGAGGTGGCGGCAATAAGCACGGTCAAAAAGGTAGGTTTTCAGGTGGGACTTGAAACAGGGGAGAGAGGTGGTAAGGCGGAGGGATTGAGGGAGAGTGTTCCAGATTTTCGGGGCATAGTAGCTGAATGCGCAACCTCCAATGGTGGAGCGGAAGGTGTGAGCCTGGTGCCAGTCGAGTGGAGGCGCCGGGTAGTGGATTGGGGAATGAGGAGGTCAGAGAGGTAGGGAGGTTCCAGAGAGTGAAGGTATTTGAACACAAATGTGAGGATCTTGAAGTTGATCTGTTCGGTGATGGGGAGCCAGTGGAACCTGGCCAGAACTGGTAAGGTGGGGGTACGGAGTTTGGTCGGGTAATTATGCAGGCAGCAGAGTTCTGAATGAGCTGGATTTTTTGAATAGTGGAGCTGGAGAGACTGGCGAGGAATGTATTTCAGTAATCCAGGCGAGAAGTGGCAAAACTAATGCACAAGGGTTTCGTTTGCATTTGGGGTAAGGTACGGTCAAAGGCAGGCAACGTAGCGAAGGTGGAGGAAGGCGGTCCTGGTCAGGGACTGGATGTGGGGAAGGAAACACAGCTGGGGGTTGAACCGGACACCTAGGTTGCGCACTGGTTCAGTGAGTCTGAGGCAGAGCCCAAAGAGTTTGAGGAGCTCAGATCCGCAGGAGTGAAGTTGTTGACGAGAGCCAAGGAGTATGGCTTCCTTCTTGTCCATATTCAGCTGCAGGAAGTTTGCACTTGTGCAGGCCCTGATGTCTGCCAGACAAGCTGATAGAACATCAGCGGACTTGGAGTCGATACTGAAGATTTGTGTGTCATCCGCATATATGTGGACGTTTACCCAGTGTTTGCAGATGACATCCAAGAGGAAGCATATAGATGAGGAAATGAAGAGAGCCAAGGATGGAGCCCTGGGGTACCCCACAAGTAACAGGGCGGGGGCGGGAAGAGAAACCATTTGCCGAAATGAAATGGAGGTGGTTGGTTAAGTAGGACTCAAACCATGTGAATGTGGTCCCACTAAGCTGAATGAGGGAGAAGAGGTGGTGGAGGAGGATGATGTGGTCCACTGAGTCGAATTCTGCCGAGAGATCCAGGAGGACGAGAAGGTAGAGTGAGCCCTGGTCACAGATAGAGAGGACATCATTTATGACTTTGACAAGTGCTGTCTCTATGCTGTGGGCAGGGCAAAAACCATTCTGCAGGGTCTCGAGGTGGGAGTGGAGTGAGAGGTCTGACCAAAGTTGACCTGCACCAATGTGTTTTAGGACTTTGATCCTCGTCCTCACCTTTAAGGCCACCCATGGTCTTGCCCCCTCCTACCTCTCTGACCTGCTGACTCCTTACCAACCTGCCCAGTCCCTCCGTTCATCAGGCTCTGGCCTGCTCCATGTCTCCCGCCCGACCCACCTTATCATCGGTGCCCAGGCTTTCAGCCTCTCTGCCCCCACACTCTGGAACTCCACCCCACGGACCCTTTGCCTCGCTTCCTTCTTTGCCTCCTTCAGTCTCAAGACCCTTCTCTTCGACCTTGCCTTTGGTCTCCCTCCCACCTCTCTGCCTTCCCTCACCCCTACACCACCCCTCCCCAATGCTCGGGCCCCAACACTGACTGTTCAGCGCTTTGGGACGTCCTCCCATTGTGAAAGGCGCTCTATAAATGTAATTTTGTTGTTGTTTGGCAAGTAAGGGCAGGTTGGAAATGGGACGGTAGTATGAGAAAGGGATAGTAGTCATCTCTGTTAGGGCTTTGGCTTGCAGGATTATCAGGAACCAACTGGAAATCACAGTCCAGAGTGACCGATCTGCCCCCTCAAATCCTGTTGATGATCTTATAAAGGATTCTGCTCAAGAAATATTGCATTTTAGATCCCAATAAAATATCCTTTTCACAAAGTTTACAGCAGGGTCATGATCTCAACTGAAAAGAGGGAACGTAAATCGTTTCTGTTTAATTTGTACAGAGAAAGGGAATATTTAGAATACACTACCTAGAGAGGAGAGACAGACTTGTGTTTGCAAATACAAGAGAATTAGCTACTCAGTGAAGAAATCGATTAAGGGTTGTGAGAGGAGTACTGAATAGATTTTTAAATTTACTTTTACTTTGGAACTGACAAGATGAACGTCAATGATCTTTTCCACCCATGTTTATACAGCAGAGCTGTGAAAACAAATCGTCCAGTATTAGCAATACCGTCAGAGGATTAAACAAGTATTTTTCTACAGTCTTCACCGTAGAAGACACTGGAAACATACCAAAAATAAAGGACCAAGAAGACAATGTTAGCGAGCAACTTAGGGAGATTAACATTAGTAAAGAGATGGTTCTAGGTAAATTGTCGGGTCTTAAAACCGATAAATCCCCTGGACCGGATGGCCTGCATCCGAGAGTTTTAAAGGAGGTGGCTACTGAGATAGTGGATGGCATGTCTATAATCTTCCAAAAGTCTGTGGATACTGGAAAAGTTCCCATTGATTGGAAGATTGCAAACGTAACTCCACTATTTAAGAAGGGTGGGAGAGAAAATAGGGAAAACTATAGACCAGTTAGTTTGACGTCAGTTGTAGGGAAAATTCTTGAGTCCTTAATAAAAGACGTAGTTATGGGATACCTGGAAGACCATAAAAAGATTAGGCAGAGTCAACATGGCTTTACAAAAGGGAAGTCATGCTTGACTAACCTTTTAGAATTTTTTGAGGATGTATCCAGCAGGTTGGATAAGGGGGAACCAGTAGATGTGGTATATTTGGATTTTAGGAAGGCATTTGACAAGGTGCCACACAAAAGGCTGTTACTCAAGATCAAGGCCCACGGGATTAATGGGAAAATATTAACATGGATAGAAGAGTGGCTATCGGGTAGAAAGCAGAGAGTAGTGATAAACGGATCATTCTCGAATTGGCAGGATGTAACTAGTGGAGTGCCACAAGGATCAGTGCTTGGGCCTCAGCTATTTACCATTTACATCAATGATCTGGACGAGGACATTGAATGTAATGTGTCTAAATTCGCGGATGATACTAAACTAGGTAGCAGAGTGAGCTCTCAGGATGATGCAAAAAGATTGCAACAAGATATAGATAGGCTAGGGGAGTGGGCAAGTAGGTGGCAGATGGAATTCAATGTTAGCAAGTGTGAAATTATTCACCTAGGTAGCAAGAATAAAAGAACAGATTATTTTCTGGAAGGGGAGAAGTTAGATAGTGTTAGTATTCAAAGGGATTTGGGTGTCCTTGTACACCAGTCCCAAAAAGTTAGTTTGCAGGTGCAGCAAGCAACTAAGAAGGCGAACGGCATGTTAGCGTTCATTTCGAAAGGTTTAGAATATAAGAGTAGGGAAGTCTTGCTGCAACTGTATAGGGCTTTGGTGAGACCGCACCTAGAGTATTGTGTGCAGTTTTGGTCTCCTTATTTAAAAAAGGACATACTTGCCCTAGAGGGGGTGCAGCGTAGATTCACTCGGTTAGTTCCTGGGATGAGGGGACTGACCTATGAGGATAGGCTGAATAAACTAGGGCTGTATTCTCTAGAGTACAGAAGAATTAGGGGGATCTTATTGAAACTTATAAGATTCTTAAAGGGCTGATAAAGTAGACACAGAGGGACTGTTTCCCCTGGTAGGAGAATCTATAACCAGGGGTCACAGTCTTAAAATTAAGGGTCAGCCTTTTAGAACAGAGTTGAGGAAACATTTCTTCACTCAGAGGGTAGTGAACTTATGGAATTCACTACCCCAGAAGGCTGTAGATGCTCAGTCCTTGAACATTTTCAAGGCTGAGACTGATAGATTCTTGAAAAATAGAGGGATTAGGGGATATGGGGATAGGGCAGGTAATCAGAGTTAGGTGAGAAGATCAGCAATGATCTTATTGAATGGCACAGCTGGCATGAAGGGCCGAATGGCCTACTCCTACTCCTAATTCTTATGTTCTTATGTTCTAGGATAAATCATGAGTAGACACAAACTAATTTCAAAAGGCTTCAAAAGCCCCTTTGTAGCAAGAGCACATTGAGAAAAAAGATCCCAGTTAGGATAAACTTGGCCAATGCATATTTGGCAGCTTGTGGGAACAGAACACAAAATCTAACTTCTGACTGGGAAATGTAATACCTCTGCTTATTAGTATCTCACAGAATCAGTACTTACGTACAGCTAGCATACAAATATCTGAGATGACTTCTTGCCAGGAAACCTCAAAACTTGGCAACATGTTTTAAGCGATTTAAACTAAAGCACTTAAAGGGAGTGGGCAGGTTGGTAGGAAGTCAGCAGGTCAGAGAGATAGGAGGGGGCAAGGCAATGGATGCCCTTGAAAGTGAAGGTTAGTCATCGAGATGGTTCTGGAAACTGACTTCTGAAAACTACTTTACCAGCTTTTGGCAAGTTACTACTTCAATGAATTGTTTATCCAAAGAAACTGATATCAAATCATAAAGCTTGCAAAGCTGATTTAATTCCCATTTCTAATTCAGTGTAAAGAACTAATCCACAGAAAAATCCAAATCTAAGTTTGATCTTGCTTGGGAATCCAAACTACAGTGGAAAAAGTATCAAGATTAAATTGATGTATTTCCAGATACACAAAAATGGTAAGATTTTCTGACGCAAAATTAGGCATTAATGTGAGCCACAACACACTCACTACCACTATCAGCTCTATTGCTATCAAATGGATCAACTTTTTGACCTACAAAATATGTTTTTATCTGTTGATTCTCTTAGCTTAATTACAAAGAATTAGCGAGGTCACTGGTTATACACACGTTCCATAGTTGCTGAGCACTTTTCTATTTAAGTCACTTTTCACTTTTCTATTCAGCTTCAAAGTGCTGAAGCCTATTGGTTAGAGCACTCACCTCACAAGCCAGAGGATCTGGGTTTGATTCCTGGGCAAGGCAAAACATTAGGCCAGTTTCCTTACTCCACAAGCCTGTTTATCTAGTGAAAAGTAGGAACCCGATTGTTAGTCAATTGGCAGATCGCTTTTCTGGGGTTAATAATCTCTTCAAACATATTAAATGACTACTTTCTGTAAAGTTTTACCAGAGAGGACACTAAGATATGTCCCCTGAATTCAGCAAACATAATTTGAGCTCAGAATTTTGTCCATTGAAAGCTGAGGTTCTAGTTAGGCTCAAGGAGCTAAAACTAACCAATCCTCCAGAATGGGTGAATTGTACCCCAAGGGTAAATAGGGAGACAAGGCAGGAGGTTTGTACAGCACTGACAGACATTTTTCATACAATGGGCCATGTAACTCTGGAATTATTCCCCCAAAAGGCTGGGTTGCCTGCAATTGTTAAGATTGAGATTAATAGATATTTGTCAGGTAAGGATATCTAAGGATATGTGAAAAGGGGGGTAAATGGAGTTGAGGTATAGATCAGCTGTGATATAATACAATGGTGGCACAGACTTGAGGGGCTGAATAGCCTACTCCTGTGCTATCTATTAATATCTATTAATCTCAATCTTAACAATTGCAGGCAACCCAGCCTTTTGGGGGAATAATTCCAGAGTTACACGGCCCATTGTATGAAAAATGTCTGTCAGTGCTGTACATAGTGTTCCTATGAGGGAGTCAATCATCACTGGTGAGCTTCAAACGTACTGCAAGAAAGCAAATGTTGTTCCCATAATCAAAAAAAGTGACAATCATTTCTGGCAACTGCAGACCCATTTAGCCCGTGGGCCTGTGATCTCAATCGTTAAAAAAATGAGTCAACTGTGGAAGTTAATTTGTATTTAAAAAATCTAATAAATGACATGGGTTCACAAAGGGCAGATCTTATCTGACCAACCTCAGGCAATTGTGAAGCAGTGACAGATGAGATCGAAAGATGCCGTATGATGTAACAGATCTAGACTTCCAAAGGCAAAGTATCACATGGAAGACTCCTACACAAACTGAAGTCACTACATATCAAGTTTGATATGTGGACATGGATTCAAAATTGGTTGAAGGGAACGAGGTAGAGGGTTGTTATTAGGGAAGATGGGTCAAAATGGGAGATGTTAGGTGGCTGGTGACAGGGATCTGTACTGGGGCCCTCCTGTTCCTTGTCTACATTGTTAATTTGGATCCGCAGACACAGTGTAAAGTACAGTAGTTATATTTGCAACCAAGTTGTAGGGAACTGTGGAATCAGGGGAAGGATCAAAGGTCTTACAAAGAAAACTTGACAGGGTATGCAAGGTCTTACATATAGAATGGCCTTCTTCGTTGCTGTAAATTTCTATGGTGTCTAACTCCAGTTACTGAGGAAGCACTGTTCATACTCTACTCATCTTCCCACTCCTTCACTCAGGAAACATAGGTTTGCAGCTCCACCACCAATAACTGTATCTTCAGCCACTTCACCCCTAATCTCTGGAACTTTCTGCCTCAATCTTTCTGTCTCGTCGCTTCTGCTCTGTCAGAGGCATCGTCCTCCAGTTGATATATAAACCTGCTCAGGTGGTCGTTGAAGATCCCCTGGCACTATTCAAAAAGAGAAGGGAATTTTCCCCAATGTCGTTGACCAACTTCAGATAAAATTGGTTACTCCATACATGGCTGTTTGTGGGATATTGCTTTGCACAAATTAGCTGACACGTTCACCCATAATTATGCAGTCATAATGGCTTACAGCAATTCTTGTGAAGCTCTTTGAGACATTTCAATGATGTGATAAGGCACTATATCAAATGCAAAGACTGTTTTTATTAAGTTACCCGTTACACATACCTCGGCCCAAGAGTCTTGCAGAAACAGTGCAAAGCCTTCACACTTCAATGTGCAAAGGAGAAACTTCCGCTTCTGTAATGACATACATAAAGTGATACAGTACATGCTAGGTTTCCTTTGGCTTGCTGACTCTCCAGTGTAAATGAGAAACAAGTTTCACCTTATCTATCCAATACCACCTTATGATAGGCAAACATTGCAGAACCAAGATAAAACATTTTAATTGACAGATTCTGCAGTTGTCTACTTCATTTTTAGACAATTATAAACAGCAGTGTAGGCTGAACCGATATTAAAAGTGAGTCTGTTGTCTAGAATACAATATGCAATGGCTTTTACCATTTTGAAGAATGACATTAAGGAGAAAATTGTATCAATATCTGCTTTGTGAATGTTTGTGACTAAACTACCCACTGCCAGCCACTGCAACAGTTATCAATCACCGCAAAAGACTGTGGCACAAGTGTGCCTGAAGTCGTTCTGACATGAAAGGTGCTATACCAAATGTAAAGATGTTGTGAGCAAATTGGCTGCTGATTACATCCATAAAATACAGTCACTCCACGTGACATTATATCCTGTGAAGCTCTTTGAGACATCATCCTGATGTGAAAGGCACTGTACCAAATATAAGGATTATTTATTATTCTCATTCAAGAAAGGTGGTGAAACTGAACCAGACAACTATAGACCCATTAGCCTGACCTCAATAATAGGAAAAAATATGGAGTCAATCATCAGAAATGAAGTGGCAGACTATCTATATAAACTCCAATAATTGACAGCCAACACGGGTTCAGAAAGGGTAGGTCTTGTCTGACCATTCGCAAAGACATTTGTTTTAGGAGGTGACAACCCAAATTGACTGTGGGAAGCCATATGATGTAATATACAGTTTCTAGACTTCCAAAAGGCATTTTACAAAGTACCTCATGAGAAACCCTTTCACAAACTGATCACTGGGTCAAAGACATGGATTCAGAATTGGCTGACGGGAAGGCAGCAGAGGGTCTTTGTTAGGGGAGCTAGATAAAAATGGGGAGTAGTATTAAGTGGGGTGGCTCAGGAGTCTATACTGGGACCCCTCCTGTTCCCCATTTATATTGGTGACCTACATTTGCAGACCCAGTGTAAGATTGAATTTGCAGATGACATCACATTGTGAGGAACTGTGGAATTAGAGGAGGCAGCAAAGGTCCTTAAAGAGAGCCTGATAGGGTAAGCACATGAGCTGATATCTAACTGGCAAATTAAGTTTAATACAGATCAATGCAAGCTACATATGAGATCCAAGAATAGGGAACAAAAGTACTCCATGAATGGGATTGAACTTGAAAAGGGGGAAGCTGAAAGAGTTCTCATTGTTCACTATGTCAAAACAGTATGAGGTAGCAGTAAATAAGGCAAACAGGATACTGGGCTGCATCAGTTGAATTTAGATCCCAAGATATGTACGGTTCTCTAATCAGATCACATTTTGAATACTAAACACAATTGTGGTCACTGCAACAATAAGTAGGCTGCCTAGACTCTAAAAGCAGTACAGAGGAGAGCAATGAATATCATCCCCAATGTTAGAGGAATGAGTTAAGGGCATTGATTAAACAAGCTAAGGTTCTTCAGTCTTGAGAGAAGACAACAACGCAGGAGACCTCAGCACAAAATTTTAAATGAGATTGAAAAAGTAAACCCAGATCAACGCTTTACGATGTATCAATGTCAGTGGAACAAGAGGACATGGGTTTAGAGTTATAAAGGGCAATTTCAGGATAGATATCAAGAAGTTTTGCTTCAGCAAACGGTAATCAACAACTAAAACAAGTTGCCAGGAAAGATGGTAGAGACCAGAACACCAGATTAATTTTAAAAGCGGCTTTGGTGCAGTGATGGGAAAACAGTATTGTGGGGATTATGGAGGGATAAGATCAGATGGACCGAAGGGCCTTCTTCATCCAGACTAATCTTGTGATCTCGTGACTTTGCTCCAACAGTTACCCCTGCAAATTATTCCTTACTCTGGGAGGAAAAATTCTCCCAAATCTAGGGATTAAATAATGCTCAGACCTATAGGGCCTATGCCCAGAGGCACCAGTCAAGCATGGGGCTCAAGGCAGGGAATAGGGTTGGTACCTGGCTGTTTTATAACTTGTCCGGACAGTTTTTGTACTACCTTCCCAGTTGCTGGTAAAAAAAAATTATGTGTTTTTTGTTTAGGAGAGATGAGAGAACATGCGTGGCGAGGGTCTGAATAAAACATACAATTCACACTTTCATTCAAGGGTGGATTCAAATGAAAGTGCAAATTGCTTTCCCCTTAAACCTTGGAGTCCCTTAAAGCTCAGGAAAAAAATGACCTTTTAAAAGATAAGACATACATTTTCATGTTATTTGTGTGTGTGTATTTGTTCATATTTGGTTACACACTTAATATAATGATATTACTAAAACACAGGCAATTTCTATTAGACACATATACCCTCAACATGTGTGGTTTGTTATCATTGAATGCAGGATAATCATTTTTCCTAAAGCAAACATAGTTATTTTATTTGTGTATGTGAGAAAAATAAAGGAGTTTCATTTAAGTACAGTATATTGTAATATGATTTACTTTATTATTAATGTAGTGTAAACATTTTACAGGCCTATTTCTTCATGCATTTTACGACAGGTTTGTGTTTTAATGGATTCGGCGGTGGTGGGGTATTGTGTAGATGTGTGTGGAGGGGCCCTGAATGTTTTTGGTGCCCAGTGTCCCAAGACTTCTAAATCTGGCTCTGCTCGAACCTCTCCTTTTATTCCCCTAGTAATAATCTTAAATTCATGTTCTCTTGTTCTCTAATTCCCTTCCGTCACAAATAGTATTTCACGATTAATTCTCTGAAACCGTTTCATTATCTCAAAAACCTCTGTTCTATCACCCCTCAACCTTCTCTGCTCCACCAGGAAGAATCCCAATCATTCTAGCCTCTCCTCATAACTAGAATGCATTATGAATATTTTTATTTATATAAAAATATTATTTCAATACAGTAATAGAACATTGTGCAGCAGTACTACTGTAATACTATTACTACTGTAATATGCCTTTCAGCGCCTTGGGATGTCCTCCCGACATGAAAGGCGCTCTATAAATGTAATTTTGTTGTTGTTGTAATACGGGAATCTTTCTACATTGTGCGTTCTGGATTGAAATCTTAATAAACCAGCTGACCCAAAGGTTTACAAAATTGCCTGAAGTTCCTGTCAATCAGAGTTAATTGATCTTTCCAGCCAAGGAGCAGTAATAGAAACCACAGGCAAGTTCTCTCATCCTGAAACAGAGAAAATAGGGTTATTTACAGCTTTCAAAATGGACCTTTAGAGCTACCACAAAAAAACAAAGAACTAGATTTTAAAGTTAAAAATAGTTCAGTGTATAGATAAATAGTAAAGAGGTTGGCTGTTTTTATGCTTATCCTTTTGCTGTTTCTGATTGCCTTTTTTATGCTTTCTGTCTTCCTTGGTGGGAGGTAAGCGGGGTCTCCTCAGAACTGAACTGGCTCCAAGGTGACATGTTTGGCAATGTCAGAATTGAATCCACACTCTGTGGCAGTCTTGGTAATCCAGTTCCCGAGCCAGTTGGGCCCACAATACTCCAGGGCCAACTTGACTCATTGGCAGGACTTGGAAGGGCAGATCAGTCACTGGGGGCAGGAACTCTTCCCACACACTCCCCTTAACCCTACACACCAAATCCCTAATGGTAGCTGGACAAACAGTGGGAAATCCGGCCAGACGGTACTCTCAATGGCGAGCTATGCGATTTTAGCTGGTTAGATTCCAGCAGTACTAAACACATACTCTGGGGTCCCCAAGCCTTGGCTCTTGCCTCTTACCTTCCAGAACTAGGTAAGCAGGCTGTTTCCCTTCACAGAGAGAGTGCGTGTTCCATTCCAATAAATATCCCTGGAATTTCATATGTATGTGGGTATTTGAAACTCCCAGGCTCATTTGGATACTCTTAAGCATGGTGATGGGTTTCTGCATGTGTCAAATACCTGACTGACCCTCCAAAATGTTGTATGCTTTCTGTTTTTCATTCCAAATAAAAAATGAAAAGTCAGAGCAACACACAAAAATCAGAAACCCTTAAAAATATCAGTACCGCACTATGATTCAGCCTGAGGCAAGCAAGCAGGAAATCAATGGATGAGGAGTCAGGTAGAGCATAGGGCAGAGAATCGGGGAGGGCTAGGGAGTTTCTCTTTGATTGATAAATATTCACTATTCTCCCTTCTTCAAATTACATGTCCGATTTAAGAATAAATCCACTTTTGAGTTGAATTTGATGTTATTAAATGCATCACAGAAAAATATTTAAATGAGAAAATAATTTGCATTCCGGTGAACCTTTTACCTGATTGTTCAACAATATTTATTTTAATAGTTAACAGTTATATTCAGAGTAGTACAGCTATCCTGAGCTTTATGTCTGTAATGTTATTGGGGGGAGGGGGTAAGCACCACACACAACAACAACAGAAACAACAGCAAACCTACATTTATAGAGCGCCTTCCACGTCGGAACAGTCAGATGTCAGGGCCTGAGCATGGGGGAGGTTTAGTGTAGGGGGTGAGGGAAGGCAGAGAGATGGGAGGGAGACCAAAGGCACGGTCGAAGAGAAGGGTTTTGAGACTGGCCTTGAAGGAGGCAAGGGAGGAAGCGAGGCAAAGGGACCGTGGGATGGAGTTCCAGAGTGTGGGGGCAAAGAGGCTGAAAGCCCGGCCACCAATGGTAGGGCGGGTCGGGCGGGAGACATGGAGCAGACCGGAGCCTGATGAACGGAGGGACTGGGCAGGTTGGTAAGGAGTCAGCAGGTCAGAGAGGTAGGAGGGGGCAAGGTCATGGATGGCCTTAGAGGTGAGGATGAGGATCTTTAACTCAAAATGATTGACCTGAGAATGTACAGAATTGTTTGACGATAAAGATAGAAGTTTTACTCAACCTCCAGACTGTTGGGAGTGATCATCCAGTTCTTTAATAGGTTTTAAAATGTATTACCAGTGAGTTTATGAGTTTATCAAAGTGTTAAGCTGAGGAGGTGTGGAAGCAAATTGTATAATAATGATACTTGCATTTAATATGTTACCTTATCACATGGTTGAAACTTCCCAAAGTGCTTCACAGGATTTTACGTAAGGTATAGCGACTGTGTTTTGCAGACAAGAGAGGCAGCCAATTTATGTACAGCAAAATCCATAAAATAGCCATGAAGTGAATGACAATTTTACCTGGAGAATTGTTTAATGCATTAAAAACATTTTTTTGAATTCAAGTACCCTTTTGGGTTAAAAACAATGAAGATAATTTCTGCTCTTCGTGTCTGACTGAATTGATTTATCTGATAAAATATTGCAAAACAGGCACATGTGTTAACCACATTACACAATAAGTAATTTTGAATCTAACATTGTGGACTATCTTTTTAGTGTAATTCTACCCTGGCAATATGCATCAAAATTTCCAGTTTATTGCAAGTAATAATTCTGAAATGAATGTGTAATAAAACATTGACATTACATGAATGTGGTGTTTGAATGTGAGTAGATTTTGAGGCTCTCGAAGCAAGGTCAACTGAGAAGCACAACACCAAGGTTATTCCATTGTAGTTGTGCAGGTGCCGTTATAAATCATGATAGCAAAGCTCAGACAGGTTGTAGCTATGATCCAAATCCCCAGATTAGATCAAAGTTGTGAAACCCTCCCCCGGTATCTGTGCCTAATTATACTATAGGGTCTAAATTCAAGTGGATTTATCCTCAAAATGTTAACCTGGTTTAAGTTAAAAGAGAGTGGATTTTTTTTTGTGAGTACACGAACAGTGAATAGTCTCTGAAAGGGTCTGCATTGATTGCCAAAAGAGCTGCCAATTGGATTGAAGTTCCAGAGCTGCCCACAGCATTGCTGATAGGCATCACAGCAAGGTTATTATTGACCTTAGGAACATGTATTATTGACATTGATAAGCGCAATGAAAATGAGGAAATAAAAACACAACAGAAAACAAGTGGAGCAGCAGCAGAAGAAGGGCCTGAGGTCCGAAAAAGCTGCTTCAGTGAGGTGGCTAAGTTATTCTGTGGAGGGACAAGTGAAGCTTCAGACATGTCTTGTTGGCACATCACCCCACATTGCAAAAAGAGATCAGAGGAAAAAAATTAAAGGGGTCAATGAAGTCTACTGTATCAAAAGGACACAACTGGACATACAGGAGAATAAAATGATTTGAAAAGGAGTGCAAATGTATATCAACCCTTTATTTTCACCATGCTTGCGTATCCAAACTAAACCAAACTGCTGAGAGTTCCACATATGTATGGAAATTTCCATTTATCTGGAATGGAGGATGCACTCTGTTTAGTTCATCCTGGAATGTACTAAATTACTAGGAAGGGTAGTTGAGGACAGGACACTTGACGCATTTAAAAAGCAGTTTAATGCTGGTGTAGCAGATTGATAAAGTGGATATTCTGGAAGGCTGAGATCAGATGAACTGAAGGGTCTTCTTCATCCAAACTAATCTTGTGATTTTTTGTATCTTGTGAGGTGCAGGTTAACACGAGTTAGGTAAGGTCAGCCCACTTGATCTGCGATGATGTTCATGAATTGGCTGTAGATTTTCTGTTAGTTTATTGACAAATAGGCTACAGTTGACAATGGGAACAAGTTTGTCTGTATTTTCTGAGACCATTATATGTCTCTGTACAAAATGGCATCCAAAGGTTTATTCCGATGTTAAAAATCGCTTTCTTTGCAATTTTAATTTCTGAAGTCAACAGCAGCTCCAACTTTATCAATAGAATATTTTGCTCTTTTATTCTACAAACTATTCTAAGTATTCCCAAGTCACCTATGCCGCAACCTGGCCAAATTAGATAAGTTGCTAGCACAGGTATAGAAGGTAGAATTATGAATGTTACTGTACAATTAAATGCTACAAGAAGCAGTAAAAAAAANGGATAGTAAAGGTGGATTCAATGATATTATTTAACAAGACTGTAATCCAAAAAGATTAGCTATTTTTGAATAAATAGTGACAAATCTGGGCATGATGCCAGTTTCAGCTCTTTTCAAGAATGGCATTGTGTTTGATAGTATTGTGTAACTGCAGGGAGTTAGATTGCAATCACTGACACGCTGGGTGTACAGTGTACATTATCATGGGAATTAGTCCATGGTGAGTGGCACTCAAGTTGTTTACTTTAAAACCAATCTTGATCACATCACAGGAAATCGCCCAACACTCCAATGTTCACCAGACTCCTCTCCCTATATCCAAATCGATCGATTTCAAGATCCTCATCCTCACATAATAATGATGAATAATAATACTTGCATTTGGTATTGTGCCTTATCACGACATTGAGACGTCTCAAAGAGCTTCACAGGATATACTGTAAAATGGATTGACCGTGTATTTTGTGGGTGAAATGGGGGAGCCAGTAAAATCCAAAAATCCTACAAACAGCCAGTGAGGGAGTGACCAATTTTATTTGGGGGATTGTTGGCCATCTATAGCACAATTCACATTTTTAGAAGCTTCATTTATTTTGCAAACAATCACAGCGTGTTTTCAACATATATTGCACATACTGCAAAAATCTTCATAATTGTAAGCAATTCCAAACCAGAGATAAAGCTGAAAGAAATAAAAGCTTGACTTATTAGTGCCATCTGGTGGAGAGAAAAAGAGTTAACCAGTATTCTATCATTTCACGTACACATTTACCATAATAGAAGCACTAAGATCATTTATAGTTTTGGTGGAAGTTGATTTTTATTTTTTTGATTTCAATGGATAACATCACTTTGAATACCATGATCTTATCATGTTATTGGAACGTCTCAAAGTGCTTCACAGAATTTATTGCTACGTGTAGTGACTGTGTACTCGTAGATGAACGTGGCAGCCAATTTGCGCACAGCCAAAAGCCTCCAGGCATATTTTAATTTGTTTTTTTCTCAAATTTCTGCCTTCCAGCAATGCAAAATAATGATTTTTATCACTGCAAATGTATTTGTGTTCGATTGCAGAACATCGCAGTAACCAATAAAAATAGATATTTACCAATTTTTATCGAATTCAGACGAGCTTAATAATGCAGGAGCTGATGCATTTCCTCTCTCAAAGTATACAAAGTGGATGCCATATTTGCCTAGAAATATGCAGTTACTTCATTTTACAATTACCTGTGAAACGCTTTCAATGTTGTAGGCATGATATCAAATCCAAGGATTATTTAATTATTTATTACCCAGACACTAACATAACAGGCTAGTCTGCTGCATTTTTGATAAGCTTCTAAGTATGATCACTCTCAAAAGCATCAATTTCCTTGCATAAAAACAATAATTAGTCTGATTGTACATTATATCACTGAGTGAACGTGATCAGCTGCCAACCAATAAACAATACGTGCCACTGCTTAAATTGTTATATATATTAGAGTGTAATTTACACATGTCAGTAAATCAGAAGATCAATTGAATATCTCAGTAGAAAATCTGGGGCAATATAAAGTTGCTGATTGCATAACAATGGCAGAGAGTGGCTTGCGGCATGGCAGAGGGGAAGTGGGGGAGGAGTAATCTGATATTTTGATGAAAATAAAAAAATCTTAACAAAAGATAAGTAAACTGGCTTAAAGCACACTTGTAAAAGAATTGAATAGCCCCTCAAACAAAGATTGTGGACACTAACACAATTCAAGCAAATGTTGTTTTTCTCATTTTGCTTTGTTCAGTTTTTCTGGGCACCTTTTCAGTAGGTTGTCATAGTCATCACTAACCTTCTGACTGGGAGTGCCTCCCAGATTTTCACAGCTGATTAACAAAGTGGAAGGGTGGAGAAGGTCAGGTAAGGGGAGGAGAAATGTGATTTGTGATGTGACATCTGATGTGTATCAGATCACATGCAGAATTTCTCCATTCCACATAAGTCCATGGGATCATATTTAGCTGTACAGTTGGGTCCATCCATAATTAACTGTTAGTTTAGATGCTACTGCCAGTGAGTTAACTATCCGTGTACTGAAGGATGGTTTTAAAGGAGATAAAAGTTAAATATTGTTCCTCAGCACCTCATCTATCTGCTAGAGACCTTACAGCCCTCTGGCTTCAATATTGATTTCAATAATTTCAGACCATAACAGCTCACCTTGTCCCTCCCCCTCTTCTGTGACCATACCACATCATCTGGGTCTCAGACACACCTTTTCATTATCTGGTCTGCCTGTTTTGTGGCAATTCCACCCCCCCACCCCCCTCTTTGTTTTGCAGTATTAACACCTCTTTAACCCATCATCCCCTGTCCTCTACCCCATTTTCTCCTTTGTCTTCCTTACCCTGTACAGCTTCCCTCTCTCTGTAAATCCTTAAAAGCCTCTCCCTCCCAATATGCCCCAGTTCTGACGAAGGGTCATGGACCTGAAAAGTTAACTCACTTTCCTTTCTCCATAGATGCTGCCTGACCTGTTGAGTGTTCCCAGCGACTTCTATTTTAGTTTCAGATTTTCAGCATCTGCAGTATTTTGCGTTTTGCTCAAAAGAACATCCACTGCATCAGGATAACAATTTGCACTGCCACATGAGCCTCTGTTCATTTGAATTTCTGCATAAAAGGAGAGATATCTGGGTGATGACGAGACTGTCTGGGACAGAGAGTTTGACAGAGAGGTAAACAAAACCTTTACTAGTACTGTATTGCACAGACCTTAGGACTGACAGAGAATGTTCAAATTAAGCTGTAGCAGCTCTCATGTTCTTGACATGAAAATGAATGTCTGGATTATATTCTAACAACCCTTTTGGCATCCTTTGCTCTTTCACAAGACTGAATCCACAGATGTATTCAAGTTATATTGGAGTTATAATAGAACTTTGCACCACATTGAATCCAGGAGCAAGAGATGGTCTGTAGTATTCATGACATGGTGTCAAATCTTGGCTTAATAAAACACTGAAGTTTCATCTATGACTATATATATAATATATTTGATGATAATAGTAACAATCCTTACAATTGTTATTGTCCCTTTCATGTCCCAAAGTGCTTCACAGGATATACTGTAAATTGTAGAGACTGCATGTGTTTTGTGTTAGATGCAATTCCAGTAGTACATAGAGCCATGGAAACCTTTATAGTCTCAGAATAATATCATGTAATAATTTACATCATTTATAATGATGGTGGTAGGATACCTTAAGTTAAATAGAATTATGTTATTCATTCCAGAAGACTGCAATAACTCTATCTCTGTGTACTCTTTATGATATTCACCACCTTGGTACACGGGAGAAAGAACTGTATTTTGTTAGTGCCTTATCTTGCCAAAATACACATACCAGGGCTCACAAATATGCTCAGTTAGGTCCCACAGTCATGAGGTGAGTAAACACGTATGTAGAATAAAGCTAATTTACTTCCTTCCTTGTAAAATCCATCTGCATTGATTGAGAATAGCAACATCAATTCACATGTGCTAAAAAGTAGATGAGCAAAACACGTTTGGGTTCTCACAGAATGAATGTGATTTGTGAACACACAAAATGGGACTTTGAGCACATTAGCTGGACTAATACTTCAATGCAGTTATTTGGGGAGTCCTGCATTATTGGAGGTGCTGTCCTTTGGATGTGACATTAAACTGAGGTCCCACCTGTCTGCTCAGGGTGATGTTAAAGCATCCATGACACTATTTGGAAAAAGGGAAGGGAGTTGCTCCTGGTGTCCGGGTTAATAATAATACGATTCATCATTTGTTCCACGGTTGTTTGTGGGACATTTCTGTGCACAAATTGTTTTCCTTGTTTACCTACAAAATACATATATTTACTTTAAAGGAAATCATTTTGAGACTTCCCCGAAGTGAAAGGTGGTACAGTAAAACTCGCAGAAGTCTTATCTTATCTTGATAAATCGTATGATCATCTAAGTCATGCATGCACCTGAGTCCCATTTAGTTTCTTACCAAAAAAACACTTAGATTTCTTTGTACAAGTCATATTTTATAAAGCAAATCATCTCCTAACTCGTAATGCTGCTCCTGCACTTACTGGCTGCATTGAGCCACGGGAATTTAAGTTCTGACCTGTTTGTCGCATGCCCACTTACCGGCTGCATTGAAGTATGCATGTTACAGTGTAGATTATTGATTACATTGGATTTTATACGACTTACGCAAGTTGACCTGTAGCTCATACTTCATATTAAATGTTATGGTTCTGACTGATACGACTCCTGTGTTTTACTCTATATCAAATGCAAGAATTATTATTTTTAAAAGCACCACTAGGTGTCATCAGTAGGTAGCTGAAGAATCTGCAAACAGTGAATTGAACATAACATAAACTGAATTAAGCGTTGAATCCTTTTTTGTTTTCCTATACATTAGTATCATTTGATGTTGTTTTTATATAGTTTAACAAGAGGTAACACATTGTTTTATTCCTATAAAGCCATTTTCATCCAGAACCCTCAGCAAGCATCCCTATTGTCTCTGTAATCTTATCATCCCCATCTTCACTCAGCTCCACTGGCTCCTTAAGCCTCAGCAGACCGATTTTAAGATCCTCTTCCTTTACATTCAAATGTCTCCGTGGCTTTGCCTCAGCAAACCTCTATGATCTGCTATTCTATTCCTCTGACCATTTTCTCTGCTCTGCCAATGCTGGACTGACAACAGGAGATCAAAATTGAGTTAATCCTTTGTGGCGGTCTTGGTAGTCCAGTTCCTGAACTATGCAGCTCAACAGTACTCCAGAGAACCGCTGTTGATCATCACTTTCAGTAAATCCTATGAAGCTCTTTGAGATGTTCTCTTAATGTGAAAGATGCTATATGAAATGCAAGGATGATTATTTTATTGATTATTATCAGGAGAAATAAAAAACTTGCCCCTGTAAATCTTGCAGAAATGGTTTACAATAGAATCTGCGGATGCCTGGAGTTTTTTTCTTCCTCCCTCAATATTATTGTTAACAATTTTTTTGTGACTGAAATAAAAATAAAAATATTTGCATTAAAAATAAGAAAGCAATATGAGCCATCACGAGTATAGATTTTTATCTTCCTCTTCCCTTCGCAGCTTCGAGCTGCTGTCCCTGCGAAGTGGCTGAGACCAGAAGCAGACAAGTGGGAAGATCCTCCCTCACAAACTCACTGATGTAGCTCTGCAGCCAAGAGATAAGGTCCTGAACTCTGACCCGTAATTAACTGGATTCCCTCTCCCTCTCATGCGCTTGGTTCAGTGCTGCTCTTTACAACCAACCATATCATATTTGTCTGGGAAGTAGTTGGACATGGTTGGACACTAATAATTTCAACAGGACATAAGCCAGATTGTTTTTTATTCATATGACAAACAAGGTGGTGTATGTGGTAAATCAAAGATATCCATTGTCAGGAGCAGTCTGAGGTGACATGTTGAGGTCTTTATATAGAACCAAAGGAGGAAAACGCAGCAGGCTTTAACTCTGGAACAATATCTGTACTACTAAATGATCACTTAGTGTAACGATTGTAAAATCAGCTTTTGGCATCAACCCGAAGTTTCCAGTGCCAAAGTTCCATGGTTCCAGAGAAACAAGAATCATCCGGCCTTAGAGCAGCGAGCTCCTGTTTCAGTTAGGCAGTCTCTGCTGCCAGAAGTGTTTTCTTTAGACAACTCTTCTCAGTCATGAACTTGAGGTGATTCCACCTCTGCAATCTCCACTGATGTCACGATTAGTTGATAGATAAAATGCCAATCCCTTTCACAGCCTTTTTAATCATTTTTTTATAATTTAACATTCCTAGTTAAAGAATTTGCCCAACATCAGACTCTCCCTGCAGACCTCAACCAGAAGTCCTGTAGCTCAGTGGTTAGAGCACTCGCTTTGCAAGTGAGAGACCTGAGTTCAATTCCAGGCAGGGCGAAACCTTGGGCAAGTTTCCTTACTTCACACACCTAATAATAATCCCTCAAAACCAAAAACAATAATAAATTGGTCATTTTCAATCCATGACTGTTTGTGGGACATCGCTGTGCGCAATTGGCTGCCACGTTCGCCCACAAATATACAGTCAATTCACTTCACAGTATATTCTGTGAGGCGCTTTGGGACGTCTAGAAGACGTGAAAAGCGCTATATCAAATGCAAGGATTATTATTATTATTATTATTATTATAGAAGTTAATATTTCATCCTCTCCTCAATCAACACAAGAGCAAGCAGTCATTCTGGCATTGGAAGCCATTTACCCATTCAGCTGATACTTTACTGACTTAGTTTATTGAAAAGGAACATGAACTATCATCATGCGGCTATTTAAATTGTGTTCTTTTGTGCACTAATGGCTCTTTTAGTTTTCAGTAACCCTTCTATGAAACAGGATCATTGTGTGCTCACCCTCTGTGTTCCATGGGGAGTACCCTGTGTGTATGTGAGTACATGGAGTCTACCAAAGGCAATATCACCAGGCAACGCTCCTGAGCTTGATGAATAGGTGGTTTGTTTGTTATTGTTTTACTGTGCTATATATGCAAATCTCTATTAACAATATAGCAACACAATGCATAGTTGGAAGAACAAATATTTTATTGAAGGAATAGGGGTTTGTTCCTCGTACTCAAGGATGACGATGCCAACAACGAGGAGAGCAAAAGTCGATGGTAGATGGATGTGTCGATGACTTCGCAGGCCAATATGTGACAGATATTGTCTACCATAGGCCGCACATAATCTCATTCCGGGGGAGTTTTCCTGTTGAATTTCTCTGACATTGCCGATCCTTCAGTCTCTTGGTCATTCCTCCACACGGATACAGCATTGTTCCTCAAAGTCCCTCACTCCATTTCCCAAGAGTCAACAATCATATTGATTGCACTGTTTCATTGTGCCTTTGTAGTGACTTTGTTGTCTGACCTGCTTTTACTACCAACCTCCAGTTCTCCATAGAGCACTTGCTCTGGCAACCAAATGTCGCTCTTCTTTACAACATGTCCAGCCCAACAGAGCTGAGCATTGATTTCACAGACTCAATGCTGGTCCTGTCACCATGTTCCAATACTTCATTATTTGTGATTTTATCCTCTTACCAAATATGAAGTAAGATATATAAGTGTCTTTTCAGCTGATGTATGTGCCTTCTATACAGTATCCATGCTTCACATCCATGCAGAAGATTGGTAAGGACAACTGCCTTATAAACATTCAGTTTAGTAGCAACCTTGATATCATGCTTGATTTTAAACATGCTTGGTTAATCTACCAAAGCCCTTGCTTGCTCTCTGTATGCAAGCCATTATTTCCTTCTCGATCCTTGCATCAGTTTGTTCGCCCACAAAACACACAGTCAATTCATTTTACAGTATTGTGTAACTGTGAAGCACTTTGAGACATCTCAACAACATAATATGGCACTATATCAATTGCAAGGATTATTATTATGTCTTGTTGAGGGCAAGAACTCTTTGTTTCAGGTACATTTTTCTCTCTTTGTTGTCTCTTTCTCAAGCCACACATCAGCACATGCTGAGAGGATAGGAAGGCAGTAAGGGGATCTCAGGCCTCAGCCAGTGCTGCTCAGAAGTTGTCTAGAGGGAGGTTGGCACCTGAGAGTGGAGGTTTGTGCTCTGCAGTTTATGAACTGTACATAATTTAATATTGTTTGTTTAAAGTATCTCCACAACAGATTTTTTTATCTTCTAATGAATATGCAATGTCCCTACTGAAAATAGCAATCTCTCCCTTAGATCTTTATAATGGGATAATGATGGAACAAAAAGATTTCTATCTTTAAGTGACCGACAAATGACAGACTACTCTGGCATAAGCAGAGTATAAATGCCAAGAGGTTGGATCCACCCACCTCATTTTACACTGGCTGCAGTTCATGTCCTTATACTTACTCAATCTACTGGTTTCTTGGAAGAAGCCAGGGCTTTTGCTCACATAGTCAAAGGAATAACTATCAAGTAGTGAATCACCCTGTGGATAGTGTTTCAACAGAGTTATCGATCGTCTGTCCAGGATCTATTGTCTCATTGGTCTCTCCATGATCATAATATACCACCTATGTGAGCAGTGCATTTTAATCAGGAAGTGCTGCCCAAAACACTTGGTCTTCTTTCATCGAGCAATTCTTATTTTCTTATATACAGTATACAGTTTGGGACATGCCATGTGCATACAATATATATTTTGGGATTGCCAGGATGGCATGCTTTCATTATATCGAGGCTCGACTATGCAAACTCGTTGCTTGTTGGCCTCCCCAACTCCTCCCTCCACAGGCTGCAGATCATCCAAAACTCTGCAGCCCATGTCCTCTCCTGCACTAAGACCCGTGACCCTATCACCCCCATCCTTGCCCAACTCCACTGGCTTCCCATCACACAGAGGATACAGTTCAAGATCCTGGTACTCACCTTCAAAGCCCTCCATGGTCTTTCTACCCCCGACCTCTGCAACCTCCTACCATCCTGCTCGCTCCCTTGGCTCAGCGGGCTCCCGCCTGCTACACGTCCCCTGCCTCACTCGCCCCTCTTTTGCCGGGCGGGCCTTCTGACACCCTGCTCCCACCCTCTGGAACTCCATCCCGCAGTCCCTCCGCCTCGTCCCCTCCCTTGCCATCTTCAAGACCCATCTCAAGACCCTCTTCTTCGACTGTGCTTTCGATCTCTCTGCTACCCCCTTGCCTTCCACGCACCCTGACCCCGATCCCCAGCTCGGGTCCATAACTCTATCTGTCCAGCGCCTTGGGACGTCCTCCCGACGTGAAAGGCGCTATACAAATGTAATTTTGTTGTTGTTGGTGGTGGAAGACAAACTGGATGGACCTTGGTCTTCTTTCGTCTAGCAATTCTTATGTTCTAAAACCTTTATACATTGATGTGTGATGAGAATCACAAAGCAGCCCTATCATTCAGTGCTCAGGCTTTTTTAATAAAAGTTTTTCCACTCAAAATATTTTTGAGTTATTTCCTGAGCAGAACGGATTCCTGCCATGTTACAGGAAGATGGGAGTTTTAAAATTGTATCCAGCCCCACACCTAGCTTCCGAGGTCTGGATGGATAGGTTCTCTTTAAATTTCCAATAAACAAATCAAAGAATGCAATACACATAGTGAAGTGAACACACTCTTGATGTTCTTCAGAAACCCAGTCAGATTCCTTAATAATCCTTGCATTTGATGTAGCATCTTATCACACCGTCAAAATGTCTCAAAGCACTTCACAGGAATTACTGTAAAGTGCTCTGACTGTGTATTTGTTGGCAAACGTATCAGCCAATTTTGCACACAGCAACATCCCACCACCGCCATGAAGCGATTGACCCATTTTATCAGGATTGTTGTTCAGGAAAAATTCCCTTCTCTTTTCAAATAGTGTCAGGGGATCTGTAATATCTACTTGAACAGGCAGATGGGAACTCAATTTAACATCTCATTCAAATGATGGCACCTCTGACGATGCAGCACTCCCCCAGCATTGCATTGGATTGTGAGCTTAGACTATGAGCTCAAAGTCCTGAAGTGGGGTTTGAACCCATAACCTTCTGACTCAGAAATGATAATGCTACCAACTGAGCCAAGCTGACACTACAATTAACAGTTAACACACTATGAGGTCTAACTTTGCAGCATTTCTTAACAGAATTCCTTCATAATGAATTCCATTAGAATTCTCGGCAACTAGTGGGAATTTTACTCGGAAGAAGTTAGTGTCTGGGTGGAGTTCCAGTGGGTCAGTGTTACAATCTCCCTGTTACCTTAAGGGTCCCATATACAGGATTCAGATTCCTTGCTAAGGAATCCTCCTACGATATACTGCAAATTATTCAATTCAGTCTTAACTTTGAAGTTTGTGTTTGTTTTCGACAGTAAAAGGTGGAATTTGCCGCCAGCAGTTTCTCCCTATAGCTTTTCATTATTCGAGATTCCACAATATCTCTTCAGGCAGCCTCAACTTTTATTATGGCAACCAATTGTTTTCTTTGTTCACCGGCTCCTGGGCACTGTTGTGGAAACATTAGGTGCCACTGTTGTGTTGCTGTCAGTTACATACTCCACATTTCACAAGGGTGTATCGTCCAGTCACCCCCTTCTGAATATGCTCCAATTGTGTGGGATAAAACTGCTATGCAGACCCTTTCTTTTCATAGAATATTATTCATTAATTCAGATGATTTAGCAGAGAGCACTATGTACATGGCTTGGAACAAAAGCATGTATTTTACAGTAACCAGAATGCTGGGGCCGTGGGGTTGATGTTTACCCCTCGGGGGCTGCCACCAGTATATAATGTCACATTTATTAGCATATATTAGCATATATTATCCCATATAACATGCCTTGTTGAGGCGGCTTATTTGAATAATTCCAATTAGCTTTTGTTTGGGTGTCTTAAATTACCAATCGGGTTAAATAAAGTAGCTGTTTATCCAAAATGGCAGCGTTACGGCTTTGAATGTCAAGCGAAGGAGTTTAGCATGGCACCGTGTAACTCTTGTAAGTCAGGATATCGACCCCTTTCATTTCAAAATGTACAGGTTTGTGAAGCTAAGTGTCGATTACAACCGTGTCAGAGAGGACATCAGATACAATCAAACAGAAAATGATCCTTTGTTTTGGAGCCACTTCAAATGGAAATGTTTATTGTTCTAAATATTGGGCCAAATGAATTTTCCACCCTCCAGGCTTGTTGCTGTAATCAACAGTGACAGCAGGCAATAGCTGTGTAACAAAATAAATTTCTTATTTAGAGACATTTGCATGAGAAATACACGTTTGCCAGAATAAATCAGAGCTAATTGGTTGTTTATGATTGATTCCCTCATTTGTATATTGCTCACATAAATGGCTCTCCTAAGACCACCCTGCTGTTTTCTTACAGTTTTCTCACAATAGCACTGATACACTAATAAACACTGAAAAAGGGATTGAAAAGCTGCATATAAATCTAAACGTAAACAGCTTTGCTTTTAAAACTTTCCTGAATGAAGATGCAAGTGGACAAGGAATATTGTATCATAGATTTTTTTTGCTTTGTTACGAGATATTGTGATCAGGTCAATATTACTTGTGATTCATATTTCTATGCAGTGGATGAAAGGCTTTTATTTTTAAGATTTGGTAGTGAATTTTCTAGAGTTTAAGTAGATAGTGGATATGACGTCTTCTTTTATAATATTAAATGCAGTGGATTTCCACATATCGCCTCCAAAAATACACTTTACAGTATATTCTGTGACGTGCCTTGAGATGTACTCCTGATGTGAAAGACACTATACCAAATGTAAGGATTATTATTATTATTGTTATCTAAAACCCTCAGTATTAGAGCACTTTTGGATGTGTGATTTTTAGAAACAAAACAGCCTATTCCAGACTCTTTGCATTTCTATTTTCTGTAGATATGCTGACAGCAGAAGGACAATTTTGCAACAAAGAACCCCAAAGGAGGCTGCAAGTGAAGAAATAATTATCATTAACTGGAAATCACTGAAGGAGCACTTCTTTCTTTAATCTCTCTTTCCAGTTATTTCAGCGAAGTATCCACAATGAAGTTATCAGCTCTGCAGGGACAATCTTGTGGGTCTTATTTCACACCCTCGGTAACATCTTATTGCTATCAAACCACTGGCGAAAACATAGCTGTCACATGGAATGTAGCAGCAGAGATATAGTATGACTCACTATGTGTTTAACTGAGGGAGAAAGTGTTATTCCATTAATCTTTCAGCAACCTTGGAAACTGAAAGTTTGCATGAATCCCACTAAAGATTGTTTACAGTTAGTGGAGCTAAATTTTAAAGTTTTATAAAACCATAATTCCTTTTGCCAGTGCAACACTGCAAGGTTAATAAGCATTACACATGAAAAATAAACTACATCAGAAACAACAACAACAACAAAATTACATTTATGGAGCTCCTTTCACGTCGGGAGGACGTCCCAAAGCCCTGAACAGTCAGGTGTCGGGGCCCGACCATGGGGAGGGGGGGGTGAGGGGTGAAGGAAGGCAGAGAGGTGGGAGAGAGACCAAAGGTATGGTCGAAGAGAAGGGTCTTGAGACCAGTCTTGAAGGAGGCAAAGGAGAAAGCAAAGCGAAGGGACCGTGGGATAGAGTTCCAGAGTGTGGGGGCAGAGAGGCTGAAAGCCCGGCCACCGATGGTAGGGCGGGTTGGGCGGGAGACATGGAGCAGACCAGAGCCTGATGAATGGAGGGAGCGGGCAGGTTGGTAGGGAGTCAGCAGGTCGGAGAGGTAGGAGGGGGCAAGGCCATGGCTGGCCTTAAAGGTGAGGATGAGGATCTTGAACTCAATCCTCTGGGGGATGGGGAGTCAGTGGAGTCGGGCGAGGGTGGGATTGATGGGGTCACGGAGCCTGGTGTGTGAGAGTACACGAGCTGCAGAGTTTTGGATGATCTGCAGCTTGTGAAGGAAAGAGTTAGGAAGGCCGATGAGAAGGGAGTACCCGTAATCGAGTCTTGATGTGACGAATGCATGGGTGAGTGAAACACAACAACAACAACAAGATTCCATTTATAGAGTGCCTTTCACGTCGGGAGGACGTCCCAAGGCGCTGGACAGTTGGGTCAGGACCCGAGCAGGGGGGGATGGTCAGAGTGAGGGGAGGGAAGGAGCGAGGAGGGGGTAGAGAGTCGAGAGGGGAGCTGAAGGCACAGTCAAAGAGAAAGGTCTTGAGACCGGCCTTGAAAGAGGGTAAAGTGATTAGCTTCCAAAATGATATCAGATTGCAAAGAGTCATTGTGTGTTGTACATTAATAAAAATAATCCTGGCATTTGAAAAACGCCTTATCACATTATTCAGAAGACTCAAAATGCTTCACAGGATGTATTGTAAAGTGGTGTGACTATGTTTTTTGTGGAAAAACATTTTATACTAATTTAATGTCGTAAGATTTATACTAAATTCACACCTCCTGCACTTCATCTCCACAAACGGTTTCTCCTCTAGCCCCCGGACTGACTCGTACGGCGTTCCTCAGGGCTCTGTCCTTGCTCCCATCCTCTTCAATATCTATATACTCCCTGTGGTGATATCATCCACAGACATGAGGTCAACTTCCACATGTATGCGGATGACACCCAACTGTATCTCTCTGCCTCCACCTTTGACACTAGGACTACTGCTGTCCTGACTGAAAGTCTGTTGAACATCAAGTCTTGGATGAGAGCTAATTTTCTTCAGTTGAACATCAACAAGACCGACGTCCTCCTGATTGGCTCCCGTCAGTGCCTCCTCACCTCAGGCGTTGACAGCATCATTGTGTGTTGTACATTAATAAAAATAATCCTGGCATTTGAAAAACGCCTTATCACATTATTCAGAAGACTCAAAATGCTTCACAGGATGTATTGTATTGTAAAGTGGTGTGACCATCCATGGTTGCACACTCCTTGCTAAGCCAGTCCGGAACCTTGGGGTCTTGCTTGACTCAACTATCCTTTCTACTCCACATCTCTTGAGAGAGACCTGGGTTCAATTCCAGACAGGGTGAAAGCTTGGGCAAGTTTCTTTACTCCACGCACCTAATAATAATCCCTCAAAAAAAAAATTGATTATTTCAATCCGAGACTGTTTGTGGGACGCTGCTATGCGCAATTGGCTGCCGCGTTTTGCCCACAGATATACAGTCAATTCACTTTATAGTCTGTTCTGTGAAGCGCTTTGAGACGTCTAGAAGATGTGAAAAGCGCTATATCAAATGCAAGGATTATTATATTATTATTATTATTATTATTAAACGCCTTCATTACATCGAGGCTCGACTATGCAAACTCATTGCTTGATGGCCTCCCCAACTCCTCCCTCCACAGGCTGCAGATCACCCAGAACTCTGCAGCTCGTGTCCTCTCCTGCATTAGGCTCTGCAACCCTATCACCACCATCCTTGCCCAACTCCACTGGCTTCCCATCACACAGAGGATACAGTTCAAGATCCTGGTCCTAACCTTCAAAGCCCTCCATGGTCTTGCTCTCCCCTACCTCTGTAAAATCCTAACCCCCTACCATCCTGTTCGCTCCCTCCGCTCAGTGGGTTCCGGCCTGCTTCACGTCCCCTGCCTCACTCGCCCCACTATTGGCGGGCGGGTCTTCCTCCACTCTGGCCCCACTCTCTGGACCTCCATCCCGCAGTCCCTCCACCTCGCCCCCTCCCTCGCCACCTTCAAGATCCATCTCAAGACCCTCCCCTTCGACCATGCTTTCGATCTCCCTGCTTCCCTCCTGCCCTCCACCCTTCCCCACCCGACCCCTATCTCTGCATATCCAGTGCCTTGGGACGTCCTCCCAACGTGAAAGGCACTTTACAAACGTAATGTTGTTGTTGTAATAAGATCATTGTACATTAAAATCTTTAAGACAGTATCGGGGGAGTAGATTCTGTAAGCCAGGAACATTGTGTGTAGTGTAGCCTGGACATGATGAATGCATGGATAACGGATTCAGGAGAGGTAGTGGCAGAGGTAGGCAATGTTGCAGAGTTGAGGAAAGTTGAGTGGATCAGAATGGGTCAAAGCACATGTGAAAAGGATATCTGTACAATGTTCTATTGTTCGTGCCAGCACTAAAAGGAGTCAGCTTGGCTCAATTGGTAGCATTCTTGTCTAAGCTCAGCAGGTTGTGGGTTCAAGACCCACATTGGGTCTCTGAACTCGTAGCCTAGGCTGACAATCTAATATAGTCCTATATTGAAGGCATAGGGGGCATGTTGCACTATTGGAGATGCTGTCCTTCGGATGAGGCATTTAACTGAGGTCCCGGGTCAGGTGGATGTTAAAGAAAATGAGTGTTTCCCTGTGCCACTGTGTTAGCCAATTTACAAACAGAAGTGGTGAGAAAATACTCCATTCATTCTGTGGAAAAGTGATAAATCAATCTATGTTTTATTTAATTACTTTAAGATGTAGTTTTCTAAACAGCGCTGTGGAAAACAGTAGAACATTTAAAAGATAAATAAGTGAAACTTCCATAACGTGCCACTAAAAAAAGATTTATTCTTAAAAAAAAGCTTATAAATCTTTAGCACATTTTCCATGGTTATCAGCTTTAAAAATAAAATTTGGAGACGTTTATGTAATGTTGTGAAGCTTTATAGAAGTTAGATAGAAGTTTATATGAAGGATGGTTAAAGACCCTATATATGAAGTTTAACATTGGAAAATGTGAAGTAACTCATTTGGCAGAAAAAAAGAAGCTGTCGATAGCCTATGTTAGGGGTCTTCAATCCGTCGATTGTGGCTAGGTGGCGCTCTTGTGCACGATCAAAAAGATAAGAGGAATAGCAATAGAACTGCATATTTATTTAGTCCAATTGAAAACAAAGCCAGATGCACTTAATATTTCATGCATCTCAAAACAAAAATATAGTGTTAAACCTTAGTGTTAACTGCGAGGCTCCACTTAGTGGAGATCGAACGTTGAAGACCCCTGGTCTAGATGGTAGGTACCTAAGAGGAGTTGAGGACCAAAGAGATCTGGGGATTCAGATCCATAAATCTCTAAGTAGCATGAGGTTGATAAAGCTATATAAAAAAAGGCTAATGAGGTATTGGGATTGATATCCAGAGGGATAGAATATAAAAGTGAGGAAGTGATGTTAAAATTGTGTAAAACCTTGGTTAGAGGTTACAGCAGCGATGGAAAGAGTACAGGGTAGGTTCACTAGGATCTTACCAGGGCTGTCAGGTTACCACTGTCAGAATAGACTGAATAGGTCAGACATTTTTTCTTTAGATTAATAGAGGTGCAAACCTCTAATGGAGGTATTACAAATTATAAAACAACGTGATTAGGTCAGCATAAATAGATTTGTTGGGGAGTCCGTAAACAGGCGATACAAGTATGAGACAGTGACTAGGAGTCCTTTGTGGAGTCCTGTAGCTCAGTGGTTAGAGCAGACCTGAGTTCAATTCCAGGCAGGGCGAAACCTTGGGCAAGTTTCCTTACTCCACACGCCTAATAATAATCCCTCCAAAAAAACAATAATAAATTGGTCATTTTCAATCCATGACTGTTTGTGGGACATTGCAGTGCGCAATTGGCTGCCGCGTTCGCCCACAAATATTCAGTCAATTCACTTCACAGTATATTCTGTGAGGCGCTTTGGGACGTCTAGAAGACGTGAAAAGCGCTATATCAAATGCAAGGATTATTATTATTATTATTATAGAAGTTAATATCTCATCCTCTCCCCAATCAACACAAGAGCAAGCAGTCATTCTGGCATTGGAAGCCATTTACCCATTCAGCTGATACTTTACTGACTTAGTTTATTGAAAAGGAACATGAACTATCATCATGCGGCTATTTAAATTGTGTTCTTTTGTGCACTAATGGCTCTTTTAGTTTTCAGTAACCCTTCTATGAAACAGGATCATTGTGTGCTCACCCTCTGTGTTCCATGGGGAGTACCCTGTGTGTATGTGAGTACATGGAGTCTACCAAAGGCAATATCACCAGGCAACGCTCCTGAGCTTGATGAATAGGTGGTTGTTTGTTATTGTTTTACTGTGCTATATATGCAAATCTCTATTAACAATATAGCAACACAATGCATAGTTGGAAGAACAAATATTTTATTGAAGGAATAGGGGATTGTTCCTCGTACTCAAGGATGACGATGCCAACAACGAGGAGAGCAAAAGTCGATGGTAGATGGATGTGTCGATGACTTCGCAGGCCAATATGTGACAGATATTGTCTACCATAGGCCGCACATAACCTCATTCCGGGGGAGTTTTCCTGTTGAATTTCTCTGACATTGCCAATCCTTCAGTCTCTTGGTCATTCCTCCACACGGATACAGCATTGTTCCTCAAAGTCCCTCACTCCATTTCCCAAGAGTCAACAATCATATTGATTGCACTGTTTCATTGTGCCTTTGTAGTGACTTTGTTGTCTGACCTGCTTTTACTACCAACCTCCAGTTCTCCATAGAGCACTTGCTCTGGCAACCAAATGTCTCCCATCTTAACAACATGTCCAGCCCAACAGAGCTGAGCATTGATTTCACAGACTCAATGCTGGTCCTGTCACCATGTTCCAATACTTCATTATTTGTGATTTTATCCTCTTACCAAATATGAAGTAAGATATATAAGTGTCTTTGGTGAAACCTTTTCAGCTGATGTATGTGCCTTCTATACAGTGTCCATGCTTCACATCCATGCAGAAGATTGGTAAGGACAACTGCCTTATAAACATTCAGTTTAGTAGCAACCTTGATATCATGCTTGATTCTAAACATGCTTGCTTGGTTAATCTACGACTGTTTGTGGGACATTGCTGTGCGCGATAGTCTTGGAGTCTTAAACACTTAGTGTAAATTAAGTAATGCTTCGTTTTAATAATAATTATTGCATTTGCTTTAGCACTTTTCACCTCTTCTAGACGTCTCAAAGCGCTTCACAGAATATACTGTAAAGTGAATTGACTGTATATTTGTGGACGAAACGCGGCAGCCAATTGCGCAAAGCAGTGTCCCACTGATTGAGTGACCAAATTGTTATTTTACTTATTTTCTTGAGGGATTATTATCAGGCATGTGGAGTAAGGAAACTTGCCCAAGCTTTTGCCCCGCTGGGAATCAAACCCGGGTCTCTCACTTACGAGGCAAGTGCTCTAACCACTGAGCTACAGGACTCCACACAGTTTGTTGATATCCTTTGAGATTTTAAAAACTCAACCACCTAATGTGCTTTTTTCATACAGCATTCACAATCCCTTAGAGTTGGACTTGTAAGCATTTCAGTGTGTTGTTTCTTTCTCCTTCCTACCTGAACGTGCTGACTCTGGCTGGGTTACCATCCACACGGATGCCAGCAGTCCTCTGGAACCTTACTCAGGAAGTCATTGTTCATGTGTATAAAAATGAAAATAGCCTAGATGGCCAGCTATTCAATTGTGTAGGGCAGAAAAACACACACCACAAACAGCTCAGTGGTTAGAGCACTCGCTTTGCAAGCGAGAGACCCGAGTTCAATTCCAGGCAGGGCAAAACCTTGGGCGAGTTTCCTTATTCCACACGCCTGATAATAATCCCTCCAAAAACCCAAAACAATGATAAATTGGTCATTTTCAATCTACGACTGTTTGTGGGACATTGCTGTGCGCAATTGGCTGCCGTGTTCTCCCACAAATATATAGTCAATTCACTTTACAGTGTGTTCTGTGAAGCGTTTTGGGACGTCCTCCCGACGTGAAAAGCGCTATATCAAATGCAAGGATTATTATTATTATTAGGAGCTCTAAAAGAAAAGTTAGAAGGAACTGCTTCACGCAGAGGCTAGTGAGAAAGTGGAACTTACTGCCCAAAGTGGTGATTAAAGCAGATAGTATAAATGCTTTTAAGAGGAAGCTAGATAATACCACAAGGGGGAAGGGAATAGAAGAGTTTGGGAAGGAGTAAGGACTGAGTGGAGATTCATGTGGAATATAAACACTGGCATGGACTGGTTGGGCCAAATGGCTTTTTTGGCCATTGTACAGTCTATGTAAATCTATGTAAATATGAAAAGTGAAAGGGAATTACTAAGGTATCAGACACCAAGCAGTCGACATTACATCATCTATGTGATCATAACATTCAGTGGCTGGCTATGGGAATTATATATCTAATTGTACAGGAGCAAAAACAAGAAGCAATAAGTAATGGGAAGTATAATGAGACTGAGGCTTTATAATTCATTCTGCTTCTGCATTCAGGGATGCTAACCCACATGAGGTCTGCTATATAAATGCAAGTTGTTGTTGTTCAATGAGGAGTTCATTGTGGGGGTCAAGGTTGGAGATTTTGGATGGAGATAATGCCATGAAGGTAAGGCACATATTAATTTGACTGGATGACAAGGAAAGTAAAGCCATGTTTTGTTCATTTTTGTCCATAAGAAAACAAGTCCCCTTTTCAAGGGTAATCTTTCTGTCTCCCACTTTTCTTCCAGAATTTCCATTCCCCACCACCAATGACAGCCAACAGTAATGCCCAACAATGGGGCAACAAATGACTCAGAATTCTTCCTGAGGAGAAGGAGTCATTCCCTGACGATGAAGAGGAGGCTCAGAGAAAAAGCCACTATGGATTTGAATGCTCGAGAGAGACAACCATATTTTTGGACTCCTCATCTGGTGCATTGCAGAGTATACAAAGCTTCTCTGATTGATGGAGAAACCTAACATTTGGAATGACTGACTGTGTTCTGATGAAGGGTCGTGGACCCAAAACATTGACTCACTTTTCTTTCTCCATAGATGCTGCCTGACCTGCTGAGTGTTCCCACTGACTTCTGTTGTTGTTTTTAATAAAATAACTATATATGCTTTTGGAAAAATGGCTACTATATATTCAAGTTTAGTGCATGTACAAATGTGTAGAAAAAAAACTAAGGCTCACCCTCACCTCCACTCTAAAATCCCATGTGAGGCATACTCTTGACGAGTGCTGGTTTGACTGTGCCTTCAACATTCAAATCTATTTTTATTAAATTCTACTTGAGCAGGTTTGCACATTGAGAACCTGTCATCAGGGGAACCTTGGTACGTACTGTACTTTGGCCATGATCTGTAGTTGTGGTATGGGGGTCAGCAGCCATGGATTGAGACCACAATCTCTGACCCCAAGGAACCACCACAGGAGTTTATTGGGGCCATGGAACATTTTTGGATATATCTGAGGTCACAATCTAAGAGTTGAGTGCTGCCCCTGTTGATGTGCAATACTCAGTCAGCCAGAACTATCCCCTACCACCTGGACTTCATGCCATAAGTCTTTCCTGTTCATGTCCCCATTCCCTCAGAGGATCACGTTCAAAATTCTCGTCCTCACTTTCAAGGCTCTCCATGGCCTTGGCCCCTCCTACCTCCCTGACCTGCTAACTCTTCATCATCCTGTCCGCTCCCTCCGTTTAGTAGGCTCCGGCCTGCTCCACGTCCCCCGCCCGGCCCGACCCACCATCAGCAGTTGGGCCTTCAGCCTCTCTGCCCCCACCCTCTGGAACTCCATCCCACATTCCCTTAGCCTCACTCCCTCCCGTGCCTCCTTCAAGGCACACCTCAAGACCCTCCTCTTCGACTGTGCCTCTGGCCTCCCTGCTACCCTCTCTGCCCTCCAGCCTCCCTGATCCCAATCCCCCACTTGGGTCCTACTCCCTAACTGTTCAGTGCCTTGGTACATCCTCCCGACGTGAAAGGCAATTTACAAATGTAATTTTGTATTGTATGTAGGAAGGAGATTTATGTATAGCAGTTGATTGCAACATGTGTACAATCTATCACCATCTCCACTTTGGGGCAGCCAGGAGGTGATAAAAGCTAAGCTGTCAAGCTGTCTTTATTTTTGTTTATGGCGTTTATTTCCAAAAAAGATGTATCCATATGCTTTGAGGTACAACTGATTGTTCACCTTTTGAATAAACAACACACCGATTTGAAGCTTTTCAAGCTCACTTGGACTTTGGAAGATGCCAGTCACATAAAGATTCAGGACAGCAGTCACTTTTAGCCCAATGGCCACACTGTCCAGCTGGATTCACAAGACTGACCAACTGCTTCTCAGCCTTCTTCAGGAGATGAAGGCTCTGCTTGTCTATGAGGTCCTTGAATGTCCTCTTCTGTAAATTTTGTTCTTGGGTATGGCCATGCCCCCAGTGCCAATGGTGCACATGCACTAATGTCACTTTTCTTCTGACGTCTTGCATAGCTCTCAGTGGAGTCCTGTAGCTCAGTGGTTAGAGCACTCGCTTTGCAAGCGAGAGACCTGAGTTCAATTCCAGGCAGAGGGCGAAACCTTGGGCAAGTTTCCTTACTCCATACGCCTAATAATAATCCCTCCAAAACCCAAAACAATAATAAATTGGACATTTTCAATCTACGACTGTTTGTGGGACATTGCTGTGCGCAATTGGCTGCCGCGTTCGCCCACAAATATACAGTCAATTCTCTTTACAGTGTGTTCTGTGAAGCGCTTTGGGACGTCCTCCCGATGTGAAAAACGCTATATCAAATGCAAGGATTATTATTATTATTATTACTCACTGTCACGTCTTCCACATCCTAGCCATAAGTTGCCACAACTGTCTTAGCATCTTCTTACATCGTAATGGACTTGCATGATGGAGGATCATCACGATGTATTGAGAGATCATGGTGACGGCTCCCTTGCTAAATTAATAAATGGAATCATTAATCATCGCAATCTGCCAAATGCCTCAAGGTGTGTTTAAGAGCTTAACTTAGAGTTAACTTCCTATCCATCCTTGATATGTTCAGTTTAACAGAATAATCCTTCTCTGTATCTCCCAGATATGCCTGTACCCAATGCAAAGCTGTGCATGCAATTAAATGGGTTCTTCCTTGGAGCCCTTAGGCATTAAACAAAATCCTATCAATAATAACAATAATCCTTGCATTTGATTCACATCTTCTAGATGTCTCAAAGCGCTTCACAGAATATACTGTAAATTAACTTGACTGTATATTTTGTGGGCGAAATGCGGCAGCCAATTGCGCACAGCAATGTCCCACAAACAGTCATGAATTGAGTGACCAAATTATTATTTTTTTATTGAGGGATTGTTATCAGGCATGTGGAGTAAGGAAACTTGCCCAAGGTTTTGCCCTGCTGGGAATCAAACCCAGGTCTCTCGCTTGTGAGGCGAGTGTTCTAACCACTAAGCTACAGGACTACTGATATGATATATGTAAGAATATGATATATATAATAATAATAATCCTTGCATTGATATAGCGCTTTTCACGTCGGGAGGACGTCCCAAAGCGCTTCACTGAACACACTGTAAAGTGAATTGACTGTATATTTGTGGGCGAACGCGGCAGCCAATTGCGCACAGCAATGTCCCACAAACAGTCATGGATTGAAAATGACCAATTTATTATTGTTTTGATTTTTTGGAGGGATTATTATTAGGCGTGTGGAGTAAGGAAACTCGCCCAAGGTTTCGCCCTGCCTGGAATATATGAAATTAACATTGCCATCTACTGTTACTCCCTAAATTAGACCCATTTTCTCATAGTTCTGTTTCAAACATAACAAATGCAATTTAGACATCCATCTGTGCTAGCATTAATTCAATTCAGAAACTTATTGCTAAGAGTAAAATAGAATCTCCATATTACAGTAGCTTCCAAAAATCTCGATTACCTGAGTTTGACTTGCATTTCATGCCAAGCTCTGCTTCTTCACCAATGTTAACTACTGCAGAAAAGTAAATTGCCTTAAACATCAAGACAATGGCACACAGATTTTAGTTGACATTTTGTATCTAGGGAACACATATTAATTACAATAAGCAAATTGATAAAGGTATGGCAGATGGATTGTAATGTAGACAAGGGTAGAGTATTGTTTCAAAGAACCATAGAATCATACAACACAGAAGGAGGCCATTCTGCCCATCGTGTCTGTGCCGGTTCTTTGAAAAGAGCTTTCCAATTCAATCCCACTCCTCCCTCTCTCCCCATAGCCCTGCAAACTTGTCTTCCCCAAATAATTATCTACTTCTTTCTTAAAAGTTGTATCGAATCGGCTTCCACCACCCTTTCAGGCAATGCATTCCAGATCCGAACAACTCGCTGTGTGAAAACATTTCTCCTCACCTCCCCTTTGTTTCTTTTAACAACTATCTTAAATCGGTGTCCTTGTGTTAGCGCCCACTCGCCAGTAGAAATAGTTTCCCCATGTTCACCCTATCGAATCCGCTCATAATTTTTAAATCTTCTATTAAATCTCCTTTTAATCTTCTCTGCTCTAACGAGAATAATCCTAGCTTCTCTAGTCTCTCCTGATAATTGAAGTCCCTCATTCCTGGTACCATCCTGGTAAATCTCCTTTGCACCATCTCCAATGCCTTGACATTCTTCCTAAAGTCTGGTGCCCAGAACTGAACACACTACTCTAGCTGAGGTCTAACCAGTGTTTTATAAAGGTTCATCATAACTTCCGGACTTTTGTATTCATTGCCCCTATTTATAAAGCCTAATATCCCGTATGATTTTTTAACAGCTTTATCTACCTGTCCTGCCACCATCAAAGATTTACTGATATGAACCCCCAGGTCTCTCTGTTCCTTCATCCCCTTTAAGATTGTACCATCAGCTTATATTGCCTCTCCTCATTCTTTCTACCAAAATGCATCACTTAGCATTTCTCCACATTAAACTTCATCTGCCACGTGTCTGCCCATTTTACCAGTCTGTCTATGTCCATTTGCAGTCTGCTACTATCCTCCTTACTACTTTTCCTAGCTTAGCATCATCTGCAAACGTGAAACTGTACTCCCTATACCCAAGTCCAGGTCATTTACATAGATCAAAAACAGCAGTGGTCCCAATACTGATCCCTGGGGAACACCACTTGCACACTTCCTTCCAGTCAGAAAAACAACCGTTCTGTATCCATGCTGCCACTGTCCCTTTAATACCATGGGCTTCTATTTTGCTTACGAGTCTCTTATGTGGCACTTTATCAAACGCCTTTTAAAAATCCTTATAAACTACATCAACTGCACTACCTTTATCCACCCCCTCCGTTACTTCATCAAAAAACCTCTGTCAGGTTTGTTAGACATGATTTGCCTTTAACAAATCCGTGTTGGCTGTCCTTTATTAACTCATATTTTCCTAAGTGAAAATTTATTTTGTCCTAGATCATAGTCTCTAGAAGTTTCCCCATTACTGACGTTAGGCTGACTGGCCTGTAGTTCCCGGGTTTATTCTTCTGCTCCTTTTTGTACAGGGGAGTAACATCTCCAGTCCTCTGGCACCACCCCAGTGTCCAAGGAGGATTGAAAGATTGTGGCCAGAGCCTCTGTTATTTGCATCCTTACTTCCCTTAGTAATCTAGGATGTATCCCGTCTGGACCGGGTAACTTATGTACCTTGAGCACCTACAACTTATTTAGTCCCTCTTCTCAGTTTATTCTTATCTTATCCAATTTTTCTACCCTCTCCTCTGATACTGTGGCATTGGCTGCACCCTCTTCTTTTGTAAAGACAGATGCAAAGTACTCATTCAGTACATCAACCTCCACAAGAAGATTTCCTCTTTGGTTCCTAATTGGACCCACCCTACCTTTGAATAATGTTTTATTCTTTATATGCTTATAAAATACCTTAGGGTTCCCTTTTATGTTACCTGCTAAACTTTTATCATATAATCTCTTTGCCCCTCTTATTTCGTTTTTCAGTTCTCCGCTGTACTTTCTATATTCTATTCGATTATCTTCTGTATTTTGGATCTGACATTTATGCTTCCTTCGTTTTATTTTAATCGCAACTTCCTTATTCATCCAGTGAGGTTTGGATGCCGTACTTTTCCCCTTTGTGGGAATGTATTAACTCTGTCCCTGAACTATCTCCTCCTTGAAGGCTTCCCATTGCTCGTTAGCTGTTTTACTTGACAATCTTTCTTTCCAGTCCACCTTGGCTAGGTCCCTTTTTAACTCACTGAAATTAGTCCTCTTCCAGTTGAGTATCTTCACCTTTGATTGCTCCGTGTTACTTTCTATAAGTACTCTAAACCTAATGATGTTGTGATCACTGTTGTCCAGATGCTCTCCCACTGAATCCTGCTTCGCTTGCCCCTCTTTATTCCCTAGAACTAGATCCAGCACTGCTTCCTTCCTCGTTGGGCTGGAAGCATACTGATCCAGAAAGTTATCCTGCGCACATTTTAGGAATCCTTCCCCCTTTACGCTATTATTTTGCCAGTCTATGTTAGGATAATTGAAGTCCCCCATGATCACTACTATATTGGTTTTGCATCTTTCTGAAATCTGCTTGTACACCTAACATAGTAACACTTATTTTGTGCTCCTTAACTCTAACCAAAGAGATTCTGTTTTGGGACCCTCTAGCACATTGTCCCTTTCCAGGGCGGTAACCATGTCTTTAATCAATATTGCCACCCCACCTCCTTTTTAATCAATATTGCCACCTCCCCAACTCCTTTTTTCCTTCCCTATCCCTCCTGAATACATTGTAGCCAGGAATATTCAACTCCCATTCCTGCCCTTGTTTGAGCCAGGTCTCCATTACTGCCACTACACGATAATCTCATGTGACAACTTGAGCCTGTAGCTCACCAATCTTATTTGCCACACAGTGCATTTACACACATGCACTCCAAGACCAATTTAGTCTGTTCTGCATTTCTCCCCTGTTTAATCTCTCCCTTTTCTGTATTACTCGTGATTAAATTGCTATTCGTCTCTCCCAGCCCTCTATGTAACTTGTTTGGCCTCTATAATGCTACATCCTGATTCCCTTCCCCCTCACAATTAGTTTAAACCCTTCCCCACTGCACTAGTTAACCTCCCTGTGAGGATATTGGTCCCAGCCCTATTCAGGTGTAACCTATTCACCTTGTACAGGTGCCACCTGTCCCAGAACTGGTCCCAATGAACCAGGAGCCTAAAGCCCTCCTTTCGTGTGTTTGATTCTGCTATTTTGATACTCTCTTGCACAAGGTACTGGGAGTAATCTAGAGATCACCACCTTTGAGGTCCTCCACTTCAGCTTTTTCCCTAGGTTCTGATACTCTCCCTGTAGGATCTCAGCTCTTCTTTTCCTTATATCATGGATCCCAAGATAGACCACGACTTCTGAATATTCCCCTTCCCCCTGTAGAACGTTTTGTACCTGTTCCATGATGTCTTCAACCATGGCATCAGGGAGGCAACATACCATGCGAGAGTCATGACTTTGGTGGCAGAAATGCCTGTCTACTCCTTTCACCATTGTGTCCCCAATGACAATTGCATTGACACTCTTCCCTGTGTCCCCCTGTGCATCCATTTGCTTTCGACTCCCCTCCACAGAGGTGTCATCGCCCTGACCGGTATTCAGTGCAGAGAACCAGTTTGTAAGTGCCACACACTCGAGGGATTTCTGCACTGCCCGTCCCCTCTTGCTACCATGCAAGGTGGTCACCCACTTACACTCCTTCTGAATCCTCTGTGGCTGTGGAGTGACCACCTCCTGAAATGTTCGATCCATGAACTCTTCAGCCTCCCATATGCTATGTAGTGACACAGCCTCTCCTCAAGCTCAAAAACTCTGAGCTCAAGCTCGAGCAGCCGGAGGCTTCCTATGCATGTCTGTCCAGGGCACACAAAGCATCCTGGAGTTCCCACATGGCACACATTGTGCATGCAACTGGTCTCAGCTGCCCTGCCATATTCTCAAACATGTTTTATATAAGTTATATTATTTTAATATAACATATATTTTGTAATCATGCACCTCTTTCCCACTCTTACCAAATTCCTTAACAGAATTCTCACTCTGTTCCCTCCTCACTCTGCTGGGTTCTCTGCTCAAGTCCTTGAAACAAGAAACAGTATGTTGAAACAGGAAACATGTGTACAATAAGGAAGGTTCCATTAGCAAAGTGGAAAAGAAAATTATTTAGATGCGATTACTCATTGTTTACTGAAACGTTCAGGCCAATGTGAAATTGTCAACACAGATGATGAATATTAGAATATACCTTGAGGACATGAGACAAAAATTGAAAATAAATTATGCCATGCTTTCACAGATCAATGGTGTACAATTTTGTGTACCATACCATCAAAAGGCCATTGAGATTTTGAGACAGATCGGACAGGCATGACAAGGCTGATTGCAAGACTAAATTATGAGGAGAAACTCATGGAGCTGAACCTGTCTTCATTCCTTTTCCATTTTTCAACAAAACTGTTAGCAATGCAACGTTAGTTAGCTCCAAGTGGTCTGCCAGGATTGGCACATTTATTTATGAACTGTGTACCTTAAGGGAAATGTTCAATACTAGGTGTTGGTTTTCACTTTGTTTCTATACTGAAGCAGCAACATAAAACTGAAGTATTGCATTTCAACATTGTAAGATTAGACCACTTATTATCAGCTTCTAGGGAAATCTCGGGAAATGTCAGTGCTTAAAGAAAGGTTTGTACATATTTGCCTATTTCAGGGCAGCAAAGTGGGAGCATGTGCTCCACCTTACAGGCACAATGCTATGCATGCCAGTGGTTTCCCACCTGGAATAAAGCAAGTGCAGTGTATTATTTGTACTGTATTATACTGTATTGTACTGTTGGAGTGAAGTGAAGTGTTTAATAATATTAATAATAATAATATTTATTAATAATAATAATCTTTGCATTTGATATAGCACTTTTCACGTCTTCTAAACATCTCAAAGCACTTCACAGAATATACTGTAAAGTGAATTGACTATATTTGTGGGCAAAATACGGCAGCCAATTGTGCACAGTCGTGTCCCACAAACACTCATGGATCGAAGTGAGGGATTATTATCAGGTGTGTGGAGTAACGAAACTTGCTCAAGGTTTTGCCCTGTCAGGAATTGAATCCAGGTCTTTTGGTTGTGAGGTGAATGCTCTAACCACTGAGCTACATGACTCCTGTTAATAGGTTACAGTTTTAAGCAAAACTTATGTGTAATGTGTAGGGCTTGAATAACCTGAATTATTCTGCCAATCATCATAGAAGTGTAGTACTATTTATAACTTCTTAGTGATAGATTGGCAGATTTGTGGAGTCCTGTAGTATATTGGTTAGAGCGCTCACCTCGCAAGCGAGAGTAACTAGGTTCGATTCCCAAGCAGGGTGAAACGTTAGGCAAGTTTCCTTACTCCACAAGCTTCTGTTTACATACCGGTAAGTAGGAACCCATTTGTTAGTTGATTGGTGGATCACTTTTCCAGGGTACTAATCCCTTAAAAAAATAATTTGATCTTCAGCACTTTGGGACTTCCTCCCTGTGTGAAAGGCGCTCTATAAATGTAATTTTGTTGTTGTTGATCACTCAATTCACAACTGTTTGCATGACACTACTGTGTGCAATTGGCTGCAGGTTTCGCCCACAAAATATACATTCAATTCATGTTACAGTATAATCTGTGAAGTGCCTTGCGACGTCTGGAAGATGTAATAAGGTGCTATATCAAATGCAAGGATTATTATTATTATCTGGCAACAAAGGCTGAATCTGAATTCAGAGTTGTGCTCTCAGATTCCAGTTTCAAGTGATATATTTACAACTAGTTGTATCCGTTGCAGCTATGCTTACAACCAAAGGATCCAATATGGAATGTAGATTGACATACAGACAGACACACAGGCAGACATTGTCTTTATATTCAGCTGGGAGGACTCCTGTGGGAGAACTCCTTTTGGGAGGACTCAGTGGGAGAACTTGGCACTTTAAAAATTTAATTTTGTTGTTGTTGTCGTGGCTTAGCTTAGTCTGTGTTCTTAATTTTGGTTCTGCCACTTGGCTACTTGCGTGCTCTGTGACGCAGGATGCCACAGTCCCACAGTCATCCAGCATGGCCACTTGAAGCCCAGGCAGACATTGTTGTTTTATTAGTATATATATAGAGAGAGAGAGAGAAGAAGATAGATAGAAGATGGACTCTGGTGGTGAGTTTCCCAAGGTCTCAACTAAAACTGCTGGTAGAAGCATTATGCTGGAAGAATATTACTCTATTACTCATTTAATATTATTGCACCAACAAATTATTGCTCCACAGTGGTCAACTGTGTTATTTCATTTTCAAATAAATTCCAATCTTGTTGACCCTTTTTTTAATTTAGAGATTAAACCTTTAATCTTATTTAGAGTGAATAAGAAAAGGATAAATGAAAGAATTATGTAGTTTTATTATTAATACTGAATATTTGTGACATCCTTCCACGGAGTGGAACTTTAAAAAAAAGAAACTGAAAGTTCATGGTCTCAGTTTAGAGGTAATTTTACGAAAATAAAAAGATGTTTTCTAAAAATGGTAATCGATCATCAGCTATCAGGTCAATGTGTACTTACTGCATAATGTCTGGCACCTTCTGCCCTTGACATCTGATGAAATAACAGCCTTAATTGTCATTGTCAAAAGTCACCCTGACTCTGTTGCAGTAACAGCTGACTCTAAATTGCTCTGGGCTACTTAGTCCTGTCTTGACGTATTAGGGGCTTTGCTTGTTGAGTTCATTCTGAGGCCTTGAGGTTGAAATAGGAGCAATTAGTCAGTTCTCTCTGTGCATGGTCATTTGATAAGCCAGTAATGTTTTATATATAAGGCATACATTCAATTCAGTAAGAAGATCCAACCATCAGTTGCAACATTGTTGAATATCTACACGTTATCTGAATGTAAACTCATTGCAATTTGTGCAGGATCTTGCAACCAGTGGGATACCTGAACAGAAAAGGCTTTTTCTCAGTGAATGTCCAAATGATACGCGATGCCAAAGGCACAATTTTATATGTCAATTGCTGTGGTCCTGTTTCCACAATGATGCGTACATATTGCATGCTTCATCAATCTCAAATGTTTTTAAAGCTGCAGGAAAGCTTCAACGTTGGAGCAATGGTAACAAGGGATTTGCTCTAACAGCATAGTTACTGATGCCATTGTTTAATCTCCAGATGGAAGCAGTTTTCATTGAGTTTATAGTTTTCATTGAGGATCATACCTTTGGTTTATCAAAGCAAAGATTTTGTTTCTTGGATTATTTAGGAAGTACGCATTTAACTTTCATTTTCCCACAAAATATACAGTCAATTCACTTTGCTAAATATTCTGTGAAGTGCTTTGAGATGTCAATAACATGATAAGGTGCAACAACAACAACAACATCAAGATTCCATTTATAAAGCGCCTTTCACGTCAGGAGGACGTCCCAAGGGGCTGCACAGTTGGGTCATGCTAGATCAAATGCAAGGATTATTATTATTATTCACAGTGGCGTCTAAAAAGCACTCCAGTTACATAACTGTCACGTGGCTAGCAACAAGAACACCATGATGCAAACAGTGTTTTCTCCAGGGAAACCAGACTCCATGATAGACTAATATTTTATGAGGTAATCTTGACCTAGCTTTCTGACAGTTCATTCATTGGGGTCAATATGTTACGATATGAAACAGAAATTTCTAATAATAAACCACATCACAAAATATGACTCCTGTATTAAGCTCTTTGCCAGAATGCGAGTTTGCATATAACACTGGTGTCCTGTACAATACATGTCTGTCCCGTCTGCTGACTTACTGGCTTTCTGTATAGGGCTGAAGCACACAGAAAGCTGTCTACCACTGCTGTCCTGACAGACTGTCTGACGGACATCAAGTCCTGGATGAGGGAACATTTGCTACAGTTGAATGTGAACAAGACTGAGGCCCTCCTGATTGGCTCGTACCAGCGCCTCAGCACCTCAGGCTCTGGCAACATCAACCTCCATGTTGCACACTACAACTCCCCAAGTCAGTCAGGAACCTCGGTGTCTTGTTCAACCCTCAACTGTCTTTTCTTCCCCACATCCAAGCCATGACCCGCTCTGCCTTCCCTCACCGCCGTAACATCACCCTACTCCGCCACTACCTCACCCCTCAGGACACTGATACACTTGTTCATAGCTTCGTCACCTCCAGGCTCAACTATGCAAACACCCTGCTTGCCAGCATTCCCAACTCCTCCCTCCACAGACTGCAGATAATCCAGAGCTCCGTGACCCCATCTCCGCCATTCTCACCCAACTCCATTGGCTCCCTGTCCTTCAGAGGATCCAGTTCAAAATCCTGGTCCTCACACGAAGCCCTCCCCGGCCTCGCCCCACCCTACCTCTGCGATCTCCTAACCCCCTACCAACCCGCCCGCTCCCTCTGCTCAGCCGGCTCTGGCCTGCTCCACATCCCCCGACCCACCCGCCCCACCATTGGCGGGAGAGCCTTCAGCCACTCTGCCCCCAACCTCTGGAATTCCATTCTCCAATCACTCCACCTTTCCCCCTCCTTAGCCTCATTCAAATCCCGGCTCAAGAACCTCCTCTTCGACCATACCATCGGTCAACCTCCTTCCCCTCCCCTCCCTTCTCCCCCACTGACCCCAGCTCGGGTCTGATATGCTGTACACTGTCCAGCACCTTGGGACGTCCTCCCGACATGAAAGGCACTATACCAATGTAATCTTGTTGTTGTTGTTGTTGGTCAGCTTGACCATTCTCGTGAATATTTCTAGTGCTAAAATACACATGAGTTTGGTTGCTGCCAGTCACCACCGCATGCTGGAAGTCACGTGAGCACCAAGCTGACAACCTGGTCTAATATTTTTTAATCCAGAATACCACTTTATAAAGTGGTTGGCCTATATTAGGCTTTTCTTTTCAAATACTTTCCCTTTAAAGCTAATGGTAAAATGGCAAACCTAGCCTGGGAGCGCAATGCCATCACAGGTTCTTTTAGTAGGTGACATAATTTTTTGGTGTTCTGAAGTATTCACAACCCTTTTACCTTATCTTGACAAATTGCTATGGAAATGTGTGCCTTAGATATGTAGCTAAGTGTTTGCATGAATAAGTGGAAAACAATACCAATATTGTGTTTTAAACGAAGACTATCACGAACTTTAGCAATACTGCCTTTTTAAAGGAATACTTCTGTTTTAGCCTCTGTAATCTTTCTCCCAGTGTCCTGGCTAACAATCCCCCAGAATTAAAAAAAAAGGTCACTCATTCCCTAATTGTTCGTAGGATATTGCTGTGTGCAAATTGGCTTCTGTGTTTGTACACAAAATACACACAGTACACCACTTAATAGCATATCCTGTAAAGTACTTTGAGACATCTTACTGACATGATAATGCCCTTTATCAAATGCAAGGATTATTATTATTACAAAGCAAAAATTTGGTAAATTACTTTTTGATAAAACTATCCAATTGTATCTGGTAATTGTGATTCAGTATTTAAGACCTGCTTTAGTTGTTTAACCCTCCTTCCCCCTTGGGTGCATTTGTAACATGAGCCTTTGAAGTATATTTACTAATTAACTCACAAGACATTTCAATAAATATAACTTCAAGTAAGACTTATACATCAAACATTTCCTACTTCAAAGCTTTTACCCTGTTGAACAATAGAGATACATTATAATGTGTTAGTCGAGGTCCATAAAATCCTGACTAAGCATTATAAAACGGTGTGATCGGCAGTCGGCATTTCTGCATGTTATGTTACCACGACTAGTGACATCTCTGCACATATGTGTGGAAAGGCTGGCTGGCTGATTGACTTTTCCCCTGTTCATTTTGCTGCTCACACTTCCTGCACAGTACACATAGCACATGTACATAGCACGTAGGAAGGGACATCGTTGGCAACTTGATAATCCAGAAATTGGGTATTTTTTAGCATGTGCAAGCTAGTAGCGATGTGGGAAGCTATCAGGTACACTCTCATAAGCTGAACACGAGTCCATAAGACTTCCTCATCATAAAGAAATCAACATTAGAAGGGGGTTAACATGGTTCCACTGTATTTAGATTATACAACAACAACAAGATTACATTGGTATAGCGCCTTTCTAAGTTGGGAGGATGTCCCAAGGTGGTGGACAGAGTAAGCATTTCAGACCCGAGCTGGGGTCAGGGGGGAGAAGGGAGGGGAGGGGAAGTGGAATGGCCGATGGCATAGTCGAAGAGGAGGGTCTTGAGGCAGGACTTGAAGGAGGCTAAGGAGGGGGAGAGGCAGAGTGACTGGGGGATGGAATTCCAGAGGTTGGGGGCAGAGTGGCTGAAGGCTCTCCCGCCAATGGTGGGGCGGGTGGGTTGGGGGACTTGGAGCAGGCTGGAGCCAGCTGAGCGGAGGGAACGGGCGGGTTGGTAGGGGGTTAGGAGGTCGCAGAGGTAGGGTGGGTCGAGGCTGTGGAGGGCTTGTATGTGAGGACCAGGATCTTGAACTGGATCCTCTGAAGGATAGGGAGCCAATGGAGTTGGGCGAGAATGGGGGAGATGGGGGTCACGGAGTTTGGTGCGGGAGAGGACACGGGCTGCAGAGTTCTGGATTACCTGCAGCCTGTGGAGGGAGGAGTTGGGAAGGTCGACAAGCAGGGCGTTTGTATAGTTGAGCCTGGAGGTGACGAAGCTATAAACAAGAGTTTCAGCGGCCTGAGGGGTGAGGTAGCGGTGGAGTCGGGCAATGTTTCGGAGGTGAAGGAAGGCAGAGCGGATCATGGCTTGGATGTGGGGAAGAAAAGACAGTTGAGGGTTGAACAAGACACCGAGGTTCCTGACTGACTTGGTGAGTTGGAGTGTGCAGCCATGGAGGTTGATGTTGCCAGAGCCTGAGGTGCTGAGGCGCTGGTATGAGCCAATCAGGAGGGCCTCAGTCTTGTTCACATTCAACTGTAGGAAATTTGCCCTCATCCAGGACTTGATGTCCGACAGGCAGTCTGTCAGGACAGCAGTGGTCCTGGAGTTGCGTGTGGAGGCAGAAAGATAGAGTTGGGTGTCATTCGCATACATGTGGAAGTTGACCCCATATCTGCGGATGATGTCATCAAGGGGGAGCATGTAGATATTAAAGAGGAGAGGGCCAAGGACAGAGCCCTGGGGGATGCTAGTCGTGACAGTGCGGGGGCTGGAGGAGAAACCGTTTGAGGCAACAATGTGAAGACGATGAGAGAGATAGGAATCAAACCAGGCAAGGGCAGGTCTGTGAAGATTGAGTAAAGCGGAGAGGTGGTGTATGAAGATGGAGTGGTCAACAGTGTTGAAGGCGGCAGAGAGGTCGAGGAGGACAAGGAGATAGAGGGAGCCCTGATCACAGATGTTCAGAATGTCATTAGTGACTTTGACCAGGGCTGTTTCCGTGCTGTGGGCAGCGCGGAAGGTGGATTGGAGAGGTTCAAAGAGGGAATGGCGAGAAAGAAATTATACACTATGAAACAGAATTTTTATATCTAAGATTGTAAAAGTAAGAACTGGAAGCCCAATTAACACATACATGCTAATGGGCCTCTGTTTACAATTGACATTATGTCACCTCTGTGAGAATGGAACTAATGGAAGCTGTCTTAATTCCAGACATTGTGTCTTTCTCCTGTGAGAGTGGCTTAAAGATGTGACAGAAATGAACTACCACTAATGCACTTGCTTTACTCTGATAACATCACCAGTTTCCCGTATATCAATGACTCTTAATTCCAGTATTTCTAAGTTCTTCCCCCAAAACACCACTGTAACTGTGTGCAGTATTTTGTAGAAAAACCACAGTAGCTAATTTGCGCCACAGCGATGTCCTACAAACAACCATGAAGTGAATTAACCAATTTTTGAGGGGGACTGTGGGGGGGGGGGGGGGGGCGGACTTTGCTGGCCAGGACAACAACAACAGCAACAACAAATTGCATTTAAGTAGCGTATTTCATGTCTGGAGACCTCCCAAGGTGCTGGACACCAGGAGAAATTCCCTTTTCTTTCTGAATAGTGCCATTGGATCATTAATGTCCACCCAAACAAGCAGGTGGGACCTCGATTTAACATCCCAACCAAAGGCTGGCACCTCCGACAATGCAGCAACCCCCTCCGCGACGACGCACTGGAGTGTCAGACGAGACTGTGAGCTCAATGTCCGGAGGTGGATCTTGAACCCACAACCGAGAGTCCTGCCAACTGAGCCGGGCTGACACAGGGAATAAAGCCAGTCGGTCGGTCAGTCCGGGAAGTTGTCAGCTGGCAGCCACACCACCAAACGCAAAGAAGGAAAGCGCGTTGCAGAGTCAACGGGCTGCCGCGTTTCACCCGCAAAACACACAGTCAATTCGCTTCGCAGTGTAGCGCGCGAAGCGCTTCGAGGCGTCTCGACGCCGCGATCGGGCGCTGCATCAGGTGCAAGGATTACTATTACTATTAGGATTATTATTATTATTATTAGCATTGCGATATTCGATGCATTTTTGAGCTGTGGTCACCAGTTGGGGACCGCCCCAGTGCGTGGCTGCGGGAGGGCGATTGGAGCTTTTTGTGGTGTCAGTCAATGTGCTGAGGGGGTGTGGGAGGGGGGAGGAGAGGGAGGAGAGGAGAGGAGGGTCTCCCTCGGCTGATGGGGTCGGCGCTTGAACTGCAACCACACAAAGTTGTGTGTGTGTGTGAGAGAGACACACACACACACACACACGGGGAGACCAGACATGTTCAGCTGATAGCGCTCTCCTGCCCGAGGGCGGCGGAGGGAGAGGATGGACAGCAAACTTGAGGACTTGCCCGAGAGGGACACTTCGGGAAGCGGGTCCGAGACCCTGTCCGAGGGCGAGCGCAGCCCCGGCCCCCCCGGCCCCGGCCCCCCGGGCCCCCCGGGCCCCCCGGCCCGCCCCGGCCCCCCGGGCCCCCCGGACCGCCCCGGCCCCCCGGGCCCCCCGGACCGCCCCGGCTCACAGCCCCCACAGCGGCGGCGGCGGCGGCGGAGGGGGGACAGCGGGGACCGGGAGGCGCAGAGCGCAGACGGGGAGGAAAGTGAACGGGTTTGTGCCTTTACTGTACTTTTTTTTTTCTCTCTCTCTCTCTCTCTCTCTCTCTGTCTCTGTGTCTCTCTCTCTCTCCCTCTCTCCACCGTTATTCCTGACGCGTAAAAGTGAATGGAAAAGCGCAGCCATGTGTTGGAGAGCCCCGAACATGTAAACACCGGCTGTCTGGACTTGCCGCTGCTTCAGTGGTTCTGTCTGTGTCTGTGTCTATGTCTGTGTCTGTCTGTGTGTCTGTGTATCTGTGTGTATGTCTGTGTATGGGTCTGTGTGTGTCTGTGTGTATGTGTGTGTCTGTGTATGTGTGTGTCTGTGTGTGTGTGTGTCTGTGTGTCTGTCTGTGTGTGTGTGTCTGTCTGTAGGTGTATGTCTGTCTGTGTGTGTATGTTTGTCTGTGTCTGTCTGTGTGTCTGTGTCTCTGTCTGTGTGTCTGTTGTCTGTCTGTCATTTACTGACACCACAACACTCGGTGCTTCTTCTCTTCCTCTGTGTTCATTCCTATCAGTGCTTTGCAGTGCGTTGCTGTTGCATTTGTTTAATAATTTACTCTGTGTGTGTGTGTGTGTGTGTCTGTGTGTTGTGGAGCTGTCGTTTTGCAACAAGTTTCTCTCAGCAATTTCCAAGAGCATGGAGGCAGAGGAGTGATGAAGGCAGTTGGAGGCAGAGGAGTGATGAAGGCAGTTGGAGGCAGAGGAGTGATGAAGGCAGTTGGAGGCAGAGGAGTGATGAAGGCAGTTGGAGGCAGAGGAGTGATGAAGGCAGTTGGAGGCAGAGGAGTGATGAAGCCAGTTGGAGGCAGAGGAGTGATGAAGGCAGTTGGAGGCAGAGGAGTGATGAAGGCAGTTGGAGGCAGAGGAGTGATGAAGGCAGTTGGAGGCAGAGGAGTGATGAAGGCAGTTGGAGGCAGAGGAGTGATGAAGGCAGTTGGAGGCAGAGGAGTGATGAAGGCAGTTGGAGGCAGAGGAGTGATGAAGGCAGTTGGAGGCAGAGGAGTGATGAAGGCAGTTGGAGGCAGAGGAGTGATGAAGGCAGTTGGAGGCAGAGGAGTGATGAAGGCAGTTGGAGGCAGAGGAGTGATGAAGGCAGTTGGAGGCAGAGGAGTGATGAAGGCAGTTGGAGGCAGAGGAGTGATGAAGGCAGTTGGAGGCAGAGGAGTGATGAAGGCAGTTGGAGGCAGAGGAGTGATGAAGGCAGTTGGAGGCAGAGGAGTGATGAAGGCAGTTGGAGGCAGAGGAGTGATGAAGGCAGTTGGAGGCAGAGGAGTGATGAAGGCAGTTGGAGGCAGAGGAGTGATGAAGGCAGTTGGAGGCAGAGGAGTGATGAAGGCAGTTGGAGGCAGAGGAGTGATGAAGGCAGTTGGAGGCAGAGGAGTGATGAAGGCAGTTGGAGGCAGAGGAGTGATGAAGGCAGTTGGAGGCAGAGGAGTGATGAAGGCAGTTGGAGGCAGAGGAGTGATGAAGGCAGTTGGAGGCAGAGGAGTGATGAAGGCAGTTGGAGGCAGAGGAGTGATGAAGGCAGTTGGAGGCAGAGGAGTGATGAAGGCAGTTGGAGGCAGAGGAGTGATGAAGGCAGTTGGAGGCAGAGGAGTGATGAAGGCAGTTGGAGGCAGAGGAGTGATGAAGGCAGTTGGAGGCAGAGGAGTGATGAAGGCAGTTGGAGGCAGAGGAGTGATGAAGGCAGTTGGAGGCAGAGGAGTGATGAAGGCAGTTGGAGGCAGAGGAGTGATGAAGGCAGTTGGAGGCAGAGGAGTGATGAAGGCAGTTGGAGGCAGAGGAGTGATGAAGGCAGTTGGAGGCAGAGGAGTGATGAAGGCAGTTGGAGGCAGAGGAGTGATGAAGGCAGTTGGAGGCAGAGGAGTGATGAAGGCAGTTGGAGGCAGAGGAGTGATGAAGGCAGTTGGAGGCAGAGGAGTGATGAAGGCAGTTGGAGGCAGAGGAGTGATGAAGGCAGTTGGAGGCAGAGGAGTGATGAAGGCAGTTGGAGGCAGAGGAGTGATGAAGGCAGTTGGAGGCAGAGGAGTGATGAAGGCAGTTGGAGGCAGAGGAGTGATGAAGGCAGTTGGAGGCAGAGGAGTGATGAAGGCAGTTGGAGGCAGAGGAGTGATGAAGGCAGTTGGAGGCAGAGGAGTGATGAAGGCAGTTGGAGGCAGAGGAGTGATGAAGGCAGTTGGAGGCAGAGGAGTGATGAAGGCAGTTGGAGGCAGAGGAGTGATGAAGGCAGTTGGAGGCAGAGGAGTGATGAAGGCAGTTGGAGGCAGAGGAGTGATGAAGGCAGTTGGAGGCAGAGGAGTGATGAAGGCAGTTGGAGGCAGAGGAGTGATGAAGGCAGTTGGAGGCAGAGGAGTGATGAAGGCAGTTGGAGGCAGAGGAGTGATGAAGGCAGTTGGAGGCAGAGGAGTGATGAAGGCAGTTGGAGGCAGAGGAGTGATGAAGGCAGTTGGAGGCAGAGGAGTGATGAAGGCAGTTGGAGGCAGAGGAGTGATGAAGGCAGTTGGAGGCAGAGGAGTGATGAAGGCAGTTGGAGGCAGAGGAGTGATGAAGGCAGTTGGAGGCAGAGGAGTGATGAAGGCAGTTGGAGGCAGAGGAGTGATGAAGGCAGTTGGAGGCAGAGGAGTGATGAAGGCAGTTGGAGGCAGAGGAGTGATGAAGGCAGTTGGAGGCAGAGGAGTGATGAAGGCAGTTGGAGGCAGAGGAGTGATGAAGGCAGTTGGAGGCAGAGGAGTGATGAAGGCAGTTGGAGGCAGAGGAGTGATGAAGGCAGTTGGAGGCAGAGTGGAATAAACCCTAATTGATTTCCTGCCCCCCCCCCCCCCCCTCTGTAGGATGTAATGAGACCTCCTGTAAAATGGAATCACACCTCACCTGTAGCCTTGTCACTGCTGGTTTATGTTTCTGCCTGAACTGCTTTTCTGGCTCAGCCCGAGTGGAGAGTTTCCTCGGTCTCGCCTTCTCTCTTTAAGCCCCAATTCCTCACTTCTGGCTCCTCACAGCAGGTTGTCAATCAGCCACACACACTGGGACTGAAACAGAAAGGCATTCACCCACCCACCCACCCACCCACCCACCATCCGTGGGCACACTGCAATAGCAGGCTTAAAACTCAAAGCTTTGGTCTGAAACCCAATGCCTGTACAACAATAACATTTGTATAGCGCCTTTCATGACGGAAGGACATGGCAACTGAAAGCTCTCAGTGAGGGGTTGAAGGGAGAGGAGAGCCAGCAGGAACACACAATTTGGAAGCGGCAAAGGGTAACAATTGGAATGAAGAACTAGAGAAGATTGCATAAATTGGGTGAAGCGATGGGGTTTGAAGACAGTAACAAGACTGATGGACTAAGCATTGGAGAACTTAGTGATTATGGGGTAATGGGGTGTGAGAGCCTTATCCAGGATAGATCTTGTGGGAAGTTCTGAATTGATTGAAGCTTTTGAAGCTAGGGATGCTGATAAAGAGGGTCACACGGAACAACAAGACTGTGCGCCACTTAGTTCAATTTGAACGAGCAGCCAGGGAAGTTGATGAAATCCAAGCCAGAGACGTATAGGTGCTGGTGGAAACTGAACAAGGTGGCTTAAGTCTTGCTGATGTTCATCTGCAGAAAGATGTCAGACAAAACATCCACTGTGATGGAATGAAGGCTAGTAGTAGAGAGGTAGAGTTGGGCATCATTGGTGTGGAAGCTATTGGCAAGCTTGTGGATGATATGGCCAAAGCCCAGCATGTAAATGAGGGATTGGAGAGGACCAAGTATAGAACCCTGGGGTACACCAGCAGTGAGCATGGAGATACCTGATGAGAAACCATTATAATAATCCTTGATAATGTTGCTTATGATATAGTGCCTTTCATGACTTTGAGATGTTTCAAAGTGCTTCACAGAATTTTCTGTAAAGTGAATTGACTCTATTTTGTGGACGAAACGTGGCAGCCAAATTATTTACAGCAGTTGTAAATTGTGCAGTACATTGAACCCATATGGATTTGTTTTTTTAAGAATTCAATTTTATAATTTTCAGTTTTAAGTGTCTAAGGTCACCCCGACTGCTATATATTTTTGTGGTCTTCCTTTTTAGAAGTTTAGTCTTGCTGAACTTTGGATGAGATGTTAAACCAGATTCTTTACATGAATGTTAATAATCCTTGAGTATGATGTATCATGTTGGGAGGCCATCTCAAAATGCTTCAAAGGAATTACTTTAAAGTATACTGATTATAGGATGTTAGTTTTCACAACACTACTCAAAGGGAAGGTTGTTTGGTCATTTACTTCATGCTGTTTGTGGGGTTTACTGTATTTATATGCAATTTGTATGGAGTTTACTCTGTAGAAAATTGCTGCTGTATTTGCATACACATACTCATTATGCTTGACAGTAATTATAGTAAAACCAATCGACCATTCTATTCTTCACCACCTTTCCTCTTAGCTTCACGGTTCTGTCCTTGCCTAGTTTAAGTCTTAACTATCTCAATGTCTCCACTTTGCATCTGCCAACGGCTTCTCCTCCTGCTCCCATCACACGCGGTGTTCCTCAGGGCTCTGTCCTTGGTCCTCCTCTTTAATATTTACATGCTCCCACTCTGTGATGTCATCTGTGGGCATAGGTTTAACTTCCACATCTTTGTGGATGACACCCAACTCTTATCTCTCTGTCTCCACTCTTGATTCCAGGTCCACTGCTGACCTGACCAACTGCCTGTCAGACATCAAGTCCTGGACGAGAGTTAACTTTCTCCAGTTGAATGTCAACAAGACAGAGGCCCTCCTGCTTGGCTCCAGCCAATGCTTTCTCACCTCAGATGCTCACAGTATCTTCACTGTACATGAATGCACACTCCACCTCAGCGAGTCAGTACGGAGCCTTGGTGTCTTGGTTGACTTTCAACTTTCCTTTAAACCCCACGTTCTCGCCTTGACCTGTCCAGCCCCCCATCCTCAAGGGGTTTGTGTTCAAGTTCCTCATCGTCATTTTTAAAACCCTCCACAATCTTGCCTCATTCTACCTTTTTGACCTTCTAAATCCTACCAATTTGTCTGCTCCCTCCGCTTGGTAGACACTGTCCTCCATGTCCCCGACCCGCCTGCTCTACACTCAGCGCTCGGGCCTTCAGCCTTTCTGCCTCCATTTTCTGGAACTCCATCCCAGAGACCCTTCGCTTTGCCCCTTCTCTCGCCTTCTTCAAGGTCTGTCTCAAGACCTTCGTCTTTGACCGTGCCTTCAGTTATCTTTCCACCTGCACCACATTCCTCTTGGCCCACACCCCTCTTAATCCAACACCCGGCTCAGGTGCAAACCTCGATTGTCCAAAATCCTCCTGACCTGAAACAACTGCAATTGTTTATTGTTATTGAAAAGAGCTTTGAGACAATTCGTTAAGGTAATGTGCTATAAAAAAAACTTCTTTACTCCGCCTAATTGCTAAAAGAGTTCTCATCTTACATTAGAAACATGGTTACATAGGAAAAGGAGTAGGCTATGCAACCTGTCAAACCTGCTCTGCTAGGTTATTAATTCATGCCAGATATTTTCACCTGATTTCCACTCTGCCCCCACCTTCTGGAACTCCATCCCACCTCACCCCCTCCCTTGCCTCCTTCAAGACCCATCTCAAGACCCTCCTCTTTGACCATGTGTTCGATCTCTCTGCTCCCCCCCCCACCCCGCTCTCCCCGACCCCGATCCGATCCCCAGCTCGGGTCCGTAACTCTGTCTGTCCAGTGCCTTGAGACGTCCTCCCAATATGAAAGGCGCTATACAAATATAATTTTGTTGTTGTACTATATTGGGTGTATACTGTATTAGCCAGAAGCATACAACAGTCTTGCAACAATTTTGTGATTGTAATGATAGCATAAATTCTTGAACTTGTGCTTTATGCACCTCAGAGTGCTTTACAGGAATGTTGTCAGGTGATTAGCAAAGGAAGAGGGAGATGGAGGAGATGACCATAGATGCAATCGAAGAAGTTGGTTGTTAGCCAAGATTTAAAGAGAGTGAGGATGTGGGTGGTGGGCTTTGAAGCTTTTAGCTGTAACTTGCAGATAGTGCAACTGGGGAGACTGGTGAGGATTATGTTTGAGAAGTCAAATCAGGAGGTAACACAAATGTGAATGATGGTTTTGATGGCTCTTGGCATTATATGGGTCAGAGGTGGGTGATGTGGTGAAAGTGAAGAAAAAGATATTGGTCGGGAACAAAAGTCAGGAAGGAGAAACAATGATCAAATCAATGCCAAGGTTGTGCACTATTTTGGTGAGTTTGAGAGGGAGGCTGGGAAGGTTGAGGAGGTTAGAGGCAGGAGTGATGGGCCGTTGACGGGTGGGGATGGTAAGCGGCCGGCGGGGTGGGGGTTGAGGGGGACAGTTTCCGTCTTGTCCACGTTAAGCTGCAAGAAATTGAGGCTTGATGTCTGGCAGGTGGACAGAACGTTGTGGACCTGGAATCCACAGTAGAAATAGAAAAGTAGATTAAGGTGTCATTTTAAATTGCGTATGAGAAAGTTAACCACAGTTTCCAGATAATGTCACTGAAACGGAAGCATATAAATAAGGAAAAAGAAGGAACCCCTTAGGTTCTGAGTTCATAAGCACACTCCCATCTTATACTTACAAAGAATGAGTTATTCAGAGTGATGACTGTTCACATATGCTATCAGATTCTGGTCTCATTTCTCGGTTCTGGTCAATTGTTTAGGGATTAGAAATGTATTTTCCTGTCGGATTGGAAATTCCATAACTAACCCATTATACACATCAGAAACATATCCAAGGGAAGAGAATGGCTCAGTCTTATTTTTGCAGTTATGTTTGCAGTATTAAATGTTTCAATTGACTCGAAATTTTGTTATTGTATTGTAAAGAAAAGGTTGAGATTTATTAGAGGTTGTTAAAATCCTAGAATTTACAGCATAGATATCGATGGTTTGGCATATTGAGGCCATGCTAAAAGCTAGCCTCTAAATTGGAGCTATCAGTCAATGGCTGAATTTTTAATCATCCAAATTCATTCATTCCTGCTATTCCAGTCACATAAACCCATGTACCCGAGGAGTTTCTTTCAAGTGGTAATTAGTGGTCTTATGCCATTGATTCATGCTGTTTGATGCCACTTTCAATATGTTTTTAGGTAATCCAACTTGTAGGCGTACCATATTGATGAGCATCTTAATTCTCTGCGACAAGGTTTTGATTTAAATAGATCTTTTAAGACGAGTGTGTTTCGGTTTTGGAGAAATTTTTATTTATTAGCGTGTTCATAATGTGTTTTGTCACTTTTTTTGTTACTCTGCCACAGAGTTAGTTGTATTTGTTTTCTGTCAGATAAACACAAACAACATGACTATTGTTCTGACATCTCAGTTTTTGACATGCTTTCTGAATTATGTTTTTTTCTGTTGAATTTAAGACTTTAGCCCTTTGACTTCAATTGGCCTCTGGAATCTCCAGTGTCTGTTTTGACTGATTTTCTACATTTTCATTGCTATTACCGAAATCAAGCTACTCAAACCATCAGAATAGTTTGAATGTAAGATTCATCATCATTATAATAATAATAATCCTTGCATTTGATATACAGCCTTATTAAGTAATTGAGACTCAAAGCACTTCACAGGCTATACTTTAAAGTGAATTGACTGTATTTTGTGGGCGAAATCCCCCTACAAACCGTCATGGTGTAAGTGACCAATTTTATTTGGCAGATTGGTAGCCAGTAAGTTAAATGCCAAATACAGTTGCAAATACTATTAATTAAAATTAATTAATCGTACAATTACAACTTTTTATATAAAGATTGAATCCTATAGCTTAACAGTTGGGGCATTCACCTCACAAGCGAGAGGACCTGGATTCGATTCCCGAGCAGGGCGAAACCTTAGGTAATTTTCCTTACTCCACATGTCTCTATTTACCCAGCAGTAAGTAGGAACCCAGTACAATTACAATTAATAAATTAATTATACAATTAATCCTATTAAGCTTTCTCTGTTCGTAGTTCACTTTCTTGTCCTAATTTATTTTAGTTTCTTTTTCATATAAAAAATGGTTTTCTGCCATTTAAACCTTTTTTGGTTTCTTTCAGCTCCACTGCCCATTTTGGTAGGTGGGCTCTTCTTTCGTAAAGTGTGTTTCGTTGACTGAAAATTGATATTACAGGGTAGTTTGTTGCCGATGGAATAATCAAAACCTAGAATCTCTCATACAAAGTTTATAGCACAGGAAACCTTTCAGTCGATCGTGTCTGTTTTCTGGAATTCCATCCCAGAGTCCCTCCACCTCAAGCTCCTCCTTCCACACCTTTAAAAGGCCATTTTAAGATTTACCTTTTCAACTGTGTATTGAGTCACCTTTCGCTTCTTTCCATTCCCCGCCTCCCACCCACGCCTGCACATGCTCTCAGTCAGCTGTGTGAACCTCTTTGAAATGCGCTGCATAAACGTAAGTTGTTGTTGTTACTGCTAGCTATACTTTAATTCCATTCCAATGCTCTTTCTCCAAATCCTTTCATTGAATATTTATTTACAGAGAGCAGGTCAACCTTTGATTTGAGTTTTTTCATCTACAGTAAGAAGGGGATTCAAATGAGCTAAATTCTTCAACAGCCCTGGGAGCTCATCCACAGTGCCTCAAATCCTTCGGAAGAGATATTAAACTGAGGTCCTGTCTTCCTGTTCAGGTGGCGTTAAAAACCTCTTGACACTATTTGAAAAGAGAAGGGAGTTTCTCCCGGTTCCTGGCCAACAATCCCCCAAATAGAATTGGTCACTCATTTCCATAGCTGTTTGTGGGACATTTGCTGTAAGCAATTGTGCTGCCACGTTTGCCTATAAATACAGTCACTCCATTTCACTGTAATTCCTGTGAAGCGCTTTGAGATGACCTTCCCACATGATAAGGGGCTGTACGACATTTAAGTATTATTATTGTAACTTTGTTTGCATAGGACTGTTTATACTCCCACAGAACATATTTGTAATTCCTATTTGTAAGGTATCTGGTAAAATGCAGGTCTCATTCTAAAGTTCTGAGATCAAATCCCTGTTTGAAGGTTACCCAAAAAGATTATACTTTATGCTTGGGCTACAGTTGAAGTATTTTTTGAGTCAACAGTATGATATACTGTAAAATTAGAAGCTGCTGATGGATATGGCCTTGATATTGAACTGTATGCAGGGCAGAAGAAATTAAAATAAATGTTTCTTTGAAAGGTATCTTAAAGTAATTTAGTATCTCACATGCATGGTCGTTCTGTTAAGATAATAAAGCAGTGATGCTTTCCTCAGTATGTAATGGTTTATTATTACCCAAATCTCATGGTTTGCCAGAAATCCTGGTTGTTTGTATTCTGGAGTCTACAACCTCACTTTATCATTCGGAGTTGCTTGCTGTGATTAGTAAACATAGCAAACTGTTTTGGCAGCTTCCTGCATGAATTATTACTTGTTTTTTGGGGTTTCCAGAATTTATATTCCTGTCATCTTGTATGCTGATAAGTAGATTTATGCATTTAAATATTGTTCTGAATTAGATTGAATATGATTATGACAGATTATTCATTTAAAACCTGAAATCCCATAGTCCTCTCCTTTATGTCATCGAATAGTTCTCAATTTTGTTTTCCTTTTGTTTAATATAGTATAAGCAGTGCAGTGTGCATACTCTTTCTCTTTTTAAAAAAATCTTCTCATCAGTATATGGTTCATGATTATTAGGTAAATATTTACAGGAAGCATTCCAGCAGTTATCTGCGATAATTTTATTATCTTATTCATTTTAAGTGTTTTAATTTACTGTAAATGTCACACTTGTTATGCAAAGCTTATAGCATAATCTTTGGTGTCTAAATGGTTTCTTCTAATTTCATGAAGTGTAATTTTGCTTTAAGAGGAAAGCCTGGCTATTGTTCACTTTCCCTTTGTAGGTCCTTCATCAATCCTGTTTAGGAATTATTTGTGTGCATACAAATACAGTGACTGTTTTGCTGAACCGAACATAGCTGCAATCTTCATTGAAACATCGTCAAATTAAACTACACAATTGGGGTCAGGAATATAATGTAACCTACTAAAATATTGCAAGGGTATTGTGACAAACTGGAAATCTCTTAACTTTAATTGATCAAGGTTTATAGGCACCTTTAGACTTTTATATACACACAAGTATTTGCTTGGGATCTGGGCTTGAATCCAGGCCAGAGGTGACCCTGTGCAAATTGAGTTGCACATTTCACTCATCAAACAATGCACATGACTCCACATCATGAGGAGCTGCACTTTTTGAATCAGTAATTGGATGCATCTGCGAACAGATAACAGAAAATGGACTGATTGCTGGGAGCACAGGAAGATGAAGAGAAATATATCACAAGGTCATAATATTAGTTTGGATGTTTAAGAGCATCCAACCCAGACTGAGCGTTCCATGCATGCCAGATACACATGGAAATTCCAGTGTTTGGAATGGAATGCACACTCCCTCCTTGGAGGGATTCACTCTGCTTACCTAATCCCAAAGAGTATTCCGTAGAGGTTGGTAAGAGATGAGGCTTTGTGGGAGGCCCAGAGTGTGGGTTGGGGACCTGCTAAAGTTTAGTCAGCTAAACCTGCGTAGCTTGTCATTGAGAACGCTGTCTGTGATTGAACTTCCATTGAAGGAAAAGCAGTGTGATTCTTTGCTGCTAATGTATCATGTTGACTTTTTGGCAAGATCCGGCTTCAGTGCTGGCAACTCTTTTTGAGTTTCATTACAATCTAGAGGAATCTACCTTTTTGGTAACATCTCTCCAGCATTATATGTAGAGAATGGATTTGGGCATTTAATCAGCAAACACAGATATATGCGCTTTAGAAAAGGTACACAAAGAGCAATGCGACTGATCCAAAAGAAGACAATGCACTTTGAAGAACGATTAGAGAAACCTAAAGTGGAAATAACAATATAAACATGCTTTGGTTAGATGTCTCCGTTCTTTCCAACGTAGTGGGCTTTTAAAATCAAAACTGATTTTGCTCTGGGGCTGTTGGTGGATTTCAGAGATGTGGCTTCAGAAATTCCCACTCTGACCTGGCAGCCTTGAATTCCTATTCCACAAACACAAATCAGTTTGTGGTACAGTACTTATTTGCTGGTATTTCTTACTGTTGGAAAGAACCAACACGTCATTTAATTTGAGGTGAACAAGTTGCATAGTATTACATAGACTGCACAACGCTGAACCAAGGCAACGTGGTGCAACTAGTCTATGCCAATGTTTATACTCCATGAGCCTAAACCATTCCCCTTTCCTCATCTACCTCCCACACTCTTGGAGTGTATGTTATCCTGGCTCAGTAAGAAAGTTTTGCTTCAAGCCTCACATCAGGACTTGGAGCTCATATTGTCTAAGATGGTGCAGTGCTGAGGGAAACTCTGCATTGTCAGGTGCTGTCCTTTGGATTATACATTAAACTGAGGACCTGACTGCCTGATCAGGTGGACCTTAAATATCCTGTGGCACTATTTGAAAAGAAAAGGGAGTTTCTCCCAGAATCCTGACCAACAACCAAATTATACCTAAATAAAATCTGTTAGTCACTCCATGGCTGTTTGTGGAACATTGTTGTGTGCAAATTGGCTGCAGGAATTTTCCACAAAATACAGAGACATGGCTGCATAAATTCACTTTCAAGTATATCCTCTGAATTGGTTTGGGACATTCTCCTGACATGAAAGACTCCATACCAATTGTAAGGATTGTTATGTTTATTATTTCCTTTTCCCTTCTCTAAAGATAAGAACTATGAGCTAGTGTTTTGGATTGAAGATTGTATGATTGTGGAGTCCTGTAGCTCAGTGGTTAGAGCACTCGTCTCGCAAGCGAGAGACCTGGGTTCAATTTCTGGCAGCCCGAAATGCTGGGCAAGTTTCCTTACTCCACACACCTCTGTTTACCTAGCAGTAAGTAGGACTCCGGTTGTTAGTCGATTGGCGTATTGAATTTCCGGGGGTAATAATTTCTGAGAAAAAATATAATAGTCACTTCAATCCATGACTAATTGGCTGCCATGTTTTGCCCACAAAATATACAATCAATTCACTTTACAGTATATTCTGTGAAGCACTTCGAGACGTCTCAAATACATGACAATGCGCTATATCTCTGCTCGGGTCCCGACCCAACTGTCCAACGCCTTGGGACGTCCTCCCGACGTGAAAGGCGCTCTATAAGTGAACTGTTGTTGTTGTATATCAAATGCAAGGATTATTATTAGTAGTATTCCCCTACTTGTCCAGTTTTTTTTCAATAGAACCCATTGGAGATTTAAGAGAAATCATGTCTATCCTACAGATTATTAAAGAAAAACTGGGCTCAATACAACTTCCTATTAGAAATAAACTGATTTAAGATACTTATTTATTTTTTCTGATTAATTCCTCTTTCCCTCCCCATAAATGTATTTGGTAAACTGTCATTATTGTAAAATCAACTATTAATACTAAGCATCAATTTTGGCCTCTTAACCCTTTTCCCAAATAGCAAATGTACATATGACCTTCACAATACCTCAAAAAGATTATTGCGTTGCTTTGGTTAGGCAGGAACAGGAATGTTGCAACAATTATTTTTTGAAAATTATATTGGGATCATAACTCTGCATTGACAGAGCAAAACAATGGCATGACATTGGCCATTGATTTTGCCCTCTTTCTCTATAAATAGAATCTATTTACTAAGTATAATATGAGAAGGGAGGGGTTTCCAAAGGATATTGAATTATGTTAAACATTTTTAGTAAAATGTCATCCTAACATCCAGTGAATTGCACTGCAGTATGAAGGAGGAAAGGGAGGAGGCGGCAAAGGCCCTGGGGGATGGAGTTCCAGAGCCTCGGGGCTGAGAGGCTGAAGGCCCGGCCACCGATGTTAGGGCGATTGGGGCGGGGGATGTGGAGCAGACCGGAGCCAGAGGAACGGAGGGTACAGGCAGTTAACAACAACAACAACAACAACAAGATTCCATTTATAAAGCGCCTTTCACGTCAGGAGGACGTCCCAAGGCGCTGCACAGTTGGGTCATGACCCGAGCAGGGGGGAAATGGTCAGGGTGAGGGAAGGGAGGGAGCAAGGAGGGGGGAAATGGTCAGGGTGAGGGGAGGGAAGGGAGGGAGCGAGGAGGGGGAAGAGAGTCGAGAGGGGGATAGTAGGTCGGAGAGGTAGGAGGGAGCAAGACCATGAATGGCCTTGTAGGTGAGGATGAGGATCTTGAATTCGATCCTCTGGGGATGGGGAGCCAGTGGAGGTGAGCGAGGGTGGGAGTGATGTGGTCCCGAAGCCTGGTGCGGGACAGTACACGAGCTGCAGAGTTCTGAATGACCTGCAGCTTGTGGAGGGAGGTGCCGGGAAGGCCGGCGAGGAGAGAGTTCCAATAGTCCAGCCTTGAGGTGATAAAGGCTCTACTGTAACTTTTTTTTCTTTTACGGATTAGTTATTGGCCTTCAGCTGAGTTACACACTTATTTCAGTTCAGATTGAAATCAAAAGCCTCTGTGGTTGTCTTCAGACCAAGATAGAACTGGCATGCTTGAGCACAGTTTCTCAGGAGAGACAGAGGGCAGTGCAATCTTTTCCTGTTGTATTTATTTGGTGGTGGATGATTTCTGCGCTGTATTTTATGTCAAAAGTAATTTGTATTTTTGCTTTTTTTAAAAAAAATGGGTACATTATATCTACCAGTTTTCAAGCTTTTCTGACCTCCATCTGCAAATCTAAACATGAGCAGATGTATTTTTATATTTAAAAAAATAGCATTATTATCGCTTCGCTAAATGTTCTAAAAACCTATGTTGCCACTCTGTGTAGAAATCCAGTTTGTAGCTTTTAAGTCACCACCAAAATTTATCATTAATTTCCTCTTCCCGAAGTGGATTCTGATATTTTCTAAACTTGCTCTAAAGTTTGCAATATTATTTGCATTGCAAATGCTCTGCAAATGATTGATAGAATATCCTTTTGCAAGGCTGCTTCTTTTAATCATCAGGTTTGCCAATCTAATGAATTTTATACTGCTAAAATATTCTCTTTAATGACCTGGAAGCTGATCTAGTATTGTGCCTCAATCCTTCCGTCTTGCCCCCTCTCTGCCCATCTTCGGACCGTGCATTTTGTCACCTTGGTTTTAAGTTCTGCCACTGTTGAACACTCTGAGATGCAACCTGGGTGAGGAAGGCATATAAATTGCAAGTTGTTGTAGTTAGAAGCTTTTTATAATGTGACTGAGCCACTGGTAAGTGACTTGACAAACCTTCCAGATTTGGAGACTCAATGGTTTAAGGTTTGCACATGGATGTAAAATGCAGAAGTTAGAACTTTACAAAATGTTGTAGCATTGTGGTGAGGCAAATGCAGACACATTTTTGACCACTGGTCTATGCTCTCATGACTTAAAACAGAAAAATTATGGTTAACCTGAAGTATTGTGGGGGAGAAGAGAGAAATCCTTTTGAATTTGAAAAAATTACCTTGTAAAACTGATGAGCTCCCAAGAAACTGTAGACCAAGAAATACAATGTTTATATGGTTTAAATGCAAAAAAAAACAAGAGTGACAGAGAATTAACTTCATGATGATTAATTTAGCACCAAAGACAAAGAGAGATGAGTGATTCAGTTTCCAACAATGGATTGTTTTTGTCAGAGGGGTATCTTAACTCATCACAATGCTTAAAAATATCCCAAACAAACCGAGTTCACATATGCAAACCATCTATGCACGGCAATTTCCTTGTGTCTGGAATGGATTGCATACTCTTCTCCAAAGGAATGTATTAGTACTAGGTGCAGGTTGGCCAGACTCCAGGTTTGACGACCCCAGTGTATGTATTGTAATACTGCTGGGTTTTAACAGCTAAAACCAAATACTGTCTGGAAAGCTTCCTGTCACTTATCCACAAAGGACCACCTATCTATTAGGTCTTATAGGGTTAACTATAGAACCATAGATATGTAATAAAATTCCTTGCATTTAGTATGGAGCCTTTTACGTCAGGAGGATATCTCAAAGCTACACTCCTGTAGCTTACTGGTGATAGGACCTGGGTTTGATTCCTGGGCAGGGTGAAAGCTTGGGCAAGTGTCCTTATGCCACACACCTGATAGTAATCCCTCAAGAAAAAAAAACAATAATAAATTGGTTACTTCTGTTTGTGGGACACTGCTGTGTGCAATTGGCTGCTGTGTTTTGCCCACAAAAAATATAGTCAATTCACTTTACAGTATATTCTGTGAAGCGCTTTGAGACTCATCGAAAATGTGATAAGGCACTATATCAAATGCAAGTGTTATTAGTATGATTAATATTATTATAGGACATATTGTAAAATATAGGGACTTTGTGTTCTGTGTGTTAGCTATTCAACCCATTGGGTCTGTGCTGACTATTTTAAGAGCAATCCTTCCAGTTCCATTTACCTGCCCTTTCCCCATACCCCTGTAGCATCGCCTTGAGTGAAAGGCATTGTACATATGTAAATTTGTATTATAGGTTACTCCCTTTTAGATATTTATCTAGTTCCCTTTTGAAACCTAATGTGGATTCTGCTCCTGGCAAAATATTCCATATTCTTAACCACTCTGAAAAAAAATCTCCTAAACTCCCTGATTGCTCATTTGGAGGCAAGTGGTCCTGATCAGGGACTGAATGTGTGGTAGGAAGGACAACTGACCCTAGGTTACACACAGGTTCAGTAAGTCTGAGAAGATAAGGAGGTTGAAGTTGCAGGTGAGAAGATATTGATGAGAGTATGTGGAGTCCTGTAGCTCAGTGGTTAGAGCACTCGCTTTGCAAGTGAGAGACCTGAGTTCAATTCCAGGCAGGGCGAAACCTTGGGCAAGTTTCCTTACTCCACACGGAGCCTAATAATAATCCCTCCAAAAAAACAAAAAAACAATAATTAAATTGGTCATTTTCAATCTACGACTGTTTGTGGGACATTGCTGTGCGCAATTGGCTGCCGCGTTCGCGCACAAATATACAGTCAATTCACTTTACAGTGTGTTCTGTGAAGCGCTTTGGGACGTCCTCCCGACGTGAAAAGCGCTATATCAAATGCAAGGATTATTATTATTATATTCCGTCTTGACAACATTCAGCTGCAGAAAGTTGTTGCTTTTCCAGGCTTTATGTCTGACGAGCAAGAGGACAGAACATCAGCAGTCCTGGGGTTTCAGCTGGAGGAAGATTTGTGTGTCATCTGCATACATGTACAAGTTGATCCCATGTCTGCAGATGACATCGCTGAGAGGGAGCATGTAAATAAGGAAAAGAAGGCCGCAAAGGATGGAACCTTGGGGAACCTTGACCGGGCTGGCACAGGAGGAAAAAACATTTGCAGAAATGAAGTGATGGTGTTTGGTTAAGTCAGAATTGTACCAGGAGACTGTGGTTTCACTAAGGTGGATGTGGCAGGAGAGGCGGTTGAGGAGGATCACATGATTGATTGTGTCGAACGTAGCTGAAAGATGCAAGAGGACAAGGAGGCAGAAATAGCCTTGATCACAGAGAAAAAGAATGTCATTTGTGACTTTGAGTGCTGTCTCAGTGTTGTGAGTAGGGTAGAAGTTGGACTGGAGGGTTCAGGTATGGACTGGAGAGAGAGAGATGTGAGTGAAGTTAGTTGACAACAGTACATTCCAGGACTTTAGAAATGAAGGGCAAGTTTGAAATGGGCTGGTAGTTAGTTGGATCAAGCGTGTTTTTTTTGAGGAGGGGACTTTTGAGGGCAGTGGGACAGATCCTGAGAAAATGATAATTGTGTCGTCCAGCAGGGGGCAGAGCAGGGGACGGAAGAGCGGGAGATGGGTGACCAGCAGTTGAGTGGGGAAGGGGTTGAGGCAGGAGGTGGTGGGTTTCATATGGTTCCATTGCCAAGTGCATCACCTTGGATATAGCTGTGATCACACTTACAAGGATTTTTAAGGCCTGCCTGCTTGGTTGGACTTAGTTGAGGACATGGATAAGGAAGTTCTTTGGTATGTTTGATCTGATATTTCCAGAATATTCACCCTACTGTCTTACTGTTCTAGCTTTGAGCTGCATCTTAAATGATCGCAATGTCCTGGCTTTTATCACACTTCTCTATAATCTCAAGGTTTTATCCACGAACCAGATGCTGCTTTGATTTATTGCAGGCCTTTTGCCAGACACGTCTCCTCAGAGCCGTGAGAGTTCAATGTCTCTCTTTTCCCTCCCTTCCCAACGTTTTTTTTAAACCTTGAAAGGGTGAATAGCCTAAATGGACTCCAGAACCTTCTGGTCCCAAGTTCAGTGTTCAACTGCACAGCAACCAGGAATGATATGCTTTGTCAAAACAGGATGTGAACTGTTGGTGAAAATTTGAAGTTGTCATAAATATTGTTTAGGCGTGATTAATGTGTTGGTTATATATTTGTTCAAATGTTCAATAAAAGAAAGAAGTTCTTGTTGGGAAAAAATAATAAATCTTCGAATGTGCTTGGGTTTAAAGCAATTTGGTGTGAAACATTCTTTTTATCTTTGATTATTTTAAACAGAATTGTTTGAATAGCTCATCTGATTTCAATGAGTTGCATAACTTGAGCTTTTAACATTGCTCATGATATTTTTTGGCACAGACAAAAATATAATTGGCTGTGTGACTACCTAAAAATGCATTGAAACTATACTAATACACAGTTCACAGCTCCATCTTCTGATGGAGGGGCAAGTAGCTTGTTGCTGGTCAGATGTGTTATTTAAAAANCTTAATTGTGCTAATTATTTATTATTTTTTATCAAACTTTAATTTTTAAAAAGAGCTGAAACAGAGTAATGTGCAGCCTGACCTTTGTAGCTTCCCTTGAGTTCAAACATCTGTTTCTTCAGACTGGGAAAGTGATTTCCGTGGGAATGAAATACAGAAGTGAAATAAAGTTGAACAGATGCAGCTCTTTGAGGACCTGTTGCCATTATTATCAGGCAAAGTGAGTCAAGAAAAGAGTGTATGTTCTTTGTTAGTGGATGCGGTACCCAAGTGAATCACTGAATTGCCTTGCTTCATTCTGTATTTAAATACTCAGGAGAGCCTCCAGATCCTTCTACGAGAAGGAAAATTTGAAGGAAGATATTTAATTTGTTCACTGAAATCTTGTACCGATTAGTTACTCGTGGGGATTTCATCAGCCAGTTGTCAGGTCTTCAGTCAAAAAGAATATTAGAACAAGAGAGTTTCCAAGTTTCCATTCTCCTGGTTCTTGAATGAACATGAGAAGGGAAAGAAGAGAAACAAATTAAGCTTGCCTATGCCTAGAGGAACCCTATCAGAGTTAGCAGAAGGTGAGGCATGATGCATCGTAAAGTGTTCACTGGAGTATTTCTAGTTGCTCGTGTGAAATGGTGTGATTGGATTCTAAAGAGAAAGAACTGTTAATGATGAAATAATGGAGATTTCTGGATTTTCAGAATGGAAATGGTGAAAAATGGACATTGAGCAAATTGGATTCTGTTTCCTGCTGGGTCTTTTGTCAGAGTTTGCTGGGTTGAATTTGTGATTTGCAGTTTGCAAATCTCACAATCTGATATTTGTAAACTGGAAGTTACAATTAATGGAGTTTGCAAATCTCGCACTTTAAACCCCAGTGATAAATAGTTGGACCGGTGCCTCAACCTTAAGTTAAACTTACAGCATATAATAAGCAGATGTTTTAGGATGTCTGGGCACACAAAGATTTGTTGAGAATTGGATGATGTTTGGAAAAAGTCATTATGATGCATGGAATTATTTTGACCCGCTAAAAACTAGAAGTAGCAGGAATTTATATCCCTATAAATTTTAAATGTGAAATGATGACTAGATTGCTTTTAAAAGACTTAAAATCGATTCTAATGTGAATAGTATTTATGTTGCCTTCAAATGGTATTGACTGATCCTAACAACATGACTTGCTCGTTTTTGGGGTTAATTTTTTTGTTTCAGTGAGAAATTGACCACAAACTTTCAATTCATTCATCATCAAATGCTCCTTTCCTTTTTATTCAACTGACATTTTAGAGGTTACAGGTTTAATTTTGATTTTGTTCTGTTGCTGGGCTAAGAATAGGCTGCAATTTTTTGCGTGGGTGGGCAAAGGGGATGGAGGCAAATGTGATGTCTACTCGGGCTGTATTAAGTGGCCTGGTGATTGGTCAAATATTAATAATAATAATCCTTGCATTTGATGTAGCAGTTCATCACATTGTCAAAATACTTCAAAAATGCTCAAAGGATAGCACTGTAAAGTGTATTGACTGTTCATCAGCAGGTGCCTGTGGCAGCCAATTTGTGCACAGCAAAGTCCCACAGCCAGCTGTGAAGTGAATGACCAATTTTATCTGGGGGATTGTTACAACAACAACAACAACTTGCACTTATATAGCGCACTCCACGCAGCGTAGTGTCTCAGAGTGCTTAAGCCAGCGCTTAGCCAGCAAACCAGGAGAACTCCTTTCTCGTTTTGAATAATGAGATATTTAAAGTTTTACTTGAACAGGCAGATGAGGCCCTGGCTTAATATCTTATCTGAGGGATGGGACCTCTGACAAAGCAACACTTCCCCAACACTGGACTTGAATACCAGATTGAAAATTCTCAGAACAGGTACCTTTGTCCTCTTAGCAAAGAGGCCTGAGTCCAACGAGATCTGAGTGTAGACTGATTCCTGAAAATAAGTGAGAAAGAACTTATTTTACAATGCACTTCACGCTTGCTTATTAGCAACTTATAAGTTGGGAGAATGTCCCAAAGCACTTGACAATTGTGGCTGGACATTGAAACTGAAGGTGGGAGTTGAGGGGGCAAGGAGGGAAAAGATAACAAAAAGCACGGTCAAAAGGGTACGTTTTAATATGCATTGTGAAGGAGGGAAGGAGCAAGTTGGAGGGACCTAGGAATGGAGTTCCAGAGAGCAGACACCAATGGTGGGTGCATAGAGCGGGGGAAGTGAAGTGGGCCAGTGTTAGACGAGCGAAGGGAACAGCTGGGTTGGTATGCGTGAAAAAGTTTGAAGAGGTAGGGTGGAGTTGACCAACTTTCCTTTCTCCATAGATGCTGCTTGACCTGCTGAGTGTTCCCAGTGATCTCTGTTTTTGTTAGAGAATTGACATAGTTGAGCCTGAATGTAATAAAGGTGTGGATGAGTGTATCAAAAGCCCTGGGGGTAGAGGTAGTGGAGGACGTGTGGAGTTGAGGCGAAATCTTAGCAAGGGAAAGTTCAAAAGTGGGGTTTGACTAACAGTTGGGTGTCAAACAAGACACCGAGGTTCCAGGCACGCCCCGCAAGGTGTAGTATGCTTCCATGAAAGCTGATTCTATCATTTTGAAAAATGTAATAAAACATTCTGTTTTAACCCACAATAATTCTGCCAATCAGCCAATGAACTGCAAAGATGTGTGCTGTTATTCGTAGTTTATGAGAACTCTCTAAGTGAAATTCTATGACATTAGAAAAACAAAGAGAATCACCTATGTGAGGGTTTTTCCAACATGATTATGCAGTTCCCATGGAAAGGCACTTTTAGTGTTGAGTAAAACATCTGAATTTTTAAAGGGAGAGTTGTTGTTTACCCTATAGACTGCTATCAATTCTTGAGAATTTCAGGGTTTAAAAAGTGAAATTCACAAAAGATCATTTCAAAACAAAACCTTAACGTTAAAATGATAAAGTACTTGGTGGTCAGGGGCAGTTTTATTACAGGGGTGTTTTAACCCTAACACTTTTTTGAAAGAGAAGTTTTAGGTATTTTACTCAGCTGCACAGATATCACGCTTGTAGAATCAAGGTACATTGAGTGGAAGAGGAAAGATTGGTTTGTTGTGTGGGAAAGGTTTGCATGTCGGGAACAGTTAAAATAAACTGTTAATCCGTGGAACGATGGTTTCACTGGGAAAGACGTGTGGCTTTGTTACTCAGTGGTTCAGTGCAGTGTTTTTCTGTTGTTCAGCCACCACCTAATTTCTGCAGGCCAACCCCTGAGATGGAGAAACATGGTTCAGACTGGGTGAGAGTTTGATTTGTTTCTGACTACCAAGACAGAGTGAGTTCTTGTTTACTGTTTACGTGACCATGAGAACATGGGTCATGTGTTGCCTCTTGTGTTCGGACAGAAGTCAGTTTACCATCAAAGTGGGATTGACTCGGATCTGAACTTTAAAGAGACCAGTGGCTGCTTTTCATAACATTATCAGCAGCTGCACTCCTTGGACTCAAGAATCCTTTTTTCTAGGCAAGTTGGCTTCTGGGAATGTAAGCCTGTTCAACATCACAAAATACAGATCAGGGACTTTTGACCTTGATGTAGTGATATTAAGACAACCTATTAAGATAATGAATCCAGGAAGATTGTGTGAACAAACAGGTTTATGCTTTGATGTCTACGATTATTTGCTCTCCAAACATTCTATCCTTAACTCATCTTACCTTCACATGTACCTGATAAGAGGCATTTATCCTAAAGTGTACAATTCATAATTTCTTGTTTAAAAAATAAACATTTGACTGTGATTTTTGTTCAATTGGACTTTAAAATTCATTTTTAAAATGCTGCCATTCCATTTAGATTAAAAACATCCTTCTAGAGTAATTCACTGTAGCTATAAGGCTTTAATAAAAAGTTGTTCGAGCATCAACAATGGCTAGAGTTTACTAAATATTGCTTGGCATATGACCAACCCCTGATCAAGCCGCTTGGAAGTGCATTCTTCCAATAATAATAAAAATCCTTGCATTTGTTATACCACCTTATCATGTCGTAAAGACATTACAAAGAGTTCACAGGATGTACTGTTAAGTGGACTATATTTTATGAGCCATGTGGCAGCCAATTTGCACACAGCAAACCTAGTTTCCTGTTGGATTAGATGTTGAAGTCTGAGATTATTTGCTGTCCTAGATTGACGAGTATTATGTGCATTTAGTGTTCAAATGATATTTGTCAAAAGGTTGCTGCATATTCTGGTTCAAAAATAAAACAATCATTGAAGTGAAAATGTGATGTGAATGCACTGCTACCCAGTACATTTGCCTTTTAACATTACATGTGCAACTAAAGAGAGAAGATGTTTCTATTGTATAACTAAAGAGATGCAGTATAAGTCACAAGAAGTGATGTTGAAATTGTTCAGTATTCAATTCTGAATATTGTATTACATTAAGGAAAACTTGGCATTGGAGGCGTTACAGCAAAACTAGCTTAGATTGATGGTTGCAAGCTGTGGGGAGAAAGATGGTGGCAATGCTCCCATACATTTTTGGCTGAGCTGCGTTGCCCAGCAAGGAAGCTCGAAAGGGAGTTCCTGACATACAACCAATGAGGGCTCAAACCTGGAATTGTTAGATATCAAACAACCAGCTAGTGACTGTCCTCTGGGGATGGGAGGGGGGAAAGAAGATAAATGGGGGCTTCTTGGCTCCAAGGTGACGTGCTTAGCAATGGAATATTGACATCAAGTCAGTCATCTGTGGCGGTCTTGGTAGGCTGGTTCCTGAGTCAGGCAGATCCGTAGTATTCCAGGATACGACTGATGACTGATGGGCCAGTGTGGCTCATCAGCAGGACTTGGAAGTACAGACCAGTCACTAGGAACAGGGATTCTTCTCATTCAGTTCTTGTTAGACTTGCAAGTCAAAGCCCTAACGGATAGTGTGGTCCAATCTGGACAAGTTGTAGGATGCTTTCGATGCCAACCTATATGGTTTAGTTGAATTGAACTCCAGCAGTACCCCCAATGTACACTCTGGAGCCTCCAAGCCTTGGTTCTTGACAACCTGCGCCTATTACTCTCCAGAATTAGTTAAGCAGAGTATGTCCTTCTGTGGGAGATATGTGGGGAATTTCTACGTGTAGATGGCAGGAATGGAACTCTGGTTTGGGTACTTTTAAACATGGCGATGGGTTTCCTTTCGCATGTGTCCGACAGAAGGACCGACTGTATGGGTCTTTTCTGATATTGTAGCCTGTTTGCACAGCCTTGACTGCCCTGTTAAATTTGGATGTCTTGTGGTAAACTGACACGCGTAAGGGAAGAAAACATTAAAAATAGACGAATGATGCGTTATGGAAGAGGATCAGTAATGTCTTAACTCGGGGTCCTATAATGTATTGTGAATGTTGTAATATTGGAAATGTTTGGCTTTTTGTAAAATTGTAACCTCAAATACATCAATGCAGGGAACAAGAGAGCCAATTTATTAAAAAAATCATTTTGAAACTGCTGGTAACTCTTGCAAGTGAGAACATTGTTACAATATGGATTACCTTCCCGTAAATGGTTATTGCAGCATTTAAAGGGCAATTATACAAATACTTGTAACAAAATACTGTATTAATAATAAAAGGATCCAAATTAAAGTAGATTGTTCCAGCAGGGGAGCCAACACTCTTGTTGACACAATTATAATAATAATAATCCTTGCATTTGATATAGCGCTTTTCACGTCGGGAGGACGTCCCAAAGCGCTTCACAGAATACACTGTAAAGTGAATTGACTGTATATTTGTGGGCGAACCCGGCAGCCAATTGCGCACAGCAATGTCCCACAAACAGTCGTAGATTGAAAATGACCAATTTATTATTGTTTTTGGTTTTGGAGGGATTATTATTAGGCTCTGTGTGGAGTAAGGAAACTTGCCCAAGGTTTCGCCCTCTGCCTGTAATTGAACTCAGGTGGTCAAATAGTGTCCACTACTAGAAGAAACATTCTATAAAATGGAATTCATGCCATTATTGTCGTGATGAGACTTCACTAAAGAAAAGTGATTGAACTCTTCATAGCCTCTTTGGCTTTTTTTAAAAAAATTAAACCACAGGGCTAGAGAGAGGAGATAAAGAGCAACTTTTTTCGTTCCCATCGTCACCTGCTCTAATGCCCATTCAATAAAATACAGCACTTCTTTTTTTCAAACGCTGTAAAAGAAGCCGCAAAGACATAAAAATGACCCCAACCGTACTTGTGGGAAAGAAATGAGTTCTCAATTGGATTCTGTTCCCAGAGAGTATATTCGTGGAGTCCTGTAGCTCAGTGGTTAGAGCACTCGCTTTGTAAGTGAGAGACCTGAGTTCAATTCCAGGCAGAGGGCGAAACCTTGGGCAAGTTTCCTTACTCCACACGCCTAATAATAATCCCTCCAAAACCAAAAACAATAATAAATTGGTCATTTTCAATCCATGACTGTTTGTGGGACATTGCTGTGCACAATTGGCTGCCGCGTTCGCCCACAAATATACAGTCAATTCACTTTACAGTGTGTTCTGTGAAGCCCTTTGGGACGTCCTCCCGACGTGAAAAGAGCTATATCAAATGCAAGGATTATTATTATTATTTATTATTTGCAGCAGAGATTGAAGCAGAGTGAGGGGCTTGCCCACGTTTGGCATTGACCTACAGGAACAATTGTAGTGCAGGATCGTGGCTGCAAGTATGTAACATTGCCCTTCTTGGTCCCGGTTGCAGCTGGAAAGTGTAATTTCCCTTTTATTTTGAGGAATTACATGGTTCTATTTACCCCTTGCGGGTAAGCCACTGTTTGTTCTTGTACACCAGAAGGGGGAAGATTAAGGAGCAGTTAATATATTCCTTTCTGAATGAAAGATTCCATAAATATACATGTGACCTTCTCCACACAGCCTAACATGTCTGGTATTAGTTGATGTGCAAGGAAATTCATATCTCCTCTTCCCTAGAGAGTTCAAAGCTGTTGTAATCAATTGAAATCTTACTTGACAGCACATACAGCTTACTTACTGCATAGTTCAGCAGTTCACTGTCTTATACCTGATTAATGTTTCCCTGAGATATGGATGGGGGAAGGTAGGGAAAGTTTTACTTAATACATGTAGTTTTTTTCTTAAAATGGTCAAGCTTTTCCTATTGCTGTAAATGCCACCAACCACTTCTCTTTGACCGTGCCTTCAGCTCCCCTCTCGACTCTCTACCCCCTCCTCGCTCCCTCCCTTCCCTCCCCTCACCCTGACCATTTCCCCCCTGCTCGGGTCCTGACCCAACTGTACATCGCCTTGGGACGTCCTCCCGACGTGAAAGGCGCTCTATAAATGGTATCCTGTTGTTGTTGTTGTTGAGGGTTATGGGTTGAGAGGAAGGAGAGTTTGTCTGAACAGCCTTGCTTTTGCTTGTTTCTGCCTTCACTTCTAATGCTGTTATGGAGCAGAGTCTGGGTTTTCCATGATGTTTTCCAAAATAAGAATGGGATTCTCGAAGATTACTCACCACATGATGGGCACTGAATGATGCATTTGTTTGACCTGTTTGCTTGTGTGAGGGAAGTGCCTTCGAGTTAATCCCTTTCCTCACAGTGGATGTTTTAATATCACTATTTTAATAGGAAGAAAACCTTGATAAATAGGCCATTTGGGGGATCGTGTTTAGCAGGTTGTACTTTGTTTCTGATGCGTTCTTTTATAGTATAAATGGTATAGATTCTTGCACTAAATGCTCAGCAGCACAATATGAAGATGTACAATGTTGTACCATTACCTGAATATGCTTTTGTAGGCTAGTGGTAGTGATTACAATTCCTGGCTACTAATTTCAGTGATTTCTTTTTAAAGAAGATGAACCAACCTTATGCATTGTAGATATTGACCAATATTTCAAAATGAGTATAAACTCATTTAAAATGTGTTTTAAAATGCAACTGTTTGGTCATATTGCCTGAAAGGCAATTGTATCTTATTTATTCTGAAAGCATCTTCTGGAAGTTAAATACATTAAAAGCATGCAATGAGAAAAGGCAATGTGTCTCATCAAGCCAGCTTCTTACACAGCCACACAGAACGTACTGCATCATTGATTTCACCCACCCACTTTCTCTTGGAGAAAAATATTTGCTGAACATCAAAGGTACTCAATACATTCTGAGCTTCATTGCCACCAGTGAAGACGTTAGACTCAGTCTGGACCATTACCCATCACTTCTGAAACATTTCTCAAGCAGCTACTTATTGTACCCATGGTTACCTCCTCTTTCTCACCACTCAGTGTCAAACTATGCCATTGTTCAGCTCTCTGAGATGCTACCCTGCATGAAGGGTGCTATACAAGTTGTTGTTATCCTGACTGTTTCTGAAAGAGCTATTTTATTAAATTAAATGTTTGTGTTGGGCGTATGTTCTACATATCCACTACTCTGGGGAAATGGAGAGGAGAAAGAGAATCTCGGATTCTCTTTGTGTTTGAATGTTTCATAATAATTCTCTAGTCATGTTCTCATTGCCTGGGTTTAATAGCCTGCTCACATATCTATTGCTCAATGTTTTAAAGGTTTTTTTTCTAACAAGAATAAGTTCATCTCAATGAGTCTTTCCCCATAACTTTCAACTCCTAAGTACTGGAATCTACCTAGTCTGACCCTCTCAAATATTTAATTATCCCTCTGAAGACCGGGTGCTCAAAATGCACACCATATTCCAAATACAGCACCGCTGATGATCTTTAAAAGAATAAATGGCTTTTTCAACCTTTAGTAAATTGTCCCCAAGAAGTAACTGAGATTGATGCCTGCAGTGAATGATCAATATTTAAACCCAAATCCTTTTCCTTCTTCACCTCTTTTAAAGGGTGTCCGTTCATTTGTACATGTCTGCCACTTATTGTTTGAATATACATTACCTTGAATTTATCTACATTAAAATCCATCTGCCTGCTCTCACAATATTAACTGCTGTTATAGCTTGATATTTCAATTTACGAATGCAGTTTTCAATCTGACTGGCTAATCTGCCATTGATTTACATAAAATTGTTCATTCATGGCTGTTTGCTTACAAATACATAGTCAGTTCAACAGCAACTTGGATTTATATAGCGCCCCCCACGCCGGACGGCATCTCAGAGCGCTTCACAATAACGGATCCCGGGGCCGAGCCAGGGGGATGGGGAGGAAGGTGACCAAAGGTGGGGTTGAAACGAAAGGTCTTCAGCTGAGACCTGAAAATGGGAAGGGAGGGAGCGAGACGAAGGGAGTGAGGAAGAGAATTCCAGAGCCTCTGGGGGTAGTGGCTGAAGGCACGGCCGCCGATGGTGGAGCGGAGGATTCGGGGGACAAGGAGGAGGCCAGACCCGGTGGAGCGAAGGTTGCTCTGGGACAGCCAGTTCCGGGAGCCACGATGGGCCTGGAGGAGGATGCCCCGGTTGGAGCAGAGGGAAGTTGTGATGGGGTCGAGGAGAGAGAGAAGGCGGGGAGGGGCGGTGTGAGAGAAGGACAGAGTGGGAATAGCGAATAGACAGGGGTTGGAGGAGAGACATTTAGAGTGGAGGGGGAGGCTCAGGTCAGGGCGGCAGCCAAAATGCGCACTCAGAGACCAGGAGCAAGTGAATCAGCAGGACGGCATCAGCCCGCAGACTATCTGGTCATGGCTAAGATGTCAGTGACCAGGTCTGCCATGCCATTTTCTCCGTACCCACTTTCACTATGTATTAGTTTTTTTTATATAGTTTAGTTCAGTTTTAAAAAAATCCTATGAAGCATTTTGAGATGTCTTGGCGATGTTATAAGGTGCAAGGGATTATTATTTCATGAGCTTTAACTTTCTTTAACTGGTTCGTATATGGAGTTCAGTATACACACTTTTTTGAAAATCAAGCAACCTCAGTGGGAAGTACTCACCAATCCAAGGTGAAGGGTTTCTATACCGCAGAATGGAAGATTTGACGCCCAGTGTGGAGGACAGTGCAGCAGTGATGTGAATGGATTGTGTGTCATCCTGGCGCAGTGGTACCACTCTTGCCTCTTGAATCAGAAGTTTGTGGGTTCAAGCCCCACGTCGGGACTTAGAATCACATAGTCTAAGGTGACACTCTAATGCAATACTGAAGGGGTGTTGCATTGTCGGAGGTGGCGTCCTTTAGATGAAACATTAAACCGAGGTCTCGTCTGCCTGTTCAGGTGGACGTTAAAAATCCCGTGGCATTATTTGAAAAGAGAAGGGAGTTTCTCCTGGTGTCCTGGCCAACAATCCCCAAGTAAAATTGGTCAACCCCATGGCTGTTTGTAGGACACTGCTGCACTCAATTAGCTGCTATGTTTCACCCACAAAATACACATTCACTCCACTTTTCATATATCCTATGAAGCACTTTGAAATGTCTCAAGGATGTGATAAGTTGCAATATCAATTGCAAGTATTATTACTTCCTCCTGAAGGTGATTTTCGCCACTGATCCTGAAACGTGAATTAATTTTTGATCAGTGTATCTAAAGCCGCTTTTATGCTCCTGTTTTAGCATTGATTTGATGTTAGTTTTGCATTGAAACAGTAAAAGGTCAGTATAATGGGATTAATGGATTCTGCTGGGTTCTTTGATAATAATGATATTGCAATGCAACTTTTTCCCCTTGGTATTTTAAGGTAGAAATGAAACATTTTGCAAAGTTGTTAAAATGATTTATTCAATGTTTACCAGTGGTCCTCTCACTCAGCCTATAAATAAATCTATTTTTTTTGTGTACTGCTTGATTGCTCATGATAGAAAGCTATTGTAAATTGAATACAACCTCATTGAACTACTTCCAACTAAATTTTTCAAACTAACAAAGCAACTTGCCCGCTTTCAAATAGTGGATGTGTCAGACTGGCTCATTTGACAGCACTCTCGACTCTGAGTCAGAAGGTTGTGGGTACAAGCCCCACAATGGGAGTTTGAGCTCACAGTCACGGCTGACATTCCTAGTGTAGTGGTGGGTGGGGGTGCGCTGCATTATTAGAAGTGCTGTTCTTTGGATGAGATATTAAACTGGGGCCCGTCTGTCTATTCAGGTGAACCTTAAAGATTCCATGGCACCATTTTAAAAAAAGAAGGGAATTTTCTCCTGGTGTTCTGGCTACTGAGGGGGGGGGGAAAGTAATCGACTGCATGATTGATTGTGGTATATTGTTGTGCAAAATAACTGTCCACCAACAAGTACCCTTTAGTGTAAGTTCTTTGAAGGCACTTTGAGATGGTTTGATAATGTGATTAGCTGCTATATCAACTGCAAGGATTATTGTAGTGTATATGTATATTGTCTCTGTTGGCAGAACAGTATATCTCTTGTTTTGTGTATCTCAATATTTTGTTGTGTTTAAATGCGTTTAATATGCTGCAGTATGTTTGTTGAACTTACTTAATGCAAAAAAAATATTTTTTTAAATAGGGGGAGAAGGGAAAATGTGTGTAGCATTCTTCTCAATGCATTATACTACGAACATCTGTTTCTTCTGTTTGGCAGTGGCACAGCAAAATGAATGTTAAATTGATTTACATGGCTTTTCTGTTGTGTTTTCATGTTTGTGTAGGAACATAAAGGTGTATCTTCCTTGTGTCTATCCTGAAATTTTGCAAACTATGTCCTCTTGTTCTGCTATCTTAAAGTATTATTCTGGGTTTACTTTATTAATTCCATTTAAAACTTTATCCACTTCTGTAACAGAATAACAATGCCTGTAGTTTGTTTAGATGAATACATAGCAGTCTGGAGAACCAATGTTACTTACTAACCATATTCTGCCATGTATTGAGATTTCTGAATGGCAACTGTCCTACCCTTATTTTAGACCCTTCAGAGAGCATTGATCTTCCTCTTTCAGAAGTTGGGGTGCCAACAAATAAGTGGTTTACTTTGGGACGTTGCATAACTCTTACTATTAGATTTTGTTCCAGACTGCAGAACCTGAGAAAGTTTCTACTCTTTTACTTGTAGCGTGAATGTCATAACAAACTCCTTAGTAACAGTTTCATGGTGCAGAGCTAGGCTGATTTCAATTAAACCAAGCTGGACTGAGGAGATTCTCTGACCTCTCTGCCTTCTTAGAGATTCCTTTCCTCCTCCTGCTGGAAATGTAGTATTCAGACAGACTTCACTTCTTTGGCGTAACCCCTCAGTTATGTAGTCTATTTTCGGTTTTCCTATGATGTTGTAGAAAGTTATGTCTATACCTGATAAGGTTTATTTTTCTCTGCCAGATTGTATTTGATTCTGACAGATTGATTAGAATAATAATCCTTGATCTCAGACTTCGTGAAAACTGCTTGGAACATGAAGTCCCAAACTAATCGTTCCCAGCATATTCCTTGAAACTCGTGCCTTTTTATTTGGGCTTGAAGCTGAAAGGTGTGCATAATATTGATGAATGGGGTCATTTAATTTAAAATTGTGATCATCCAACTAGAAATACAAGTACAATGTTAAACAAGTGAGATGAGAGCATGTTTTTCTCTCTTGGATATTAAATATAGTATTTCATTAAAAATACAGTGACTACTATGTTGATTACTTCCTTATTAATGTGGATACAAAGCTTAAGAACAGAATTTTTTTAAGACTAAGTAAAGACAGACTGTTAAATAAAGTAGGGATCACAGTAAGGATGGGGATTTTAGCTGTAGAATTCAATTGAATAAGCTATAAACATGGTATCAGTTTGGCTCAGATGATAGCCTTCTTGCCTCTGAGTCAGAGGCTGTGGATTCAAGTCCCACGTTGGGACTTTGTGTCTCATAGACTAGGCTGACATTTTGGTGCAATGCTGCTGGAATGCTGCTTTGTTAGAGATGCTTCCATTCAGATGAAGTGTTAAGCTGAGGTCCTGTCTTGTGGAAGTTAAAGATTCCTTCAAAAAGAAAAGGAAATTTCTCCCAGTGTCCTGGCCAACAATCCCCAGATAAAATTGCTTGTTCACGTCACAGCTGCTTATGGGACATTGCTGTGCCAAAATTGGCTGCTGTGTTCATCTATGAATATACAGTTACTACACTTTACACTAAAATCTTGTTTAAGTGCTATAGACATTCTGATGATGTAATGACGCACTATATCAAATGCAAGAATTCTTATTAGAATGCAAATTGCAATGTTAGATTAATCTCTTTTTTACCAGATTATCTTGAATGGTGGATGGTCGGGTGAGTGGATGCGGGAAGTGTAATCGACCTTCTCTTTTTGAATAGTGCCTCGGAATCTAACTTCCACAAGCTTTATGTTGTTGGAATATTCTCTTGTGAGTTATTCGTGCAATGCTGAATTCAGTTCAGATTCTTAGTGTAATCTGTGCAAGGCCTGTGTTAGAAAGAAAATATTCTAATCCCCTATCCCCAACTTCCCATATTCTATATTTTATCATTGTTTGCCCCTGTAATTGGTACCATGGAAATAGAACTTATGAATAGAAAACTAGTATAAACACAGAAGTTGCTGGGAACACACAGCAGGTCAGGCAGCATCTATGGAGAGAGTTATTGTTTCAGGTCTATGACCTTTCGTCAGAACTGAACTCCATCAGTTCTGACGAAAGGTCATAGACCTGAAAAGTGAACTAATTTTCCTCTCTCCGTAGATGCAGCCTGACCTGCTGCGTGTTCCAAGCGGCTTCTGTGTTTACATAGTTAATGAAAATGTGTGCCAGCAGATGTATCATAAGAGTTGAAACTGTAGATATCTTAGAGATGGGCTTGTACACTAATCATTACAAGCGGGAGAATCAGCGTAAGTTTGCAGTTTCCTAACCATGCTTCCTCTTTTACATTAAAAATTAAATTTTTGTAATAAATTGTGTTGGTAATTTGATCATTTTGATCGATAATTTTTGGTCTTTAAACGATCCTAAAGATGTAAAAGTGTCTTTTGGCTTACACACAGGATTGCTCTTTGCTCTGCGGTGCTATGGAGCCAGGAATTCTTGATTAAGATTTTGTTTAGATTTCATTCTATATAAATACTTCCTGCTTGCTACATGACATCAGTGTTTATCCTTCTGACATATCTTTTATTGACACTGCTGCTTATGGGGATCTTCATGGGAAGAGAATTTCTCCTTGGCCACGAATGTTTTTATTTTCCTGGGTCCTGGTTAACACAAGATATCTTGAGACTTAGCTATGAACAGTGATTTTTGCTTTCCTTTTCTTTTACATTTGATGTACATTTGAGTAGCATTACCAGAAGTCTCTAGCAACCTTACTTTGTGGCTTGCTTGGTATGGTTGCAAAACTATGTTTGGGAAGTAGAAACGTCGATTGGTGTGCTTTGCTTGTATCTTGTTCTGATTTTTTTCCCAAGCCTTGTATGGTTCGACTCATGTAAAGTACTTTGGCCAGGCACTTGGAGTTATGAACCACATTGTCACTCTTGATTACATAGCATATACGCTTAGTTGTAACATTTCCTGGATACAGTCACCTCTGTCTACGTGAAAAACGTTGTTAAATGTCATTATGATTTCCAGGGCCTCATTAGAATAAAAAAAATCAACCAAAGAGGAATTTTTCCACTAATTTTACTTAAAAAGGAAACAAGACTGTGCGTAAGCTGTTCAGAACAATGCCCTCTACTGTTCTTATTCTTCCACCTTGACGCAGTTACTGCAGTAACATTCATAGAAATAGGTGCTAGGATAAACACTGGCGTCTTGAATTTAATATGGACCAAGTAGGAGTAAGAACTTTCGTCTTTTTAATTATTAATGTGAAAATAACCTATTTGGTCCTTTTTGAGAAATCTAAGGATGGAACCTCTTGAGCCCAATATCTAGGATTGAGTTTGGTTTCCTAGCATTCTAAGTAGTTGCCATGGTAATAGTGCTTTGGTTACTGAGAAACCACTTAATCCAATGCAGTTCGTGTTTGGTATAATTGCTTTTACCTGTCTCAGATCTGGGATTTTATGAAAGAAGTATAATTGACACAGGTACATTTAGAAAATCTACACAGCTTACGGCTTATGATCTTTGTGTGATTTCTGAACACCAAAACATTATACACAAGCTTTTTGTTGATATATACGTGACTTGTAATATGGACATGAAGAGATGACAAGTGTATGAGTAAACCAGCACTATATTGTTTTGAAATGGTTATAGAAATCTTATTTTGAGTTCAAAGGCACATTCAAATGGAATCTGTATACAGTAATTATAATTCAAATAGAGACTACTGAATTTAGGAATTTGACTAACACTTAACCTTATTACCTTTTATCCTGTTCCTACAAGATATTTCTCTTGTATACGCTTGAATATTTAAATACACAAATCATATTATTTTGTTGTAATGTCATGCTAGATTCAGAATTCGGCATCTTCTCAAAGCAGTAGTCCTAAATGTGGCCCTTTCGGAATTCTAGATGTGTTTTAGGATTTACAATTCTGATCGCTGTCTGGGCATAGAATTTCAGCTGCAGTCAGCATCTTTAAATCAAAACGGGAGCCGTTTTGTCACTGACCATCATGTGAGGTGAGGAAGTGGAGGCACTGTAGCCAGTGTAATGGCAAGGACTTGGAATCATACATGATGATTCTGCTCTGATTGAGTTTTTAATTCCTACTATTGTAATAGTTAACAATAATAATTCAATTTCATATTGTGCCTTAGTGTCAATTTTGTAGTTAATTTATAGTGCAGTTTAGTGATTGAAAGTTTTAAGTTAACAACCAACCAATTTTTGTACAGCAAGGTCCCATAAACAGCCATGAGACGAATGGCTGTTTGTGGGACCTTGCTGATAGGTTTCTTTTCAAGTAGATAGGTAGCAAATAGAACTCAATCTAGAGAAAAGCAACTTTGGTTTTTGGAAGGAAGAATATTGAATAAGGAACAAAGAAAGAAAATATAGCCTAAGTAGTAATATTCTTAGAGTGCAAGAATGGAGAGACCTAGATGTGGGAGAGACATAGGATGAACATAGAGACATAAAAGTACAGATGCATTGGTCTTTCAAAATGGGAGAGCAATTAGACCAGATCATTCAAAATGAACAAAATAACAAAAATTAAACGTACATAACACAGGAAAACTGATCAGAGAATATGAAATAATGGACTCTTGTATATAAGGAGTCCACAAAACATACAGTCAATTCACTTCACAGTATATTCTGTGAAGTGCTTTGAGAAGTCTCAAAGACGTGATAAGATGCTATATCAAATGCAAGGATTATTATTATTAAATGTCAAACAAATTGTTTTGATATTTTTTAGAAGTCATAAGCTGAATGCTCCAGACTCCCAGTGTTATTCCCTTCTCCCTCACCTGTCTGTTCTGATGCTACTGCTGATCATTTATTATCTTAGCCTATTTTTGTTTGAGAAGTTGGAACTGAATGAAAGCCCCACAGTACAGTTCACCATCAAGATAGAAAAAAATAACAGAGAAAAACAGATAAGTCAAGAAGTAGTAGTTAGGTAATAGAACAAGCTTAGCTTTTAAAAGCCTGTCGATTATAGGAGGTAGAGAGACCGAGGGAGAGGAGGTGTATCAGTCTAGAGGTACTGGTAAATGGCTAATTTGAATAGAAGGAAGTAAGATTATTTATCACAGTATAATAATAATAAATATTTCATTTGTATAGTGCTTTTCATGTCAGGAGGTTGTCCAAAGCGCTTCACAGGATATACTGTAAAGTGGAGTAACCGTGGGTGAATGCGGCAGCCAATGCGAGGAAGAGGATGAGTGTGTAGGATGATGAAATTGCAGAGGAAAACAGTGGAACATTTGGTGACGTAAAGGCAATAGTAGTGTCAATTTTAAAAAAAAATGAGACATGGAGAGAGCAAAGATAGAAGCTGACAGTGAGAGAATATCTACAAAGAAAGATACGGAAAGAACCAGCCTGGGAATGGAAGCAGCATTCCAGTCTTGAATGAACTTTGACTTTAAGAAAGAGTTGTTGAGTGGAAGAAAAGCAATGTTTGGCATGAAATAAGGAACCAAACTTCTTAGAAGTTGCTTGGGGCAATGGGAAATATAAGAATTTCATTTGAGATCAGAGGAGATAATGAGGTAATGAGATAATGAATGTCAATAGATGAAGGACTGAGTGGAGCCATTGAAGGTGAGGATGGTTAGCTGTTGGACTTGAGAGAAACATGAAGAAACTATCTGAGGAATTAAATGAAAGAAACAGAGTGGGAGAGGGACTTGGGCAACCCCTGATTTTCATATGATGAGAGAATTGTTCTTATTTGACACAGTATATATTCTGATCTTTCAACTGTATTTGCATGAAATGATCACAGATTAATATTTTGCAAACTTTATAAACTTAGAAAAAATAGATATTTTGAAAGGTATTGGTGATATTGTTATAAAGAGAAAATATGCAAAACCAGATGGACTTTTTAGCCGTTCAAAATTGACACAAATTGTATCTGCAGAAGTTCTTTGCAACATGATCTTGTAAATGTTCTGCGGGTGTTAATAACGTATATTTCTTCATTTGTGTATGGAAATTGCAAAACCAAATCCCTGCTATTTCCTCGAGTGATTGAATTCATGAAAGGGTAGCTGTGAGTGAGTGGAAGAACATTGTTTAGCACAGCCAGAAGGTTAGCATCTTATCTGAGATGCATGCTGTTTATGAAGAAATTAAATGTTTTTGACAGGTTATTGAATTTCAATCCGGAGCTGTGCATTTGCTTAGCAGACCGAGAAACTGTTCTTTGATATTTAGAAACTTGGTTTAAAAATTAAATATTGCTTTTGCTCAGTGATTGCAGTGAGAGAAATGTCTGCATTGTACATCAATAAATAGTTTGCTTTCTTACCCCATGAAATGTTAGACAAATAATTGCTCCCATTTTGTTCCAAAGAGAACTGAGGCTTTTACCAATGCATTTGTTTTTATTACCAAGAAATAATAGTACAATGTTATCTCTGAATGCTCAGTCCCAAGATTATCCTTGAATCTGCCTAATGTTCAGTCTCTTGATGCATAAAAATTGAGATGCAAGCACTGCTGAACTGCTAAATTTAAACTTGGCCTGTTGTTCTGATTCTTTCTCTTCATTTGTTACGTTATTTTGCAATGATGTGTTGAAATATTGTGGTTTTCCTTAGTTTTCATAACATATTTCAGGAACATCGGTTGGAGTCCTGTAGCACATTGATTAAAGCACTTGGCTCGCAAGTGAGAGGACCGGGTTCGATTCCCGGGCGGGGTGAAACCTTTGGCATGTTTCCTTCCTCCACACTCCTCTGTTTACCTAGTAATAAGTAGGAACCCAGTTGTTTATCGATTGGCGGGTCGCTTGTCCGGAGGTAATAATCCCTTTTTACAAAAAAAAATAATTTGGTCACTCAATCCACAACTGTTTGTGGGACACTGCTGTGTACAATTGGCTGCTGTGTTTTTCGCCCACAAAATATACAGTCAATTCACTTTATTGTATACTCTGTGAAGCGGTTTGAGACATCTCAACGACATGATAAGGCACTATATCAAATACAAGGATTATTATAGATGGCAATTCTCCCCAGGTTAGTGATGTAGTTTGCTCCTCTCAGGCTCCTAGCAATGCTATGTTGTGACCTCGAGACTAGGGCGATTTTATTTAGTAAATTTTAGCCCCTACATTAGGCTTTCGATTATTTTTTTATTTGCTGAATATCAGTTTCCAAGGAGGGTTGAAAGCCACACATTCCTGGACAAGAAATGACCTTTAATGATCAAATGCGCTAGGCCTGAAGTCTGTGAGCCAATCACTAAATGTTCCTTCTGTGGCATAAGAGTGTGAGATTTTGGCAGATCATCCAGGCAGCTTCACCCTGGCAAAGTAATGTTTTTTTTAAAGAAAACTAAAGGGCCTGAAACGTACAAAAGAAAATAACTGGTCATTTGATATTTAGGTGGACACTCGCTTGCTCAGCTATCAACTTTCAAAAGAAATATATGGAAAAACCTATTAGTCAGTTCAGATTTGCTGATGTTCCCAGTGCTCTTTTCCCTTCTTTATAAAGTCCTGAATGAGGAACTGAAATAGTCTTTGTATTCCCTCGAATTTTGAATGTTGAGGGTGATTTGATTGAGGTATTTAAGATGATAAAGGGATTTGATAGGGTAGATATAGAGAAGCTATTTCCTCTGGTGGGGTAATCCAAAACAAGGGGGCATAGTCTTAAAATTAGAACCAGGAGTGAAATCAGGAACCATTTTTTCACTCTGGTAGAAATCTGTAATTCTCTCCCCCAAAAGACCGTGGATGCTGGATCCATCCACACCTTCAAGAGTGAGATTGATAGATTTTTGGTAGGTCAGGGTATTAAGGGATATGGAGAGAAAGCGGGAAATTGGAATTGAAAAGATTAGTTGAGGTACAGATCAGCCATGATCTAATTAAGTGGCAGAACAGACTCGAAGGGCTGAACGGCCTCCCCCTGTTTCTGTGTTCTTTGTCAATGGCATCGGTTTTCTGTTCTTCCCAGCACTGAGCAGGGACAATGGGTTGTAAATAAAAACCTTTGAAACCTAAAGGACTAATGTACAAGTTCTGGTCACTTGTGGCTGTGATCATTAATGTGTTAACATAATTTGTGATTAAATATCCATGCATCTAACACTGAAAAATATAGTCCCCAGATCACAAGCAGTTGGAGATTTATTTTACCTACCACATTACATGGGCTAATTAGTAATTACTGGAATATTGGGGCAGGCAAGAATAATTGTAGAGATACAAAAAAGAAAATATAAAGGTGCTGGAAATCTGATTGAAAAAATAAAAATACTGCACATCCACAACAGTTTAGCAGCATCTGAAAGAGAAAACTAGTTTTTTTTGAGGAAGGGGGGAAGGGAGGCTCTGTACTCTTTTGGATACTGATTGGTATACAAGAGAACTGTACAGTAACATTGTTTATGTATGCTACGCCTAATACATTCGAGAATTAGGTAAACATTCCAACAATCTATCTCTGGAATTTCCATGTGTAAGTGGGATGCATGCAATTATCAATTTTTTGGATACTCGTAAGCATCGTGATAGGTTTCTGCATGTGTCAGACACCTGGCTAACCAATTTTTACACAGCAATGTCCCACAAACTGCCACGAACAACAACAAATTGTATTTTATATAGTGCCTTTCCTGTTGGGAGGATTTCCCAAGCAGTAAATGACCAATTGTATCTGGAGAATTCTTAGCCAGGACACTGGATCAAACTCCCTTCTCTTTTTGAATCGTGTCATGGGATCTTTAACATCCACCTGAGCAGACAGAAGGACATTGATTTTTCTCATCTGAAATATTGCACTTCTGACAATGCAGCACTCTCCCTGCATTGTACTTAGCATCAACCTAGGCAGTGAGCTCAGAGTCCCAATGTGGGGCAAATATAAATATGTTTGTACAATTAATATCCTGCTATTTTTTGGATGTGCATCTGATGAAAAGTATTATGGTGCAATTAACCAAAATAGATAATTCAAGTTTAATTTTCGATGTAGCATACTGTTATTGACATTCTGCAGGAAAGCTTGCTTTTGCACGTAATTATAGTTGTCATAAAGAAGGCAATAGTTTAGCTTTATACTGTTGGAACTTTGCTGTTGGAAATCTGACTTAATGACTGGCAGCTCCATGTCCAATATAATTAATTCAGTACACATTAGTCAAATCCTATTATAGTTAACGATTAACTGAAGGAGTTGCTTTTTTCAATACGGTAACATCTATTTTAGACATACATTGAGGAAAGCTGTGCACACTTAACTTGTTGCCCCTTCTTCACTCCCTATTAAAAGCATTGCTAGTGGCATGCATGTGTTTTTCAAGTCCTTTTTCCAGTACAAAATGGCATGTTTTTTTTAAAAAAAGAAAGATAGTAATACTCAACGTATACAGAACAAAATTCTCCAAGTGAGAATCTTTGGTCAAAAGGAAGAATCTGAAGGAGGGAAAAAGTTTGACAGCAAGTCCATAAGTAGAGGACCTGAAAAATAATCTCTGAGAGGGAAGGAACATAGAACAAACTTAGAAGTAGATTGTTATATGGCAAGGAACAATAGACACCACCAGCGTTAACAAGGAACAGATGGGTTCCCCATCCTTAAGATTATCCAAATTAGACTGAGAATAGTATGTATGCCACTTGCATTTAGAAATCTCCCTGTGTCTGGAATGGAACATGCACACTCTCCTTGGAGGGATGTACTCTGCTTACATAATTCCATAAACATTAGGCACAGATAAGATAAACATTTTAGTATTTTAAAAACAAGTATTTTACAAAGGTGTAATTCCAATTCACACGCTGACGTGCTGTAATAAATCACTTTGAAAGTATTGTAAACCTAATGAACTACACATAATGCTGGAGACAGGTAAAACCATTGTATGATAGATTGTAAAGATCACTATGTTGTATCTGCTTTTTAATTCAGAGTTTGATCTGTAATGCCTAAGTCTATTATTGCCACTATTATTAGGGTCACTGAAGAGCAATTGTGAGAATTTTAATACTTGTTTTTAAACTCTTTCCACACTACTCCTATCTTGGGAAAGCTTGCCAGACAGTGCTATCAATGGCAAGCTTTGCGGTTTTAGCTGGTTAGACTCCAGCAATACCCCAATGCACACTCTGTGGTCCCCGAGCTTTAACTCTTGCCAACCTGCTCCTAATACTTTTCGGAATTGGGTAAGCAGGATGCATCCCTCCAGGAAGAGAGTGCGCATTTCATTCCAAAAATCTATCTCTGGGATTTCCAAGTGTAGATGGGATGCATGGAATTCTCAGCTTGGTTTGGATACTCTTAGGAATGGTGATGGGCTTCAGCATGTGTCAGACACCCAGCTGACCAAAAAAGAAATTGAGACTATTGAGCTCATTAGAAACCACAAGAAACAGTATTTGTCTCTTTTTTAGGACATCTCAGCCCATAGTCCTGAACGTTGATTTTGGCATCTTCAAACCTTCGCTGTCTCTTCCATTTTTCTGCTTCTCTTGTGTATTTCACCCCCATTCCCTTTTTTGATTTAAGCTGGAATTTCACGCCAAGTTTCTCATCTGGGTTTTATGTTTTCCTAAACTTCTCATTTCACCATCTGTTACAGCTCATCAGCTCTTCCCTCTTGATTCCCCCCCCCCCATCTCCAACTCCTTTCTCATGCCTGTTTTGATTTATTCTCTGCCTTTCTTCATAAGATCTCCTCCAGCTCTGCACCGTTGCTTTGCAGATACTGTCTTGGTTCTGATGAAAGATCATAAGTGAAATGTTCTGTTTATTTTTCTCTTTCAGTTGTAGACTGAACTGTAGTTTATAAATTTGGAATTGAAAATCTGTCCACACTTGAAAATGACTTTGGAATCTGCAAACAAATGTCTTCCAGTTTGTGACTGAAATTTTGAGGTTCACCTCTAAATTTGCAGAAAATTTCAGGGTGTGGGTGGGGGATTACAATCTCAGAGGCAGTTTTGTGGCAGTATTTTGCTTTCAGGTATTTTGTTGGATTTTTCAGGCGTTTCCTTAGTTATTAGCCCAGTGACATTTGTTTTGCACTTTCAATCCAAGTAAATACTGTACTTTCATTAGGAAATGCACTGAGTGGTGAGGAATGAATTCTTTTGCCAGTCTTGGTTGGAATGATGTGGACAAGTGTTTAAAGGTGATTAGCTATGTCTATGTAGTGGGAAGGAAGTGTGTTTTCTCCAGGTCTTGCTCATATGGTTCCTTCCAGTAGCTTGGGAGGTGATCACCGGCCAACCCAGCCCCTGCAATCAACACCTAACTTATAGGAAGTCTTTGCTGTGATATTTAAGAACGTGCACTGAGACATTATCATTTAGCACATCAAGCTTGCTTTGTGCACAGGTCATGCAGAACTACCTACTGCACACTTGGCCACAGGCACTCTTCCCCTCCCCCCTCTCCCCCATGCAGGAAAATTTCTGCGCAGTTGCTCTCTGCTCCCCAAAGATTGTCGAGCAAAAAAACTCTGAATATTCATCCAATGCCCCTATTCATTCCTGATTTCCACAGAGACCCCTTGCTCTGAGACCATATAAACCATTGTGTTCTCAAATCATTGACGGTATTTATGTTTTAACTTTCCTTTAAGATCATATATCCCTGCTTTTGTTTAGCCTTAGTCTGTTTTGCAGCACAAAGTTACTCTTAGCAGAAAAGTGTTGGCCCTAGAAGTCTTATTTGAAGAGAGATCACTTGTGGATTCTTACATTTTACTGTTAATATTGAATTACTTACCATTTACATATTTGAATTAATGCATAATGTTAATCAATATTTTGATAAAAATGGCCTATTTTTTTTAAAAGTTGTTTATTAGTTAGTTAGTGAGACATGTTATTTTAGATGAACACTGTTTTTTAAATACTTTCATGTACTGTATGTCCTTGTGTTTAATTTACGCATTCCTGTTGGATCTTCAGAACACAAGCCTGAAACACTTAACATTGCATTTTTAAGGGTTCTTTTTGTCATAGTACACGTAAGATGCTAAATTAATGTTTCGATTCTGAAATTTATTAAAGGATACATTTGAGACCAGCTTTTTAAAGCTAATTGTTGACTTAAAGCTAACGTGTTCCTTTACAAAGTTTAGGCCCAAAGAATGTGAAATGAAGTATTCAGCTACGCAATCCTGCTGCACAAACTAAATCATCTAGCCCATGTTTTTTTTCCAAATATAAGACTGAGTGCCAAAACTCTGATGTACATCATCTACTCCAGTGTGGACTTGTGAAATTTTGCCAGTCTTGAGCTGAGTTTTTGGAGCATGCTGTTCCTGATTATTGCAGGAACTCTGTCTACCTGGAAACTCTTTAAATGCAACAGTACTTTATCCCTGGCGCTTTATTTTGAATATATAACTTCTGTTTTTGTTTAGAGAAGTTAGATACTTCCTGCCTCTATGGTTAACATTTTTTTCAGCTAATCATAATCTGCTTATGGAGTGCAATTCGTTTAAAAGTATTTCCCCCTTTTTTTGTTTCATGTCTTCTGAAGATACTGTAATGTTGAGGTATGGTTCTGAAGTACCCCTGCCCTATGGTATCTTGCTTAAGGAGCCAATTCTGTATGTGTGAGCTGAGACATTGAGAGGGAATGTGAGCAGATCATTCAATCTTACTGGGCTATAGGCACAGGATGGATCCTGGCCATATATGCACATTTCACCTTTTAGATCATTGAATAATATTCAAACATAAATCCTTAATTCAACTGCTAGTCCTGTGGCCTTGGGACTAATTTAGTGCCTGTAACCTACAAGGCCATGCTGAACCAAAGATTTGTGTCATTTCAATTGCAATTCATTTTCTTTTGAGAACATAGGAGGCAACAATTTCAGGGATGAATTTGAAAGAAACCTTTGTTGAAATATTAAGTTTTTTGCTCTGATTCAGATTTCCCCCACTTGTTAATTTCTGAACTGACTGCAATGTGAAACTGAATAATGTTTTGATCCCCAGTCTGTGGTTAGTTGTATCTCAGACTGAGGTGACACTAGCAGATGCTACAGTTGGCCTCAACACCTCTGGGCTATGTTTACTTAAACCTCAGAATGCGTAGGTCTGTACTGTAACCACGGCCACTTCTGGAAAATGATTCTTGGCTGTGATTCCTGCACAACTGAGCAGCCTGCTGTTACTCACCACAGTATCTAGCTGTACACATGCTGAATGACCACTGGGACAAGGCACTGGAGAGCAAGATAAATTGTCAACATCTCCAGAAGAGGGAGAAGATTGTGAAAGAAAAAGGGATTTTAACCAGTGGATAGGAAACATTTTCTTTTGAGTAAAAGCAACTGGTCTAAATCCAGACCAGCTTTCCAAGAGTAATATTATTCGCTCCTCTACCAGATGGACTAGAAGCTACTGGATTGCTGAAACATCATCTGGAGTGCTGAAACATCATCTGTAAACCAAGTACAATCTGGCAGTGTAGAGCTAGTTATAGTCTCTTGGGCTGTATGACAGCACAGTTGCCATTTTTGCAGCCAGGAAATGCTTTGCTAATTGCACCTAATAACCGTAAATTAAGTTAGTTTTGTTACTTTGGGAATCAGCACCTCGATCCTGTTACGTTCCTTCATTCTTGCATTCAGTTTTTATTTTGGCTGATTTTCAGCTAAGACTCCTTAAAAGTCTGATTTTCTTTTCACATAAATTCCCAATCACATTTCGCCCACAAAATACACAATCAATCCACTTTACATTATATCCTGTGAAACGCTTTGAGACATCTCGATGATGTGATAAGGCGATACATCAATTGCAAATATTATTATAAAATAATCCTTACATTTGATATAAGCCTTATCACCTGAAATCGTCTCAAAGTGCTTCACAATGATGAAAAGCAGTGAGTATGCAAATTCAACAGTACATTTGCGCACAGCAATGTCCCACAAACAGCTAGGAAGTGAATGGCCAATATAACTAAGATTTGTTGGCCAGAACATCTGTAGAAACTCCCTTCTCTTTTCAAATAATGTCATAGATTCTATAACATCGACTTAAATAGGAAAATGAGACTTCAGTTTAATGTCCCATTTGAAGGTTGGCACTTCTGGTAATACATTGTCAGTCCAGACGATGAGCTCAAAGTCCCTGACACAGGAGTTGAAACCACAGCCTTCTGACCCAACTTGCTACCAACTGAGCAAAGCTGATACCTTCAAGTTCATTCTACTTTTCAGATAACATCTTTTTTCTGTGGTTAAACCCATCTTTCATTGTTAATTTTAATGCTGTCTTGGTTGCAGTATTTTTGTTTGCAGGTGGATTGGGATAAGAATACATACTTTGTATCCTGTTTTGGGTAGTAGGCTAACTCTTTTCTCTCATGCATCTAGTTCAAAATTAAGTTATTTCATATTACAACAACAAGATTACATTTGTATAGCTCCTTTCACATCATCAACAACAACAAAATTACATTTGTATATCGCCTTTCATGTTGGGAGGACGTCCCAAGGCGCTAGACAGAGTACAGTATTTCAGACCCGAGCTAGGGTCGGGGGGGGGGGAAGGGAGGGGAGGGGTTTTGACATATAAATCTAACTAAGCACCAGCTCAATAACAGTGTAGATAGAGCTGCTCCTCAAGTTAGATTTATTGTTTGTGACTGTAGCAGAGCATTATGTTCCCTCGAGCACAGAAACTGACCGGCCAGTCCATTTATGGCAGCTGTTTGGCTTTCAATCAACTACAATTAGAATTAAACTATTTCTAACCTTTCATCATGTTGGTTAATGTGCTATTGAAGTTTTGGCTACGTGAGTTGACTAAATTTATCCACAGTTAGTATCTTCTACAAGAAACAAACTCTCATTTGGGTTTAATTTTGTCTATGTGTGGTTTAAACCTGGCTTTTAAAATGAGTTGCCTATTAAATCCAGCTTTGAGATGTTCTGTTTGTCGAGAGTCTGCATTTTGTGTGTGTTTTGGTGTTCAATAGAAATCTATTTTGTTCCGGTCTCCCAAGATTTGAACTGTTCCCTTTTAATTGCTTCAGTTGAGTTAGATTGCCACCTGGTGGAATAAATGCTGTTCTCTAAGGCAATGGCTAATTGCCAAGAAATTAAACTACATGCTGCTCATTACATTTTTTGTATAATTTTGCCTTTTCTCTCCTCTGTCCATACTATTTTTATCAAATAAATCTTTACATCCACATCAATCTTTACTTCATTATCTTTATATCTCTTTATGAGTGTGATCACTGCTGAGGATCAGTCCATGTCCAAAGAGCATATCTCCTGCTATGTAAAATGCTTTGGGATGTCCTGCCAGTGTGAAAGACTCTATAAATGCAAATTGTATTGTAACTATCGTATCTATTACTGGAGAGAAGAGATAAACATTATTTTGCTTGTCAATCTCCCCTCTAGCTTATAAACTGCATTTCTATCCTTAAGTTAGGTGATTGCAACCTAAGTTATGTGCTCACTGTTGTATCTAGATTATCCTTGTTATTGTTTTACTGACCTTGATTATGTCTCCCAACGTCCATGGTGTATAAGCAAGAGCGATGCAGATTAATTTCTGTGATTTAGAACAACAAGTTCCAGAGGTTCTCAGTTCAGTGAGGCCCTGCTCTCCTGGTTCGAGTTTGCATCTCTGAAAATGGTTTCTCCTTCTGCCTCTGCATGGTCACCCTCGGTGTACCCCAACGCTCTATCCTTTGCCATCTCCTTTTTCTCATTTGCACTCTCCCTCTCGGTAACATCATCCACAGACATGTGGTCTACTTCCACATGTATGCAGATTATGCACAGACTACCTTTCCTCCTCTAGCCATGACCCCAGGTTCACCCATGTATAACTGCCTGCTTGTCAGACATCAAGACACCAACTTTCTGCAGCTGAATGTTGACGAGATGGAAGCAGCACTCCTTGGCTCCTGTCAACATCATCTCACCTGCAGTTCTGACCTCCTTAACCTCCCCAGTCTATCCTTCAGACTTGATGAACCTGTGCACAACCTAGGCATTGGGTTCAATCTCCAGTTATCTTCTCTACCCTACACCTGATCCATAACCAGGATGGCTTTGCTCCATCACATCGCCCACCTCCAACTAGCACCATGTATTCGTCACCTCCCGTCTCCAGTTTTCCAATACCCTCCTCGCTGGTTTCCCCAGCTCCACCATTTGTAAAATCCAGGTAATTCAAAATTCTGCTGCCAGTATCCTCACTCGCACCAAACTCCGCACCCACCTTCAACCCAATCCTTGCCAGGCTCCACTTGGATCCCTATTGCAGAATAAATTGATTTTCGAGATCCTTACACTCGCGTACAAATCATTTAATTCCCTGGCACATCAAAACCTCTCCATCCTCTAATCCCACTCCCCTATGCGTACCCCCCTTCACTCAGCTCGCTCTGGCCTCCTGTACATCCCTCCTCCTCTCCGCTCACCATCAGCGGTCGTGCTTTCAGCCATTTATCCTCAAGACTGGAACTTTACCACAATCTGCCTGTCCCCCATCCTTGTCCATCTTCAAATCACACCTGAAGACCCTTCTCTTTAACCATCCCTATGGTCACCTCCCTCTCACCCTGTGTGTTGGACGCTCGACTGATCCCACCCCCCACCCACCCCCCAAAAAAAATGTCTGCTTAAAAACAAATACAAAACTGTATGTTTTGAGTTTGAAAACAATGTACCTTCCCCTTCCCTGGTTTTGTTATCAGAAGATTGATGCTGATGAAGAGGGACCTTCAGGCCCATTGCTCTCATTCTTCCAGATGCATGCACACTATAAAGTAAGCACCACTACCGCTCATTCCTTAAATTCTATTAGCCGCACTTCAGTTGAATGTCCTGAGGGAGACTAAAATTAGAGATGTGCTTTTTTGGCCAATGTGGAAGGAATCATTCTGCAAAACAAATCCTCAGGACATTCTTACACAACCAGCACAATAAGGGCTCTGATAACATCTAATGTAATGAGAGGTATTAATGCTTCATTAAAATGTTAGGATAGGCATTGTGTCAGCTATCGTATAACCTGATGATCTGGTACAAAATGTCATAATGAATGACATTGATTGTACTTCGCTGGCACAAATCAGAGCCTGTGAGTCGATCAATGATGCGCTGGTATTCTTGCCTGGTTCTGTTGGCTTAATGTGCTAGGTACCTTGGCATCCAGCTAAACTCAGGCACCATCATATATGATCTCCTTCAAATCCTTTTACAAATGTTCATCTATTAGACTTTGCAATCCCCTCCAGCCCAATACTCCTCCCTATGTCCTCACCTTTTCTAACTCTGTTGCTCACTCCTCCATCCTTCAGCAAAGCGGCCTCATCTCTGGAATCTCGCCAAGAATCCCTTTGCTTTGCAACTCGTCTCCCTGCCTTCAAAATCCTCTTTTTAAAAACTTATCTTGATGTTTATTGCTTTGGTCAACCTCCTCAAATTCCCTTGGTTTCCTCCATGTCCATCTTTGAGATGGTCATCCTATGTGAAAGGTGCTGTTTAAGTAAAAGTTGCTGTTATAGACATGATGGTGACGTGTGCAACATGTTCGAGGAGATCGTTTCTTAATAGTTGTGAATCTGATCCAATAGTGCCATATTTTATTGAGGTCTGTTCTATCTTCCTTGTGGGGGAGGGAAGTAGAGTCTTTTTGGAACTGAGCTGGATGATGCCACTGTGATATCAGACTTGCCTGGCTCATTGGCAGGACATGGAGGTGCAAGCTGATCACTGGGAACAGAGATTCTTTCCACTTGGCTCCTGTTCATCCTACAAGCCAAATCCCTAATGAGTAGGGTGGTTCCAGCTGGATAAGCAGTGGGAAGCTTGCCAGACAGTGTTCTCAATCACAAAATTGGGGTTGAGCTGGTTAGCCTCCAGCATTATCCCAACACGTACTCTAGAGTTCCCAAGCTGCGGCTCTTGCCAACCTGTGCCTAATGCTCTCTGGAATTAACTAAGCAGAGAGTGTCCTAAGGATAGAGTGCATGTACCATTCCAGACAAAAGAAAATTAGCATGTATAGGTGGCATATAAATGTGGAAACCTGTCCGTTTAAGATACTCTTAAGCATAGTGATGAATTTCCCCTCATGTCAGACATCAGTGACCTCAGAGGGTTTCCTGCATATAACGTGCAAGCACACTTGTGCAGGAAGTGACTAAGGCAGAGACCTGACAAGTGTGGTGCACTGTCTAATTTTTTTGATCAGAGATGCTGCGTTATAACAGAAGACGCTAACCCGTGGTCTAAACCGAGCTGTATACGTTGTAGTAGCACTTCCTTTCTATTCCAGAGCTTTTTTTTAAAATCAGGCTCACAACGCTTTTAGATGTAATCTGTATACTAAATTATATTTCATATACCTTGTATATGATAACCAGATTGTGTTTTGTTTTGAATAATCCTGGGAAGAAAATGTGCATCATTTTAAAGAATAGACTGAAAATTGGCATTTATTCTCACTTTGGGACCAGATTTACAATGCTCGTCAGTGTATTTTAAAGCAGTATTTGGCAAACTTTCCTCTGATTTAGCTGTCCTTCACAGGGTAGATTAGTGTATAATGAATTCCAGATTTACAGTTTGTCTTCCTTCAGGGATGCTAGAGCCCACTGGTGTATTTTTATAGGATCTTTTAAGATTGCAAAACACCAGTGGGGCACTGAAGTGAATGGAATCTTTAAGAACTCTAGAAAGATGATTTGTTTCACATTTGCCGGACTTGCCTTTTGATTTTGTTTTTAATTATTTTTCCACAGGAAAGGGAATTCTGCCTGCCAAAGGCCCCAGAAATGGTGTCAGTAATTTATCTTGTGATGCAGCTTGTGTACAGTATATCTGTTTCTCACACTCTCTCTCTTTCTCTCTTGTGTGTCTCTCATGCCCACCGCTCCACCATTGGTGGCCACACTTTCAGCCACTACACCCCAAAACTCTGGAACACTCTTCCTCTGTCCCACCACATTGCCCTTTCCTTCCCCATCTTCAGGTTACCTTCCTCTTCGACCGTGCTTACGGTCACCTCCCCCGGCTCAGCGTGGTGCTCCACCACTGTCAAGCGCTCTGGGACGCTACCCTGTGTGAGGGGCGCTGTATAAATGCAAGTTCATATGGGAGAAATAGTAATCAATCAATCAAAAGATATTAAATAAAATGCAAAATACTGCAGATGCTGGAAATCTGAAACAAAACAGAAGTTGCTGGGAACACTCAGGAGGTTAGGCAGCATCTAGGGAGAAACGGAAGTGGGCCAACGTTTCAAGTCCTTGACCCTTCGTCAGAACCTCTCTGTTTTGTTCACAAATCAAAAGTTATTGATGTATTCTTATGGACTATGTGGGGAAGAGAGGGTAGACAAGTGTGAGATGATTATTTTTACATTCTAACTTTCATTGGTTAAATGCAATATGTCACTGAGTCCATTGTTTTAACCAGTGTGTTTGTTTTTAATGTATTGAAACATTTTTAACAGTTTAAATTGGGTTGAATGACGGGATGCAGCATATTAAATCTCATGCTGACTATGGAAATTGCAGGATTCAACACATTGATACTACTGGCTCTGTGATTTGGAATAAGCTAAAGGCACAATAGATCTTTGTGTCCCATGTAGTATATAAATCAGCACCTATCCATAAGATAGGATAGACACAAAGATCTATTGTGCTGCTGAGGGAGAAAAAGAGGCCAACATTGCAATGTGGAAATAGATGAATTTTCTGTAGTTTTTGCTTTAAAACTTCAGAGTTGAAAGTTCACGGAGCCCTGTGCTGGGTGTTACATAAAAACACAGGGACAGGTGGAGGCCCACAACAACAAATTGCATTTATATAGCGCCTTTCACATCAGGAAAACATCCCAAAGTGGAGTTCTGTAGCACATTGGTTAGAGCATTCGCCTCACAAGAGAGGACCTCGGTTTGATTCCTGGGCAGGGTTAAACCTTAAGCAAGTTTCCTTACTCCACACACCTGTTTACCAAGTAGTAAGTAGGAGCCCAGTTGTTAGTTAATTGGCAGATCGCTTTTACCGTTCAAAAAAGTGTAATTACAAAATATAATGCTAATTTGGTCACTCAATCCACAACTGTTTGTGGAACACTCATGTGTGCAATTGGCTGTTGCGGTTTGCCCACAAAATGCAGGGATTATTATTGTAGGATTAATAAAGTGCTGAGTGGATCGACTATTTTGTGGGTAAATGGGGCAGCCTATTTCCCACATTCAGACCATCAAGTCTGCTCATGGTGACAAATGCTATCTTTGACTAAAAAAGTGTATTAACTTCAAATGCTTTCACTGTAGTTCTTTTTAAAAAACGTGCAGAAACTTAAATCTTTGGTTTATGAAGATTTACGAAGATCAATTTTGGAATTCAACATGCAGTAGTTTAATTCTATGATACATGTTTGCTCTTTTACAATCACACTTTATGGTATGTTTTGATTGCTGCATCATTGACTTAATTTTTACTCTCCTTTGAATTGCCTTTTTCTATTATTGATGCGCTTTATCATTTTAGTTTTGAGAGCACTTGCGTGCACTCGTGCATGTGTGTGTTCCTTCCTCCTTTTGTAAATGCCCAGAAAAATCCAGCACTTTATTGTGCGACTACTTTCATCTGGGAGACAACAATAGCTTTTGTGAATATTAACAGTAGCTGGTAACTCAACGGAAGCTCATCAGTATTGTACCCATGTTTGTTTTAAAACAACCCCCCCCGCAATAAATTCAGCTGTAAATCAGTAAGGTCTTGAGTCTTGTTAATATGTGATATATTCTGTGATAAGTGGTTGAGCTGGATTTAATGAATGCAATCATGTTAGTGTTCCAGGAATTCATACACTGTATTCTAGTCAGGAACTTCTGCAGCAGCAAGTACTTAATAAGTATTGGCCATTTTCAAAGAGTAGCCTGTGGGAATATATTTTATCTTAGTTTTATTACTTGCTTGTTGTATTGTGTTTCTGAGTGAACTCGCTCACAACCTCCATATCTGTATCACGTTGTTCGGTATAAACAAACAGCTGCCTGATGTCCCTAAAGCAGTTAAAGGAATAATACATAGAACGCGGCTTTTCAGTTAGGTGCTCGTCAAAAAATCGTAATGCTTTGCGAAGGAAGGTACGCATTGCTGCTGTGAGTGGACTGCACTGGCTTTACATGATTGATAATGCGCAGCAGATAGAACGGGTGGCGGTCTGACTATGTGTTCTGGTTTTAAATTAAGTTGAACGGTCCTTTTTTGAAGGCAGCATGATGTCAACAATTGATGAACATGACTGGGTAATTTCTGTTTGTTTTTTCTCCTTGTGTCAGTTCATCAATAATATGGAGCAGTTTGCCCCTCCCCTCCCAACTGTCTGTAGAAATTGTCCACAATGATTACATCAGCATTGCTGTCAGAGATGTATGGATGCAAACCTTTTTTGAAGAATAGTTATTTGACTTAACCGTCGTTTCAAAAATCTGTATTTACAGCAAAAGCTGTCTGATGGTCACCTCAGGGACTGGCCCAGATTGGCTGTAATCCAGAGGTGGCTGATCAATAGAAGTAGAGTGTGTGATGATGTGATGCTTGTTTTTTTTTAGTTGACTTCTGGAATTTTTATCCACTGTGTTACTGAAAGGGCCATTATTGTTAACATTATTGTGCTTTATTGAAAATGCAAACATTTTTAGTATTACATTGAAAAAGCCAAAGCAGCCAACATTAATATTGGCACTCACCTGATGATTTATATTATGGAAATATTACTCAGTCGTAAGTAGCGTTACTGTATTTCAACATGTTAACATAAATGTTAGTCATTTTGCTGCATTACACCGTTCACCATTTAAACACTAGCATTACTGTAAGATTATTTACCAGTTTCATTGGTTTCAACGCTATTTGCTTTAGGGTTGACTGTCTCATGTTTGTTGTTGCAAGCCAATGTAGATCGATTTGTTTGCTGAGTTGATTGGAAAATCTTCCATGTTGAGTGCAATCTGTATCAATATGCGGCAGTACTCACAGAAAGTGCAGTATTCTGGCAGCTTCTTTCACCAGTTCCAACAACGTGCATTGTATCTGCTATCTCGGGGGCACTGTCATCCTCAACATCAACCAGGAATCCCCGAAGCATTTGTTAATGGTGCTGTTCCAATCATCCCATGCGGACTTAATCTAGTGAATGGATGTAAGGATCGAAATGTGCTTGGAGATCTGACAACATGCCAGTTGTCAATCTTGGAAAGCTTCGAGTTCAGCAAGAGCTTTCTGTAGCTGACTCTCACACATTTCATTACATTGATCAAAGGACTTGAATTTTAAAGTTGTGTTGGCTGGGCAGAATTGTGTATGACTTCAAAGTTTAAATGCTTCTGTTGCGGAGTGATAACAAGCATCATCACCAAAGAGAACTGGCATTTCTGTCTTACCTTTTTTTTAACCAAACTCCTTGAAGCATTCAGTATAAATTACTTAGGGAAAGCTTCTTTGGAGGCAGGTTTTTGAAGTGGAAAAGATTGCTCTATTTTCTAATTAGAATTGGTCTCTTTCATCCACATTAATCGCATCACATGGGTCACAAACACTAACTATTGTTAGGAATTTCTCTTATTTCAGACATCCTTTGCTACATCTGCACTCATCAGTCAGTGCACGGAGCAATGATAGGAAGATTCTTGAAAGAATACAACCAGTCATTAGAAGTGTTGAATTGAAATGAGATATTTAAAGCTATTGACCAATATCCTAGTGTTAGGAGGGTTTTAGGAAGGGAGCGAGGAAGCAAGCAAAATGGCTTCCAAGGATAATTTCAGGAGGATTGGCATGATGGTGGCTGAAAGCTCACCCATCGATGGTGGAACATTAGGAATGGAGTGAATCGTAAACATGTCAGAAGAGTGAAAGGTATCGGCTCATTGGAACTGAAGACCAAGGAAAGGATATTGAACTTGATGATCTGAGATATATTCAGTGGTACTTGGTGAGAATTAGAACAATAATTGTGCAAGGTTCTGGACTGAGTGCAAATAATGAGTACACGAATGAGCACTTACAGAGAATAATTCCTCTTAGGTATCATTCAAGATGAAGATTTTTTCAACAGTAGTTGAGACTACCACTTTGTAGAACTGACCATAAGTATAGATTCAGGAGGGAATTGGAAGGAAATGTCAGCAATGTGGGGGTGGGTTACTATTTAATATACAAAATTGTTTCACTGTTGGAATTGTAAAATGGTTCACATGTTGGTTGCAAGTCCTAGCAATTTAAAAACCATGATAATTACTTTATATGGCTGTGGCATGCCTTGTTTTGTTGAATTATTCAGGATACTTGGCTGACAACTGTGAGATGTGATAAAATACCTCCTTCACTGAGGCCAACTGCATAACCTGTGGATGACGAAGTTGTAAATAAATTACGGTTTGCACGTAAAAAACAGAGATGAATTGTACCATAGCAATTTCCGCAGCACTCCATGCCATATGTATACCGCTGTATTTATGACCTCACATGTGGGAATAAGAATCTCCACATGTATCAAGGCACATGTGGTATAAATATTACATTTTGATCTGTTAGCCACATAAGTGTGCTTGGACATATCTTTTATTTAATTGCCAATTACATAGAGATTAATCCACATCATGCCTTTCATCAGGGAAGTTAACTAAAAGACACGTATGATCATTTGTATGATGTGAAAACTGGGCAGTATCCTAAGCACAACATTTTTAAAATTCCTCCCCCTCCACCTCACTGTAAGTGAACTTCTCATTGAAAATGATTTCTTAAGACTTAACACTTTGCACTTGTGCAGCACCTTTCACGTAGCACAGTGATGGCCAACCGGTGGTCCGTGGGCCGAAAGTGGCCCACGGGGCTGTCAAAAAGTGGCCCCCGGAACATTCACACAAGTCTAGGTAAATCCGTGTTCAATCGGTAGTTTGTTTTCAGTTTTTTTTGATTGAATAATCCAAAAATATTCAATCAGGAAAATGTATTTTGTTGGCCGACCATAAAGGTTGGCCACCACTGATATAGGAGAATGCTTCAAAGTGCTTCACAAAGACTGAGTGGAGCCTGAGATGATGGTAGGTGGGGGAGGAAGGAGAAAGGTAGCCAAAGGGTGGGAGGTTGAGGGATTTGGACAGAAAGTCTCCAAGTGCCTGATAACTCAAGTCCTGTAGCTTCATGGCTAGAGCACTCGCCTCGCAAGTGAGAGCACCTGGGTTCGATTCCCGTGCACGCTGAATAGTTAGGCAAGATTACTTACTCCACATACCTCTGTTTACCTAGCAGCAAGTAGGAACCCAATTGTTAGTCGATTGGAGGATCGCTATTCTGGGCTTGATAATCCCTTCAAAAATAAATTAATAATAATAATGTGTTTACTCAATCCACTCCTTTATGCAATTGGCTACCGCATTTCACAAAATATACAACAACTTGCACTTATTTTGCACCCTCAGTGACAGGGTAGCATCTCAGTGACAGAGTCCGACTCTAAGCTGGGGGGTGTGGGGGGGAGAAATGACTGTAAGCATGGTTGAAAAGGAAGGTTTTCAGGTGGGACATGAAAAAGGGGAGAGGGGGCGGAGGGATTGAGCAGAGGTTCCAGAGTTTCAGGGCGTAGTGGCTGAATGCGTGACCTCCAATGGTGGAGTGGAAGGCGTGAGTCACGAGCAGAAAGCCAGTGCCAATCGAGTGGAGGCACCAGGTGGTGGATTGGGCAGTGAGGTTGTCGAAGATGTTGGGAGGTGCCAGGGAATGAAGGAGTTTGAACACGAGTGTGAGGATCCTGACGTCGATCCATTCGGTGATGGGAGCCAGTGGAGTGGCTCTCCATCACAGTCAATTCACTTTACAGTATATTCTTAAAAGTTAAAAATTATTATAATAATAATAATAATCCTTGCATTTGATATAGCGCTTTTCACGTCAGGAGGAGGTCCCAAAGCGCTTCACAGAACACACTGTAAAGTGAACTGACTATATTTGTGGGCGAACGCGGCAGCCAATTGCGCACAGCAATGTCCCACAACAGCCCGTAGATTGAAAATGACCAATTTATTATTGTTTTTGGTTTTGGAGGGATTATTATTAGGAGTAAGGAAACTTGCCCAAGGTTTCGCTCTGACCTGGAATTGAATTCAGGTCTCTCGCTTGCAAAGCGAGTGCTCTAACCACTGAGCTACAGGACTCCACTCCATAATAATAATGCAGGAGTCCTGTAGCTCAGTGGTTAGAGCGCTCTTGCCTCGCAGGCGAGAGAGCTGGGTTTGATTCCCAGCAGGGAAAAACCTTGGGCAAGTTTCCTTACTCCGCACGCCTGATAATAATCCCTCAAGAAAAAAANCATTAATAAATTGGTCATTTTAATCCACTGTTTGTGGGACGCTGCTGTGTGCAATTGGCTGCTGCGTTTTGCCCACAAATATGCAGTTAATTCACTTCACAGTATATTCTGTGAAGCACTTTGAGACGTCAAGAAGACTTGAAAAGCGCTATATCAAATGCAGGATTATTATTGTTATTATAATTTGCCCACTGGTGGTAGGGCAGAGAACATGACACAATGGTGGAGAAGGTGTGGAAGTAGGACTGCAGATTGGTGATTGAAGCTGTAAACCACTGAGTTAAATGTTCTTAACTAGCTCTTTGCACTTCCCTAAAAGGTGTTTTAAGGAACTATTTCTGAGCAGAACCCAAACTGTTTTGCACCACCTGCACTTGTATGTAAGAAAATGGATTCTGCATATTTCAAAATGAGCATCCTAATATATATGAAAATTCTTCTGATTTGTATTATACCCAAGATATAAGAACAGAGGTAGTGGTTATATATCTGATATATCCATCTCTTTTTGGATGCTAAATAATAATGAAGAATCCACAGAATGTTGTTAAATGGCTTAGGGAATGCTTCGAATATCTAATAGTTGATAATAATTTAGTGATTCCAAGAGTGGCTCTAAACCAGTTTTAATAATCATAATCTTTACATTTGATAATAGTACCTTTCATGTCAGGAGGATGTCTCAAAGCACTTTCTAAGATGTCATGTGCAGTGATGGTGTATTTTGTAGATGAATTTGCAGCACCCAATTTGCATGTAGCAATATCCTACAAACCACTATAAAGTGAACGACCAATTTTATTTGGTTATTTCATGCACACCTTTGATTCAGATTTAATCTTTTTAAGGTAACTTGTACAACACGGACCTGCCAGTTACTTCTGTGGTCAACTCCAGTCCCTGCTTCTTTAAGACATCACTGACGTGCTTATCTGATCAAAGGACCTTTCAGAAACCTGACAAAACAGTCAGCTCTGATACAGTTTAACCCTTGGTTGACTGAAGGAAGAAACCAGGACTTAACAAAATATACAATATGCTCTGTTATTTTATTCATTTGAGTTTATAAAATTAATGGATATACACACGGCATCGGTAGTATTTTTCATGTATTTCACAATCAAAATCGGAATTAATTGAGACGTAAAAAAATAAGTGAAATCTTACCGTCACTATAATTATAGAGCTGCGTTCCTAGAGTCGAGGCCACAACTCTTAATACAAAGAGGTTATACAGCATACAATTAAGATGAGGTAATGCAATATATAGCTGGACTCTATCTCTGGTATCAGGTCAGAGGTGTCGGGAGTTTTAGCTATTAAGTTAAAGAGCGAGTCCAAACAAGGAACTTGTTTTGCACTCTGCTCCATACAAAATCGACCTTATGGATCAGCATATTAACTCAGAGGGCAAGCAATATGACCTTTGATACAGATGATCCACTGTGTCACATTCCTCAGGTGTTAAACACATGGTCTTTCACCTCTTCCTTTTGGTTCCTTAGGAGTCTCTTTGGATCTCTGTCTTGGATCTCCATTCACTATCTTTGTCCTTTATTGGTTTTCAGTTAGTTTTACTTTGTCTTGGATACTAATGAAGTGGATACTGTAGGCTGATCATTTCATTTAATTGTTTATCAGTTCATGCTCTTTGTCTATCAGTTCATGACTGACCAAAAAGTAAAAAAACAAAGCACATGTGAATTTACCTGTTGAAAATGTGTCTTCATCATACATTAACAAATCTTTAACTACCGGCCCATCTCTAACCTCCCTTTTCTAACGCAAGTCCTTGAAAAAGTCGTTGCTTCCCAGCTTCACTCATTCCTCTCCTACCACTCCCTTCACGAGCCCCTCCAATTGGGTTTCCATGCTGCTCACAGCTTGGAAACTGCTCTAGTCAAGGTGACAAACAACATTTTGTCCATCTGTGATCAGGGCTCCCTCTGCCGCCTCATCTGCTTGACCTCTCTGCTGCCTTCGATACCGTGGACCACTCCATCCTCCTCCACCACCTCTCCTCTAACCTCAACCTTCAAGGTTCTGTCATTGAATGGTTCAGGTCTTATCTCTCACACCACCTTCAATTTGTCTCCTCCAAAGGTTTCTCTTCCAGCCCCCGCACAGTCTTGTGTGATGTTCCTCAGGACTCTGTCCTCGGTCCCCTCCTCTTCAATCTCTACATGCTCCCCCTTGGTGACATCATCCGCAGACATGGGGTCAACTTCCACATCGACGCGGATGACACCCAACTCTACTTCCCTGTCTCCACCCTCGATTCCAGGACAACTGACGTCCTGACAGACTGTCAAGACATTAAGTCCTGGATGAGAGCCAGCTTTCTGCAGCTGAATGTCAGCGAGACTGAGGCTCTCCTGATTGGCTCGTGCCAGCGCCTCCGCACCTCAGGCATTGTCAGCATCAGGATCCACGGTTCCACTACAGCTCGTGTCCTCTCCTGCGCCAGTTTCTGTGACCCCATCACCCCCACCCTCGCCAGCTCCACTGGCTCCCCATCCCTCAGAGGGTAGAATTCAAAATCCTCGTCCTCACTTTCAAGGCCCTCCATGGCTTTGCCCCCTCCTACATCTCTGACCTGATGACCCCCTATCAACCTCTCCGCTCCCTCCGCTCAGCAGACTCTGGCCTATTCCATGTCTCCTACCCGACCCACCCTACCATCGGTGGCCAGGCTTTCAGCCTCTCTGCCCCACTCTTTGGAACTCCATCGCACCATCCCTTTGCCTTGCTCCCTCTCTTGCCTCCTTTAAGACACGACTCAAGACCCTCCTTTTTGACTGTGCTTCAGCCACACTGTTTAGCGCCTTGGGACATCCTCCCGATTTGAAAGGCGCTTTACAAATGTAATTTTGTTATTGTTGTTTCGCTGTTCAACTTTAATGTCATTGTGTAAATGTAGCCCAGCGAGCTGCCCAAATGTTTGTGTGTGTGTGTGTGTGTGTGTGAGTGTGTATGCTGACTTTCTTATTAAAAAGCTGTTGCAGCACTTCTGTGAAGCAGAGGAGTGCTCAAGAACTAAATGTATTCTTTTATTCAGTGTAAATCAAAGATGCCTTTGGACAACAAACTAGTTAGATCAGGATTCATAAGACTCGTGGCACATTCCACCCTGTGGAATCTCGCATGTTCTAAGTCTGGTGTCAAAGTACCAGCTAGTTTGCACAAACCAAGTTCTGCAATTGTGCTGCATTTTCTTTCCTTAGGCCACCTGCTGGATTTTTAAAGTGCTTCAATTCTATTAGTGTGTACAGTTAGAAAAAGTTTATATCGCCACTTTAGTTTTATGCCCCCCACACCCCCCAAATGATATATCACATCCCTACTTTGCTTGTGCAAGTGCTTTGAGATCCTCTTTGGTGGTCTCGGTAGGCGATTCCTGAGAAAGATTGTTAATAGACTGACTACACAAAAGCCATATTGTTTGCAAAAATTACATAAAATTGCACTGTGAACTTTTACCATCCATGTACAATTGGCCTGTCTGTCCTGCAGGTTGTTTACAACAAGAACTATTCTAGTTCCTAAGTCAATGTTCAGATTTGTGACTGTGTCAAGATCACCTAAGCACCAGGTCTTACACACAAACGTTATAGACTGTTTACGTCTTTCTCCAAGACACTGTCCCGCTATATAAATGCTGCTCCTATGTGAGAGTCAGTTTGCTCTTCATGCGGTAACTGTGATGGCTTTCAGTGCCTTGGGACATCCTCCTGATGTGAAAGGCACTATACAAATGTAACTTGTTGTTTAGTGCACATCACAACTGGAATCAGATTATGGGATTGAGTATTGTAGAAGCATTGTCTGGAAAAATGTATTCCTTATACTGTTTTTTGTAAGCAACAACTAGCATTGAGATGGTGCTCTTTATACACGTGTCATCTCAGAGTGCTTAAACACTACATCATTCCTGATGAGCTCAACAACAATAAGATTACATTTGTATGGTGCCTTTCACGTCGGGAGGACGTCCCAAGAGCTCAGTGCTTGAATGAGCCAACTAATGAGCCAAAGAGCCAACTTCTCTTTGACCGTGCCTTCAGCTCCCCTCTCGACTCTCTTCCTCCTCCTCGCTCCCTCCCTTCCCTCCCCTCACCCTGACCATTTCCCCCCTCCTCTCTCCCTCCCTTCCCTCCCCTCACCCTGACCATTTCCCCCCTGCTCGGGTCATGACCCAACTGTGCAGCGCCTTGGGACGTCCTCCTGACGTGAAAGGCGCTCTATAAATGGAATCTTGTTGTTGTTGTAATATGTTACTGGTCTTTACAGACCAGGAAAGTACCAGGTCCCATCTGTGGAATGTGGTGAGTAGCAGATCTCAGTTGGGACAAAAAAATGTCCATGTGTAGGTGGCATACATATTGTATTTGGAACTCCATCTGGTTTGGATATTCTCAAGAATGGCGATGAGTTTCCACAAGTATCAGACACCCGGCTGACAAAAAAAAGATCAGTTGGAAGAAGTTGGGTGAAATTCAGCCTTACTGCCCCCTGGGTAAGGAAGGGTGGGAAAATTAACCATGGCTGCTTCTCCTGATCATTGTCCAGTTACAACAACAACAAAATTACATTTGTATAGTGCCTTTCATGTTGGGAGGACATATCCTACCATTGGCAGCCGGGCTTTCAGCTTCTTTGCCCCCACCCTCTGGAACTCCATCCCACAATCCCTTTGCCTTGCTCCCTCCCTTGCCTCATTCAAGGCATGACTCAAGACCCTTCTTTTCGACCGTGCCTTCAAATGCCCTCGTACCTCTCTGCCTTCCCTCATCCCAGCCCTGCCCCCCACACTCTGGTCCTGATCCCTGACTGTTCAGCACCCTGGGACGTCCTCCCGATGTGAAAGGCTCTTTAAAAATGTAATGTTGTTATTGTTGTGTCCGCTCACGAAGTATACAGTCAATCCACTTTACAATATATTCAGTGAAGCGCTTTGATACATCTCAATGACATAAGGTGCTATATCAAATGCAAGGATTATTATTATTTGCTTTCCAGCACTCCATCTCCCCCCCGGTGCTGGAACCTCTGTCATGAGAGCACACAACTATAAATACACTCTTCTATTCTAGCCTGAGGGCGTAGCGAATATTTCTGTGAATTGAAAATGTGTTTGGTAATAATGCTTTATTGTACTCTTAGCATATTCAAGGCTAAAGAAAAATTGTTGCTGCACCTTCATGAATAATGGACAGTACTACAATATTTTTTTTACAAAAAGGGAAACTAAAGCACTGCATTAAACTCTGAAAGGAGTGTTAGTGAAACAGAAGATCTCAGTGTTGTTTTGCAAAGCAGCTGTCAGCTTGTAGCCTCCGGCAATATTCAAATGAAAATTTTCTTTCCAGAAACCACATGTCTGCCACTGTGGTGCTAGTGTTGTAATGTGTTTCTAATGCCTGATTGCAGTTCTGGTTCTCCTGGAGCTGAACTATAGGCAATTTTTGATGTGCACAAATGCGTGGCCTTTGTCTCCATTTTGGCCTCTTCGGCATCTACTTGGTATTATCCTAGTTCTGTCAGGATGGCAGCCAGTTTGCACACACCAAGGTCCTGCTCACAGCCTTGAAGTGAAAAAACTATTTTGTTTAGATAACTGTTGGCCAGAACACACTGAGAGAAACTCCCTTCTCTTTTCAAATAGTGTTTTTTTTAATTTTTAATGTTAGCTGTTCAAGGTAGATCCTTTTCATGGAGTCCTGTAACTCAGTGGTTAGAGCACTCATTTCACTTTGTTTGATTCCCGGCAGAGCGAAATGTTGAGCAAGTTTCATTACTCTACACGCCTCCGTTTACCTAGCAGTAACCAGGAATCTGGTTGTTAGTCGATTGGCGGATCGCTTTTCCAGGGGTGATAATCCCTTCAAAACATTTTTTTTATAAATAATAAATTGGTCAATCAGTCCTTGACTGTTTGTGGGACACAGCTGTGGGACGCAATTGGCTGTCGTGTTTCGCCCACAAAATATGCAGTCAATTCACTTTATAGTATATTCTGTGAAGAGCTATGAGACGTCTCAAAGATGTGATAAGGCGCTATATGAAAAGCTAGGATTATTATAGATAGGATCTCTGTTTAACGTCTCATTTGAAGATTGGCACCTTGACACTGCAGGGCTTCCCCCAGTACTACACTAGAGCGATGGCACCTCAGTGCTGACTGAGAACCAGTCTGATGTGTTCCAGACGATAACAGTGCAACATGTGCTTAGTCTACTTATAGAAGAATGTCGGATTTATGTGTAAATACGAAGCCTATTGTTTGTGTGAAATCTGGTGAATTTCAAACTCCATCTGGCCTGAATCTACCCTCACTTCATGTCCAAGAAGCTGACTGATTCAGTGACGTATGGATAAATAGCCTGAGGATTGATAATTAAATCTTCTGTCTTTTTCTAAAATGGCTATAAATCTTGTTTGCTCATGGCTAACTTGCCCTCCGCCCACCCATTTTATTCCCATACATATTTCGTCTGCTGTGAGAGGACTGAATGAAGAAAAATAAGGTGCCAAAAACACACACAATATTGACTAATGGTGTAGTGATATATTTCTTTAGTTTCTTCAGCTGGTTGCTGAATTGCAATGAAGGTTGGGAGGGAAAGAGAGAAGGAGAGAGATGTATTATGTTGGTTGAAAGCCATTGGCAGGAGTAAAAGCTACTTTTTCTTACCTAATTGGTCTTGGAAGATATTTTCATAACCTCGCAGGAACACTGATGTCCAATTTGTGTGTGATTGCAACAGTACTATGCAACATATCAATGCCATGTTACCCGATACTGAACATGTCTGTTTAAGGGAGAAGTCGGTGCACAGACTGACAACAAAAATGAAACTTTAGTACCCCTGGAACTCAAGTAGTTTCTGCTGATTGTAAGCCTTGTTCATATTATAAACACATTGGATCAATTTGAACTGTCACCACAGTTTAAGAATCTAATAATCCTTGCATTTAGTATATCGTCATTCACGTTGGCAGGATGTCCCGAAGCTTTACACAGGATGTACTGTAAAGTGCAGTCACTTATTCCATTCAGTATGGCACATTTCCCAGAAATTAGAAACCCAAATTGGTTATATGTGACTATCTTCATCTATCTCACAGGAAACGTTGCAGGCATCTTAAATTAATATCAAAATCTCCTCTTATATGAGTGCATGAATGTATTCAATGTGTTTTCTGCAGTAATGCTCCTAAGTGTATATTCACTTTTTTTNGGTTGCTGTTCTGTTTCAGTTTGACCACATCTTGTACCCTCCATCCTTTCCATTTCGGAAATCCAGCAATCCTGAACTCTCTTGCGGTGCAAGCAAGGCCTTCTTCAAATTTAAAAGACAGCTAAGCGAAGAGGGGAAAAACTTAAGACGAGGCAGCCTTGGTGGAGCTTTAACTGGTATGTAAAAATAGCTTTCATTCTTTAAAGTTCAGTAGTCATTTCAAAATATTTTAAGTAATGATTTTGTTTTTCGGTATTGACTTTTGCAGAAGAATTTAAAAACATTTTCTGTATGTTCATATTTGTAATATGCCATTCATATTATTGAAAAATCAATCACAATGATTTACTGAAGTACGTGGACAGCTCATACCTCCATTTTATTTTTGTAACAGCATGATGCATTGCTTTGCCTGTTTCCTATCAGATTTAATAAACATTTTCTTCGCTTAATTTTTTCAATCACTTTAGCACAATAATTGAATCAAATAATATTTCTATTTGATACAGTGTTTTAGCATGTCAAATGAATAAATTCTTGAATTTCGCACATGAATAAATTTGGCCCATTCTCTTTGTTGTGGAAATTACTTAGTTGATTAACTCAACATTAAATCTGAACCGGATTTAATATTGAGTCTCACACAAACATATAAATGTGCCCCATTCTCTTTGTTGTGGAAAATAATCAATTAACTCTTATTAATTCTGAATCAGGTTTAATATTGAGTTTCACAGAAATACATAAATTGCCCTATTTTCTTTGTTTCCCAATTGGAATGATATCTAACAATCCTGAGGGAAATTGATAATGCCTCATTGATCACCTCCCACTGTCATTTTCCATAAGTCTGTAGATACAGGGGTTGCCCCAGATGACTGGAGAGTGGCAAGTGCCACTCCTTTGTTTAACAAAGGGAAGAGTCAGGGAACTATAGTTGAGTGAGACTCATACTAGTTGTAGGGAAGCTGCAGAGGTCATAATAAGCATTGTTTTTGTGGAACAATTAGAAGAGATGGAAGTAGTGATGGATTCCTAGCCTGGTTTTGTAAAGGGAAGTTCTAAGTCATTTAATTGAATTCTTTGAAGGGATAACAAACTGGATAGCAGACGTGCAGTAAATATTACGCAAAATATTGTTGCTGGAAATCTGAAACAAAAACGGAGATCGCTGGGAACACTTAGCAGGTCAGGCAGCATCTATGGAGAAAGGAAAATGGGTCAATGTTTTGGGTCCACGACCCTTCGTCAAAACAAAGCGTCAAGGACCCGAAACGTTGACCCACTTACCTTTCTCCATAGATGCTGCTTGACCTGCAGTAAATATTATTTGTTTGCATTTTAAGTAAGTGTTCAATACAGTAATAGAATGTGGCCAGAATCAAGTTTGTAAAATTGTTCTATATATATGTAAAACAAGCAACCAATATGTAACAAAACTAAGTTCTATACTGGATTTTGCTTAGGATATAAGATCATAGATAACGCATGTATATCTAATATATAATAATAATATTCTTTGCATTTGATATAGCGCTTTTCACGCCTTCTAGACGTCTCAAAGGCTTTACAGAATATGCTGTAAAGTGAATTGACCATATATTTGTGGGTGAAACCCCCACTTCTTTTGGATGCCAAAATTGAATAAGAATGTAGTTGAATAGTTTCAGGAGATCTTTTGTACAGCTAAGCGTTTATATTAATTTAGTGATGCCTACAGTGTCTCTAAACCAATTTACCCAATATTCCCAGTTCAGATTTAATATTGAGTTAATCAATTAAGTAATTTCTTCAAACAAGCTTGTAACTGGTTCAACTGTTCAATGGGATGCCAATTTTGAAGATGATAGCACTCTATTAATTTATGAAGCATTATCAATGACCTGTCTTTATCTCAACATGAGGAGACTGAAATGTTTTTGCTACGTTAAGCAAATGTCGTGTTCCAAAAACTTAGGTCAAATTAAAGGGCATGAACTAAAAAAAAATAGTAGCTTTTTTTTCCTACAGGAAGAATGAATTAAAATAGACAGTTGTGTGACCCATTTATTGTTTTTAAAAAAAATCTTACCAAAGAATGTACAGAGCAGTTGAACACATGCCACCCCCTGCTGGGAGTGTGTTGATCCAAAAATGTTGACCTATTGGGAATAAATTTATGTTCACAATAGCTCTGTTGATGGAAGATTACTTGGAAAAGTAGTGGGAATATGTTTTTCTGATTTTGCTTGGGTTGAGATAAAGGAATATAATGTTCTTGAATCATTTTAAGAATGTGTACACAAAAGAACACTGCAAACAATAAGATGGTTGTACGATTATACTTGTAAATTGTTCAACTATTGGAAGAAACTTTGGTGGTGAGATTGTTTATTTACATTGGTTTGTTCCAGTTATTCTAAATGTTTGGGCCAACTTATTCCTCTGGTTTTATTCTCTCAAAAGCCTTGCCCATCCTACCTCTGCGACCTTCTGTGACCTATTCCCCTGATTGCTCCTCTGACCAACAAACACTGCTGTACTTCATGTTCCCTACCAATCTGCCCCACCATCAGTGGGAAACTTTCAGTTATCTTTGCCTCTGCTCTAAAACTCCTTCTTTCCCCTTCCTTCTCTGCCTTCAAAACTCACCTTAAGCCACATCTCTTCAACCGTGCTTTTGGCCACCTTTGCCCTCCCACTTTTTTTGACTCCCGGTCAACTATGTGAAGCACGTTTGAGATGTCAAAATTTTGTTTTACCCAGATTTGGCATTTCCTGAGAGAATTTTTTTCGTAGGATTCTCAGTTCTATTATGTATTATCTATTCCTGACATCCAACTTATGATTTAAATAATAATAAATGTGGTGAGCGTTTTCACAGAAAGTTTCATTGTAATTAGGATAACAGGCTACATTATGTGGGGGGACTTAATTTATAATGAATGTCATTCAGAATTCCTGTTTGCATAAAAGTTTTTATCTTCTTTGAATTTTTTGGAGTGAGACTGTGCTTTATCTGTAACACCAGCTGGGGTCTCTAGAAGTGGAATTCCCTTGTGGTGGTTGTGCTTCCCGGTAAGCATAGTCTTTCCTTCTCGCGTGAAGCAATTTGTTCCCTACATTCACAATAGACCAGTTTTTTATCACACAGAAACATCTTCTTCGGCTGCTATCAACTGTCCATTTGGGTCAGAGGGATCCATGTCCATTTCTGACCAGGCTATCTCAGATCATTTCTTCTTCTCCCTTACCACAAAATATCCTTCTTTCTACTGCTAAGACCATCATCATGTTGTTCCACCCTTGGAGAAAACTCTCTAATTCCCTCAAGTCTTCTGAACTCCTTCCCCCCTATCCCTCCACTCGTCATGACCTCAATGTGCCTGTTGAGCTGATAAACAACTACCTCACCGTTTGCACTCCTGTTGAAACCTGAATTGTTTCCTATCATCACAAATTCCTCAGGTATAATAGTCATCTTCAAACATAAAATTCAATAGCCTGTACATTGGAGCACATATAGCTCAAATCTGATGTAGTTGGACCACACTAAAACTTACCATCTTCCCTCTCCATAGCCAAATCCTCCTTAGAAATAACTCTGGGCTTCTTTTCTCCCAACACCAACCATGTGCTTTGCCCAACATCCTCACCTCAAACACCAAATGTGTGGAGGTTATGGACTTCCTGGTCTCTACAATCAAAGCCAGCTACTCTGCTATCTCTGCTATCTCTGCTTCCTCCATATCCCCCATCCCTCCTCTCAGCTTTTGCATCAAAACCCACTATTGCCACCCACACTCACTGGTTCCACTGCTCCCTATTCCTCAGCGAATCAACTTTAAGATTCTCATCCTTATCTTTAAATACTTCAGTTCTCTCTCCCAGCTCCCACTGCCACTCAGGCTTTGGAAAGTGCTTTGAGATACTCCCCCTCCTACATGAAATATAAGTACAAATTATTGTTGTTGAGGGATCACTGAAGGGTACAAAGAGGGAGGTTGGGGGTGGGGCGTAGCTACTGAAGACTTGGCCACCAATGGTGGGGCTGGGATATTGACAGCAGACCCAATTTTGATGAGCGGAAGGATGGGGTAGGGGAAAATCACAGAGACTGATAGGGAAGTGCTAGGGCATGAAGGGATTTATAGGTAAGAGACACAGAGGAGCATGTAAATAAGGTGGATTGTTGTAATGCTAACACATTTTACTCATTGCATACGCTCTAGGAAATGTTTCAACATTGCTACAAAACAATGTAAAAAGTAAAATGTCTATTTCTGAGTATTTGTTAGAGAATAAAAATGACTTCAGCATAATGATTAGATGCTGATCACAGACAGGAGGCATTCCTGATGCCTTCTAGATGTCTACATTACAACTTGGAAAAAAACAGAATACACAATATAACCCAGTAATGATAAACCTTTCAATAAGGCAGCCCATTGAGTTGCTGTGCAACTCTGCTGTGCGACATATTGGTAGAAAGCAGACTGGTGCCTGTGGTTTTTGGTCTGGTGATTTACTAATCTCTGATATGAGGTGTTGAGAGGGGAACTAATTGGAGGCCATTTCTCTGGTAACTTAACTGCTTATATATCACCCTCGGTACAGTGATTGATATCTAGACCTGTGGTTATATGCCGTTGAGTAATTGAAAAGCTATCATGAATGTAGGAGAGCGGGAACTAGAGAGGTGATTGTAGGATGATGAAACTACATGCTAAATGTACTTTGAGGAGTAGCTATTTAGATTACATTTATGGAATAAACCGTCACCAAGCACAATGTGAATTCAGGTGAACAATTTCTTAAACTAGATTTTTGATTCAATTGAAAGTAAGTGGGTGTATTGAGCTGAGAGAGAAAAATGTTTTCTACTCGCCCTGAACGCAAGACTAAATGAGGCAACACTGGAGGCACAGAATAGCCTTTTGTAGTTCCCCCACGCCTGTCTTTCTTTCTTATGATCACAAACTAAGAGGATTATAATAATAATCCTTGCATTTGATATAGCGCTTTTCACGTTGGGAGGACGTCCCAAAGTGCTTCACAGAACACACTGTAAAGTGAATTGACTGTATATTTGTGGGTGAACGCGGCTGCTAATTGCGCACAGCAATATCCCGCAAACAGTCGTAGATTGAAAATGACCAATTTTATTATTGTTTTTGGTTTTGGAGGGATTATTATTAGGTGTGTGGAGTAAGGAAACTTGCCCAAGGTTTTGCCCTGCCTGGAATTGAACTCAGGTCTCTTACTTGCAAAGTGAGTGCTCTAATCAGAATGGTCTCTAGTCAACTGACAGATAGTGAGGACTTGCATTGACTGAAAACAGCATAATCTAGCAGCTCAAGGAGCTTAACACTTAAGATGGTCATGTTCAAAATATGAAGGTATCACCCAGGTTAGAAGTATGACTTTGACAAGGAACAAATCTTCAAGAATGTCAGGTCGTATCACTCAGAAATGAGCACAAATAGCATTTTGTGGCATTGTGACAGATTATAACATTGCAGCAACAGAGAATGCATACGAATAGCTGAACTATTTGCAAGGTTTGATTGTGCAGAAGCATGGGCAGAATCGGTTAGGCTTAGAGATACACGATCATTGTCTAGGGAAAAATGATCGGAATACATTAGATACTTGATCGTTATCTAGACAGAAAATTCAACCTTAAAAGAGACTCCAAAGAACTGCCAGAGTGCAACAATTCTTAAATGTGTAGTGCAAGAGGTTACAAGACGCCAGGTACTTTGTCTGATGTTGCTGTCAATGGTAAAAAGATGTGCTGCTGATTTGCTCCATATATATTCTGTGCTCAGAGCATCTCTTGCTGAGGAACAGCTGTAAATAAGATCCCGAGCAGTCACTCTGAAAGTGCTGGACAGTCAATGTACTCAACGACAGATTGTCCTGAGCTTCTTGAGTCTAACTGTTCTCTGAACCAATGTAAAAGAAAATGAGCCACTTCCATTCCACTGAAAACAGCTGTTTGAGCAGTCTATTGTCAAGGTTGTGCACTCACCCCAAGTTTGTAAGGATGTTGCTAGTTTTTCCTAGGATGGAGCATTGACAAGTGAGTTATAGTAATGGCGATGATACCAGGAGAGACAGAAAGGGGGCTAATGGCGCTGTCTCTCTGGTAGCTGTAATTACACACGTGTATTTTTACTTACTTTTTTCAAAGGCTTTTGTCAGACCTTTTATCATGCGTAATAATTTTATGACTAAGAATATTCCTCCCGTTATTCAAAAGATATTGAAATACAGGGTCCGATGCTGACACTAGCTGCTGTTGAACTATTATTTTTTTTCAAATTGCAGGAAAATACCTTCTGCCACCTGCTTCTGCACAGCTATCATGGCAACAAACGGTGGAAACATCAAACCTTGTTCGAATGCGCAGCCAGATGCTGGGGCAGTCAGCTCCTTCTCTGTCTGCCAGTCTGGTGAGTGCTTTTTGTGTACAGAGGAAACCTGTGTAGTACATGTAATACATTTTTTTTAAAAAAAAGAAAAATTCCATTCTGATAATTTTTTTTGTGTGGGGGGGTGGGAGGTGGAGGGAGTAGAGGGGAAAAGTTACAAAATAACTGTGATACTGATGTTGTGTTAATTACCCACAATTATATTTGTTTGATTTTTTTCCCCTTTCTCCCCCACCGCATGAATCTGTATTTACATGAATTGAAGTATCAAAGCCCTTAGGGTTTATGAAACATTTGAGGGCTACTGTGGAGCTTTGCACATTGATGTGTCTATTCTCCAGCTTCGGGAGAGCATTCATTATTTATTATAAGTATGAACTTTCCAACGCTCAGCCTTCCAGCCTTTGATTTGAAGAATGTGTGATACCTGCTGTAATGATTTTGAAGGGAGCAGTAGTTGGGAGTCTGAGGCCAATTAAATTATCTTTGTAAGATTCCACAATTGGAATGAAGTGTTGCATTAAATGAATTTTTCTTGAGAAAAATCTCCACTTTGGATAAAACTATAGGTTGTGCTGATTTTGAAGTATGGAATGAAATACCACCTTGGACATTTGCTAATTCAGTTAAGGGATTCAGGGCATCAAAACGCTGCGCTTATAGCAGTGTGCCTGTCAGTCTCCATATGCTCCATATGGTGCCTTTCCAGGCTGATTCTCAGAGATCTGGGAAATATTCATTTTTATACAAGATAGTTCAGTGTATTCCCAAATCTTGATAGAAAACTGCTCATAGGCCCAAAATAGGAAATGTGAAATGGTACTGTGGCTCTAAATCTATTGTTACGCTATGGCGTGATTTGGATCACTTCCCATTGTCTGAACTAGATACTGTACCAGTAGTGATCTGTTTTCTGTCATAGGCTTAAACTGTGCTCGACAGATGTATATAATATTAACATTTCTAATATTAAAATAAATATTGGGTCACGAAGCCATGGCTCTTGCTCACCTGCGCCTGATACTTTCCAGAATTAGATAAGCAGGATTCATCCCGGCTGACAAAAAAGAAAGATTAAAAATGGGAAGGCAAAACATCCCTGTCTGCTGTGAACAGATCTGCGCCATTGAACTTTTTCTGGAACAGGCTTTTAATAACCCCTTCCCATTTTCATGCTGTCAGAAATGCGACTGAATGCTGTAATTACTGCTCTTGTCTGGAACACAGGAATTCAAAGCCTTGAACTTTCATAGACTATAGAAGCTCTATCCCCTACTTCATATATATCCCACTTAACAATATTCCTAAAAAAAACCCTGGAGCACTTTCTGAGCTTTTAATGCAGCCTAGGGTAGCTTTTTAATGCCTGCTGTATCCAGGAGAGAGAGATAGTGTGTATTACGGAAGCTAGTTAATTCATTCTATTTATTATGTGCAAGACTAATTAAATATGTTTTTAGCAATACTTTTTTTCCCCAGTGAAGAGGAATCCGAGTGTATTGTAGAAGTTCTTGTTTTCAGACCTGTTTGTGCCTTTGTAGCTTAAAATTGTTAGATCGCAATGAAATAAATTGTTGGATCCAGTGGACATGAATTCCCAATACAGCTATCTATGCTGTGGGAAACAGTGCTTTAAAATTCCAGAGACTGCAATGTGGGTTCTCAGCAGCAAAGTTTATTTTCAGATACTACGATTGCAACAGATCCCACAATTCTTTGACAATATTTACAGGTGGGGAACAATTTATTTAAGCAAAACTGCAAAACGATCCAGGCTAGTTTTTTCTCTATAAATGATTATGAAAACTCGATGAATAAAGAATTTGTGCTGTATGTTAAAAGCTTTGAACTTTCATAAGAACATAAGAACATAAAAAATAGGAGCAGGAGTAGGCCATTCGGCCCCTCGAGCCTGCCCCGCCATTGAATAAGATCATGGCCGATCTTCTAACCGAATTCCATTTACCTGCCCTATCCCCATATTCCTTAATCCCTTTAGTTTTTAAAAATCTATCGATCTCAGTCTCGAATATGTTCAATGAGCATCCACACTAACTTCTGAGTGAAGAAATGTTTTCTCAACTCAGTTCTAAAAGGCTGACCTTTAATCCTGAGCCTATGAGCTCCTAGTTTTAGATTCTCCAACCAGGGAAAACAGTCTCACAATATCTACCCTGTCAAAACCCTTAAGAATCGTATAGGTTTCTATAAGATCACCTCTAATTCTTCTATAGAGAATATAGGCCTAGTCTACTCAACCTCTCTTCGTAGGTCAACCCCCTCATCCCAGGAACCAACCTAGTGAACCTATGTTGCACCTCCTCTAAGGCGAGTATATCCTTTCTTAGATAAGGAAACGAAAACTGCACACAATATTCCAGGTGCGGTCTCACCAAGGCCCTATACAATTGCAGCAAGGCTTCCCTATTCTTGTATTCTAACCTCTTTGCAATAAACGTTAACATGCTATTAGCCTTTCTAATTGCTTGCTGTACCTGCATACTAACTTTCTGTGGTTGGTGTACAAGGACACCTAAATCCCTCTGAATACTAACACTATCTAGTCTCTCCCCCTCTAGAAAATAATCTGCTTTTCTACTTTTTCTACCTAGGTGAATAACTTCACACTTCCCCACATTATACTCCATCTGCCACCTTCTTGCCCATTCACTTAACCTGTCTCTATCCCATTGCATCTTCCGTGTGTCCTCTTCACAGCTTACTGTCCCACCTAGCTTTGTATCGTCTGCAAATTGAGATACATTAAGCTCTGTTTCCTTGATGTCGACTGTAAACAGTTGAGGCCCAAGCACTGATCCTTGTGGCACTCCACTAGTCACAATCTGCCAATCTAAGAAGGACCTATTTATCCCTACTCTGTTTTCTGCCTGTTTAACCACTCTTCGATCCATGCTAATATATTACTCTTAATTCCATGAGCCCTAATCTTATGTAACAACCTTTTATGTGGCACCTTGTCGAATGCCTTCTGAAAATCCAAATACACTTTATCTACTAGTTCCCCCCTATCTAAAAGATTTGTTAAACATGATTTCCTTTTCATAAAACCTTGTTAACTCTGCCTAATCATATTATGACTTTCTAAGTGCCCCACAATGACGTCCCTAATTATAGACTAGAATTTTCCCAACCACCGATGTCGGGCTAATTGGTCTATAGTTCCCCATTTTTTCTCTCCTACCCTTCTTGAATAGCGCTGTTACGTTTGCGACCTTCCAATCAACGGGAACTGTTCCAGAATCCAGGGAATTTGGGAACATCAAAAACAACGCATCCACTATCTCTGCAGCCACCTCTTATAAAACCCTAGGACGCAGGCTATCAGGTCCAGGACATTTATCAGTTTTTAGTCCCTTCAATTTCTCTAGTACTATTACTTTACTGATATTCATTTCTTTAAGTTCCTCTCTTGGTTCCCCACTATTTTTGGTAAGTTTTTAATATCTTCTAACGTGAAGACAGAAGCAAAATATTTGTTTAATGACTCTGCTATTTCTTTATTCCCCATTATAATTTCTCCTGTATCTGTCTGTAAGGGACCCACATTTACATTTGTTAATCTCTTCCTCTTTATATACTCGTAAAAGTCTTTATATCTCTAGCTAGTTTACTCTCATATTCCATTTTCTCCCACTTAATCAATTTATGGTTATCCTTTACTGATCTCTAAAACCCTCCCAATCCCCAGGTTTACAGCTCTTTTTGGCAATATTAGAGGCCTCTTCTTTCAATGTTATACTTTCCTTAACTTCTCTAGTTAGGATGGTTGAACCACTTGTCCCATGGAATTTTTATTTCTCAAAGGAATATGCGTTTGCTGGAAATTATAGACAATACAAGCTCTATCCCCTGCTTCATCTATATCTCACTTAACAATATTCCCTCGCCTCTGGAACTCTATTCCTGGAGTCTCTTCTTCAGGCTCTCTCCCTTTCCAACTTGAGATCTTCTGTTGTCAACCTCTTTTAACTATCTTCTTTCCTCCTCCCTCCCACTTCCCCAACCCCCTCAGCTCAGTTGTGTGAAGCAGTTTGAGACGTCTTTCTAACATGAAGAGCACTTCATCAGTGTAAATTTTTGCTGTTGTACCTCTTTGGATTTGGGAATGCATTACAAAATGTGAGACAATGATGCCACTTGTGCAATTGAAATTAATTGCTTACTTCAAATCACATACTCAAGTGATGCATTTCTCAGCCATTGTGATTTAAAGCTGCACATCAACGCTATCTCCCATGAGTTAAGCAAGTGATGTATTTAGAGCTAAAAAGAGGACCTTATCCTTCTGTAACTTCTGTAAGTGATTGTTTCCCATGTATATTGGGTTTAGTTTATTTATCATTTAATCTACAGTATTGCACTAACATTACAAATATTTTGAATTAGGAACACTATTATTTCACTCTAAATGAATAATGTAACTGATTTGTAAACGTCATGTATATTTATTCTTGACTGGCAGCTTATTTAAAATTTCTAATTGACCCAGTGAATAAATGTAAAGTATTATTTGGAGTCTGGATTCCCGAGCTCGTTAGAATAGCAAGCTTGACAGCTTTTGTAATGAAGTTCTGCAAAGGAAACACTGATAATTTCAATTAAGCATGGAGTGGGAGAGCTTTGATTACACCCTTAAATGGCTTATGTTGCAACTTGGAAACGCTACATAATTTTGAAATCTGAGCCAAACACTCCATGTGTTGAACATTACACAAATGACTTGATGCGTACAAAAGGGAAAGGGGAATAGAAGGGAGTAGGAGAGGGGAATAGAAGGGTGCACGAGAAAGGAATCCCACCATTTCTCAGCCTGTAATGCTATTTTGTCTTAAAATTTAAAATGCTGAATTGTGGTAAATGTTTCCATGCAGTCTTAATTTGGAAACCAGTTCTTTTTAAGAACTGTTGAAAACTGGCTTCCAGTTTTGACTTGCCATGGTGCTTGAAGGAATGAACAGCTGAAGAGTTCTTTCAATTTGCTCCCCTTTGGACTGCAATAATTTCCAATCCAGACTCCCGTAGTTTACAGTAATAGTGGTCTGAACCCTTCCCTGCTGTCTTGCCTCCATCAACTTTGCAATCATTTTTTTTTGTTCTGCAGTTTGGGAAAATGTATTGCTCCTTAGTCTGGATTGAATAATAGGTTTGGAGGGTAGAAGTAGAAGCATAAATGTAATACTCACCATAGGCACACATCACCTAAGGCAATTTTTTTCCACTGTGGGCAATTTGGACATCACAGTGCTATAGACGAGTGCACACACATTATGCAGCTAGTTGATGTGAGCATCCTGAGAACTAGTTGGGAAATGGCAAGCTTCTTCTAGCTTAAAACCAAGGTTTTTATATTTTTAAGGTATCCACTTTTATTTCTCAGAAGTGATGTGAAAAAATATTTATTGTGTGCTTTCATGTAAAAATGTGCAAATCATTGGTTGAGCACTGATCTCGCTGAATTCACGTGGAGAAGTGATTACACTAAACATGAACTTTATACAGGAAGCCACTTGGAAACGGTCATATTAAATGAATAATTGCACTGTTAAGAACAAGACCAGAAGATTGAATCATTAAAGTGAATGTGATCCCTTATTAGCTTTAGGCTATATTAAGGGCACTTTACGCTTTTATATCTCCTCGTGCTGATGGGGTGACCTGTCCCAGGCCAATTTCACTTTGGAGCAATCCCATGGTAAGATTGGCCCCAATGTTGATTCGTTCTCTGATTCTTTTTATATATATGTGTGTGTGTGTGTGCGTTCTATATAAGTCATTGCTTAATGCAGTCTTAAATATAATCTGCATATTCCCTGATGCTAAGATCTCTCAAATGGTCACTTAATATCATGCATCCTGACAGCTGGAATGCGATTAGTGTGACAACTGATTAAAAATGTACTTTGATGTTGTTTTAATTTGTGTAGCAATGTAGGGATCTGAGGAATATTGATTTCTTAATGCTGAATAGTTAGTGATTATTATAGAGTTCAGTGTCTGATTGTAATTGGCTGTACATATAAGCATTAATTACAAACCTTATTCGTAGCCACAACTCATTATGAAATGTAATATCTTTGCACATTGATGTGGTTAAAGCTGCTTTAACTTTTTTGAGTCTGCGATAAAATTCAGAGAAATCTATTAATAAAAATAATGGGTTTCTTTATGCTCTTGTATAATGTCTTGCCATTACAATTTATAGCACGTCATCTTTGTTGCTGTATAGAAATTATAAAAAAATGTTCATGCATTACGGAAGAAATTTAGTACTCTGAGGATTAATGTATTGAAGGATTAGTTTTAGCATTTGAGGTTGCCTTGTGCCTCAACTAATTTGAATGTGCATACATCATTAATTAATATACTTGATCATTATTGATTAAGTGAGTTGCATCATTTTACATAATGAAAGAACTCCAGGATAGGGTACGTGTGACCAACTGGTATTTATGAAAAAAAGACCTCTGTAAATGTGACTTAATAAAAAGGAACTGAGAATTCAAGACATGAACATGCGTTCAGCCAAAAGCTAAAATTAAATGTTTCATTGGAATAGAGCAATCAGCAAATTGGATCATTCTATTTCTGTGGTTTGAACTGTGCTGCAATTTCATTTATTATAATCACAAAGAGACTAATCAAAAACTATCTTACTGGTGAATTCTTCCCTAATGGCCCCATGGACGAATTCTCCATTGGATTCAATCTTCTGGAGAGAGGAATAGAAACTTTTTAAAAGAATATGTCAAAATCCTAGCATTGATTGAAACTGACTGCAGTTCTTTGAGAAGTTGTTTGAAAATCAGCTTTGAAAACTCTTTTGCATATTGCTTTATAATTTGTACAGGTGTAATTTCTTGCTCACCTCAGTTGGTTGTGATTCTAGAATCCTGTTCCATTGACCTTCTCTTGTCCACAGTCATATATAATAATGCACTCCTTGTATTTGAGATGGCATCTTTCATATCAGGAGGATACCTCAAACAGCTTCACGGGATTTACTGTAAAGGGTAGTGATTGTATTTTGTTGGTGAACAAGTTAATTACTTAGAAGAAAACAATCAGATAGAGCATGTACAATAGTGAATAGAGGAATCCATGCTTTTATAACCTGAATTGCACAAATCTTCTAACCCACAAGTCGAATAAACTGGCCATTGCACTGTGTTAGAAAATACAGAGTGACCAAAAAGTTATGTTACCATTACAAATGTCTAATAAATCTTAAAGAAATTATGATATATATGTATTTTAGATAAAAGGGTAGTTATCACGACTTTTTGGTCACCCTGTATATTCTGTTCTCATTACAAGTTGGGCAAATATGTAAATATTTTATTTTCAGTTTCTCTTGATTTTTAGTTGTAAATGACATGATTAAAAGCACAAAGGAAACTGAAGTGTACTCCAGTTTATGTCACAATGTTGATAAGATGGTCATCCCGATAAATAGAGGAAGAGTGAATCTGTATGTGATAATCCTTGCATTTAATACAGTGCCTTTCACATTATTGAGCTGTCTTAAAGTGCTTCAAAGGATTTTACTGGAAAGTGTAGTGATGTATTTGTAGGTAACCATGGCAGCAAATTCGCACACAGCAATGTCGTACAAACAAACATGATGCGAATGATCAATTTTACCTGAGAGATTATTGGCTAGGACATTGGGAGAAACTCCCTTGTCTTTTCGAATAGTTTCATGGGATCATTATTGTCCACCTGAACATCCAAAGGATGGCACCTCCAAGAATGCAACACATCCCAGCACTGAGGTGGACTAGACTGTGAAATCTAGGGTGAATGAGGAGTTGGGATCCCTTTAATCTTTTCAAATAAAATAGATTTTAGTTGCTTCTTTGTACTACCAAGGTTTCTGCTGCACTGAACCTTTACACACTTCTCACCATAAACTACTAAAATGGTGCTATTTGAACCAGTATTTAGTATAATAATAATACTCCTTGCATTTGGATATAGCGCTTTTCACGTCTTCTGGACGTCTCGAAGTGCTCACAGAATAATAATAATCCTAATAATCCTTGCATTTGATATAGCGCTTTTCACGTCTTCTAGACTTTCCAAAGCGCTTCACAGAATATACTGTAAAGTGAATTGACTGTATTTGTGGGCGAAATGCGGCAGCCAATTGTGCATAGCAGTGTCCCACAAACAGTCATGGATTGAAGTGACCAATTTATTATTGTTTTGTTTTGGAGGGATTATTATCAGGCGTGTGGAGTAAGGAAACTTGCCCAAGGTTTTGCCCTGTCCCAGTATACTGGACACATTCAATAATGTTGAACTTTAGAAAGATTTCAGTTTAGATATTTTCATGAAACGTAATAACAGAGTGATCAGTGAACTGACGCCATTATGTTTTGTGTCATTGTACACTGCTCCATTTACGAATCTGGTAGTATATAGAATGTTTTATTGGGGTTTTTTGAGTGGGATTAATCCACACACAAGGTAATTGCACTGTTCAGTCAATGAAGTAGCAGGCAATAATTTGGTTGCTTTGAAAAAACGTTGGTCTTCGAAACAGTGGTATATTTGTCAAAAGATTGAGGCTGTAGTGGAAGATTGGTGCTGAAGTGTAAAATGTATTGAATGCACCAACCATAGGTGTGCACTCACAGGGGAAGCTGGTAATTGTAATTGGACCACTTTTCAATGCACAAACAGTGACCGTAATTTAATAGTACTGGTACTTTATTTGGACTTGATTAAAATGAGTTTAAGAAATCATATTTTCAAATGTGTAAAGTGTTTACACCAGTCATTGTTTGAGCACCTCATGGCGCTAAAGAACACCAGAATATTGGTGCATCACATACTTGTGGACATAGAATGGAGCAAGGAAAAGCTGTTTGAGCCCATTCTCCGATCCATACAAAAACCTACCCTATTGTAGATAACAATATGAAAAAAAACTTGCATTTGGTATAGTGCCTTCCTTGTCGGGAGGAATCCCAAAGTGTTCACAAGATTTACTGTAAAGTGTAGTGACCGTGTGTTTTTTGGGAGAACACAGCAGTCAATTTTTGCACACAACAATGTCCCATAAACAGTAATGAAGTTAATGAACAATTTTATTTGGTGGATTATTGGCCAGGACACTGGGATATACTCCCTTCTCTTTTTGAATAGCGCCATGTGTTGATTAACGTCCACCTGAACAGGTAGCTGGGCCTCAGTTTAATGTTTCACCCAAAGGATGTCACTATGTGCCTTCCATCTGCTGTGACAGAGCTCTTGTGAGATGACTTAAATCTTAAAGTTAATCAACAATAAATTGTACAATATTCTTCCATTCCCCCATGTCTTCAAATCTGAGCTTCTTCATTACATAGACAATATTCTCTGTCGGTGAAAGTAAACAGCCCAAGGTTGAATATTATGGGATGAAACATTGGAGATTAGGGATAGAATCCATGGTTGGGTGGGTTTAGTGTGATTTGATATGGGAGTGGGTTTGATGGGCTGATTAGCAATTCCATGGTTTGTTTTCAAAAGGTTGGGCTCTTTTTAATCACTATGTTTTCCTGCAATCTTTTGTCTCACCATGTAATTCAGCCATTATTATTTTAAACTATTGTAATATCTTGTATTTAGCATACTGTCTCTGGGGTTTCTCTGGTTTTGCCCCAGTCTACCCCTTTTACACTAGTCTGAAATAGTGCGTTCTTCCTGTAAGTTATGCGGCGGATATATCTTATATATAAGATATATACGGGTGACCAAAAAAATCGTGATACCATTACAGTGTCTAATAAGACTTAAAGAACTGATGATATTTTTGTGTTGTATTAGATAATAGGGTAGTTATCATGACTTTTTGGTCACCCTGTACAAGCTAGGAAAAGACTATTTGAGGTTCATCTGCTTGAACCCAGAGTAAAAATTTCATGTGTTTTAACCATTTGGGTTACCTTGATTTATTTGCTGAGGAAACCTTCATTTTGGAGCAAGGTGCCATTGAGGTTGACTTCCTGATTTATTGAGGAGTTTATTTTCATGCAGCAGGCACATTAAAAGTGACACAAAGGGAAATCATACTACTGATTGAGGAAATAGCCATTGTGTCGACTGTATTCTATTTGGTTGAATAGATCTAGCTAACAATTTGAATAATAATGACCTAGTTCAGTGTGATTTAAAGGCTGTCTAAATTTGAGCATCTGTTCTGTATTAATTGCTGCTTTAAACCAGCACAACTGTAAATTTGTTTGTTTACCCAAATGGCTTAGACCTCTTGACAGATTAATTTTTAAAAATTCATTTTTTTGTAACTTCTGTTCCTGATCATAAAATGCTAATACCCAATTAAATTGTGACTGACACATAAGCATATCAAGAGGAGCAGATGCATCATTTTTCCACATGAGGTTAAAGAAACAATCAAACTACATAAAAGCTCGGATACACTATTAAGCTCTTTTTTAAAAAAATTTAAAACAATAATGTCTAACCGCAAAATGTATGCAGCATCATCATTAAAGACTTGTTTAATTACAATTACAAAATAAAAATATAGTCATTTTTCAGGTGGGGTGTTGGCATCTGTTTTCTTTTAAACAATGGGGAAACATTTAACACCTCAACAACCCCCCCCCCCACCAACCCCCGAGAAAGTGTGGTGAAAAATTAGGTGTTTTTTTTAACCGATTAACTTTCACCAAAAAAAGGATATTTTATTGGTGAGAATATTTTTTTAAAAAAAGGTAATGATTGTTAATTATCACGATTTAAAAAGAAACTTAGTGTGTAAGAGAGAAAAAAGTGCATTTCCCTTAAATACACTTTTTTAAAAAAAAACTAATCTATTACTCCATGAGAGGAGATATTTGGATTTATCCAAGACCAAAGTCACTTTGTGAAGAGCCACCATGCTGGGATCTCCCTGCCTGGAGAAACCTGTCTAGGTTATCATTCTGACAGATTGGTCTTGAACTATTATTATACACAACATGTTCTTGGATGCAATTCCAAATCTCAGCATCTGGCCACTGCTGAGATTTTCATTTGTGTTGTGTCCCATGGCTGACGTCCTCATTTGCTGAGCCACCTGAGCAGATGTTTTCTCAGTGTGGAAACTGCTGCTTTGGGTGTCCATGAGCCTGCCTTTAGGCTTAAACAAATACAGTGGCATTTTCAAATGGAACTTTTAAGGATTCTTGAGTAGTAAGTGGTGGTAACTGGAAGAACGTCATGCAGACCCATGGGAAATTGCTCCAAAAGTAGATTGAATTGAGTTCCCTTGGGTTTGCCCTATGTACTTTAGATTACAGAAAGAAATTGGCATTTGTCACTTGGAGCCCTTATTAAAAAAAAATCTAGTTTGAAATCACTGTGTTTTATGGCTCTTGCAGTTTCTCTTGGGAATGAGCTGTATTAGACAATTTTAAAAGGAATTTTCTCATCCCCAGTGACGTTTCCCTTTAAACATTTCTGGGTTCAATATTCTATACCAGTAACAGTTCTCTTACAATTACAATGCCTGGGCAATTCCTTTCCATATCCCCCTCCTTCCCATCATCACCACCACCTGTGAAGTCTTTCCTACTCCCATTATTTTTAAGATTCTTTTGCATCTTTCCTCAAGCATTTGTGATTTCTTTAACCTTTAAGTGGGTCATTGCTCAAAGTGATGGGAGCTGACAACAAATCAATACTTTCATGGTACATTTGAAGATGTGATTGTGATAATCTTGATTTCAAAGTTTGTTAAAGTCTGAAATTCACTTTTATATTATGGCAACTCGTGCCCTTCGCTGTTTTTCATGCACATTACTATTGGATTTCTTTACAGTGCTAATAAAAGAGAGATCGTGCTTTACATTTAGATTTAGAACATGACTTCAGGTGCAGATGTGTGCACACAGAGTAAAGGTAAGGTCAGAGTATAGAAAAAAATGCTTGAATTTAAGAGCATATTGCCCCATAAATAGAGGCCACTTTGCAGTAAATCGTCTGAAGCACTTTGAGAAATTTTGCGGACATGATAAGGTACTGTATCAAATACAAGTAATTTATTTCAGTTTTATAAAGATCTTGAATTTCAAAATCACCCCTTACCTTGTGAGCAAGCATATCTTGGCAAGGGTTTTTTGGGGTGGGGGGGTGTCAACCAGATCATCGTGCTTAAGAGTATCCGAATCCACTGAGAATTCCACGCATCCCACCTACACATGAAATCCCAAAGATAGATTGTCGGAATGGAATATGCACTCTCTCCCTCGAGGAATGATTCCTTCTTACCTAATTCTGGAATGTATTAGGCACATGTTGGCAAGAGCCAAGGCTTGAGGACCCTAGAGTTTGTTTTGGGGTCACTGCTGGAGTCTAACCAGCTACAATCAGGAACTCAATGAGATTACAAGCGGATGAGGCTTCAGTATTCTGACTCTAAGAAGGAACAGCGGCACCCCATCAACTAGGTGTTCATTGCTACATTCATTTTGATGCTTTGAGGATGGCGGTAACTGTTCTATACCAACTGTGGACATTATTAAAGAGATATAGTTGAGTTATTTCATAGAATTAAGACTGTTGCTGCATCGAAACGGGCCATTCAACCCAACTAGTCTGTGCTTGTGTCTAAATTCTACCCAAGTCTCCTTATCCTCTCTCCCACTCTCTTCCATTCCCTGCTCCCATATTTTCTCTTATTGTATTTGTAAGTGCTTCAAGTCTGTGTTAGTTTGCTTCTCGAGTTAAGCCAGGTTATATAATTGAGTTCTGGTAGCCCAAATCCGAGATCAATCTTGCTCCTGTCTAAACAAAAATGAAAATGCAAACATTCGTCATTAAGACTTTGACCCACTATACAAATTTGAAATGCATAATCGAGCAATAATATTTGCACAGAATGTTATGACGGTATAGTTGTCCTTGAGGTTCTGAACCTAAAGGTTTGTACTTTTATTCCACCAAATTTTTGCCACCAGGTTTCTCCCACCTTCTGACTTGCCTAAAAACTCCTTCTGATTATTCCCTTCCTAAGCTAGGGGTTTTCAGGCCATGTACAGTGTATCTAGCTGCCCTGGGTGGGATCAATTAAATTCACATCAATACAAACCAAGCATTTTACCTTGAATTACAGTTTGTAAGAATGGGTATGTAACATTTGGGAGTTGTTCTTGGTGATTGAGTTTGGATGCTAGGCAGAAGTGGAAACGGATCTGGTTAAGTTTTGAGAGAAATGGAAACAATAAATCCAAATGGGTAAATAAGTGCAAGAAGATAGGTTAGGATTAGTATCACAGAGTAAGGCAAAGTTGAGGAACTTACTATGCTTTCACCTCTGACAGCTCTCATGTGTACAGTGTCAGTCAAAACAGCAGCAGGTTATCGAGTCAGAGAGGCCTATATTCCCTATGGAATGGGTATTGTTTGTTTGTGTGAAAGGTGAGACTAGTCTTGATAGATGAGAGGAATGACTGACAGGTTGCTGGGGTGGTACTCAAAGATGATGGAACAAATGTGTGAACTTCAGAAGAATTGGTGTTGAGATCTTTTGTGGCAGTTGTATTGCGGTCGATGCCGACTTTTTTTAAAAGAAATTTTAAACCCAGAAAAGAACCGCTGATTATCTTTAATATATATCTTTAATATAATGCCATGTGTGAAGAACGCCTTTGTGTTGATGTAACATGTTGAAAATGTATGTGTGAGGGGCATAGATCTTTGTGTACAAGAATGCAGAAGCTTCCTCAAGCTACTCTTGCGCACATTTTGATGGCCTTGGAAGGGAGATATTTGGTTTTGAAAGATTATCGATATGTGAATGAGATGATAATGCTATACTGCCACTTAACATTGGACCAAATCACCATTATTGATGCAAGTCCAATGTAATGAACAATTGTGCTTCTCCCATTTACCAGAATATCTGGAAACTGAATGATAGCATAAAATGAGCCAGCAGATGGAGCACTTGTACCTTCATCTGGGGACACAAAGGCTGTTATGGGTGTAAGAACCTTTTTTTCTGGAGCTCACTGACTATCTTAACAGTTGGTATGTTTTCAAGAATCCGTTCTGCAGTGGGGATAGTTGTGTTCAAACTGAACACTGCTGCTCTGTTTTGGGCGAGTCAGGAAAGAGAAGGGCATTTCAATTTAAATAATAATAATCCTTGCAATTGATGTTGTGCCTTATCACATCGTTGAGACATCTGAAAGCGCTTCACAGAATATACTGCAAAGTGAATTGACTGCACATTTTGTGGGCGAAACATGTCAGCCAACTGCGTACAGCAATTGTTTTTAAATTTATCAATTGCTTTTAAAATCTACCTTATTATCTGGACCACCTTTCCAAGCTGTCCAGTGCCTGCTTAAGTAGTTATTTTTNATCATTGGTAAGATAGACCAAATCGTTATTGCCTTGCATGTGAAGCTAGCATAATGCAATGAGGCTGAGCAATAATTTCTAAACGGAAAATAATTTTAAACCTTTGAAACATTTTCTAGACACGTCGATAGAAAGTTTCTTGTCTGAAATGCAACCCTTCAGCGATCGCAACTAATCATCAGATTGAAATATACAGAATTCATCTTTTTAATAACTAGCATGATTATGCACCAGCACTCTGGCTCTTTGAAGTCCCGATGAAACATCATTTCAATGTGGACTTTGATTAATGAATCTGCCAGCCAAAGTAAGCATTTCAAAAGTGTTCATGTGATTTGGGGCTTTTTTTTTGCTGTTGGATATTCAATTTCATAACAAAAATGAACGTGTGTTCAAGCTCAAAGCATGTTTAATTAGAATGGTTCGTATTCACCTCTGTGGGGTTCATTAAGTGTAAAGATATCAAAGACCCAAGCAAAAGAAGTTGATTGATGGAAAAATTGCACAAGATGACTACATTTGCGTTCTGCTGCTAATGTAAGGTAAATATCTTTTTTTCACAAAAACTTACATCCAGGATCCTTACCAGTTTGTGGTTATGTAGCGATGTAGTCAGTGCAAAATGATCCTTCATACAGAGTACAGTAAAGCTGAAAATTGTTCCCAAGAAGTATATTTATGGAAATGAATTGATTTCAGCATTTTGGGTAAATGCCAGCATACACTGGAGCAATGCCATCCACTGTCAAACCTGTCTACTCACTTTGCAGGGTTTCTGAGGTTTTGAAGTCACTGGGAAGCAGAGAGCTCGGAACAGCTTTTGTGTACGGCTGACCAGCTGCACCTCAGTTTCTCTCTGACAAATCCAGCTGCCATCCTCACAGAGACGTCACCACTCATTTACTTTAGTGTTTGACCTTAGAGTGCACTTATCATGAGGGAAGAAACTGTTGTAGCGTAACTGGAGTTTAACATGGATTGCATTTTTTTTGTTTTAATTGCTTTGTTAAAGCACCTTTGTTGTGGTAACGGTGTGTGTGTGTGTGTGTCTGTATTTCCGCGTGTGTGTCTGGTGGTATTGGAGCTCACTTGCTGCTTTGCACAGCAGCATTCATGATCTCCTGAAGTTACTGGAGTGAAGAACTAGAGAGAGTCAGCTGACGCTCACTCTCCAATTGGACTTGCTGTGATGTAAGTGTTTAGCAGCTGCAAGGATCTGAATTAGCATGGTAAGATCTCTGGCACTGCAGCATGGCCATACAGTGGGAGAAGAGGGAGAAAATGAAGAGTAGCATGGATGAGTCTAGCATACTCAGGCGCCGAGGGCTCCAGGTAAGCAGCGTCCTCTGCCATTAAGGTGAGGCAGTATTTCCCTGTCTGAATGATTTATTTTTATTTGACTCCTTTGGGTTATTTAAGGAGATCATTCACAAACATCTGAGTTCCAGTTGCTGTTCATGGTGCTGGAAAAGCTGATGTTATTAAATAACGTGAGATTGTAAATAGTGTCACCAAATAACACCCTGACATGGTGTAGGTTTTAACGAGAGCTTAATTGAATTAAGTTACAAGCAGTCGCACTGCATTAGTCGTGAGGTAGAGAATGGTTTCCTCGATGTACTTCTCCATGCACGCACTACTAAGTTCTTTGTGATAAAAGTTTCAAACCTAAAAGAATAATAATATAGCGGGCATATTTATTGTTTGGTCAATGGGAAGTTGTTTTTTACATTCAGGTTCACCAGATTTTTGGAGTCAGAAATTGAGGTTCAAGGTTGTTATAGGTGTTACCTCCTCCTTTGTAATTTTAGAAAGTTTAACTGCAGTTCGGGCAAAAGGTACTAAATATTTGTCCAAGCAGAAGACATTCTGTTAGTTAATTCTACAGTGTCTCTGCTGTGAGGTGAAAACAGTGGCTCTTTTATTCCAGTCAATCTTTGTTTTGTTAAAGTGTGGATTACTGTCACTTGAACGTTGCATTACCCACTTCAGAATTTTTAAACTGTTCAATTTAAGCGGTACCCTTCTCTTTGTGTTGCTTAGTTGTGTATTGTTAAGTAGTCACGTTAAAACAAATGTTTACAATTTTATCCCCGGTTATAGTTTATTCAGTTATATAGTAACTTGGTGTGATCTCGTGTGTGTGGTTAGCTATATGTGTGTATGTGTGCACGTGTATCATTTTTGTGTGTGTCGTTTGTGTCTGCGCATGTTTGTGTGTGATGTTTGGGTATGTGTACGCGTGTATCATTTGTGTACGCTCATGTGTGTGTTGTGTGTGTTTTGTGTGTGCCATTTTACAAATGTAAAAAAAATTGTTGTTGTCGTTTTGTGTGTGTGTCGTTTTGTGTGTGTGTGTGTCGTTTTGTGTGTGTGTGTCGTTTTGTGTGTGTGTGTCGTTTTGTGTGCGTGTGTGTGGGTTTGTGTGCGTGTGTGTAGGTTTGTGTGCGCGTGTGTGTGCGGGTGTGTGCGGCTTTGTGTGTGTGGCTTTGCATGCGTGCGTGTGTGTGTGCACGCGCGCGTAGGTTTGTGTGCGTGTGCGTGGGTTTGTGTGCGCGCGCGTGTGTGTGCAGTTTTTTTGTGTGTGTACTTGCACCCCACTCCTCCATCCATCCCCTTTGCTGAGCTGGCTCCAGCACTCTCCACTCCACCATCTGTGGCCGTGATTTCTGCCACTATGCCCATGAAATTCTGGAACCCTCTGCCTCAATTCCTCTGCCTCCTCCTTACACGCGAAGACCTTCCTCTTCAACAGTGCCTACGGTCACTTCTCCTCTCCCCCCAGCTCAGAGTCGAGCTCTGCTGCTGTTAAGTGCCACGAGACCCTACCTTGTGTGAATGGCACTATATAAATGCAAGTTGTTTATGTGTCATTTTGGTTTGTTTGTTTGTTTATGTGTCTTTGTTTGTGTATCGTGTTTTTGTGCGTCATTTTTGTGCATATATGTGTGGTGTGTGTGTGTGTGTGTTTGTCTGTGTTCGTCTGTGTGGTCTCAGTCTTCATTGTCAGTACCTACTTATACAGTCTGAGTTAAAGGTGAGCCAGGTCTGCTGCTTACATCTCATAAATATTATGATCTCTATTTCCAGTACAAACTCTTAAGATTCTTAAATATGCATCACATTTGACATTATCAATTAACTTCTTCCAATTATAATTTTTCAAACATATTGTGGATGCAATCGTGGGGCACTGCAGCTTTAGTATTTTTATGTGACTGTGATTGATACTGTATATCAAGTGATTTCTGCTGGAAGGTGCATGTAAATATTGGTGAGGTGGGAATCTGACTCGGTTGTGGTAGCCCACCTCTTGTGGTCAAATAGCCTGCCAGCACTCGCTATTGATGCTCACTCATGAATAACAGATGCTTGAACAAAGTACCACAGGGCAATTGGGGCACATAGAATAATAACAATAATCCATACATTTGATGTAATGCCTATATATTACAGGACTTTACAGGATTTATTTTAAAATGTATTGACTGCGTATTTTGTAGCCGAACCCGGCAGCCAATTTGTGCACCGCAGTATCCGACAAACAGCCAGAAAATGTATGTCCAATGTTATCAGTGGGGTTGATGGCCAGGACACTGCGAGAAACTCCCTTCTCTTTTCGAGTAGGCCATGAGATCTTTAACATCCACCTGAACAGTTAGATGTGATCTCGGTTTAATGTCTCATTAGAAAGACAATGTCTCTTACATTGCAGGACACCCTCAGCACTGCATTGGATTCTCAACCTAGACTTTGAATTCAAAGTGTGAATTTCACAGCTTCTGACACAGGTGAAAAGGTTAACAATTGAGTCTGGCTGAAATCTACATGTCATCTAATCTATCCCACGTGGAACAAAACTCTTTCCGGAGGAGGGGAGAAATATTGTCAAAAATAAAATCTCCTTCTGCATATACCATACACAGGAAACTGTGTGGCATTGGCGCTACATATCTTTATTGAAGGTGATGGTTTTGTATCCGAGGTTGAAACGATTTATACAGATGCAAGTATTGAGTAAGAAGAGAAGACCAGCTTCTCCATCAGTATAAAATACCTCTCCATTTTCACATTGTTGAGATGGCTCAAAGAGCTTCACAGGACATACTATAAAGTGAATTGACTATATTTTGTAGGTAAAAATAGGGGTGTCAAATGTGAGTAAATGTGTCAGTTTATAGGTGGCCTATACACTAACATGAAATTGTTCACTTCGCACCCGGTCGATTATTTTTTGATGTGCTTGCTAACAGTCTGTAGGAAAAGCTATTTGGTGCTTGTGGATGACTGACAAATCAGGAATGCTGCTTCAAATATCAAGCCGTGTGCTTGTGCCTCCCAGCCCTTTTTCCCAAGTCAAAATGCGTGATCAATAAAATATTTATAGCTATTGACAGTAGCAGTTTACTTTGGGTTGGAGTTGCTAATAGAAAATTGCTGTAGCCTGAGCTGCTCCTTTGCCTATTCAAAGCACAATTGCACAAGTCAAACATGCAAAGAATTGGCAATGACATTCATATGCGTGTGGCAGAAGAATGACTATCTTGAAGAGCAGACTGAGTGGCTTTTATGTGTAGTGTTGTGATGTTGACAGTAAAGATGGTTCTGCGTAGCTCTGTGGAGTTCTCTGCCGTTCACTTAATATATAAAAAAATATTTGATGGATAATGTAGGGGAAGAGCCACTCAATGTACCACTCAACCAGGATTATGCAAAACCACCAGAGTTTCTGAGAAAGTGCCAAGGTTCTCAATTATTTCAATTCCATGAAACTGATTGTTTGATACAATTCAGTAAAACCTTTCTGTTGTATCATATTCAATGTTGCATTTGAGTGTGGACGAAGGATTTGCAATCAAACGTCTCTTATTTAGTTGGCAGTGGAATGTTCTTGCTGACTGGACGATCTGATTTTCCTCTCTCCATGCCATGTAAGCTCTCAAACTTTGACAGGACTGCATGCAGGGCAGTGAGTGACTATATGAGTGAAGAATTCATGAGCAAGCAGCAAACGACCCTCGGACTTCAGTTACAGTGAGCCAGTTCAAACCCCTCCAACTCGATCATTATGAACTTGCATTTGTTGAATGTGAGAGACAACGGGGGAAGGGGAGGTCAATTTTGCTGTATTTCTGAATCAAAAAGGCAACCGACATATAGGCCGCAAATCACACCAACTCAAGAATGCGCCACCCTGAAAATAGATTAAGTTGGTGTCTGCCTCATATATTCCCGTATTTCTTAAATCCCTCTAAACACTGTAACATTCACTTCACGTTGTGCAAGTTGGAACATGTGGCATCCAAATAAAGCATCTCACACAAAAATAATAAAATGCCACTTCATCCAATATGCAGATATAAAGTTATTACATTACACTCACAGCGTGAATAAGTGGCATCTAATTTCAGTGTTTCTTTTCTGTCCTTACTACTGCCCTGGCTGAAATCAGCAAATGTACTAGTCAGTTTAGCCTTGCACTGTTTCAGGCAGTGTCTTGTGTGCTAAGTCATTGAGGAGCTTACAATTTCTCCTTTTGCCCTGTTCCTTGTAGGGAATTGCCTTATTTTCTCTTTCAGATCTTTTTTATTGAGTATCATTGTGAACCTCTCTCTGATGCGTCCTGTGCATTGGTGAAGTAATGCACTATACGATCAAGCTTTTTGATGGCTTTTATTTTATTGCTGTTGACTATTTACCTCATAGTTTAGCACGTTAACAGATGCTGTTAAAACACCAATACAGGTGAATTTCACACTGCGATTTCTCAGAAGCCTGTTATTCCCGTAATTGCTATTTATCAGGAGGTAGTATTTATACTCATGGTTGGTCACTTTCTTGCACTGACAGCTTGCTTGTGGAGTACTCGCCTTCAGAGGGTTGAAACCAAAGTTTGTGACTATAATGAAGTGAAACATAATGAAGTGCAACCCTGTAATTCAGGGAGCATACATTTATAAAGTCGGTAAGACTCCTCACAGCACTGTGTTGGTGGACATATTAGTTGCAGTGCACCAAAACCCTTTACCAACACTCTTCCAGGTAAAAATTGGTCTTTCACTTCATGGCTGTTAGTGGGACATTGTTGGGCACTCCGGGACACTACCCCATGTGAAGGGCGCTATATAAATGCAAGTTGTTGTATGTAAATTGGCTGCCATATGTGCCCATGACGTGCAGTCACTACACTTGATGGTGTGTCCTGTGAAGCACTTTGAGACATCCCATCGATGTGAAAAGTGTTGTATCAAATGTAAGGATTGTTATTTTTATAAAGGGGTCTCATACTTTTTCTTACTGCAGACACAATGCAGATTCGACAAATGCTAAAATGACACCATTCACCATCCTTGCAGCAGAACATTTTGCAAGATTGCAAAGGTTTGCAGTTTATCCACCAGCCTATCTTGAGGCAAGCCATGGGATTTTAAACAGACAGGGAACCTGGAGATGGATCTCCGAGCAATGTCCCAGAACAAATGGCTCCTGACATTTTGCTGCAGGAGTCAAAATATTTGCCCAGTCTCTCAATGTCCTGGGAGTAAATGTTCTGGTCACTTGTATGTGAAGGACGAATTGAGGAAGACAATCAAATATCTAACATTGTCTTAAGGCTCTTAATAATACAAGTGGCTTGTCAACAAATGTAAAAAAAAGTCCTGTTCCTGAGTCCAGGTGACAAATGTAAATGTCTGGAGGTTCAATTGCGAGTCGTGTCATCTGAATTTTTTAATTGGATTTCTTTCAATTATGCAGTATATTTGCTGTGTGAAGAGTATAATTTATTGTAAAAGGTTTTGGTGCATGGAGTTTGCAACTACACTGGCACACACTTCATGTGTGCAATAAAGCTTATCTGATGTGTTGAAGGGCTGAGGTTAATCATCTGAAAATGTTCATGAATGGGAGAGTTCTTACTAATTATCACTAAAACAGAACAAATTAAAATAGAAATAAGTAGAAGTTAATGTTCATTTTTTTCCCCAAAAATATACTGTATAATAATTGGAGACATTCTGATTTTAGGTGCTATAATCAAATGAAAGGATTATTATTATTTGCTTTCCAGCAAATTCTAAGGTGTTTTCAGTGATCCAATCCTCTGCCGCAAAATGTAATACTGCTATATTGTGCATTTTTTGCAATTGAGACTGCGGCAGGTGAATATTTATACAATGTGTGTCTTGGAAATGTGGATTTGTTTCCCATTTCCACACTTGTGATGTCCTAAAACCACAAAATGATTTAGTGTATAATAAATAATTGTATTAGCTTGCTGGGAGTTGTTATAAATATCATTTCTCATATATCATGCTTGTGAGTTATCCAAACAGCCCCATTTGTGCAGATGTAAGTAGCGCAACAAACAGATGCATAAAAATTGCTAAACTTGCAGTGTGCTGTAGGAAAATTGACATTTTTAAACCACAATTGTAAATAGGCTGGAGGAAGAAGAGGGATTTGGACGACTGAGCAAAAAACATAACTTGCATGTTGTGATAATTGGTACTTGCAGTAATTTGCTGTTTTTAGCCATTAGTACTAATGGATGTGATTGGAAGTTCTTTGAGCAGTTTAAAAGATAGAAATCCCTTGGGTAACATTTTTGAATGGGATGCTATAAAATCTTAATAATCGAGTTTTCATGCTCTCACCTCTTCCTCTCCCTCCTCCCGTTGCAATGCATTTGAGAACAAAATCAATGATCGTAACATGTTTACCTGTGCAATCTCAAAAATAAATCTCTAATCATATCCAGTGGAATTATATTAAGGAGTTATCGCCTCTAACCTAAATGCGTTTTGTGCATTTCCTTACCATGTGTAAAGTTAATCAGATGTACACACAGTAAGGAAATGTAATAGGCCGGTGAATAAACTGCAACCTTTGCAATCTTGCACAATGTCGTACTGCAAGGATGGTGATTGGTATTTTAAGACACTATCCTGTGTGAAAAGTGCTATATAAATGCAAGTTGTTGTTGTGCATAATACATGTATGGTTTTGAAATTTATATTTTATTAGAAAAATAGAATTAACTAAAATGCAAGATTTATTGGAATATAGTTTGGGCAGCAGACTGCGATTGGCACTTCTGAATTTGTGGCTCATTCAAGTCAATTCAATTTCATAACAACAATAACTACTTGTGTTTATATAGAGCCCTTCACATGGGGCAGTGTCTCTGAGTGCTTATAAGCAACATAATCATTTTTCGTGTTCTAATTGTGGTGTTTTTTGAACATCAGTGTTTTTGAAATGGTCACAAGTGTTTCATTTTCAGCTGCTTTTTTGTCATGGCATTGTATAGGCATTACATGAGTTGGCCTGATCTATTGGCGAGAGCATCCTTTACCACATCTCCATGTGTTTGATTCTGCCAAGTTACCACATTCTCTGTATAAGTTAAGCATTTATTATGGAGTCCTGTACATATTGGTTTAAGCATTTGCTTTGCAAGTGAGAGGACCTGGATTTGGACAAGTTTCCTCACTCCACATGCCTCTGTTTACCTAGCAGTAAGTAGGAACCCGGTTGTTAGTCGATTGGTGGATTGCTTTCCAGGGGTAATTGAGCGTTTTGAGACGTCTCAACAAATACAAGTATTATTGTTGTTGTTTATTACCAGTCATCTGTATGAAGTGCTTTGAGATGCCCTCCTGGTATGAAATGAGTTGTATAAGTGTAAATTGTTGTTGTTGAGTCTTGAGTATTAACTACCCATTTGACCATAAATGAATTGCCACAACAGAGGCAAATCTATTGCGTAGTATTTTGGAAAAGGAGAAAATGTTGCATTCTCTCCAAATGTCTGTACAACTGACGGGTAAACTTTCAAAGTATCTGATTATTGAGAAAGTTATACATTTAAATTTCATTGCCAGGCCCAACAATAATGATACCACTCCTTGCATTTGATATTTTCCTTATAGCATTGTTAGAAGGTCTCAAAGCTCTTCGCAAAACTCTGGTGTAGATTGTAGTGACTGTGTATTTTGTAGGTGAATATCTCTTGCACTGGATCCTGGAGTTCCAGCTTCTTTATAATCAGGAAATAATTCTGCGTGTCATTTAACATTCCGAACATCCTAATTGAAGGGGAAATGTGGTAATCAATATAGATCAAAACTGCAAAATGAAAACCAAGATCTAAATCCAAACTTCAAATGCAGAACAAAAATAGGTTGTGTGAAGATCAGAAATAGCATGATAATAGAGTTTAATACTCAGACTATAGGACAGTCATGTCTTTTCAAAATTAAAAATCCCCAAATATTGGAGGAAAGATGAAACATGACTTGTAACATGTCAATTTGAAGTGCAAGAGATGGCTATTGGCAGAAATGAGGAATTGTTTTCTGGAGGAAGAGAAGCTGGTGCACTCAGTTATCAGGCTGCTCCTTTAACTTTCTAAAGTGAGTCACAATCCAACCCTATCTAATGAGATGAAAAGCTTCCTTATTGCAATCTCTATGGATCAGGAGTCGATTCAAAAAGCTCCTCAATCCAGTTCCTACTGCACATATGCCCACAATACAATAATAATGATCATTCTTGCATAGCCCCTTATCATGTCATCAAGACTTCTCAAAGCGCTTCTCAGGATATAATGTAAAGTGAATTGACTATTTTGTGGGCGAACTGCAGCAGCCAGTTGCACACAGCAATGTCCCACAAACAGCCATGGAGTAAGTGACCAATTTTATTTGGGGGATTTGTTGGCCAGGACACTGGGAGAAACTCCCTTCTGTTTTCGAATAGTGCCAACGGGCTCTTTAATATCTCATCCGAAGATGAGACAATGCAATGCACCCCAGCATTGCATTGGAGTACCAGTTTAGGCTATGTGATTCCAAGTACCAACACGAGGTTGGAATCCACAACCTCTGACTTAGGCTAGAGTATCACCACTGCAGCAGGCTGACACACAAATACTGTTTATATTGCAGTCTCAATTGACAAACGTTGGCTATCTGACCACGAGCCCATAGGGATTGCTCACATAGGAAAAAGAAATATTGCACTGCTACACTATACGTGTTTCTTTTGAAGCTGAAAATATGTCATTATTGGAGTAGAGATAATGGAGCTTTACTATGTATTTCACTACTAATACCTACTCTACGAGTGGTTGAAACCGATCCTGGATGCAGAAACTGAGAAAATGAAGAAATTGTTTTTAAAAATCAAAAATGTTTAATATAGAGGCTTTCAAAATTATGAATAATTTTGAAGGGTAAATAGAGAGAGACTATTTCTGTTAATTGGTGAGTCAGTAAAAATAGGGCATGTATTGCGGACTACCATTAAAAAAAGAAGTTAAAATTCTTTTAATGCAGAGGATTGTTGGAATGTAGAATGCTTTACCTCAAATAGTTATTGAAGCTGAGTTCATGAAACCATTTCAGAGGAAATTACCCCGCAATTTGAGGAGAAGTATTAAAAAGCAAGGAGGAAGCAAGGAAGTAATGGCTCCAGTGAGGAATTTAACAACAGCACAGCCGTAATGGGACAAATGACCTCTTACTGTTCTGTAACTGTTCTATCGTCTTTCTGGAATGAGGATTGCTGTTGCCCAACAGGCTTCACTGCTGCAAGTGTAAAATTTGTTCCCATTGTGTCTTTTTGCATATTGGAAAGAGGTTTTTTTCTCAGACTTGTTCACAGCCTTTAACAAAAGATGGATTTCATTTAAACAAAGCTTGGGATGAAATATTCAGCGAGAAAACACTTTCTTACAATCATTATAGCACGTGGGACCATGTTCTTCTATTCCCCCGAGGAAAGTGCATGTAATTATTACGGTACATGTTAAATGTGTATCGCTTTCTTTGAAATATGTAATTAATAGGAAATTCTAACTCTGTACTAATGCTAAATCAGAAGTAAATTGGAACTGCATAATAGATACTAAATAATTTAGTGAGAAAGGGTTTTTATTGGAATTAGTTCATTTGACTGTACATTGAATCTTGATAGGCACATACATAACCAATTTGCCCTCAAATGTTCTACTTGTGTAAGATTTCTGTGAACTGCTTGATTTTTTAAAAAAAAAGACTAATTTGTAATACTTGTGAGACAGATTTGGATAAATAAAGCCCTTTGACCCATTTGATCTCATCCTTCCAGAATATTTATTCCACTGTCCTTCGTTTAACATATCAGGCAGTTTCTGAAAAGTGTGCAATGTCCTCGCCTCAACCACCCTGTAGCATATTGGTTAGAGGACGGGGTAAAACCTTAGGTAAATTTCCTTGCGCCATACGCCTCTGTTTACCCAGCAGTAAATAGGAACTCAGTTGTTAGTCGATTGGCGGATCGTTTTCCGGGGGTCAGAATGCCTTAAAAAATAATTTGGTCACTTAATCCACGACTGTTTGTGGGAACTGCTGTGTGAAATTGGCTGCCTCGTTTCGTCCACAAAATAGACAGTCAATTCACTTTACAGTATATTCTGTGAAGCACTTTGAGACGTCTCAATGACGTGATAAGGTGCTATATCAAATATTATTATCCTTCCTATTAATCTGCGCCAGTCAGTAACTTGTGTTTTATAAAATTATAAAACTTGATTTAAAAAATTTTGTACGAAACCTGTGATTCACGTGAGAGAGCAGATTTGATGAATATCCATGCTCCAACCTACTATTTGTTAGTAGCATTCTTGTCGCTCTGCTAGAAGGTTGTAGATTAGGGCCCCATGTTGGGACATCAGATCATAATTTAGGTTGTTACTACCTTAACTTGAAAGCCCTGCATTGTTGGAGATGACAGCCTTTGAATAAAAAGTTGATCCAAGGTCCTGACTGATCAGATGGATTTAAAGATCTGTGACACTATTTGAAAAGAGTGGGAATTTCCAAGTCCCAAGAGAAGTTTCTGTATTGGTTGGGCATACGGCAGTATTTTGGGAAAAAAAGTACATGTTCAATGGATTAACTCCAGCAAAATGCCAGAAGCATTGTATCCATGCTGTAGTATGGCCAACTGCACAGTACTGTAGTTTGTTCATTTTTTTGAGTAAACAACATCCAAATAATTGGTGAATATTTTGCTTAGATCTCGATTGTGCAATTTAAATGTTGGATTAGGAACTCAATAATATGGGGAGTGATGTGGGACAAAGGAAGTCCTCCAAGTAACAGCTGTATTTCCACAGCTTTAGTAACAAATGGTCTAATTTGTGTATGTGGAAAAAAGAGTTTGCATCTTGACTGCAGAATTATTTAGCAGTATCTCTTAAAATTAATTAATTTGTCAAATCAGATTGGATGCACTGCTGTGTTGTGAATGAGGCCACTGATGGTAAGATAAATATTCTCATTAGCTGTAGTCAGAAAACTGTCTGCCCTGTTAGAGATGTCATTATGCAGAGCATTTATTTCCTTTCTATTGGAGGGGAGTGGGATAGAGCAAATTGAAATTTTGCACTGAGTATGAGAATGTTAAAAGTAAAATGATGCCTTGACAATTTATTTAAGGATAGTTCACAAAACCTTTGAACTAATAGTACAGATAAAGAAAACGGTGAAAGCTGGAAATCTGAAGTAAGACCTGAAAGGCACAGGAGGTCGAGCAGCAGGAAAAAATTGGTTAAGGTTTCGGGTGGGACGCTTCCTCAGAACAGATTCTTATTGTTCTGACGAAGAGACAAATCTGAAAAGTCCTATCTTTCTTTTTCAGATGCCAATTGACCTGCTGTGGAATTCCAGGATCTCCTGGCTTTACTTCAAGTGTCTTAAGTAGAGTAGCTTTGAGATATGATTTGTGTGAATAAAAATGTGGTGCAGCTTAACTACAAATGGCAATGTTCCTGTTTTTTTTAAACAAAACTTGTGCTGCACATCTATAACAGTTATAAAACTGCACTTCACACAAATTCCAGCAAGTTGAATATACTCTTATTGTACTGATGCCTATCAGATCTTCCACTGAATTGATCTACAGTTCAGTTATTATTGATTTCTATAGTAGAGTGATATTACTCAGCTGCTTGGAATTCCACTGTCCATTTTCCCAATTAATGTGGTGATGTGTGGAATTGTTTCCAGGGAATATGACCAAAACTGGGCCCGTAATGACCCACGTATTCTGAAAAATTGGAATCAAGTCAATCCTCTGTGGCAGTCTCGGCACCATAGTATTCCAGGACACTGCTGATGACAGCCTGGCTCATCAGCAGCACTTGGAGGAGTAAACCATTCACTAGGAGCAGGGATTCTTTCCACTCAGCTCCTGCTAGCCCTGCAAGCCAAAGCCTTAATGCGGAGGATGGTCCAAGGTAGACAAGCAGCTGGCAGCTTGCCAGACGGTGCTCTCAAATGGCAAGATATGCGATTTTATCTGAGTAATCTCCAGCAGTACTGTGCATTCTGGGGTCCCCAAGCCTTGGCTGTTGCCAGCCTGTACCTAATATTCTCCAGATTTATGTAGGAAGAGAGTGGACATTCTACTTGGGGAAATATCCATGTGTAGGAGGCATATATATGTGCAACTCTGTCCGGTTTGGATACTCGGAAGCTTGGTGATGAGTTTCCACATCTGTCAGACGCCTGGCTGACCTCCAGATAATTTAAACCCCGCACTACATAGCATTGAGTGGTCTGGATGTTGTATGAAATGCTTTTACGTCATGGTGCTCTAAATGGATGGGGAGAGTGAGGATGTATAGTACATCTAATGTCATTTTTAGTCTGTAGGGCATGGTAAGGATACAATAATAATAATCCTTGCATTTGATATAGCGCTTACAATCTATGTCAACTTGGCAATTGGAACCCATAATTATTATAGCATCTTAATCATCAATTTAGTGTGTTATTTGCATTGAATGAGAGAGGTGTATCTTTGACCTATTAAAAAAAATTTATAATGATTTTAAACAAATGGTTTATATTAAAAAGCAGAAATGTTAAAATAATAATCCTTGTCTTTTGATACAGCGCCTTTTACATAAGAACATAAGAATTAGGAGTAGGAGTAGGCCATTCGGCCCCTCGAGCCTGCCCCACCATTCGATAAGATCATGGCTGATCTTCTAACCTAACTCTAATTACCTGCCCTGTCCCCATATCCCCTAATCCCTCTATTTTTAAAACAATCTATCAGTCTCAGCCTTGAAGGTGTTCAATGACTAAGCATCTACAGCCTTCTGGGGTAGTGAATTCCATACATTCACTACCCTCTGAGTGAAGAAATGTTTCCTCAACTCTGTTCTAAAAGGCTGACCCTTAATTTTAAGACTGTGACCCCTGGTTATAGATTCTCCTACCAGGGGAAACAGACCCTCAGTGTCTACTTTATCCAGCCCTTTAAGAACCTTATATGTTTCAATAAGATCTCCCCTAATTCTTCTGTACTCTAGAGAATACAGCCCTAGTTTATTCAGCCTATCCTCATAGGTCAGTCCCCTCATCCCAGGAACTAACCTCGTGAATCTACGCTGCACCCCCTCTAGGGCATGTATGTCCTTTTTTAAATAACGGTGGGATAACCCTCAATGAGGTTCACAGGATTTACTATAAAGTGCAGTAACTGTATCAGTCAATTTCCAAACAACAATTTATAATAATAATCCTTGCACTTGATATAGTGCCTTATCATGTCTTCTAGACGTCTCAAAGCGCTTCACAGAATATACTGTCAAGTGAATTGACTGTATATTTTGTAGGTGATACGCGGCAGGCAATTGCACACAGCAGTGTCCCACAAACAGTCATGGATTGAAGTGACCAATTTATTATTATTATTTTGAAGGAAGTATTACCCCTGGAAAAGCGATCCCCCAATCGGCTAACAACCGGGTTTCTACTTACAGCTAGGAAAACAGAGGCATGTAGAGTAAGGAAACTGCCCAACATTTTGTCCTGCCCGGAAAACGAACCCGGATCTCTGGGTTGCGAGGCAAGTGCTCTAACCACTAAACTACAGGACTCCGCCAAACAGTTGTGAAATGAATGACCAATTACATATTTTTTCTAAAATTAGCCTTTACATTGGTCATAGTAAGCCATAGAACAATAGAAATTTACAATGCAGGAGGCCATAAGACCTGTTGTGTTCCTGCTGGCACTCTGCAAAGAGCTATCCACTTGGTGCCGTCCTCTGGTTTTTTCCCCTTATCCTTAAAGCTGATTTATAATAGCTAAATTGGTTATTCGTATTGTGTCTGGTATTTTTTAACCTTGTGTGTAAGTTTAGTAACAACAACTACTTGCGTTTATATAGTACCCTTCAGGCGGGGCAGTGTCTTGGAGCGCCTAATGAAAGTTTGTAATGCGTTGATTGTAGGTGTAGCACTGTGTGTGATATTCTCTGAAGGAGATTCATTTAATTTCAATAACTTATTAGTAATAATAATTTGGTCACTCAATTCACGACTGTTTGTGGAACATTGATGTGCGCAATTGGCTGCCGTGATTTGCCCACAAATATATAGTCGATTCACTTTGCAGTATATTCTGTGAAGCGCCTTGAGACGTCACGAAGATGTGATAAGGCGCTATATCAAATACTAGTATTATTATTATATCAAATGCAAGGAATATTATCATTATGTTATTATTGTTTGCTTGTAATACAGGTGTCCTTTTAGTCTGGCTTCCAAATTGGACTAGCCGGCTTCTTGTGTATGTGAACAGTGCGCAGAAAACTGTCTGGTCAGCCATGACTGCTCTTACTTTCTAGCATTAAAAACTCGCACTCTGGATGAGTGTCAGCCAACCGGTCAGGCCAGCCGGCCAGAACTAATCAGTTCTGACTTGATGACCCAGGAGCAGGACCGATAGCCATTTTCTCACAGACTTGTTACAACAGGGAGTCTAATGGACCCAAAACACTACATTATTATGTGGTTACCTTTTGTTGTGTCACTGGAGCTATTTGGCAGAGGGGTCTTGGTTACTTACTGCCTTTTCAACTCTTGGACGTAGGTTGAAACTCAACCAGATTGTTACTGAATGACAAAAGTCTTTTATCTGCAATAGTGACCTTCAAGAAACGTAACCTTGGACTAGTCTCGAGCTGATGGGCAAAAATCAACATAGAACTGACCACAATTTAAGATTAACCCTTGAACTGCTAGCGGAACAATAGGTACCAATATTGCCGTAAAAATTCAAAAGTTAGGAATAGCTTTATTTCTGGTATATCAACACTGCTAAAATAACTACAAACCTCTTTTAAATTAAACTTCTTTTTAAATATCTTCATCTATACTAGTCCTGTGACACTATTGCCCAGTTTTCCCTATTCACTGTGTCTTACATTTATCTTTTGCTTTATCTATCTTTATTTATCTTTACCTATTCTATTACTTTCTGGGTATTCTAGGTTAAATATTTATTGTTTTAGAAAAATAACACGCCTTTACTTTTGTGTACCAAGTGTGGGCTTCAAGCACTCCCAGGGCAGGTAGCAAATGAGCCATGGAGAGCAGGGCTCTCTGTTCTCTACCCAACAATGTGTGCTAATTCCACCTCAAAAGAACATCCACTTACACCCGTGTGACCTTTATATATCCCTGATCAGCCATCCATAGAACCTTCACGAATGAGACTTTCAGGCTATCGTTTGGGGTGGAGTCTAGCCCCCCCACCCCCCTAACATCTTGCCATCTTGATGTCCAGCATCATCTCATAGAGCACTCCGAGATTTTACTTTGCTTGAACAGTGCTATATAAATGCAAGCTATTATACTGCCTCATCTCCAATGAATTACTATATTTTAAAACTTTAGGATCAAAGAGTACAAAGGGATACAGCAACAAAATTACATTTGTATAGCACCTTTTACGTCGAGAGGATGTCCAATGTCTTGATGTGCTTTAGTTGCATTTTACCGTTATGTTTAGAGTTGAATGTCCTTTGACCAGACAAGTATTTGCAGAACTTCTCCATGTTGTATAGGGATCCAGAACAACATTGAATACCATCCCGAAATAATCACATGCTAAATTGCCTAGTTCTGTTATTTTACTGTTATTTTATGTTATTGTCTCCTTTACTAAAGAATACTACTTAATGTTACGGGTTTCTTTTTTATATTACTGGTTCTTAGATTCCTAAGATTTTCTGCCAGAGCTGCAAACCAGAGTAAAATTTGTAATATTTTAAAATGTATTTTAAGCAGCTTGTAAGAAAGCAGCAGTAAGGACACCTAAGAACCTGTGTGGCTAGTAGCAATGTGGCAAAATCTAATTGATTAAAGGAGATGAATGATAAATCTCGACACATTGGCTCTGTTTTCAGGAGTTGGCAAGTGAGCAGATTAGGTGTGAAATGTGAATGTGAAAGCTCCTACTGTTTGTGTCAGTCAAAGAGAGATGGAAATTGAGCATTGTGCTGGCTGGAGATTGAAAGAGAGAGCCCACAGCAGGCAAGGGCTTGCATGAATGTGCATTATAGTTTGAGAAAACAACACAGCAGGCTTTGACTTGCAACAGTATAGTTAGGAGAGAAAAATCCTCATCCCTGAGGAGTCGCAGTTGGTCACAACTGCCCAATTAGAGCTCTTTCAGTTGTATATATATTTTTTCTCCTCAGTGGTTATAAACTTTGCAACAAGATAGCCGTGCCTTGAAATGACATATTTATCGGCAAGATTTTTTTTCACATCGAGTTCAATTTTGTCAGGTCTTAAACAAGGTTTGACCGAGCCAATGTAGTTCAGGATAGAGTGAAACCTATCTGAACATTTAAAAAGGTGGGTGTGTTTACATTATAGCTAATGTTTATAACCATGCTACCTAGATGTTGGAGCTGTAGCAGTTGGAAGAGCATTATTATATATAGTAATATTCCACATGCTCTGATATGATAGACCTTATGTGACCATTAGGTGAAAGGGTTTCAGTGTGTAATGTACCGCAGTTGTGTAATGGGGTCATGTTTATTGCCAACCAAGGAGAAACTGATAGGAATATTTAGGTATCACTGAAGCTACTTAATGAGCAACACTAGGAAGCCTGCCAGAATTTATCTAACAGTATTTGTCTTGTTGGAAATAATAGCTTAAGCTTGATGCATCTGTGCTGGGGGAGGGGAGAGGTTATCCAATGTTAATGTTGAATAGGAATGTGTTCCAGAAGATGCTGTGATGGGAAACCAACAAAATAGTTTTATGGAATGCTTAGAACGCATTACAATGATGTAATTGCACAATTTGTGAATAAATTACCTCCCTGAAATAATTGGCATCTTTTTCAAAATACTTAAAAGTTCTAATTCTGTTGTCTTGAGTCCTAGACTCATCCATAAAATGAAACATTTATCACAATGTAAATAACTGAGAATTGCTGAGACTGAATCTGTCTGATTTTAAAGATAACCTTTCAGTCAACAGTGAGAATATAAATTATTTATGAAACTGCCTGTATGCACAGTTGAATGAAAATGAATTATTTTTCCTTAGCAAAGCTTGTTAAAGGAGGCTTCAAAGGCTGATTTCAAATTTCCATTTCTAAAATGCAGTAGGTGACTGTCACATTGGCATAATCAGCCATGTCTTCATTTTTGCAATCTGATATTGGCTGATTTTGCCATCATGGTTATTTATTTTTGTAGGCAATAAATTCATAATATCCAAAATTGTCTTATGTCAGTGCAGTATTTTTGCAACAGACTATTAGCATAAATTCCATAACATTGCAGGAGAATTTTTTTCTTTAAACACAACCAAGGGGAAACGATAAGACTTGAGCTTCGAATTTTACCCTCACTTTAATAAAACCGTTTTATATGTAAATGCTTGAAGTAACACAATTCTCCTTTTAATGAAAGGAAACGTGCTGTTATATACTAAAGTTTTCACACATTGAAAATCGTATTCAGAGATAGTTTTATTTTTTTTCACACTGTTGAAGAGAGTTACCCTGCTCATTCAAATAGGATAAAAAGTAAATATGTGGCACTTACTCTAGTGCACATCTGACCTGCTGCTAAATTTGTCTTATTGCAGTTTGATATATTTGCAACCATTTTCAGTGGATCTAGAATTGAAAAGCACAGTAATCTTATTACTTAGCATATGTGTTAGTCACTAAATGTACAAGCTTGCTTAGCAATTGTTTCAGCAACTCCGATAAATGATTCAATGGATGATTACTTATTTTAGAAGTGTAAGGTAAGATGAAAGAAACCATTTGAGCTTGTGAAGGTTAGGTCTCCCTGGGATTTATATAAGCAATTGCCATATTCCTTTTGTGTTGGTTCTAGAACAATTTCTCACCACTCCAAGTTGAATTTTGAACTGAGTCATTTTCCTATGATCTAGTCCTTGAAGCACCGCATAAGTCAACAACAACAACTTGCATTTATATAGTGCCGGTCAAGCAGGATAGTCTCGGAGTCTTAAACACTTAGTGTAAAGTAAGCAATGCTTCATTTTAATAACAATTATTGCATTTGCTTTAGCACTTTTCACCTCTTCTAGACGTCTCAAAGCGCTTCACAGAATATACTGTAAAGTGAATTGACTGTATATTTGTGGGCGAAACGCGGCAGCCAATTGTGCAAAGCAGTGTCCCACTGATTGAGTGACCAAATTGTTATTTTACTTATTTCCTTGAGGGATTATTATCAGGCGTGTGGAGTAAGGAAACTTGCCCAAGCTTTTGCCCCGCTAGGAATCGAACCCGGGTCTCTCACTTACGAGGCAAGTGCTCTAACCACTGAGCTACAGGACTCCACACAGTTTGTTGATATCCTTTGAGATTTTAAAAACTCAACCACCTAATGTGCTTTTTTCATACAGCATTCACAATCCCTTAGAGTTGGACTTGTAAGCATTTCAGTGTGTTGTTTCTTTCTCCTTCCTACCTGAACGTGCTGACTCTGGCTGGGTTACCATCCACACGGATGCAGGCAGTCCTCTGGAACCTTACTCAGGAAGTCATTGTTCATGTGTATAAAGATGAAAATAGCCTAGATGGCCAGCTATTCAATTGTGTAGGGCAGAAAAACACACACCACAAACATTCATACATGTGCATGTGTACACACTTACCCAACAGTGAGGATAAGAGAGAGATATGGAGGGAACCCCTCCAATCGGGTTTCCGTGCCGCCCACAGCACAGAAACAGCCCTGATTAAAGTGACAAATGACATTCTGTCCATCTGTGACCAGGGCTCCCTCTGCCTCCTCATCCTTCTTGACCTCTCTGCTGCCTTCGACACGACACCATTTACCACACTATCATCATCCACCACCTCTCCTCTCATCTTAACCTTCGCGGCTCTGTCCTTGACTGGTTCAGATCATACCTCTCACACTGCCTCCATTCCATCTCCACAAAAGGTTTCTCCTGTAGCCCCCTCACCGTCTTGTGCAGCGTTCCTCAAGGCTCTGTCCTTGGTCGCCTCCTCTTCAACATCTATATGCTTCCTCTTGGTGGCATCATCCACAGATATGGGGTCAACAAGACCGAGGCTCTCTTGATTGGCTCCTGTCAGCACCTCCTCACCTCAGGCGCTGACAGCATCACCATCCATGGGTGCACACTCCACCCTACTAAACCAATTCGGAACCTTGGTGTCTTGTTTGACCTTCAACTATCCTTTCTACTCCTCATCAGTGCTATGACCCGCAATGCCTTCCCCCACCTTCCGCAACATTGCTCGGCTCCGCCATTGTCTCACACTGCAGACTGCTGAAACTCTCGTATACGTGTTCATTATATCGAGGATTGATCATGCAAACTCCTTGCTTGTTGTCCTCCCCAACTCCTCCCTCCATAGGCTGCAGATTATCCAGGACTCTGCAGCCCGTGTCCTCTCCCGCAAGAGGCTCCATGACCCTATTACTCCCATCGTCGCCCGACTCCACTGGCATAACACAGAGGATGCAGTTCAAGATCCTGGTCCTCACCTTCAAAGCCCTCCATGGTCTTGCTCCCCCCTATCTCTGTTACCTCCTAACCCCCTTCCATCCTGCCCGCTCCCTCTGCTCAGCAGGCTCTAGCCTGCTCCACGTCCCCCACCTCGCCCGCCCCACCATTGGCAGGCAGGCCTTCTGCCCCTCTCCCCCCACCTTCTGGAACTCCATCCCGAGGTACTTCCGCCTTGCCCCCTCCCTTGCCTCTTTCAAGACCTATCTCAAGACCCTCCTCTTCAACCATGCTTTTGATCTCCCTGCTTCACCCCCTGCCCTCCACCCTCCCTGACCCCAACCCTCAGCTTGGGTCCGTAACTCTGTCTGGGACGTTCTCCCAACGTGACAGGCGCTTTACAAATGTAAATTTGTTGTTGTTGTTGTACTTGATCCCATAAGGTTTCAGTTTTTACTACTAAGCAATTCAGGATTATCAAGTTTATTTTTTAGCAAGGGGAAAGAAAACAGCATTGTATTCCATTGTATTGAGTGAAGCATGTAATATGTATGCACCATTAGTAATAAAATTAGATTTTAATTTGTACTACTTTGTTTAATAAAATATATTGCTCGATTAAGGTTGAGTAGATCGTTTAACTCTTGAATAGAGAAATAATAAGTTGGATCCAACATGATGTGAACCACCTAATTGTTCAACACGTTTATCCTGCACCGCTGTAAGATGTGATTATTAAATCACAATTGCTCACCAATTGTATCGCTCAACCTGTTTGATGTAACTGGCTATTTGCTCCTTCGCACCAGTAAATAATCCCTTCATTTAAAACCAATTAAACTGAGATAAATATTATGACCTCAGCAACACAAGTACCGCTTTAAAGAAATATCTTAATTATGTATATCTTTCTCGCTCATGCATGTTCAGTTGTGACCTCATACCGGTGTTACCAAGGATAAGCAGTGAATCTCATACAGTTTAATCATGCAATACCAATGCACACTAATTAACTCAGTTAGTGTTTTTTGGTGTGAAATTGTATCCATAGCTGTCATGTGCCCCAAAAGTTTTTTTAAAAAAATGCATAAAGTTTGCAAAGGTTAATGATGCGCTTTTTTTTAGAAATTTTTTTTGCCTTCATGACAGACTTGGTTTTCTTTATTTGGGCAACACATTGTTTTCAATCATGAATGCATTTGATAATAGCATGTAAGAAAGCATGGAATATATGATATCCATTCACTCCATTTTCCCAATAATAATAATTCTTGCATTTGATATAGCGCTTTTCACGTCGGGAGGACGTCCCAAAGCGCTTCACAGAACACACTGTAAAGTGAATTGACTGTATATTTTTGGGCGAACGCGGCAGCCAATTGCGCACAGCAATGTCCCACAAACAATCAGCCTATGTACAAACCAAGCTACTATGGATTTGATCCCAACCATTTAATTTCAGAAAGAAAGGTTCTGCTAAGTGATCATCATTATCATCATGGCTTGTTGCTCCGAGGTGATGAAATGATACATGTCATTTTGTGCTCCAATTTTGTAACGGAAAATGGTTAGCAGTTCATTAAGTTGCTGTTGGTTAATGATTGGAGGACTACAGATATAAATTGGTACATTTGTGAATTTCCCAATCACGTGGCATATGTCTACATCACATTAAACTTCTATGGTCCTGAGTCACTAAAGCACAAAAGAGGTCTATTGCACAACAGAGGTCTTTATTATGTGAACATCAAAGGCTTGAACTTCCACCCAGTTTTCAGCTTGTAAATCCATTTTTATTTTAGAATTTAAGTGAACCCAGAAATGTGGAAACATTTTTAAATCTTAACCTGGAATCCAGGTTCCAATTGTTATTAAAATGCAAATGAAGACAGAATTGAAGAATTTTCCATAATTCTGAGGATTCCAATGTTCACAAGTCTTACATTTTAAAGTTAAGTGGTCTTGCAGGCAAAGCCTCGGGAGGGTTAACCAATATTTGTTAAGAGTTATGAATTTGCATTTTAAGCGCTCCGGGACATTATTGTACCGAAGGGTGCTATATAAATGCAAGTTGTTGTTGAATTTAATTGTACTCATTACAGAGTTCTACTGTGATCAAGGAGCTATTCTACAGAAACAAGCTCAATGCATTAGTGTTCCTTAATGTTATTCCCTAATACTGTACCTAGTTTACTGACTCATTTCTTGCTCAATGTTTTACACATACACTACTTTGAACTCCTCCTTTTAATTTGTTCAGATTTTATTGGGAAACCTGTGTTCAGTTTTGGGGCCCTGCCTTACAGTACAGTAACAAATTTATTAAAACAAAATGCTCCCAAACACCAGCAAAGGCCATTTTACGGCTAGCATTTTACTGCTGGTATTTTGCTCATGGTCATTTGCCAGGTCTGCACATAGGTGTCAGAATAGCCAGTGATTAATGAGTAGCCTAATACTCAATACAAATTAACAATAATAATTCTTGAATTTGATAGAGTGTCTATAACATCATTGTCTCAAAGAGTTTCACAGTTTGTTAGTGACTGTATTTGTCAGTGAAAGTAGCAGCTAATTTGTCTTTGAGCAATGTACCACAAGGAGCTCATAGATGAATAACCAATTCATCTGGAGGATTGTTGGCCAGGATACCGGGAAACATCCCCTTCTCTTTTTGAATAGTGTTGAGGGTTGTTTAGCATCCCTTGAACAGGCAGAGAGCACCAGGTTGACAAGAACCAAGGCTTGGGGACTCCAGAGTGTGTGTTGTGGTACTGCTGGAGTCTAACCAGCTAAAACCACATAGCTTGCCATTGATATTGCTGTCCAGCAAGTTTTCCCACTGCTTGTCCAGCTAGGACTACCCTACCCATCAGTGCTTTAGCTTGCAGGGTTAACAGGAACTGAGTGGGATGACTCCCTGGCCCAGTGACTGGTCTGCCCTTCCAGGTCCTGCCGATGAGCCAGTGGCTGTGCTGTCATCAGCAGTGCCCTGGAATACTGCGGACCCGCTTGGCTCAGGAACTGGACGACAGAGACCACCACAGAGGTCTGGCATGATTCTGACATTCCATTGCCAGACATATCACCTTGGAGCCAGCCTGATCAGCACCAAGGAGACCCTGCTTACTTCCCCCTCCCCACAAGAGGATAATCAAAGGTTATTTTTGCAAATGTGCTGGGATAGAAAGAGTCATATCCTTATAATTTATTACCAGCCAATTGTTAATTCAAAATCCTTTTCAGGGCACTGGGATCTGACTTCAGTGGAGCCTTTAGTGGGTTATTATTTGTAATGCAGAATTAGGCAAAAGGGTGAACTGTATATTGAGGAACTGTAACATTTCTTATTGGTTTTGTGCAAGATACTGAACCAAGATAATTGGTTCAGAAAATTTCAATGATATCGCTTCAATAATTTGTTCTACATGTTGCTGGAATAAACTACTGTATTGCCTATAACCACAATGAAATAAAATAAAGTGAAAATGCAGCTTGAAGGTACTTTAACTTCAATTTAGTTTTAAATTAAAACACATTCTTAGGAAATTTCTCTTGGTGAATAATATGTTGTTTCTTGAATGGTCTGTTTTTTTTTAGGAATGTTTAGATGCTCCTTAGATTTGTAAATATGGTCTGGACTGATTTGTAGCTTAATACAGTATTTCAAAGCTTGGTGATTTTAGCTGTTATGCATGGTTCATTTCCAGAGTTTCACAAAATAGTCAGGAAATCTGTTAACATTTTGTGGAGATGAATGCATGTATAAGTCTTTACAGCATTGGCAGGCTTTTCAACTGTGAGGGAGGGCGTGGGTTGGAGATCACAGCCAATTCCAATTATATACTCACCTAAAGTCCATACAGACATATTTTCAATATGGATCTCTTAATAATAGGCAACAGAAAAATCCTTGGCTATATTCCTTTTCTTTCCCTAACCCGGGAGCACCAAGGCCAATTGTAGAGCTCGAGTTAGACTAGCTACCTCAGGAAAGTTTTCAAACCTGCAACTTTTGGATTTGTATTAGCCTATTTCTGCACATCAACAACCCACTTTTACCCACTAGTTTATTGTGCAATCTCATATTTGTGGAGTCCTGTAGTTCAGTTGTTAGAGCACTCGCTTTGCAAGCGAGAGACCTGAGTTCAATTCCAGGCAGGTCAGGGCGAAACCTTGGGCAAGTTTCCTTACTCCACACGCCTAATAATAATCCCTCCAAAAAACAAAACAATAATAAATTGGTCATTTTCAATCTACGACTGTTTGTGGGACATTGCTGTGCGCAATTGGCTGCCGCGTTCGCCCAAAAATATGCAGTCAATTCACTTTACAGTGTGTTCTGTGAAGCGCTTTGGGACGTCCTCCCGACGTGAAAAGCGCTATATCAAATGCAAGGATTATTATTATTATTTGCTAGTTTAATAAGCGTGGAATTCATTTCTAGTTAGGATATAGACATTTTCTCAACTGTTTTTGCACTCCTCTCTATTAACTTTGCACCTAAAACTCTCCCAATAGGTAGCAAATTATCTGGCATATACACTTCATTCAATGCTTTGATGAAATACACCTATTTACAAATGGTCACATAAATGTGCAACAGCATGGACTGCACAAAAAATACATACTGTACTAATATGAGGCTAAATGTAGTCCAGTTTTTTTAAAAAGACAAGCTTTGTAAAGAATGAGTAGTTGGAAGACTGCCCTGGATAGGATGGGCACTTCACAGGGTTTGAGTACGGGAGGCCAGGTGTAAATTCATGTCATTCGGTACAAGTAAACTGTTTGAAGCTGACACCTATTGATGGTTGCTGCATCTGACTAACAAAATGTACTTTTTTAACTGGATACAAATTGTGTCAATGTGTTATTACTACAGATTGTGGTGCTTCAGACAAATTATAAAAGGATCTCTCTGTACTTGGATCTCTAGCTCAAACCGTAAGATCCAAAACGTGTGCAGGGCACCAATCCAATCGTGTTTTGGAAACATTGTTAAGGAGATATTTAAAGTTGGTCAATAAAGGTATTTTGCATTAAGTAGGGGATGCAGTGCATTCATTAACTTTTAACCACATCCAGAAAGGTTATACTCAGACGTATTATATGGGTTCTAGATTTGAGATTGATGAATTCTTCCATTCCACAAGCGAGGGAGATATTTATCTTATGAATAACATTACAATTTAACATACCAACCTGATGTATGAGATCTGAAAATATAATGTATTACTGTGATTTTTAAATGGATGTAGTTTAACATTTGGACAAATGTAGTTCAGCATTCAGGTAAGCCTTAATTTTATAGAAGGTCTTCTGGAGTATTTATTTGTGAATTTAGAAAAGGTAACTTATTTGGATCCAATAATTATAAAGATTTACAAAGGACGTACAGGCCATTTGGCCCAAAGAGTTGTGCCGATGTTTATACTATAATTTGATATAGTGCCGTATCACATCATTGAGACATCTTAAATCCCTTCGCAGAATATACTGTAAAATGAAATTACTATTTTGTGGGTGAAATGTGGCAGCCAATTGTGCAGAGCAGTGTCCCACAAACAGTCATGGATTAAGTGACCAAATTATGATTATTATTTTTATGAAGGAACTATCACCGTCAAAGTGATCTGCCAATCGATAACACTCGGGTTCCTGCTTGCTGCTAGTTAACCAGAGGGGTGTGGAGTAAGGAAATTTGCCTAAGTAATTGAACCTGGGTTCTCTTGCATGCAAGGCGAGTGCTCTAACCAGTACACTGCAGAACTCTGTATGAGTCCTCTATATGAGTCTCCAACATATTCCTTACTCCCTCCCATACGCTATTTCCCTCTCCCTCATATAAAGGTTCAGCATTCCTCGTAAATGCATCTATACTATACTTGTGTCAATTACACCTTAATACATATAACCATTCGCTGAAGTATACAAAATTTGCAGGCAGGGGTGAGGATGTGTCTGCACCACTTATGATCATTAACTTGAAATGCTTTGCCAGGCTTGTATCATTGGAGCCAGATCAGTCTCAGGGAGACCCTACTATACAGAGGATATATTTGTATTTTTTATTGACATTGAAAGAATGAAGGGCTAAATAACTGAAGCCATTTTACATTTAACTGTTCTGATGCCAAAACCGGTATCCAATTGATTGAGCTACCTGATCTGATAGGGCACCTGTGTCATGAGTGGCTCTGCAAAGTTTCAGCCCAGTGTCTGACTTTTGTTCAAATTTAGGCCAACAATGTGGAACACTGGGTCGAAGGGTTAATCTGATAAAGTCCGATCATGAAAACTGTCTGAGTCTTTGTGCCTCAGTGGAATATTTTACCACCTGAGTACTTCATGACTAATATAAAAGAAGTATTGTACAAGCTTTCACAACAGCAGTAATGAGACTCTGAGTATGACAGCTGTCTGAATGTATTGTTATAAATTCAACAAGGCATCAGCAGTTTGTTTCAGTTTGGCTCCTCTCAGTGTGGTATGGTTTAATGACATTACTTATTACTGATTTTTTTTTGAGAAGATGTTTTGAGGAGCTTAAAATGGAGCTGTCTGTTTTTCCAAGCTTGTCAGTGAGATTGGGAATACCTGAGGCACCTACTGGCTATTTAGGATAGCTAAATAGGGAGGGGGTGGGGAATGCAATTGTAATGAATGCCCTTAAATCTTCTTAAAGGTGCAAAAAGCCCTTTAGACTTTTTTCATGTCAGAAGCCAAACAAAGGAGCAGTAGCCATTTATATGTGGCGAATGCCTATGTTTGAAAAATGAGAATGATCTACAGGATAGATAATCTACCACTTTTTCTCTTTAGATTCCTCTATTCTAAACAAAGCACTTCATGAGACCCTTAAAGCTCTGCGGGTAGCTACCCGCGTGAAATGCGCTATAAAAATGCAAGTTGTTGTTGTTCATGTGTGTTGTTGCACAGTGGTCATTTCTGCAGTGTCTTCTTCATTAAAAATTTGATACATTTAACATTGTGGTTTGAGACAGATTTTGGCTGAAGTCTTGTACTAGTAATGGGCACCTCCCTCACAGGGTATGATGCCAATTGGACAATGTTTCAAACCAACAGTGCAGTGCCTGTGTTTGGTTAGTAGTTAACTTATAAGGATAGCTTCATGTCAGACTACTATGATAGCCAGATATCACAGTGTAGATGAATGACATTATGGAGGCCAGGCTAATGATTATAGATCGACAGCACTATGATGGCTGGCCAGTTGTGTGAGTGTAGATGAAGGGCCAGATGTGGCAGTGTGGATGAACATTGCGATGTTTAGGTGAGTAAACTAGCAGGGAAGGACTAGTTGCTGTTCGCTTTCACTCAGTCCTTTCTGTATCTGGCAATGGTGCAAAAAGAATCTTAACATAATTTCAGTTCAGCATCTTATAGGGGCACACATCATTGCAGCAGCTGCACTTAGTAGCAAACCATTCCAACCTCACTGGCTGACAGATGGGCTACCTAGAGACTGATTCCATGGTGATCTTTCACTAGGAGAACTGCCAAGAATCAGCTCCAAGTTTGGGGATAACAGAGCAGCAGCTTTTGATGGCCTCTATCTGGCAGGATAAGTTCCTTCATAGCATTCCTTTGTTTCTGACCATGGCATGGACCCTTCACAAGATTTGGTTGAACGAAATGATTGTCATTCTTTAAACTTGTGGCTGAGGAGGCTGTGATCTTGAATCTTCAAATGCTTGACAAATTGACTGGGATAATATTGACACATGATCTTCTGACTTAGATGGAGATTCCCATTTTTTGTTTTAAAAACAAGCTTCTGTGGGAAAACAGGCTCAGAGTAGGTGGGGAAAAGCCTCAAACTTGAAGATTTGTGAGACTAACTACATTGTCAGAAATGTCATCCTTCAGATCAGATGAAATGTTGAACAGAGGTCCCGTCTGCCTGTTCAGATGGACGTTAATGATCTCATGCCACAATTCAAAAAAGAAACAATATGGGGGATTGTTTTACTGCATACAAATTAGTTGCCGTGTTTGCCTACACATTACAGTAATCTTGTGAAACCATTTGAGACATTTTAATAAGATGAAAAGGCACTATATCAAATGCAAGGATTATTATTGTAAATGAAAAAAACTTGTTCACAGCCTTTTGGTGTTTTATCATATATGCGCGGTCTGGATCTCTCTAATTTCCAAAGGAGTTGTTGTAACTGTTATTTCCTCTTGTTATCTTTGTCAGGAAAACATCCTGGTTTTGGAAGGTGCCATGTAAACTGTATCCTCTCTCAGGCAATTTAATTTGGTCATGTGCAAATCAGTACCATAATCCTCTGATTAAAGATTTGTGCATCTTATTTTTTTTAACCATTACACTAATGACCATATTTGTATTGGGAAGAACTTTACCAGAGGCTAGTAAATGCACCAGGTAGAATGTTGGTTCTGCTTGCCCAAAACCTTCATATGGTGACTAGGATTAAACAAACAGTGTTGAGTAAACCTGGTACGGACATTGGACTTGGACCTTGAGAACATCAAGGTGGCTAGTGTGTCACAAGGTAAACCAGGTCTGAGGCTGAGCTTGTTTCAAGGTGATTTGACAATGGAATATCGGAATCAAAGCAACCCCCTGTGACTGTAGGCAGTAGCCAGGTGGGTCCGCATTGTTCCAGATTACTGTGGATGACATAAAAATCAATCTGGTTCTTTGCATGACTTTGGATGGGGGCAGAACAGTCATTGGGGCCCAGAGGAGTAGTTCAATATATTGAACTTTGGCTGGAGAGGATGGAGTTTGAACAGGTATTGATAACCGAGTATTAGCTGTTTTTGTAATAGAATTGAAAAGGGTTTATAACTGATAGCGTTTGGTAAAATCAACTAGACTGATGGTATAAATTTGATATTATTAAAATAAATAATTACTGCATTTCTTGTGCCAATACCCTATGTGTGATGTTAAATGTAACAAAGTGGATGTGACAAAGCGATTAAAACTCCGTATTTTTCTTTGGAAATGATTTTTTTTCATTTGAAGAAGAGGAAGAATTTGTATAAATCGTCCATCAGCGATGCATAACATAGAGAGGAGATTACTGTCTTCTCCCTAAGCGATCTCTAATCACTTGTAATTTATAAAAATGACAGTGGCTGTATGAGATTATGCAAGAGGTGGATTTGGATTTTGTTGTGCACTGATTTTTTTTCATTTTCAAAATAGTTTTATTAACAAAAATAGTAAAAATGCAATGAACAATAGCAACCAAATCCATAAGTCAAAGAACACCCATAAATGTGAACCAAACTAATAATAAATAACAATTACTGTATTAATATGACAGCAAAAATGCATGATATGAACATCATTATTTAGTTATTATTGCGGTGGTTAATGGTGTGGGACTGAGGGTAATATATTGAGTCGTGGTTGTGGGGGGAAAATAAGTCATCCTTTTCAAATTAGGGAAGCAAGGCACTTGAGTAATGAGAATCACAGCTTGGGGGTAATGGGGGTAAATGTATACGTCGTTCAAAGCACCTTTTCCCCCTACCCCAGGTTTAAGTCGCTGGGAATGTGAGCCATGTCTATTGGAATTAGTCTATTTAAAGCACCAATGGGGGTAAATGTATACGTCGTTCAAAGCACCTTTTCCCCCTACCCCAGGTTTAAATCGCTGGGAATGTGAGCCATGTCTATTGGAATTAGTCTATTTGTATGTGCAGCCTATACATACTACGTTTAGACTGCCAGATTCTCCCTCACCTGAGCATATCACATAACTACCTGGGTTCCTACTTGTTGCTAGGTAAACATAGCTGTATGGAGTAAAAAAACTTGCCCAACATTTTGTCCTGCTGGGAATCGGACCCAAGTCTCTCGCTTGCGAGGCGAGTGCTCTAACCACTAAACTACCGGACTCCATGGTTTGGCAGATTTCTTTCCAATATTCTTGAATTGTTAAGTGTTTATATTTCAATACTATGAGAATTGCTGATTAAATGATGTTCTAAAATGAGCAGGAGCTACACCAACTCTGGAGCTAATATCAACTGCTGCTTTTCTTTCTCACTTTTTCATGTTTGCTTCATCCCCTCACTCTCTCTCTTTCTCTCTCTCTGTCCAGAAAATATTAGTTACCCTGAATTTCCAATTACAGCAATGTTTAGGAAACCTTAAAGTTGGGATTCCCACAAGAACTCGCAATTATATGGCACATTTTCACATACCAGAATGCCTCAAAGCAGTTGACAACACAACAATAACAAATTATGTTTATATAACGCCTTTCACATTGGGAGTACTTCCCAAGGCGCTGGGAACACTAAGCAGAGAAATGAGAAATTTGAAGGCTAAAGTTGCAGCCAAATAAATATATATAATATATATATTAAAACAACTTGCATTTATATAGCGGCCTTCACACGGGGTTGCGTCCCGGAGCACATCACGATGGCGGAGTCTGACTATATATTTTTTTAGGGTTTTGAAGTTACAGAGGGTGTTAGCAAGGTGAAGTGTTTTGGATGAGATACTATAATCCTAGAGGTGATTTCAGTTTCTCCAAACACTATTGATTTTTGAGATCCAGGTCTTCACTGCAAACTGTTGATGTAATATATCTTACCCGGAGAGCCTTGGGATCAATGTTCTAAATCATCCTTTACCAAGCAGAGTATTATTTGTATTAAAGCTCCTGTTCACCAACTATTCTTTAATTATGAGTTTCTGTTATTGATCTGCCAATATATTGCTTTCACCTTTTCTTTTGTTCCCTCCGATGATGCTCCTCATACCAATCCATATCCTTTGCTGTTTTATCCATTGTGGCTCATTTTCCTGATTCCAGTCATCCCATCCTTAGATGATAATAATAAATTGGTCACTCACTCCACGACTGTTTGTGGAACACTGCTGTGCGCAATTGGCTGCCGCATTTCGCCCACAAACTATACAGTCAATTCACTTTACAGTAAATTCTGAGAAACGCTTTGAGTCGTCTTGAAGACATGATAAGGTGCTATATCAAATGCAAGGATTATTATTAACTCTGGTCATGTTCCTCTTACAAGAACCTCAATATCTTCCATTCCCTCACTCTCCCCAGCTTGCCGTTAATTTTCTTGTACCCGTTCTAGCCAAAGTCAAACCATTGACTTGATTTGTTAGCTGTTACTCACACACATTCATGCCCTCATCATTATTTCTCTGTCCCCTATGCCCTCACTCCTTCCAGGGTCTGGGACTCTCCCTGCCCACCACCTATTAGTTCGACAGTGGCTTCTTCCCAGGAGGTATTTACCAGCCTGACTTGACCCACCTCATATCCAAGTATGAAAACAAATCGCATTGAGAAAACTCTGAGCCTTCAAACTAATTTGACAGCATGCCCACTGTTCATGATCCAAACACCACTCACATTTAATCAGGGTTAAGGTTAGAGTATTGTGCGCTGATTTAAACGAGTGACTGGCGGCTGGATTCCCTGAGTGCACACAATAGAGCACTCAGTGCAGCAAGGCCTAACTGTCACTGTAAAGGACTTAGTGATTCTTCCTGTTTTAAGGTCTTGTGTTTTCTTTTGAATGCTTCAAAGTCATTTTTTTAAATATGTATATTTTTTAATAAATTGCATTATAGTAGTGTTATTATGCAGCTAACCTGTGCTCAAATTTAAAACCTGTTTCTCAACTCCTTCCCCGCCCATTGCTATCTGATATTGCACTACCGTTTGAGAGAATCTGAAGTACAGTTTATAACTTCTTAGACAGTAGCCACTTTGAAAAGTTGCTCCTGATCCCACAGTTTTCCTGTCCAGGTGAAGTCACCCTGAAATATAGAGTTGTTTTAGCAGCAAAAGGTAAAAACAAAACTCTGCAGGAGTCCACATGAAACAAGTCCATATCCAGCCTTAATTTCCATTGAACTGTGGCAACTGAATGAGTTTCGAAATCCTCATTAGCAACTTGGCTCATCACTTGTAATCCTTTTCAAAAAAATAAAGTCGATTTCCAAATTTCTTCTGCATTTTAAAGAAAACTACTTCTATTTAATAAGAATCCAATTTATCATTGCTTGAGAGATCTATGGCCTAAAGAAGAAAATCTGAGAAAAGCCAGAGACTGGATTGAAGCTAGTGTTTATTTTTGATGGAAGGCTACAAATCTCAAAAACAATTGCACCTGGAACTGATTTCTGCGCAGAAATGCAGTATAATCAATGGGTTGAGGTGATACTCAAGTGAGAGCAATGTCAGCGTGGCTTTTTGTAGTCACTAAATCTTAAGGTTAGATAACAAATTTAAAAACAGTCCCTACTGACTGCTTATAATGTATTTTTTGTGCAATTTCCATTTTATAGAGATCAAGGGGTTTTATTTTGGAGGTGGGGGGAGGAGTGGGAGGTGACCTTCAATGAATGACCATATTGTTGCGGTCTGTCAGTAATCTCTTGATGTGTGACATTCACAGAAGAGGATTATCTATTTTACTGCAGATTTATTGAAAGATAATTTGCTGTTGATTACTGTGTAATCCTATGGCCAGTACATGTTATGAAGTATTAAAGGGGTACTCGCACGCTGTACTTTCAAATTAGCCGCTTTCCAATGTACATGAGCTAATGTACCAGCAATTCCTATTCATACAACTGATTGGCAGGTAAGCAATAGCACTTGACTGGATATTTTGAGGGAGGTAATTTACTTGGGGTAAATTTTAGCATTGATACTCAACTTGCATACACACCTTATTTAAAAAAAACTTGCACACATGGAAGCTGCCAACTCATAATATGTTTAGGATTACTATTATAACAACACATCAGTGGGGTGAAACTATCCTGTCTCACGATGGTCGAAACCCAGCTCACGTTTCCTATTAGTGGGTGAACAATCCAATAATTAACATACCAATTTGTAGTATTTAAGGATTACTATTATAACAACACATCAGCAGACTGAATCTAAACTGCCTCATGACCATCTATATACCCAACTCTATTAGTGAGTGAACAATCCAATACTTAAAATACTAACCAATAGTATGTTAAGTATGCGCACAAGATATTGTGAGTATCGTTAAAAAAAACATTTGGTCACTCAATCCACGACAGTTTGTGGGACACTACTGTGTGCAATTGGGTGCCACATTTCGCTCATACTGTCAGTTCACTTTACAATATATTCTGTGATGTGCTTTACGACGTCTCAATGACATGATAAGGCGGTATATCAAATACAAGGATTAATGCTATTATTATTGATGTTGAAAATTGGAAGCAAATCTTCCGTATAATGGTAAGAATTGTCTGTATTGAATCACTATGCTTGGATTTTAATGGAAATGTGGCTGTTTCATCTTTTACTAGGTTAATTAATAATAAAATAAACATTATTGACTTGTCAAAATAATTACAGTGCACCCATACAGCCACTAGTGTGTGCTGTACCACAGTGCAAGACTAATGGCTTTTTTTCTAAAGTGTTACAGATACGGATAATTGAGCTGCTATAGATTTCCTATTTTTACTTTTGATTGCCAACGTTTGCAGTTTTTCTGTTTACTACTACTGTATTTTGGTTGTAATTTATTGCTTATTTGTACAGTTCAAAAAAAATTCTAGATACGCTGAACATTTCTTTAGCTGCAATTAACTCAGAATATTATTTTTAAACCAATCTGTTTGCAATGAACACCACATTTTCTCTTGCACCATGACTTAACCATGACTTGTGAAGTAAAGCATCACAAATATTTTAAATATTTTAATAAATATTTGGTCACTGACTCTTGCTTGCTGCAGATGACTGATATATTCAGTATTGTCATCATCCACTGAAGCACACTCCACCTTACTAAGCCAGTCCGGGACCTTGGTGTTTTGTTTGACCCTCAACTATCCTGTCTACCCCACATCCATGCCATGACCCACTCTGCGTTCGTCTACAACATCGTCCAGTTCCACCACTGTCTCACACCGCAGGCTACTGAAACCCTCATAAATGCATTCATAACATCAAGGCTTGACTATGCAAACTCACTGCTTGTCAGCCTCCCCAACTGCTCCCTCCATAGGCTGCAGATCATTCAGAACTATGCTGCCCGTGTCCTCTCTCCACCAGACTTTGTGGTCACCCCCATCCTCGCCTGACTCCACTGGCTTCCCATCACACAAAGGATATAGTTCAAGATCCTGGTCCTCACCTTCAAAGCCCTCCATGGTCTTGCTTTCCCCTACCTCTGCGATCTCCTAACCCCCTACCAACCTGCCCGCTCCTTCCGCTCAGCGAGCTCCGACCTGCTTCAGGTCCCCCCTCTTGTCCCGCTCCACCATTGGTGGACAGGCGGGCCTTCTGACACTCTGCCCCCACCTTCTGGAACTCCATCCCACATTCCCTCCGACTCGCCTCCTCCCTCGCCTCCATCAAGACCCATCTCAAGATCCTCATCTTTGAACGTGCCTTCGATCATCCTCCTTCCCTCCTGCACTACACCCTTCCCGATCCTAACCCAGCTCAGGTCTGAAACACTGACTGTCCAGCACCTTGGGACATCCTTCCGACATGAAAGGTGCTTTACAAATGTTATTTTGTTGTTGTTGTGCACTTACAAATATGAGCAGATCTAATACATTGTAAATAGCTTTATCTACCATGAATGTGGGCTCGAGGATGACGTGGTCAGAAGAGAGTTGTAGGGTTCCTCCACTACTGTAGAGACTTGAGCTGGGTAGATTGCCAATTAAAGTTTGGACACCTTGTCATAGTCAAGCAACATGGAGGGAAAGGAATGAGAAGGGAAGTGAAACTTCCTGGGAGGCCAGTGCTTCCACCGAAGCTGTGGAGAATGAGGAAACCCTGCAGATCTGTGCACTTGTCTGTCAGTTTACAGATTCTCTCTAGAACTAGGTCAGTCAGCTCTTTGCCAATAATGTAGTGCCACAGGGTGTAGTTGTGGTGGTGTATCCCTTGCTAATGATGAATTGCTCAGGGAGGAGGACAGTTATGGATTGCTTCAATCACAGCGCACAAGAGGTGATGTCAGCATTGACCATTTTCACAGGAGGTGACATCAACAGCAGCCCCATTTTATGGAAAGAACAGCTTGCTTGGCCCCATAGTACATGCTTAGCAGCACAGCCTGAAGGCTGAATGAGTTTCATACGTATTTCTATGACGTTTTCTATAGTATTTCTATGAAGTACACAGTCAAAATTTACAAAGCACAGAAACCGGCCACTCAGCCCAATCAGTCCATGTCAATGTTCATACTCCACACATGTCTTCACCCATTCCTTACTCCATATCTTACTATTCCCCTCTCCCTCATGTGAAGATCTAGCTTCCTCTTGAATCCATCTATACTGTCCGATTCATTGCACAATCTCACTACTCTCTGCGTGAAGAGGTACTTCCTAAACTCTATTTTACATCCCCTAGTCACTATCTTATATTTGTGTCCCCTGGTTACAGATTCCCAAAACAGTGGAAACAGCCTATTTATGATAACCTAATTGAACCCTTTTAGAATTGTATAACTTCTGTTAGGTTTCCCCCCTTGAATATCTCTTCATTAGCGAAAAAATTCAGTCTATTCTAATAGTAGTAACCTGTTAGCCCTTGTATCATCCTTGTAAAGCTATGCTGTACTCTTTCCATTACTGCTATATCGTTATAGTACTGAGACCAGATTTGGATACAATACTCCAAATTTGGTCTAGATTAGGTTTTGTATAAATTCAACATCACCTCCTTACGTTTATATTCTGTCCCTTTGAATATAAAGCCAAGCACCTGTTGACCTTTTTATAGCCATATCTACTTTTAGAGATTTGTGGATCTGAATCCCCAGATCTCTTTGCTCCTGTGCTCCCCTTAGGTTCTTACCATCTATGTCGGGTTAGGTTTCACGTCGGGATGTCCTCCCGATGTGAAAGGTGCTGTACAAATGTAATTTTACATCTAGACTGTAGACGGCTTTTTTATTTTCCTGCCAAAATTAATTACTTTACATTTTCCTACATTAAACTTCATCTGTCATCTGTCTGCCCATTCTGCTTGCCTATTTGTCTTCCTGCATTCTTCTGCAATCCCCTTCACTGTTTACCTTACCCCCATGGTGAACAGTCGCAGTCCTAACACGGATCCCTGAATACCACCCTTTGCCAGCCTGAGAAAATACCCTTAATTCCTATCCTTTGCTTTTGATTTCCTAATCATTCTTTAATCCATTCTGCTACCTCTCCCATGATTCCACATGCCCTTATTTTAGTCATGAGCCTCTCATGTGGCCCTTTTCAAACTCCTTCTGGAAATTCAGCTAAGTTACATCTGCTGCATTTGCCTCGTCTACATCATCGGTTACAAAATACATATACAAACGACAGGCACTACACTTTACAGGATACCCTGTGAAGCTCTTTGAACATGCTGCTGAATGCAAGGTGCCATACCAAATGTAAGGATTATTATATTCCTCTCGGTGTTATTTCGAAGGTGTCGTTAAATGTAATCATTAAATAGAATAGCCAATGGCCATTTTCCTCTTGCAATGAATTAGTAGCACACTTTAACAGTCTGAATGAGTTGTTAAATAAAATTAAAGCCCATAATATAATAATTTCAGCTGTGTAGCTGGAAAACAAATGAATCCTACACTATTTGGCAAAATTGTATTCAAAATTTTAACCAGTCTAATTTACAAACCTGCCCTGTCCATTTGTACTACTGCACATCAGGATGATTGTGCCCAGTTGTTAATCATTGAGGCTCTGACAGATTGGCCATGATTAATGGAATGGCACCCAGTTGTAAACCTTTGAAAGGCATGCGTGACGGGTAAAGTAGTTTGATGAATGTCACAGTTACTGTAGTGGAACAGTGCAGAAAAGAAGTAATAGGCACACAGTCATGCTTCTAAATCATGTAATTATCGGCCCAGTGTTTGACAAGTACTCATGACATTCAATGTATCCAGTGTTTATCAAAAACAAGTAATCCAAATATGTCTGTCATGTTCATTAATCCAAATATATCAGTCATGCACATTGATACAAAGCATACTTATAAAAGTTTATTGCTAAATATGTATTATATATAAATATGCATTAAAACTGAAGGGTGAGGTTATGAAACTTTTTTCAGCGTTTTTGTTATGCAAATATTTTGCAACCCTGGGGAATGTATCTGGATCATAAAATGAAGTCTTAAAGGCAGAAGAAAGCTTTGTTCGTCAATGAAATCAAATGTATTTTTCAACACACTCAACGACCACAGGTTAATTAAGCAAGACCTTGAATTTTAATAGTGTCTTACCAGTTTGAAATGACACTTTGCAAGTAATTAGAGAAAGATATAGTGACCTTTCTGGAAGGCAAATGCTCTTTTGCACCGACAAGTTCCTACAGACAGCCATATAGTGAAGGATTATTAGCCATGGCACAGGAAGGAACTCCCCTCTGTTTTTGAATAGTGTCATGGGATCTGTCATCCGCACCTGAACAAATAGATGGGAACTCAGTTTAAAGTCTCATTCAAAAGGTGGCACAACAACAATGCAGCATTCCTGTGGCATTGCATTAAGCATCAGCCTAGACTATGAGAACAGGTTCTGAGTAGGTAGGACTGTTGCCACCTCCATAGCAGTTGGACATACTGTAATTAGTATTAAAATTGTAAATTCCATTCATGCTTCTTGATATTATTTGTAAGATCAAAAGTATATTTTTGTTTTTCTGATGTATTTACTGGCACAAGAATGAGCTAATACCAGAAGTAAGAGCTACAATACCAGTTTTTATTCACATAATTAACCATACAGATTTCATCCCATGTCATTGTACTTTGTTATCTATAGATTTGAAAGGAAATATATGGTAGTTCATCACTCATTGGTTATTCTATTCTTCAGTTGAGACGTTAAACCAAGGTCCAGTCTCCCTGTTCAACTGGAAATTGAAGATTCCATGTCACTATTCAAAAAGAGAAGAGAGTTTCTCCTGGTGTCCTGGCCATCAATCCCCCAAACAAATATTGTCATTGACTAAGTATTCTGCAAAAGAATATAAAGGAAACTACAACATGGATCCGTTATGATTTCCCTGGAATCATGGTTCTGTTCTGAGACTCAGCAAAATATCATCAGACATTGTGCAGTTTGGGAATTGTCTGGTACTCTGGGGAGAGTGAAGAGGAGGATGGGAAGTGTGGAATGGAGGGGTGGGCAGAGAGAAGGACCGAGCTCTTGCTGCAGAAGTTTTGGGGTTGGTATTTCGACGGGTACATTGTTATACCGTGACACTGCACTATTATTCGTATCCACGATGGTGACCTGTCCTAATTACTGTGAATATTGGGCTCACTACTGTAATTACACTGGTGTATTGAGTTTCAGTAATAATGATAAGTCCCATTAAAACCGTGACAAGCTTAGAAAGTCTTGAAATGTACATTTACCCATCCTAATAATGGCTGCCTCTGGCCTTTGCAAGTAACAATTTCCTGTCTTTTCTCAATGCATTTTACACCTTATCGACTGGGCCACAAAGAAATCAACAGCAAACGCCAATGTATTGTGTCCTTCTCACGACTCTGTCTGCTTCATATCTTGTTGAGGACAGATATGAAGCAATTAATATTGCCACTCACCTTCTATATTCAGGAACACGGCCTTCATCCCTGTAAGTCTGCAATATGCCCAAGTACGTGACAATGTGGTACTGCAAAAAACAGATAATGCATCTGCAGACAAACAAAACAGTGCGTAGTGTCTGCTGTTCAGATGACAGTGATAATGGCTGCTACCAACTGTTGACCATTTCTTTTCAGTTTCACAGAATAAATTAATTGAAGCTGTCTATTTATTCTGTGTGCACTCGAAATAATCCTGATTCAGCACGAATCTCAGTTGATGTTCTGCGTGGGTGTAGTTTTAATCTCCATGCTGCAGCTTGTACTGCTAATTACTGTTCCTGATAATTGACACAGACACAGTTGGATTGCAACTAATATCACTTTTTTTTTACATTGGATTTTCTTTTATTTTGCTATATGAGAAGAGCAGAAATATAAAATATTGTCTGGGTAGTACAATGCTAATATATAGTTATGCATAACATTAATGTATACAGTATAAAGACGGCACAGTAACAAAATTGGTTAATTCTGTGCTTGCCTGAATAGGAGTTGAACCTCTCAACGGATGCTAAATACTCGATAAAATGCACAATTGTACTTGACTTATGTGGATGTATTTGCTATGCATTTTGCTTTTGGAAATCCTACATTGCTACACATTAACTGTTTAACTGTTTTTGAACTGTCCCAAACTTTATTGCGGATGGGAACTAGCAAATATGGTCCATGTGAATCCTCTTGTTACAAAATATTGGCTGCAATATTTATATGACAACCTTAATGACACAACAAAAAAGACGTTCACAATCACTTTGGTTTATTGCAGAATTTAATATTGATAATATTATTGATTATATTGAATACTGGCATGTGCCATCATATATGCTTCTCATAACTGATATATGGAGCATTGAGCCTTGGAGAAATTTCCAACTGGTGTGGCATTAAATTGCTTGCACTGGCCCTCAGACGAATGAGTCACAGACACAAGTTATTTCTGCACCATGCATTATGCAAATAAGAGTAGGTGATAAATGCTGCTTATGGCTGAATGTCTCAATTTAAGCCAATTAGTCACCAATTGCCTGGTTTTCAAGACAACTTTACAAACTTCAATTTGATGTGTTGGAACATCTATTTGTTTACACTCCCGGGAAAATCCAATACTTTTTTATAGACTGAGTGTAACAGTATTCTCAGATTCTCTTGATGCTGTCACGTATATTTGTTTAGACTGCAGATGATTTTACCTGAGATCACAAGATTGATCTGGATGAAGAAGGCCCTTTGGCCCATCCGCTCCAGAACACCCATGATCGTCTCCTGTCTCCCCATTACTGCAGCAAGCTGCTTTTTAAATGAATCTCGTGTTCTAGCCTCTGCCACCTTTCCTGGCAACCTGTTCCAGTCATCAATTACCCTCTGTGAAAAGAGCATTGTAAAGGTCATGCTTGAGACCAACGAATAATATCTTTGTGCAATTGTTTCCTTGCATCAATGCATGATGTACAGCTTGTAAAGTTTGCATGAGAGTCTATTTCATGCATTAAGTTTGAGGCTAAATCTTTAAAAACCCTAAATGGAAAGATCTTATTCTTCTCTGTTATATAGTAAAGAAAGTTAAAAAGAAAACTAGTTGGATAGCACAGTACTTGATTTATATGTTTTTCCTGTTTTTATTTAACAGAAGGAGCTGAGCCTTCCCCGCAGAGGAAGTCTGTAAGTACAAATTACTTTGGTGTTGTTGCAAAGATACTGTTGAAGTGTTTATTTTTGTCACCCCCCACTCCCCCCATCTTGCCTTTTATCTATAGTTCTCTGGGATATACAATATAGCCCCATTATAATGCGCTTCTTTAAAGTCCAGATTTGGTTAGAACATGGTTGCCTGTGGGCTACATTTCCCTCTGACCCACTGCCCCCACACGCTGGTTGGCTTTTCCTTCAACATCACAGAAAGTAACAATGGTGCCCATTTTACCTTGTTGCACCAAAAATAATGGCCAATTTCCAGATTATCAGGTCCTGTACTGCATTGCGATGTTGTCAGTGACCTGATGACCCCGATTGCGGCCATTGTGCTTTTAGCATAGTGAAAACTGCTATCCCTCTTCTTCATAGGGTTTAAAGGATCCCAACATCCACATTAAAATGGGGCTTCACTGTATTGTTTTTGTCTGGTTCAGGATTTGCCTATTGAGGCATCTAGTTCAGATGGGAAGTTGTTGGGTTGTAGGTATTTGAGTAGTTGATCTAGTGCTTTGTGTGTGTTTTGGTTTCTCTGTTAATACAGTTGCAGAGAAGGAGGTAATTGTTTTGTAATGCAGTTGCTCCTCAGCTTATGTGTTGCAATTAAATATTTACAATCACTTTGTATTGTAAGAAATTATGTGTTAACTGGTTTCCAGCTTTGGGAAATCTGTGTAAGATTCAAGGTCCTTTTGCTGCTAGTTTGGAAGAAAAGCTAATTAACCTACTTTAATATTCACAATTAACATAATTATGGTGGTGGCATCTCTGGAAAGTGATCTGTGAGACACTTAGTATATTAGACACATATTTGCTGCTGATGGTGGTGCTATGGTTTGCATCACAGAGTTTCCTTTGAAATTATGTTGAGGTTTTTGCTTCCTGCTGGTAAACCTAGCGTGTTTATATCTCAGAACAGCTTCACCAGCACGAGGGGTAAAAGCACTGCTTGCATAAGATTGTTCCCAGTTCAGCCGTTTTTTGTCACCTCAAACCCTCCCGCTCCTGCATTCACCTGATCTGAGTGTTTTTTTTTTCTAAATGCATGCTAACATTCCTCAGTGTAAACATATAGTACTTGGCAAGTAAAATGTTCGCAATGTTTATGTGTATGTGGTGTGTATGTAATTTTTTAAAAAGCGAACTTGAAACTGGATTTGTTTTATACTGTTCGTTAGCAAAAATGTAAAGTTGTCGTTACAGAATTCTCATTTGCAATGATAGAGTTGAGCTGGTGCAGTTGAGCTGGTGCCATCTGTGCTTCTTGACCACTGCTCTTTCTGTATCTTTTCTTTCACCACCAGAGTTTGTAGTGGCAGGAAAGTGAGGCCATGTCTTATGCTGCTGTCTTTTGAGAAACAACCAAAAAGGTGGGTGTCTTTTCACAAAGGGAGCTTTGGAGTCACAATGGGATTTCACCACTGAGAAAACATTGCCCTTTTTATTATCTTAACAACAACAACAACAACAGGATTCCATTTATAGAGCGCCTTTCACGTCGGGAGGACGTCCCAAGGCGCTGGACAGTTGGGTCAGGACCCGAGCAGGGGAGAAATGGTCAGGGTGAGGGGAGGGAAGGGAGGGAGCGAGGAGGGGGTAGAGAGTCGAGAGGGGAGCTGAAAGCACGGTCAAAGAGAAAGGTCTTGAGACCGGCCTTGAAGGAGGAAAGGGAGGGAGCAAGGCAATTGCAGTGTAGCTCCCTTCTGTTAGGTGTACTCAGTGAAGGTTTATACTGCTGGTTTATACTGCAGTGTTCAGTTACAGTACAGTGAAACTTCCTTTGTGTTTAAAAATGTGAGTGATGCCTTTCATTGTTTAGTCACTAAGGGGCTGTATTGTTTACTTCCTAAATTGATAGAAACAAAATCTCTTTTCTCCACCCAGTAATTACTTTCTTTATAAGAATGCAGGTCATTCATGTGCTTGAGCTTATTCCACTATTATTAATTAAACACAACTTGTACTGTGCGCTTACTGCTAGGAGGGAAGCAAATAATTGAACATGGAGGGGGAAGCCCAATTATACTTGCTATTCTACATTGCAGGAAAGATGATTGAGGCCAGAGCACTGAACAATGTTAATAAGTGGCTAAATGTTGTAATGGGGAGATGGAAGGGTTGGTATTATGGAGGATTGAGATCAAATGGGCATTTTATATCAGTGCCTTCTTCATCTGAAAGCTATCTGTGATCTTGTAACACCTTTGTTCCTCTTGCAGTACAATGATGAGTCTTGGCCACTTCCATGTACAATGACTATTGTGTTTCTTTAAATTTTCTGGAGTCAGTTTCTTAATGTGTGGCAGATCCTATCAACCAAGAGTAGCTTGACTAAAACGTGACAATTTCAGTGAAGAGTTTCATTTGTAAGCTTGTCCTAATACTCAGTGTCAGACCATCAACATGCTCTGTTATTGAACCATTAGGAACTTTCATCTTTATTAACTTGGCATTGACTCTTTTAATGATCTGCAGTGAATTCATTGCCATAATGAATGATGACTTTGTCATTCAATTCGCAGCTTGGAGGATTCAGGCAGTTCACGTTACAATCAGCTATTTGTTCTTTTGTAGCATCTTCCATGGGGTCTGATGGTACCTTGACACTTGTAGAGTCAGTACATTGAATTGCATCTGAAAGGAACAAGAAAGTAAAAATAGTAATCCTGCAATCCATCATTTTATGTTGAAAAGTAATTTGGCAACAAATTGATTGTTTATATTGTACTGCCTTTGTATATTCACACATAAATCTACTTTGCCTCCTCCAGCATAGATTCCAGGTCTGCCGATGTTCTATCAGCTTGTCTGGCAGACATCAGTGTAAACTTCCTGCAACTGAATGTGGACAAGACGAAGCCATACTCTTTGGCTCCCATCAAAGTCTTCATTCCTGTGGATCTAAATTCCTCAACCTCCCTGGGCTCTCCCTCAGAATCTCCGAACCAGTACGCAATCTAGGCGTCCAGTTCGCCCCCCAGCTATCCTTCCTCCCCCACATCTGGTCCCTGACCAGGGCCACCTTCTTCCACCTCCGCCACATTGCCCGCATCTGACCGTACCTTACTGCAAATGTAGTCGAAATCCTCGTGCATGCATTTGTCATCTCCCGCCTGGATTACTCCAACACACTCCTTGCTGGTCTCCCCAGCTCCACTGTTCTAAAGATCCAGCTCATTCAGAACTCTGCCGCCGGCAAACTGACCCAGACCAAACTCCATACTCACATCTCACCAGTTCTGGCCAGGCTCCACTGGTTCCCTATCACTGAACGGATCAACTTCAAGATCCTCACTCTCATGTTCAAATCCCTTCACTCTCTGCACCTCCTTACCTTTCTGACCTCCTCGCTCCCCAATCCACCACCCGGTGCCTCCGCTCGACTGGCACTGGCTCCTGGTCATCCCTCGTGCCCTCCGCTCCACCATCGGAGGTCGCACTTTCAGTCACTACGCCCAAAACTGGAACAGTCTCCCTCAATCCCTCCACCTTGCCTTCTCTCTCCTCTTTTTCAAGTCCCGCCTGAAAACTTTCCAACTATGCTTATTGTCACCTCCCCCTCCCCACAGCTCGGAGACAGGCTCTACCACTGTTAAGCGCTCTGAGACGCTACCCTCCGTGGAGGGCGCTATATAAGTGCATGTTGTTGCCTTCAATTTGATCCCAACATAAAATCTATTCCACTGATGTAGTACAATTTCAGAGTTTAGAATTCACTGCAATTATATTGTAAATTTGGATTTGTGTTTTAAGCAGATGTTAAGACTCCTTCGTCCCCATTGCTTTTGTAAGTGGATAATGCATCTGACCTAAGAGACTCCTTTCATTCGATCAATGCAGGTTTCTCTGGCAATAATACCACTAATAAAGGACTATTCCCCCTTTGGATTCAGAGCTTCCACAATCCCTCCCTTGTCTCCTTCAAAGCCGGTCTCAAGACCCTCCTCTTCGATCGTGCCTTCAGTTCACTCTCCCACCTCTCTGCCTTCCCTTTCGGAGGAGTGGCAGGGTAGAGGGGGGCATTTAGGAGGTATGTTTGGAGGTGAAAAGATAACCAAAGGTGCAGTCAAAGAGGAAGGTCTTGAGATGGACCTTGAAGGAGCCGAGAGAAGAGGTGAGACAAAGAGACTCTGGGATGGAGTTCCAGGGACTGGGGACAGATGTTGAAAGCCTGACAAAAGCCCAGTATTGCATGAGGAATGGATTTGGCCTGGTTATGATTCCTCTGAGGTCAAATAGCTTGCTGACAAATAGCCTGCTGCCTCTGTTCAGAAATGTGGTTGGCCACTTGGGTGAGGCACTGGAGGGCTCCCAATACAAATGGAATCAGTCATTCCCTTTGGGAGAGAAAAAATCTTGGACATTTGACACAAAGAGAATCCTCTTGTGTGTGACTATCTTTCTGGGCCAATGACTTGTTTCATCAGGTAGTTTGGACTCTGGATGACTTGAAAACAAGTTAACATGACTTGGTCCTGTCACTGGCACCACTAGGTCAAACTTTGATGTTTATTCTTCTGAGCTTCAGGAAAATCGTCCTGTGAAAACAGGTTTCAGTTACTTGGGGAGTGAATTTTACTTGCATGGTTCCAAACTGCAGAAAGGATAATAGAGCAGTGATAATGGTTGATGCATTAGAATAGATCAGAATATTGTATTGAGTTAAATGTAGAAAGAGAGAATGGCTGAAAAATGAACCAGCAGAAGTAGTTCTGAAACTTATATTCAGAAATTTTGGAAGTCTAAATTGTATTAATATTACAATTAGAGCTAATCCAGTTAGAACACCTTTTTTCACATGGAAGGCCATGAGAATGAGGAATGCAATACCATAGATGCCGACTCAATTAGAATATTTAAAGGAGAGATTGACATATATTCGAAGTTAGGGGTCTTCGACAGTGCCTTCGGTCACCCTCCCTGCCCTCCATCTGCCCTGATTCCAACCTCACCACTCGGTTCCAGATCCCTGACTGTTCAGCGCCTTGGGATGTCCTCCTGACGTGAAAGACAAAAACAGCAATATTGAATTAAAAATTAAATAATTAAAACTATTTAAAATGAATAATTGAATTATTATTTAATAAACAGGTGGAGCAGGCAATATGGGGTGAATGGTTTAACCCTTCTTCACTTCTATCTTCAAGGTACTGCACCCCTTTGTTATCTCATCCCAAATTGCCTTCCTAATCCAGTTCATGTGTAGAGCTAGTCTTCTCTCCCAACATGAAAGCACTATATAAATGTAACTTGTTGTTGTTTCAAACTTGGGAGATTGTTTGACTGAGAAGGGTTTAATCACAGTCAAACCAATGTTATTCTTGCCCAAGGTTTCTTACTCATTTCCATTAGAAATCACTGGTGCTGATGAGGAGCAGTAAGCCTGGCTGATTATATGCCCTTATTCCCTGCTCCTCCCCTCCCAAGTACATCAAGACTAGTTCCAAAGGTCCCACTGCTTCCTTAGCCGAGGTTAGATAACTCAGTACAATATATAATACATTGATCAAACCTTGAGCCTTCCTTTGCTGTGTACTTCAAAACTACAGCATGCAGTGAGCAAATGGGGGAAGTCCATTACAGTGTAGTTTCAAGCCAAGAAGTAAGATATTTATAAACCAGTTTTATTCTGTTTTAAAATGTATGAAGTTTTAAGAATTTATTACTTTTCTTTTTGATGAAACCATGTTTGAAATTCATAGTGTCAACTGTATAATAAAAATAGGCAATTAAAAATTGATGCCTTGTCTTTCATTCTTTCTCATTCTCTCTCCTCCACGTACAAATGAATAAATAGACTGCTATTCAACGTTCAAATAGAAAATTCAAGGGATACTATCCCTTTAAGATTTTACTCCGCCAATAATGATCTTTTTATCCATGCTGTACATAAATCCTCATTCTGGATCATCTCTTCCAGTTAATTTCTCTGGCATTGACAGCATTGTCGTTTTGATGCTCTAAACCAGCAACACATTCTGCAGTCAAAATTTTCACCATCATTTCCTTGTATTATTTAGGTTCATACTGTCTCAGTTCTTCGTGGCTTTGTGACTTAAGATTTTCAGTTAAGATACTATTTTTGATTTGTTTGGTCACTCAGGTGCCTGAAGACTTTCCAGGCCAAAGACTTTCCTTTTCAACCGCGGTCACCTCCTCTCCCTTCCCAACTAAGTGTCAAACCACTCCGCTGTTAAGCACTCCAAGATGCTATATAAATGCAAGTTGTTGTTCCTTTTTGACGTGTAAAAACCCATCAACATGCTTACCATTAACCAAACCAGACTGAGTTCCAAGCATGCCACCTACACATGGAAATTCCCATGTCCTCCGTATTCCTGATGACAGTCAATGCAATATCACCAATTCAGATTTTGCACATATTGTTCTTGGACTTTTGAACAAATGATCATCGAGGCTGCTGCCATAACCTTAATATTTCCAACCCTTTCCCATGCTTTCTCAGGAGACTTGTGAAGGTTTGAAATCTTTGGAAATTTTTCTTGGAAGAAAGGAGAGTGTTGCCTCATTCTCCACACTCTTCAAGTTAGATCTTAAGTGCCTAAATAGCTTTTGACACATAGACAGTTCAGGTATGATGGATAATTGAGTGTAGAATGTTGTGCATCCTACTACAGCAAACACAAAGTATTTGTATCATGCATAGGGAATGCTTTCAAAGCATTTTACAGAGCTAAATTAGGAGCCCAGGCGAAGTGGGAGGTGAGGAGGTTGCCCAATGTACAGTCAAAGTGCTAGATTTTTGAATGAGAGATGAATTTTGAAAGAAGAGGTGTGAGGCGGAGGCTTTTAGGGAGAGAGTTCTAGAGAGCGGGTAAAATTGCCTGAAAGCTTGCCCAGCGATGATAGGATGGAATGTGAAACGAGTCTGAGTTGGTAGAGCAGGAGTGAGTGGGGCGGAGGAGTAAGACCGCTCAAGATCACAAGGATTATGTTTCTTCAAACCCACGGTGTTAGAAAAACAATAATATAATTAATAATAATAAGACAATGCAGTCATCTGCAACATACAGTCTCTTTCAGCTCATCATATACAAAATACTGACTGAAACTTTAGATCTGGTCATCCAATTGTGGACATCTAAGAAGTCACATAAATGTGATTTCCTTTTCTCTGGCCAAGGTTCGTACAGCAGTTTTCACTGTTACTGAGCTTTGAAAGTGCAGATCTCCTGCCTTTTCATGAAAAGGTTAAAAGAGGAATCTTATTTTCTGAAAACTTTTCTGATTAAAGGCTTGAATTGTAACAGCAGATTTTTACCAAGTCGCTCATCCCCAATGTGTTTCATGCTGTATTTTATGTTCTTTGATGTGAACTATTTCTACTATTTAAATAATTGTTACAAACATCATATAAACCTGAGTTGGTTTGAATTTATTGCTATTAATATTCCAATAGCAATAATTCTTCCAAAAAACATGTTCGGCATTGTCTTTAATAATGCAATGTTGCATTATTTCGAAATAGATGAAACCATTCCGAATACTGATCATTTTGAAAATACTGTATTTCAAAACTGACAAATGTTACTGTGATATCTAACACAATGGCTGGCTGCTACTGTCACTATTTCTGGGGTAATCTTAAAGTCGAGATTGATTGAAATTCTGAGTACTGTTAGTATGATCCTCGGAGTTCATTTGCATTTCAATTGCTGAAGTTATCGAGAACAACTCTGAAAGGCAACACAGGGGAAAGTAATTGCAGCAGTTCTCTAGGGTGGGTGATGCTCCATTTGACTTCTGATATGGTAGGATTTGTGATGATGATGATCGATTTTCTTGTTTTGTTGAAGGAGAGATGGGTTGTGACTGGAAATTAGCAAATTAAATAAATGGCTTAATTGCAATCATAATATGTGGAATGTTTATGGGATTTCCATTGAGGTATAAGCACAGAGTCCTGAAGTGTGGTGGTTAGTGGCAAGGGATTCACAGGCGGGGTGAAACCTTAGGCAAGTTTCTCCACATGCCTCTGTTTACTTAGCAGTAAGTAGAAACCTTGTTGTTGGTCAATTGGTGGATTGCTTTCCAGGGGCAATAATCCCTTTTTAAAAAAATGGTCACTCAATCCACCACTGTTTGTGGGACACTGCTGTACACAATTGGTTGCTGTGTTTCACCCACAAAATACAGTCAATCCACTTGACAATATATTCTGTGAAGCGCTTTGAGAGGTTTCAATGGCGTTAGAAGGTGCTATATCAAATACAACAATTTTTATTATTCTGAGGAAATGACCCAAGAAACTCAATAGAAATTATTCAGTTTTTGTTAAAAGATTTACATACTGTTGGGCGGATTGTGATATTCCTGGGAAGTTGTTGATCTCCTCATGTTTGGCATGTGTCTGAAGGTTTTCCTGCATCTGTTTTTGGTCATCTTTCCCATCACAACCTTTCGGTTCCCACCCCCAGCTTGGGTGCCAAGCCAGTGCTGTTAAGCATCTTGGGACATCCTCCCAGTTGGAAAGACGCCATATTGATATAAATTATAAATGTAAATTGTATTGTACTGTATCAATCAGACTGTAATAAAAGTCATAACATAAAATTAGATTCCTTCAATGGAATGGGGAGAGTGTCCATTTTGAATCGTGTTGTTATCTTTGATTTCTATCCTACTTTTGTTTCTTTGAATGTAATTTAAATCAAGAAATAATTTTGCATTGCTGTTTCTCTTCCCGCCCCCCACCAGTCTCCATTCCTGTCCTGAATGTCTAGGGATGACTCCCGCTGGGCACAGTTCCGTGGGTGTGCTTGGGTACCTAAGTAGTTATTATTCATGTATGAGTCGAGAAATTCAATTGCATCGCAGATGAGATCATTTTGCTACTTCTCCAATGTCCATACATGTGCCTAACCATCACAAATCACACCACTGCAATGAGGAAAGAAACTCACTGAGTTAACCCCCGTTCCCCCAAATCCTCAAGGATACTGAAGCCAATTACAATGCCACTACTGGTTCTCAGGCTGAGATCATTTGACATTGCACATGCCAGATATTGAGCCTGGTAACTACCAAGTCTATAGAACACACTGAACGGATCAAAGGTAAACGTGTATGTTTCAATGATGATTTTAATGGTCAGTTATATTTATGCTGTTTACTGTTTTAGAAATCTTCATCCGAACTGAGATGATTCCAGACAAATTTTTTAAGAACATAAATCTTGAGTATTTCCCTGCACTGTACAACATAAGCTATGGAGATGGTGTGTGGTGAGCTCGTGCCTGTAATCCCTCAAATTTCCAATCCTGGCTGCACTATTGGGGTGACGTGTTGCTCACAAGGTTTGTTGATTTGAGGATGAGTCAGATTGTGTACGTATTTTGGACCAATTACAGAGAGCATCGACAGAATGCTTGGCAATAGAAAGGATGCATATAATAGGATTAGGGGGGAAAACCAAGAACATCTTGCAAAGCTTCTAATAATATCCTTGGTACTAGAAGTTTTAGCCAACATTTTGTTCCACTGACTCATAAGATTTCTTAAAATTTTTATATTTTATTATAATCTCAAAATGGAAATGGACCAAACGTTATTCTGTTAAACACCATTTTGTTAAACTTTGTTCTTTCATCGAGTGAGACCATCCTCTCTGGACTACTAGGTTATACTACCCTTAAGGGCAATGAATGTTTGACAAGATAAGGCTGAGGTTGTCATTGATGTGTTAAAGTATGGTCCGAGTAAATATATCCTTTCATGGTCTCAATAGCTGTTGTATTTGTTTTTTCTGTGGAGCACAAGGAAGGAATGACCTTACACAGTCATTTCCCTCATCTCCTAAAGCATTTGGTCTAATAACAGGGTAACAGCAACAAAATTACTTTTGTATTGCGCCTTTCACGTCAGGAGGATGTCCCAAGACGCTTGTCATAACATGGTATTTTGGATCCATAATATTAGACATAGCATTGTAACAGTTTTGTGGAAGCTTTTTGTGGCCACATGTCCCATTTCTGGTTCACTTTTGGCTTCAAGTACAGTCTGGCTAGCTTCCTGCATTGGACTGGGCTAGTCAAAGCCAGAAGTGTTGCGGACTTCTGGTAATTGTGGATCCACAAAACACCCATGTTGTAAGTGGACTTGTGCTCTTCTGAGGTGCATTATAGTGGAGTTGTTACGTGTTCTGTGGCTGTAGATCTAGCACTGTTCAACTGGTCCTAAATTTAAACATTGTTTAGTAAATTTTAGCTGTGATAAAATGCATTTTTCTTTAGTTTAAATTCCTCTGGATGAAATAATTTAGTACACCCGAAATAATAATAATAATAGACCTTTGGTAGGATGTCAGGAGGACATTTCAAAGTGCTTCACCGGATATATTATAAAGTGCAGTGGCTGTATTTTGTAGGTGGAACAAGATGAACATCAATTCTGTTTACCGCATCCCCCCCAACAAAAAAATCTATTTTTTCAGTGTTGCCATTTCTTGACTGTAAATAAGGTTGTTCAGTGGTTGTGGCATTCTTGTTATGTTCAGTATTACCATTTGAAATGCCTGGGAATTTGCCACCTTTCCATTATAGTTTCTTATCAAGCACCTTCAGGAATCAATTGTCTCAGTATTCCTGTTCCGTTAAACTTGGTATGTTGCTGTGCCCCTGGCAATATTATTCTCTACATTTTGATTTGGTTGGATTAAGAATGATTGTTCTTTCCCTGACCTGTTACTGATCTCTTTGTATTTCAAGCCTTATGTTGCTACAACATTGAGTATACACAGTGCACTGCAAATAAGTTTATTTTTGTCCAGGTTTTTAAAAAGTATAATAGGGCTTTGATGAGGGTAAACAAGAGAGACTTTTTCCAGCAATCAGCAATGAACAAGAGGCATGAATTGAGGATTATCACCAGAGGAATGCAGAAGAATTGATTTTACACAGTGTTACGTTTTAAAAGATATGGCAAAAAAAGTGAATGATGGAAACCTGAATTGAAACAAATCCTGTGAATCCACAGAGGTTCTGAGAAAATGATTGATACTTCTTAGCAGATTGAAAACAGTGAAGTGGTTAACTCCCCCTATAGAAATTGTAATGCTCCTTGTTTTACACTTCAGACTGTGAAGTTACTGTTCCGTGGAATGCTACCCAGCTCACACCAATTACATTTTTCATCCAGCGTGTCCTAATGAACCACTGTGTGTGTGTAAAACCAAATTGTATTTTTCTTGCAGCAGTTATTAACCACACTCTGCATAACAGAAATGTATTGATTGATTCAAATGTATGTAGATTATTGTGCTGGCCCAACTTGATAATGTGCTGATAGGCAGAATTGCTTTCAAATATATAATCTATTTGATTGACACACTCCTTACAGTGAATGTTTTCTAATGGGTTTATCTGTCTGTGGGAGTCACAATAGCCTCCATTTGCCGTGATTGAGCAGAGCAAAGATGTGAAAAAGGTGGTGACAATCCTGTAAGACAGACACTGCATAGCAGTAACTGAGGAATGTGGAGGACGTACATTATTCATGACTGCTTGGAGTTTTGGGGATTTTACATTGTGCTAGAATCCATCGGTAAAAAAAAGGGCATGTGAAAAAATGGGCATGTGAAGCAATTATGATTTTTTAACAGAATATTTAACCCTTTCACTTGCATATTTTGTGCTTTGCATTATTAGATTTTCATCATTATCCAGATAGGCAAGAATATATTATGTATTGTTTTTGAGCATCCAATGTATTTAATAACTTCTAACAAACCTTTATCTGTGGGACAGCTTGTGGTCTTTCATTATAACGAGTACAACAATAATAATCAAGGTATTCGAATAAATTGGAGTATTAGATTTATCTTAAAGAACATTTTTAGTGCGACATCTAACAAGATATTGAGGGGCAAATTTTTTGTATTGATTCACTTGATTTGTTATTTTTTCTTTTTATTGGAATTCAACTTTGACATGCAAAGTGCAGCAATTTCAAACAGCATTCCATCAATATGGAAATTAAGAACTAAGGAATCCAGGAATATATCAGGCTGATTGCAGGTTCTCTGGAGTGGAGTTTCCTGCTAGTCAATGTGACGTACGTCTGCTTACCGGGAGTCTCCACTCCGATTCCTTAAAGAAAGAATTTCATTTGAACATCTCTGCTATTTCGACCCATCTGTCTTTTATAATATTTAACGTATTCAACTCCAGCACCAAAACCATCTCTTGCTGTGTAGGTGTATGGGAAGTCCTATTCGCTGTGACAGAATCATATGCTTTATACAGCTGTAGTTTGCATAGTCCACCTTGGCATTAAAACTGAAAGGAAAATGTCCTGGAAAAACTAATACATAAACTTCAGAGTGGGAAGCAATACATCGTTATCAATAGATCCACCAGATTTTCCTTTCACGCCTTTATACGTTTGAATTAATAAAAATACTAGAAATTCTAAAAACATCTTGCGTGTGAACAGTGCAGAATGGGAACTCATTGGCTCCAGGTCTGCAGTCCTAATGTCACCTGGGGTTTGTTTTCTGCAGTCAGCTGCTCCCCACTGTGTATCCTCTGTTTAAGGGAATAATCAAAGGTTCCATGTGCCGAACAGTGAATTCCTGAGACGGTTCGACTAAGCAAGGTTATTTTAGCCACAGCATGACCTGACACTTTAATCCAAGAATAATAAAAGATAAAAGATGAACTGACATAATGGAGATTACGGTCTGTTTAATAAATAATTACAGCTTGTGGTACACTAGTCCCAAAGCAGCTTGCAAACTGTGCTTCTGTCATCGACTGGCATTTGATTTAGTCTAGAAAGTCCTCTTAGATCTCACAGCCTTTTTTTTATTATTACATTTTTAAAAAGCACTCGATGTCGGTGTGGAGCCAAAAGCACCGCTGATTTAATGGTTTGATAAAATAAAAGTTGTTTCTTTTTTTAGTACCAGAAATGGTGCTTTTATATTTTTTGAGACTCGAGTACTGTGTCGAAGAGGATTATTTATGTGACTGCTTTGAGTGCGCACAGTACATGTTTGTGTGGATGTACTTGTATCAGAAATGTCTGGTATTAATATGCAGAAGATAAAGCAGATGACGTCAATGCACAGCAGTGGATTTTTTTATATAACCGTGTTCTGCGGTTAAAAATGCTTACAAAATTCAGCATTAATGATTTGTGTTTAATCTGATGTGGTCAGCTGACGGTGCCTTTCTGATTGCCGATGGTGGAAGAACCCAAAACTAGTCCCCCCTCCCCAAGAGAGATTGTTAGTCCATTCCTTTTATAGAGGTTCATTTTGGCTCTTTGTCAGCACCAGGATGCTGGCAGTGATTCTGTCATGGTTACAATAGAATGTGGTAACGAACGGCAGCTATGAAAACCCAACGGGAACGACTCAGAATACCAGGGTTGACCTTGGAGTAAGTATTTTATTTCTCTTTAATAAATGATTTGGGGGGTGAAGCCAGTTAACTGTTGCTGAGGTTGGTGCTGCTGATTTCCACTATCTCTTCGCTCTGAGGTTTTACGAAAACACATTTTGTATACATCGCAGTTATAAATAAATGCCAGTGCTGGTTCTACTCTGCAGCTCTGCAGACTGACTGTGACGAGCAGTGGCATAATCAGCATATCTATGAGGAAAGAAAAAAAACTGTGCTGGGGGGAAAAAAGTGAATCTCGCCAGCACTAGGTAAATTAATGTATCCCTATGCTACAGTCAGAGGAAACGCTGCTGCAAAGCCTGCAGTCATTTGCTGATATAAGATGCATTGCCGCTCAAAGTACCATCGTAATGCCTTAAAATCTGCGGGGGGGAGAGCACTGATGGTGTGCAACAAAATGAAATATTAAGCACCCAGTGGATGTGAAAAAGTACAGAGATAGCAACACTGTTGTAACAGTGTTTTAAAATCTAAAAGTTCGAAGTTTCTATTTGGTATTTGTTCCCATTGGTACTTTTTTTATATATGAGAAACTAATGGTGATTAATATTAAAAATATTAATATTGAAGATGTCTCAATGACCTGATAAAACGCTATATCAAATGCAAGGATTATTCTTCTTAAAAACCTACATAAATAATGGTGAATTCTGAAGATTTGATTTTGGTGAATATTATGTATTTACATTCAAAATTTCCCATTTTTAAAATTACCATTGCACTTGTAAATCAGTTTTACTTACTCTCTTCTCCCCCCCGCCCCCTCCCCCCCGTAAATTAACGGGGGCTCTCTTCTCTCTACGGCTCTCAATGCACTAGAGCAGGGGGTGGGAATGCTGATTGCAATCAGATTTAGTTTTCCTTTCCCACCTTCCATCCCCTTTTTCCCAAGGAAACCCTGCTTCAATAGTCTTGCAGAAATGGAAACTTTCCTTGGCTGGCGGAGGGTGGAAGCAAAGAAGAGAGACCCTCCACCTAATCTATGATGCAGAACGATGTCTGTATATTAACAAACTGTGCCATTAGTTTGATAAAATCCGTTCTGCAGATTTTCATTCGAATAGGAATTTAGACTCTGTTTCTCTACCAGTGCCTGAAAGGGTGGTGGAGGCCGATTCGATAACAACTTTCAAAAACCCGGTTGATGGATATTTGAGGAGGATGGGTTTGCAGGGTTATGGGGAAAGGGCTGGGGAGTGGGATTGACATTACATTGCTCTTTTCAAAGAGCAGGCACAGACTTGATGGGCCGAATGGCCTCTTTTTGTGCTGTACAATTCTATGATTCTATGAGTCAGTGGGGTCCTGGACTCTGTGTGAGCAGTGTAATTATAATTCAGATCTTTAAAGCTATTGGCATCAACAATTTCTGAATGCAAAGCTGAGCTACATGATGGAAATCAAAACTGATGTGGGAAATACCCTTTACCTGAGGAAGAGAAATCCAGCAAAACAGAAAGGGACAACCCCATTTTCCCATGAACTTTCCTTCCCATCAACCAATATGGAATTGCAGTAATCTGAGTTTTATGGAGAAGTCCTGCTTTTCCTAATTTAATGATACCAATCCTTGTACTTAATATAGTGTCTGTAACGTCTTAGCTTCACAAGTAAATGCTGTAACATGAGTTGACTGTATATTTGTAGACAAACGAAGCGGCCATTTTGCACACACCAGCAAGTGAATGATGATTTATGTATACTGTTGGTCAGGATCTTTAATGTCCATTGTAAGAAAACTGACAGGAGCTAGGTTTAACATCTCATCCAAAGCATAGTACCTCAGACAACTCACTGCTCCCTCAGAACTGTGGTGGTATGTTAGTACCCACCATCTGAGTAATTATAACCTGATGGGAACAAGGGGAAAATTATTGAACTCAGGCATTTTTTGCAGTCCACGAGGACAATGACCACTTGCACTTTTCTTTTGGTCAGCCGGGTTTCTGACAGATAAGAAATCCCATCACCATATTTAGGAGAATTCAAACCAGGCTGAGTTCCATACATGCCACCTACACATGGAAATTCCTATGTCTGGAATGGAATGTCTACTCTCTTTCCAGAGGGATGCATCTGCTCACCTAATTCTAGAAAGTGTTAGACATAGGTTGGGAAGAGCCAAGGCTTGGGGACCTCAGAAAATTGTAGCTTCAAGCCCCATTTCAGGCTTGAGCTCCTAGTTGGATGATTGCAGTATTGGAGGATCACTGCATTGTCAAGGTGTTGCCCTTTAGCTGAGATTCAAACCTATGGTCCCATCTGACCACTTTCAGATGGATGTTGACAACTCCACGCCAATATTCAAAAAGGGAAAGTGAGTTCTCATGGCTAATAATCCAATCAAATGGTTGTCACTTCTTACTGAAAGCTAATTTCACAATGATTTGTGAAGCTCTGAGACATATAGATTTTTTTTCCTGCTGGCTCAGTTGGTAGCACTCTCGCCTCTGAGTTAGAAGGTTGTGGGTTCAAGCCCCACGTTTGGACTTTGAGCTCAACGTTCAGGCTGACACTCCAGGTCGGTATTAGGAGAGTCCTGTATTGTTGGAGTTGTTGGCTTTCGGATGAGATGTTAACCGACATCTTATCTTCCTGTTCACTTGCATGTTAAAGATTCCATGATACTATTCGAAAAGAGAAGGGAGATTCACCCACTTTCCTGGACAACAATCCTGGATAAAATTGGGCATTCACTTCATGGCTGTTTGTGGGACATCACTGTGCAAAATTAGCTGCTCATTCTACAAAATACACCATCACTACACTTTACAGCATACGCTGTGAAGTGCTTTGAGGTGTTTCAACGATGTGAAAAGACCCTATACCAAATGCAAGGATTTTATTATAATATTTTGAATTGGTCTTAACTATTTAATACTTTTATATTACTATCTCTAATCGATTTCTACATTTGGACTGAAAATTGTTAAAACCTAATGTTTCCAGTACTTATTGGATTCATAGTATCAAATGGGAACTAGTTGTAAAATAGACATTTCTTTTGCAGTAAATGGATAATACAATAAAATAAATAAAGTAAGGCTAATGGTCTATTTCACAGTATTAGACCATCAGTAAAAGGAATTCATTATCACTTGAAGGTTGCTTGACATTGAACTGGCTGATTTATGGTGCTTTGTGTTCTCAATGCATTTGCTGATTGCTGTGGTTTAAAGCTGAAATACAGATTTGTGGCTCGTGATTTTCATTCACTTAACTATAAAATGTGGGACCTGAAGTGTATAATTGCTTTTTAGGCTCCCACATGAAATCTGAATCCTTGGCCTTGGAACAATTTGTACATTCTGCCAGCATGGCAAGCAACTCTGTGCTGATTTGATAGAAAACAAAGTGACTGATCTGGTATTGATCTTACCTTTTTTCCAGCGCCGATTGAACATATCATCAGCAGATAGCGATTTTTTTACTTGGATTTAATATTGCTGCACAATTTAATATTTTTTTTTACAAAAAAATCAGAATTTCCTCCTGTTTTTATTTCTTGAAACTGTACATATTCCGCTTCTCTGTGTGTAGCATAATAATTCTTGCATTTGATATAGCGGCTTATCATGTCATCGAGTGCTTTGCAGGATGTACTCTAAAGTGATGTGCTTTGTGGGCAAATATAGCAGTCAGTTTGCTCACAGCAATGATTCACAAATCCACAAATGGCCCATAGATTGAACAACTAACTCTACTTGGGGGATTGTTGGCTAGGACACTGGGAGAAACTTCCTTTTCTTTCCAGTCTTTAACGTCCACCTGGTCAGGCAGACCTTGGTTTAACGTCTCTTCTGACGAACTGCACCTCTGACAACGTAGTACAACATTGGGGTGTCAGCATATACTATATGGGTTCCAAGTCCCAACGTGGTGCTTGAATCCACAACCTTCTGATTCAAAAGTAAGAATGCTACAAGCTGAGCTGGGCTGACACCAGTCGGTTCAAAATATTGTTTTTAAATGTATAACTAACTGTCATAAATCTTAAAATTTTAACCCAGATCTAAGCAATTGGATGCCTATACCAGTAAATAGTGTTTTCTACGTATGTCGCATAAAAATGTACAAGAGAAAAATATAAAATATTATAAAATATTACACTTGGGTGATTTCCTGGGTGATGAACCATGTCCATTCTGACGGCATGGGTTGCAGCCTGCTTCCAGCCGTTTACCATTAGCTCTCTACGATTGATTGCTAGGAAATATATAGGAAGAGCACAGAAACCAAAATATGCGCTTCATAGAAGAGAGCTATTCAGCCCATTGTGGCTGAGCCATTACCACCCCTTTTCCCAAACCACCTTTTTATGGTTAATTTCACTTTCCAGCTCTTTTCTCCATCTCCTTCAATATTTTTACTGTTCAGTCCTTACTACAGTTCTCTTTTCAACAGCGCTATCGATTCAGTCAAGGTGTAAACACTTGAACATCTGAAATTGTATTCCAAACCCATTCAACATACCTACAATAAATTCCCTTTTGAAGGTGATTGATTAAATTGTGAGCAAATGTTAGATCTGATAATATTGGATCCAGAATGGGAATCTCTCCAATTTTTCTTTCTTCCATCAAAGTAGTTTCTAGCCTCAACCTACTGTTTGCACTGCTTTTCAGTGACGCGGCCAAGATTGGGAACTCACACTGTGTAGAAAACCATGGGAAACATCAACGTGTAGAGACATCAATGTGTAGAGACATCAATGTTCTCCCATTGCATGGCACAATATGGTGTACCTCAACATGCCAGATATATATTTTATTTTTAATATCTATAGCTAAGTTTATTTGGAGCTTCCATTTAATATGAGTGTCAGCCTGGCTCAGTTGGTTGCATTCTTACCTCTGAGTCAGGCGGTTGTGAGTTTAAGCCCCATTTCCCCCAATTTCAGGATTTTTAACTCAACAACAACAACTTGCACTTATATAGTGTCTTCCACACCGGGCGGCGTCTCAGAGAGCTTAACATTGGTGGAGCCCAAGGCCGAGCCAGGGTTAGGGGAAGGTGACCATAGGTGTGGTCGAAAAGGAAAGTCTTCAGGCACGACCTGAAGATGGGGAAGGAGGGGCCGAGGTTGAGGGGTTGAATTCAAACTCTAATTTGACACTCCAATACAGTGCTGCACTATTGGAGGTGGCATCCTTCATGAGACATTAAACCAAGATCCTGTCTGCCTGTTCAGGTAGATGTTTTTCATCCCATGGCATTATTCAAAAAGAAAAGAGACTTCCTCCCATTGTCCTAGGCCAACAATCCCCTGGATGAAATTGGTCATTATGTCATGACTGTTTGTGGGACACTGCTGTGTTCTGCTACAAAATACAAAGACACTAAACTTTACAGTAAATCCTGCAAAGTGCTTTAAGATGACCTTCTGATGTGCCAAGGCACTACATCAAATGTAAGGATTGTTATTAATCTATAATTCTGCATCCCTATACTACTTGGAGAAGTCTCGTGAATACAGTACAATAATTCACTCAGTAGATTGTTCTTTTCCTCACTGAAATCACTGCAATTCTTTCTCCTTTCAGTGAAAGATTTTTAAATGCAATGGCTTATAATATAACTTCCTGTAAATTCTATTATTTATTTATATCCTGATGTGATATGTCGCTGCCTTTAAAATTCACACCTTTCACTGAAAGGGGAAAGAATTGCAACAGGGTAGTAGTAGCCATTTTAGTATATCAATTTTAAGATTGTGAATTGTTAAACTTTTATTAAGTTATATTGATATTTTAAGCACTGTAGATTTTCAACTCCAGAAACTCAACAGAAATGTTTTAAAATATTTGCTAATGTTTTTATATTTGCAAATATACTACAGAATGCAGCTTTTAGCATGAAATATGCAGCAAGTGGAACATTTAAAGAGAGCACAGCCTATTAAAAGTAAACCATCCCCACATTTTGCAAAATTCAACTTGCTTTGAATGATTCATATAATTGTTAAATGATGATATGTTGCAGACATTGAGTTATGAGATAACTATTCTAATCGTGTCTTATGGCAGTGCATTCTGACTTAAATTGCTGATGAACACTAAATGTCTGTGTCCAGCTGGTAACATCATTTAACTGAGAAACATCAAATCCTACTACTCTTTTGTGTTTGCTACATCCATATACAGTACTACAGTTATGATATATGGGGAAAGGCAATCTTCTGATTTAGACTTGACATTATTTTAACTTTCAGCCTCACGCCAAGAAGCTTGAGTCCTACTCCTACAAGCCCATGCAGTCCATGCAGTCCACTCCATGCTTTCCACTTTTGGAGGTAAGGACACGATGCTCTTTTCAGGCTGCCAGAGTGAAACCCAAGCCAAGAAGAAAGGTCATAAGTTCACCAAATCCAACACAGGATGCCTGTTGTGTTGGCATCCCTTGTTTTTGAGTCTGTTTATGTTTTCCGTATCTGCACTTGATAAGTATATCCTTTACCTTTTAGCGCTTTATTCTGCTTAACTGCTTTTTTTCTCTTAAGCTTTTCTTTGGTGTTGCTGCCATTCTAGTCTGGCAGTGTTGTGTAGAATTATAGGTTTCTTGTTGTCTTGCCGTCCTCCCGGTTCCAAATGTGGAATGTGTTTTCTGAGATGTACCATTGCGTCTTAATAGATATCAGAGTAGGGACCATGAGGTCTCGAGACCATGAGCTCTCTCGAAAACTGAGAGGAGCATAAAAGTTTGAGACACTGAGATCCTCACTGTTAACCGGTTTATAATTTTGTATCAAGACCTAAGAAGGTTTACATCTGAAAAAACAATTATGTCGTTGATGTGCTAAAGGATAATGTAAGTGTGTTGCGGAATCTGAGGAGTCCTTGCACCGAAAATTCTAGCAATGAAGGAGAATCTAGTTTTTGTTTACATTAATTATAGGTTAACACACTGTGTTTAACTTCCTACTATGCTATGACTAAACACTATTATCTAATTAGTGCAGTGTGTTCTCAGTGGTGCGGTAGTTAGTTGCTAGAGCAGTATTAGGATCAAAATACTCAATGTTCTGGAGCAGTCTTGCAAACGTTAGTTATTTGAGTTGAAAGTGACTGTTACCATTTCAAACTTTTACTGTGATTGGAATAGATTAAAGCCAAATGTTGAGATAACAATAATAATCATCATTGCATTTGATATAGCGCCTTATAACATCTTTGATACGTCTCAAAGCGCTTCACAGAATATGCTGTAAAGGGAATTGACTGTATATTTTGTGGGCGAAATGTGGCAGCCAATTGTGCACAGCAGTGTGCCACCGACAGTTGTGGATTGAGTGACCAATTTATTTATTTATTATTTTTGTTGAAGGAATTATTAGCCCAGGAAAAGCAATCCACCAATCGACTAACAACTGGGTTCCTACTTCCTGCTAGGTGAACAGAGGCGTGTGGAGTAAGGAAACTTGCCCAACGTTTCACCCTGCCCGGGAAGCGCTGGGAACCCAGGTCTCTCACTTGCGAGGCAAGTGCTCTAACCACTGAGCTACATTCATCCTGTCTTGCGAATGTCACTGAAAACAGTGATTCTTCTGATACATTAATGATCTCAGGTATACAAACAATGGGAAGCTTACCAATACTTTGTAGTGAGAAGTTGCACACCAACAACAACTTGCATTTATATAGGCCAGACAGTGTCTCGCCTATATACATAGCTGACACATTGCTTTAGCTTCTGCCGTACTGTGCTTGTGAGCTCTGGTTATATACATGTAGAATGACTTTTAACCTTCTCAAGTTAGGCAGACTAAGAGAAACATAATTCTGTTATAGTAGGTTTCTTAGTGGCTGAAAGACAAGACAGATGTAAGGTTTCTGTGCATTTCAGCCACTCGCTGACTGAAACCATAAACAGCACTTGTGCTGTGTTTGTGTTGCTTGTTAGTAGGCTGATTATCAGTTGTCAAAGGAATGTGTGGAGTGGGGGGGGAAACAGTGTGGAGCAATTATTTTTAAAAACATTTCCAGTAATGGAGTGTATCAGATTGAAATATGAAGAGCTCAACATCTTTTGCGCATTACCTGAACAATTTTGTATTGTGAAATCCGTGCAGCACTGAAATCGTCTATTTTTTATCTGCAGTTTGTGATATTTCATTGGATGTCTCAATATTCCTGGACCGTAATGTGTTGCCATGTATGACTGATAAATATCAGGAGAAAAAAAGACTTAAAGCTGCTTCCTTCCCTTGATATCAGATTTTTGATAAAGCCAGACGTCATTGAAGAAAAAGAAAAGAGGCTGAAATTGATGCCAAACAATGTGGTTGGGTTCTTGGGCCAAATGGAACTCATCTTAAATTGCGTGACAAGTCTGATTAAACTTAACTAACGGTCGACATTGTAGATTATTGTTTCCCATGTAATGTATCACGATTTCTAAGAATACATGGTCAGTGCTACCCATCTATCTATTAGTGCTATTATTACGTTGACTCACTTTCCTTTCTCCATAGATGCTGCCTGACCTGCTGAGTATTCCCAGCAACTTCTGTTTTTGTTTCAGATTTCCGGCATCTTCAGTATTTTGTGTTTTATCTGTTAGTGCGCTTTTAAGAAGAAAAAGCATGGAATGAGCAAAGCTAATCAGCCCATCAAGCCAATTCATTCCACACAATGCGGTTTAACATCCTTATCGTGCTCCTTATTTTATCTTGTGAGAAGTAGGTAATAGAAAATGTCTCTGCATCCTCAAAAGTAATTGAGCTAAACATCAGAGCATTTAGCAAACTTTGTAAACTCCTTTTTCAACCTACCTCTGAGTTGTTTTCCTTATACATGGCATCCTAAAGTTGTCCAATGGTGTGAACACAGGGTGGCTGCCCACAGAGTTGCCTGTTGTGCAGAAGATTCTCTGGGGAATGGTACCTCACCACTTATGGTGGATTAGAATTATAAAGTTACAGCACAGAACAACAAATTTCTTTTACACAGCGCTTTCATGTCAGGAGGACATCCCAAAAGACTGGACAATCGAGGATTTGCACCTGAGCTGGGGGTTGGATTTGGGAGGGGTGGGGGTGGCGTGAGAGAATGATTGAAGATGTGGTTAACGAGAGAGAGCTTGAGGCGGACCTTAAACCAGCCATTTGGCCCGTCAAGTCTGCACTGTGTTTTTCTCTAAATGAGCCTTTTTTTGACTGAATTAATCTTAATGTTTTCATTCTTTTGTTCTTCAAGATCACAAGAGAAGTTTGGATTAAAACAACCTTTAACCCTTTGCTCCCATCCTTCCAAAATACCTACCATATGGTCATCCCATCACAGTATTAAACTGTTCTTGAAATAAATTTAGTGTCCTGGCCTCAAACACCCTTTCTGGTAAGCCTGTTCTATTCATTGCACTCTGGGCAAAGAAATACTTTCCGACAACTCTCCTGAAATTGTCATGATGGAGTTTGATGACACAGAATTACAGAGAACTTTGCAGCATGGAAACAGGTCCTTTGGCCCAATTAGTCCATGTTAGTGTTTATACTCCACATTAACCTCAACCCTCCTAATCCGTCTCCCACATCACTCTACCTTATTCTCCCTCATGTAGACATCAAGTTTCCTTTTAAATATGTTGACTTTTTGCTTGAATTACAGTTTCAGCAGCCAATTCCACATTCTCACCAGCCTCTGCATAGAGAAGTTATTCCTAAACTTCCTTTTAGTTCTGTTATTAGCTACTTTATATTTATACCCTTTCATTTTGGAATTCCCAACAATTGGAAACAGCCAATTCATGTTTACCTTATTGAATCCTTTCATAATTTTAAACACCTCTATCTGTCAGATCCCCTCTCAATTGACTCATCTCCAGAGAGGAAAGATCTGACCTGTCCATTCTTTCTTGATCGCTGTGTCCACTCATGCTGGGAACGATCTACTCTGTATTCTCTTCAATGGTACAATATCCTTCCTGTAGTAGGGCGGCCAGAACCTCACACAGTACTCCAAATGTGGTCCAACCAAGGTTTTATATAAATGCAACATTACTTCCCTACTTTTGTACTCCATTCCTCTGCACACAAAGCCAAGGATTCTATTTTCATTCTTTATTGCCTTGTCTGTGCTGACACTTTGAGTCTAGTGAATCCAAAGTGTACTTTTATTATTTAATTAATGATGAAATAATGTGCATACAATTTGGATGTTAAACAATTGTTTACTTTATTATAGGTCCACATTCAATGATTATACTACTGCAAGATGCAATAATGGGAGCAACTAGTGATATCAGGGAATTAAGTATTGATCAATCACCTATGCCTGGGAGAGTAGCAGGCAGTTACAACAACAACTTGCATTTATATAGCACCCTTCACGCTTGGTAGAGTGAGGAGTCAGATGATCTTCATCTCATTGTACTTGACTGAGCTCTCCATTGTTATACCTGATTGGTATTCTAACACCCAATCCAATAGAATAGCACATATACTGCTGGAGGACACTTTTACCGGCAGAGTTCAAACTGCCAAGTGTCCAGGTGATCGATGCCAACTAAAACATTTTCTTCCAGTGTTCTCTCCACTTCTGCATATCAGAAGGTACGTTCCTGGTAAACAAAGCCAAGTCTGCGGTGTTTTTCTGCATCAATCCCCGTAGCTACCATTCTAAGTTAATGCTTTCCTTACAGAATACTTATACATCTTTTCTCTACCCCTCTTAGGTCGTATATACATGATATGGTCGGCTTCTTTATTCTTCCTGCCAAAGTGAATCACGTTGTATTTCTCTATATTAAACTTCAACTGCTACCTATCTCCCCATCTATTTAGGAAGCTTGAATTTTCCCTCTCTGTAAGGTGCTTACAAATTTTATTTCGCCTCATTCAATGATTATTGTGATTGTGAATTAATGTGCTCTGTGATTCAAATGTTTCTTTAATTCAAAAATCAGAATTATGTTATCGGTAGCATAAGGCAACTGATAAATTGTATTACAGGTGATTTGTTCTCTGTTCTCAGACTTTTATCAATGTGGCTTTCAGTGCTATCAATTGACTTGCCCTCTTGACTTTTCTGTATCTTTAGGGAGATGAACTGCACATTTCAATCTGTTTTGTGTGTGAGGCACACACTGGTATTCCCAATGCTGTCTTGGCTAGGAATGAAGGTGAAGGAGATCAAAATAAAATACCTTTTTTTAACCTTCAAAAGAAAAAGTATTAAATCCTCTCAAGATGCATACTTCATTTGCTTTTATACTCCAAAAGAAATCTTGGGTTTGAACTGGCTATGAATTAAACATAAAAAGTGTGTATTGTTTAGATAGATCAAAGAGCAGGTGCATTTTGGTTCTTTTAATAATAATAATAATCCTTGTATTTGTCTTCTAGATGTCTCAGAGCGCTTCACAGAATATACTGTAAAGTGAATTGACTATATTTGTGGGTGAAACGCGGCAGCCAATTGTGCACAGCAGTGTCCCACAAACAGTTGTGGATTGAGTGATCAAATTATTGTTTTATTTATTTTTAAAAATATTTTCTGTTGACATTTTTTTATAGTCACTTGTAAAATAATAAAGTTAATGCTTAGTAATAGCACTTAGTAATAAAGCTCCAAGATGTAACTCTGCGTGAAGGACACTATATGAATACAAGGTGTTTTGTAGCATCACAAAAGGGGGTCTATAAAGTAAATAACAAATGATTTAACATTTCAAGTGTGCTACTTCAGTCATACATTTGAATTATACATCTCCTTCAATCATGGATTTTACACGGTAAAGCTTTACTTTCATTGTAGCAAACACAGTATCTTTACATTTGTTTTTAAATCTCTGTTGTGTAAGCTTATACCTAAAATAACCAAGCTCGTCGTTGGTTATCGCTTTTTAAAGATAAAATCAAATTATTCTAGAACTGTGTTGTGAATACATTGAGCATTTATCTGGATGTGGTTTGAACTCCTAACTAGATGAGACTTGCTTATTCAATTTGTGATGCTACGACAACACTTTGTATTTATATAGTGTCCTTAACGCAGGGTTACATCTCGGAGCACTATCACTAAGTGCTATTACCAAGCATTAACTTTATTATTTTCTAACAGCTCACCTTTCTGACTTCTTCTGCACCTTATTCTGTTGTACTAGTGAATACAATACTGCTCTAGTACTCTACACATATTCATTTTCAATTGTGGTTTCTGGCTGTCTTGACTTTCTGAAGCCCAGCTAATCTCGAGGGAAGTGAGGTGTTATATGCAGCATGTTGTGATTTTCTGGAATAATTTCCATTTTAATTTAACTGTGTTTTGCAATATGCATTACCGAGCATGTTCTTGCATGCATTATGCAGTCATTAACATTTTTTTTTAGCTGCGGTTTCACCAAAAGAAATTATCCCCTCAGTTATTGTTGATAATTCATGTTCCCCTGTACGTTGGATCAAATTACAAATAGCAATTGAATATCTATAATGTAAATACTATTTTAACTATAGTCAAAATAGCCCATGCGAAAAATAAAATCCGCACATCATGGAGTATAACTTTCAACAACAACAACTTGCAATTCTAAGCGCTTTGAGATTTTTTAATCCTGTGTGAGGGGTGCAATGTGTATGCAAGTAGTTAAATAGTTCCCTTCATGTGGGGTAGAATCTTCATGTGTGATTTCAAGCTGCGGAGAAATGGGAGGTGACTGTAAGCACATCAAAGAGGAAAGTCTTCAGGAGCAATCTGAAAACGGGCAAAGAGGGGGCAAGGTGGAGGGCTTGAGGCAAAGAGTTCTGTTGTATTCAGCAATCGTGTTTGAATAAATGTTTATGATTTTATGGCAATCTGTCTGGGAAGCTTGAATATTGAAGTACTAGAGTGAGTGGTAGTGTGGAAAATATCTTTCACTTTATGGAAATATTGCATGTATTGATATCCACACATGCTAATTTTTTTTTGAAAAAGCTGACCATTTTTCATAAATGCTGTTATAAGTCTGATCCTGATAAACACGCCATAATGTTTAGTTTGATAGCATTTCTGGGCTTGCAATAATTGCTTCAATGCTAATCGCCTGCCCCCCAAACTGTTATGTCTATGTCTAAATATGTCTATGATTTACCTGCAGAATAGTGCTGGGAAAATGTGGTGCATACATGTTGACTGCAGACGTGACTAGGCCAGTCAGTATTGGTATAGAAAAAATCTCTCTACTACATTCACACTGTACTTTCATGTGATAAAACAGAGTGGGCTGACTGAGATTTGGGTTTGCATAAAAACGGATTCTGCAGTTTGCTAATAATCTAAACTGAATAGAGCTGAGGCCAACATTTTCCCATTAATGCAGAAAAATTAATCAATTCAATGCAGTGTTAACGAAAACCGTAGAAAGATAAAGATGAAAAGGTAGGCACTGAGTTCATTTGTAGTGACAATTCAAAACACCTGCTTTAAGAATGGGATCATTATTCTTTCATTGTCTGTTTATGAATTGCTATTTTTATTTTTTTTGATTTGAGCACAGTTTTGATCAGTGACATGAATTGTTTAATCCACTTCTACTTTGTATTAAATTGAGATTCAATCATTAAGTTCCAATCCTTGAATAAGGCAATTTTTTTTAAATTTTGCATTTTAAAAAAATATTGAGTGTATGATCTTGAGATAACAATGCAATAGAGAGCTGATTATCTGCACTAATTGATACTGGCTCCTTTGCAGATAAGGAGACGGGACAGATAATTGGACACCATGCTAAACAAAACACATAGAAAAATTTACAGACTGTACAGCACAAAAACAGATCGCTCAGCCCAACCAGTCCATGCCGGTGTTTATACTCTCCATCCATTCCTTTACTTCCTCCCATATCCTTCAGTTCCTCTCTTCATCATGTGAAAGTCAAGCTTCCTCTTGAAAGCATCTACTTTAACTGCTGCTTGAGGCATACAATCTCACTACTCTGAATGAAGTAGTTCCTCCTAAATTCTCTTTTAGATCCCCCAGTTGCTATCTGATTTTTGTATCTGGACTCCCCAACCAGTGGAAATGACCTATTTATGTTAACCTTGTCAAACTGTTTTATAATTTAAAACACAACAACAACAACAAGATTCCATTTATAGAGCGCGTTTCACGTCGGGAGGACGTCCCAAGGCGCTGTACAGTTGGGTCAGGACCCGAGCAGGGGGGAAATGGTCAGGGTGAGGGGAGGGAAGGGAGGGAGCGAGGAGGGGGTAGAGAGTCGAGAGGGGAGCTGAAGACACGGTCAAAGAGAAAGGTCTTGAGACCGGCCTTGAAGGAGGAAAGGGAGGAGGCGGCGAAGGCACTGGGGGATGGAGTTCCAGAGCCTCGGGGCTGAGAGGCTGAAGGCCCGGCCACCGATGGTAGGGCGGTTGGGGCGGGGATGTGGAGCAGACCGGAGCCAGAGGAACGGAGGGTACGGGCAGGTAGGTAGGGGGATAGTAGGTGGAGAGGTAGGAGGGAGCAAGGCCGTGAATGGCCTTGTAGGTGAGGATGAGGATCTTGAATTCGATCCTCTGGGGGATGGGGAGCCAGTGGAGGCGAGCGAGGGTGGGAGTGATGTGGTCCGAAGCCTGGTGCGGGACAGTACACGAGCTGCAGAGTTCTGAATGACCTGCAGCTTGTGGAGGGAGGTGCCGGGAAGGCCGTCGAGGAGAGAGTTCCCATAGTCCAGCCTTGAGGTGATAAAGGCGTGGACCAGAGTTTCAGCAGCGTGAGGGGTGAGGTAGTGCCGTAGTCTGGCCACATTCCGGAGGTGATGGAAGGCGGTGCCAGTTGTGGCGCGGATATGAGGGAGAAAGGACAGCTCAGGGTCGAACAGAACCCCGAGGTTCCTGACTGGCTTTAACACTTCTGTTAGGTTCCCCCACTTAATTGTCTCTTAAGGGAAAAAAGCCCAACTTATGCAATCTGTCCTGATAACAGTAACCTGCCAGCCCTGGGATCATCCTCATAAACCTACTCTGTACTCTTTCCATCGCTGATGTATCCTTCCTAACGGTGCTAATCAAAACATAATAAACCGTAAGATGTAGGAGCAGGAGTAGGCCATTCAGCCCCTCAAGCCTGTCCCGCCATTTGATAAGATCATGGCTGATCGTCTAACCTAATTCCATTTACCCGCCCTATCCCCATATCCCTTAATCCCTCCATCCTTTAGAAATCTATCAACCTCAGTCTTGAATATGTTGAAGGACTGAGTATCCACAGCCTTCTGCGGTAGAGAATTCCACAAAATTCCACATTGTTCCATCTGTAGTTATACTGACTGTTGTATGATTATGCTCATCCTTTCCCTTGGTATAGCTGGGGCAGTATGTTTCCAGAAACCTTGAGTGTCGTGTAGAACTTCACATGCGCACAGTGGTGTTTTGTGTTGGTATCTTGCTGCCGCATGTGGATCAATGGATAATTGTTGTGCAGATATATATTCTACTGTACAAAGTCTTGTAATTGTACCAATAAATTTGCACATACCAGAAGTTTTTCTTCATTAGGTTACTATGTGTGTCATTAAAGCTAATCTTATGCAATAAATGCTCTGTTCATTTTTCATGATATAATTTTGGCTATTGTTTTGAGTGTCTCCATATTGGAAGGTCAAAGATGAAAAATGATTTTTTGCCCCACAGCTTCTCCTCCTTCCACATACTATAAACAATCTATGGACGTCTATTTTATCATAGACTAGTCCAGCCATTCAGTTGCCTTAGGTAAGCTTGTGGGCTAATGTTTCCTGATCCCCCAAAGGTAATCGAGCAGAATATTCAGTTATCTTCCAACCCTTTACAGATGATGTGCTTTCCTCTCTCTCCCCTCTTCCAGCAGCAGAAAGACCAATCCTCGGAGAATTAATGTCCCGCTATGCAAGAATTGTGACAGTCATATGAACAGAAATGTTGGACGGGCTTAAAAATAATCCTGTTATAACTCTGTACACTGCAGTAACAGACAAGTGAGGGGTCTGGATTCTGTCATGGAATTGGAAATAGTGCTGTCATTAGGGCAGTTAATTATAAACATACTGTACATGACACTTGAATGCTTTGCACGTTGCTTATGGCTAGTCTTTGGTATTTCATGCTGAAGCCAGAGACAGAATAATGTGTGAAAGTCATAGCCACGTATATTCATACAGTAACTAATTGGCAATGTAATTTAAGTGACAAAAAATATTATAGGTACAAACATTCAATTGACACCTCCGGGTCCTAAGAAAACATTATTTATTCTTCATTATTTTTTAATTATTATTTTAGAAAATGGGACTTGTTGTATTGTTCAAGTCTAGCATAATGCCCCCATTAACTGCTGTTGCTTGGATATCCTAACCCGAAGCAAGAAATCTCTAAATATCAAGATTTAACAACAGTTGCACTAATGTATGTGCAAACTATTCTCTCCTAAATTACACTGGGGGCTGGGGGGAGTTTTAGAAAACTAGTTTTGTATAAATTAGATTTATTTCTATTTCATATTGAATTGCTAAACGAAAATTGTGTAAACAAAATTCTAATTCAAACCCATCATTTGGCAAATTTGTTGAGGAATTTATTCCTGACCCAGTTAAAATCTGGTTTTAAAAATTCCAGTTTTAATTTTTTTTATATATGTATATATATACCCCTCCTCTTCCCAAAATATTTTGTACACTTTGTTTTGGGACTTCAATTCTCTACTTCATTACCGTGACACACAATTAACAATGTAAATAGGTCAGGAGAGAGAGAAAAGGGGACTGAGACTGGAGTTAGTTACAATGGTAGAGCTAGCAACAACACAAGCTCAGTGGGTCAAATGGTTTATATGCCATTATTTCTCTAAATCTCATTTCTAGGCCTTTGTTTTACAGCTGCCATTTAGGAGTTTAAGAAAGCACAAATTATCTTCTCTCGCTCTCCTTTCTCTCATTTTGTTTCTCTTATCTCTTCTACCCCACTCTCTCCCACTCCCTCTCGCTATTCTCTAGAAAGGGATATAGCAGCAAGTGCTTAAATTTTTTTTATTATAATAGTAAAAAGTTAAAAGATGTTTAAACCCTAAAGGATGTTGAGAAAGAGAATGAACAGAAGATAGTGAACATAATAAATGACTACTTCTAGGAGGTTTTATACCTGGACAATGGTCCTCATGGCCTTCTCCACTGTAATTTTCTATGGTTCTATGAGGGAGTCCTATAGAATGTTTTACCTTTGTCAAATTATGTGAGACAACAAGACAACAACAACAAGATTTCATTTATAGAGCGCCTTTCACGTCGGGAGGATGTCCCAAGGAGCTGGACAGTTGCGTCGGGATCTGAGCAGGGGGTAAATGGTCAGGGTGAAGGGAGGGAGCGAGGAGGGGGTAGAGAGTCGGGAGGGGAGCTGAAGGCACGGTCGAAGAGAAAGGTCTTGAGACCGGCCTTGAAGGAGGAAAGGGAGGAGGCGGCGAAGGCACTGGGGGATAGAGTTCCAGAGCCTCGGGGCTGAGAGGCTGAAGGCCCGGCCACCGATGTTGGGGCGGGGGATGTGCAGCAGACCGGAGCCAGAGGAATCGAGGGTACGGGCAGGTAAGTAGGGGGATAGTAGGTCGGAGAGGTAGGAGGGAGCAAGACCGTGAATGGCCTTGTAGGTGAGGATGAGGATCTTGAATTCGATCCTCTGGGGGATGGGGAGCCAGTGGAGGCGAGCGAGGGTGGGAGTGATGTGGTCCCGAAGCCTGGTGCGGGACAGTACACGAGCTGCAGAGTTCTGAATGACCTGCAGCTTGTGGAGGGAGGTGGCGGGAAGGCCGACGAGGAGAGAGTTCCCATAGTCCAGCCTTGAGGTGATAAAGGAGTGGACCAGAGTTTCAGCAGCGTGAGGGGTGAGGTAGTGCCGTAGTCTGGCGATGTTTCGGAGGTGATGGAAGGCGGTGCCAGTTGTGGCGCGGATATGAGGGAGAAAGGACAGCTCAGGGTCGAACAGAACCCCGAGGTTCCTGACTGGCTTTGAGAGGTGGAGAGTGCAGCCTTGGATGCTAATGCTGTCAGCGCCTGAGGTGCGGAGGCGCTGACGTGAGCCAATCAGGAGGGCCTCAGTTTTGCGCACGTTGAGCTGAAGAAAGTTTTCTCTCGACCAGGACTCGATGTCGGACAGGCAGCTGTCAGGACATCGGTGGTCGTGGAGTTGAGGGTAGAGGAGGAAAGATAGAGTTGGGTGTCATCCGCATACATGTGGAAGTTAACCCCATGTCTGCGGATGATGTCACCAAGGGGGAGCATATAGAGGGTGAAGAGGAGGGGACCTGAGGGACACCGCACGAGACAGTGCGGGGGCCGGAGGAAAAGCGGTTTGTGGAAACAAAATGAAGACGGTGGGAGAGGTACAACCTAAACCACTCAAGGACAGGGCCTTAAAGGTTGAGGTGGGAGGACAAGCAGTGGAGGCGGATAGCGTGGTCGACCGTATCGAATGCGGCCGATAGGTCGAGGAGGACGAGGAGGCAGAGGGAGCCCTGGTCGCAGATGGTCAAGATGTCATTGGTGACCTTGACCAGGGCAGGTTTCTGTGCTATGGGCAGCACGGAAACCCGACTGATTGTGTAGAACACAGAGACATAAGTTCTAAAGGACAATTTCAGGACAGTTTTTTTGTTACACAGAGGTTAATTAATGATAGGAACAGTTTGCCAGGAAGGATGGCTGGGTTCAGGCAGCTGGACTTGTTCAAAAAACAGACTGATAGGGAAAGGGTAGGATGGATATTCTAAGGGATGTGATCAGAAACATCCAGAGGGCCTTCTTCATTCAAATTACTCCTGTTTCCACTAAACCACTGAATTTCCGATTGGGTGCATTTGAGAAGGAGTGAAGGGGATTGATTGCTGCCCAGTTGATTTTATTTTTAATTTGGACTTAAAACACCTGATCTGTGCAAAAATAGTTAAAAGGGAACAAAACAGGAGGAGGACTTCTGGTTCAATGTATTCACTCTAGAAATAGAAGAAAACGATTCCTTCTAAAACCTTTATTTACCTGAGCAAGACATTTTTTGAAAGATCACAAGCAAACTATTTCCATTACTGGAAAACCAATTCCCTTTAGTAGGGGGAAATGTTGATAAGGGTTATAGTGTCAGGATTCTTGGCAATATGCAACAATATGAAGTGGAGTGGAATTGTGATGTCAACAAAACCTTTTCAGATGTGTGCGTGCATGCATGTGACATTATCCAGGTATGTGATTTTATCCATCCGGCAGTGTGTTACATCTGAGATTCCTTCGGATTGTACTATTATATTAAGGTTGTAGGAATTCCACTGCCTGTGAAGGGAAGGTTATCAATCTATTTTCCACAGATCTCTTATTCTGCCTTCTTATCTTTTCCATTAAGATGTGTAATGTTTTGGCCCAACTTGGAAGAGATGCTTCAAGAAGTTTCGTTTCATTTTTTTATACTCAAGGATTTGTAAGACTTTAATGCAATCATTGTCCACTCTCTTTGAGATACAGACCTTAAATGCTAGCCATATTTAGAAAGGGTTTTACGTCCAACAACAACAACAACTTGCGCTTATATAGCGCCTTCCAAGCAGGGTAGCGTGTCAGAGAGATTAAAGACATGTGACAATTCCCCTTTAGGTGATAAATAAATAAACAGATACTAGTGGGTGGCAAACATCATCATGCCAATTACAACTCAGAAATGGTCATTGCAACAGAATATATCAGCATGAGAGCGCCATTCTCACAAGCCGTTTCTGAACAGACTAGTCTTTTTGAAGCTTTATTTAATCAAGGATTTCTTCACTTCACCTGTAAAACTCTGACATCTAAAGTTCTGCATCAGAACTGGGATTTCGCTTGTTGAATCTCAAGTCCCTGTTGTGATGCCCAGGCCTTTGGATTTTTATTTCTTCCATTGATTTCATAGATTTGATGCAAAGTAAATGGGAACTGGTGATTCAATCTCATTGATGCTTACTGGCCAAGGCAGATATAACTTTTGAACCTTAAAATTCAAGGCTTCTCAGGCAAGTATATACTTGTTTCCGTTGAGATGGAGGGCCAAGCTTGTTCCAGACATAGGCTATTTGATTACTGACTCTGTAAGTATTGATAGCTGGCATTGTTAATTCTTTTGAACTTCCATGACCTCGGGAAACACATTGCTTTGTCCTTCCACTCAGCTTCTTGCGACATGAAGTGGTACATTCAGTCTCTGGTACTCCACTAACCAGCAATGCCTCTTTCTCCCTGATCTGCAACACTCAGGATCTTTAAACTTGGGTAATGGTTGAATTCATGGCAACTTGTAATAAAATGCACCTTCCCTGTGTGAAGCTGACAGCTGTGTCCTTTCTAACAGGTAAACCTGCAAGTGAACTAGACAGCATTCAACTGAATACAAACCACCTGCCTGTATTATTTTTATATTATGCATTCCATAAAAATATTCCCTTTCAGTGTACTCTCTGCTGGGTATCCATTTCATTTTGTTTTCTTTTTAGTATATTTTTCCTTTGATGTTCTACATCATCTTGAGGATGTTGTCATGACAATATTTTGCTTCAGCCTTCACAAAGGAGATGGACTGTTTGCTACCAGCGATACAGCAAAGAACAGAGAATAATGAAGTGGAAAATGTACAGGAATTAATTTTTTAAAAGAATGCAGTAGATACATTTAGTGATACGAAAGTCAGACAAATCTCCACGTTGTGATGGTTTCCAGCCCTGGAGTATTAGAAAAAATGAATGAAGAAATGTTACATGCATTTGTTATAATCTTCCAAAACTCTCTGTTTTCTAGAATAATTCCGATCCATTCTAGAACATAAGAACATCAGAATTAGGAGCAGGAGTAGGCCATTCGGCCCCTCGTGCCTGCTCCGCCATTCAATAAGATCATGGCTGATCTTCTGACCTAACTCTAATTACCTGCCCTATCCCCATATCCCCTAATCCCTCTATTTTTTAAAAATCTATCAGTCTCAGCCTTGAAGATGTTCAAGGACTGAGCATCTATAGCCTTCTGGGGTAGTGAATTCCATAAATTCACTACCCTCTGAGTGAAGAAATGTTTCCTCAACTCTGTTCTAAAAGGCTGACCCTTAATTTTAAGACTGTGACCCCTGGTTATAGATTCTCCTACCAGGGGAAACAGACCCTCAGTGTCTACTTTATCAGCCCTTTAAGAATCTTATATGTTTCAATAAGATCTCCCCTAATTCTTCTATACTCTAGAGAATACAGCCTTAGTTTATTCAGCCTATCCTCATAGGTCAGTCCCCTCATCCCAGGAACTAACCGAGTGAATCTACGCTGCACCCCCTCTAAGGCAAGTATGTCCTTTTTTAAATAAGGAGACCAAAACTGCACACAATATTCTAGGTGAGGTCTCACTTAGGCCCAATACAGTTGCAGCAAAACTTCCCTACTCTTGCACTCTAAACCTTTTGCAATGAATGCTAACATGCCGTTCGCCTTCTTAGTTGCTTGCTGCACCTGCAAACTAACTTTTTGAGACTGGTGTACAAGGACACCCAAATCCCTCTGAACACTAACACTATCTAATCTCTCCCCCTCTAGAAAATAATCGTTTTTTCTATTTTTGCTACCTAGGTGAATAACTTCATACTTCCCCACATTAAATTCCATCTGCCACCTACTTGCCGACTCCCCAAGCCTATCTATATCCTGTTACAATCTTTTTGGGTTGGAAGGTAGCAAATGTGTATTCAGTTTTTGGAGCCCAATCTTAGGAAGGCTATATTAGCCTTGGAGGACATTCAGTAATGGTTTACCAGACTAATACCTAGGATGACGGAGTTTAACTATGATTAGAGGCTGGACTTGAGTTACATTTCCTAGAGATGGGGTTATTTGAATCGTTTAAAATGAAAAGATGATTCAAATCTTTAAAATAATTAAAAGATTCCAAGGTGGGGGTAACTTCTCTCTCTGGTAAAGGAATCCAAAAGCTTTTACTGTGTGTGTGTGTGGTGTGTGAGTTGTCCGTGCACACAGAAGTGTGCCTATATATTCTATCCAGAAATGGTGAGAGGAAGTCTCCCATTTACTGTGATTATATATATATATACTGCTATCTTGTCTGCTGCTTTGAAGATTGAAGGTTCATAAATATTCATTTTATATTCTATGGAAAGATTTATCTGGAATCTTTTTAAAATGAACTAAGTTTATTTCTGTTAATGGAATCTGTTCAGGTTCAGTAAGAAACCAATTTTCTACCATCCGAATCATTCATCAGAACAAACAAAATGTCGTAATAATCTGTGAGCTGGTGAGAAGCAAGCTCCCTCAGTCATCATAGCTTCTGGTGGGAATTAGCAGTGTTACAGCAATTCAAAACACTGAATCTAAAGTCAGATAAACGTTTGTGGCTTCCATTCTGTTAAATAGATGGTCACGACAGCCAGATTTGCTCTGTAGTGAAGAATGAAGGATTGGTTTGGATCCAACATTAATGAAGAGTGAAGTATTGTGTTGGAACCAACATTAGTTGTGAGCCTACAAACAGGAGTACGGCATTCAGCACATCAAGCCTTCTGGTGAAACTGTTTTACGTTAGGTTTTACCAACTCTGTTTAATTTGATATTTTGCAGAGTTAACGCTCAGTGGAATAATATGCTAATTATTAATATATAATTAAAAAGCCTTTTCAAACCGATAGATCTAGCCGCTCCCACCACTCAGTGGGCATCATCCTGCTTCATGTCCCCCACCTCATCATTGTGGTCAGACTTTTCAGCATATCTATCCCCACCCTCTGAAACTCCATCACAGAGTCCCTTTGACTTGGCTCTTCCCTCGGCTTCTTCACAGTCTGTCTCAAGACCTTTCTCTTTGACTGCGTTTTCAGTCATTTTTTTCTCCACAGTACCTCGGAACACTGGCAGACCCTGTGGTTGAGTAAATTAGTTATTTTCAGATCATGTTTGACAAACGCAGCTTTTCAATAAGCGTCATGTGGAGAATGATTGTTGATCCTCATGTGAGATTGGTTCGAATATGGATTGTGACCCAGCCTGCTCGCTCTACAGCATTCTTGGATTACATTTCCAGTTGCTATGTGACTTAATGTCCGCAAACTCAGACGATGCAGACAAGCTCTTGAGTTCCTGATGAACACTGAAGGTAATGTTACTTGTCTATGTCAAAGATGTATTGTGTTTGTGGGACTATTGACTAACTTGACCTTAGGGCAAATTTTGCAAACTAAAATCTATAGAGTGCCAGAAATGCCCAAACATGTTCTGATAGCACAAAGAGAATATTCAATCAACTCCATAGAATCATAGAATTATGCAGCACAGAAGGAGGCCATTTGGCCCATCGTGTCTGTGCCGGCTCTTTGAAAAGAGCTGTCCAATTCAATCCCAATCCCCCGCTCTCTCCCCATAGCCCTGCAAACTTGTCCTCCCCAAACTTGCCACAGTCTTTTGCACTGCTCTATGTATGCAAAATCTGAGGTATAATTCTGCTCAGCCAGCTTTGCTGCAGTATGACGTTGGCATCTAAAAGCATTCTAGAGGCATGAGTACTGGTTATCACATCCGTGGCATAAACAAAAGCACCCCCAGCAGATCGCCTGTATGGCATTCAGAGCCCCAAGACTTCAGCTCAGACCTGAGACCTCATCAAAACCAGTCTGAGGACTATTGTGTATACACTAGAGAATTCCCTGGAGAATTTGTTTTTGTCAGCAGTGATGCAGTGGAGAGCTTTTGAGACCCCCATTACCTGGGAAAGGCAGTCATTTCTATTCTGATAGCAATGTTACACTTGTTGTAAAGTGCTGTACCTGCAGCTAATGCACCTTGACACTTGCAAATTTCAGGAGCTTGGAGAGCAGACAGCACTGGTAAAAGCATGGCAGAACATGAGCCATTGCCTTTGGGAGAGAGAAATGGAGGAGAATAACTGTACCTTGTGCTCATGCCTCTAGAGCGCTTTTTAGATGCCAACGTCACAGTGCAGCAAAGAATAAGTGTTTCTCAACACGCTAAGAAAAATCTCTCACCTTAGACACAAAACAGTACTTTTTAAATAAAAAAAGTCAAAGGTGTTTGAGCAAGTTTCCCTCTGTCCAAACATCCCTTATGCCTGAATTGGAATGCTTCATGTACACATATATTATATATGTGACCTACTTACATATGTGAAGATTTTGTTGCAGTATAAATGGATATCACCAAGCTACTTTAATTTCAACTGAGTTTTCAAAGCTTCGGAGATCTGAGGCAAGTGTATATATTTTTATTGAGCAATATCAGAATTGAAGGTGTATTTGTATTTCAACCATGGCATCTAATTGTCAAGTTCAGTAATATAGGCACAGCCTATTCAATGCAGATTAGAAAATTGGCATAATTATTGAATCTTCCAACTTAACTATACTTTATCAAGACGATGAATGGCCAGCATCCCATTCCCGTTTCTTCCACCAAAGAGAAAACAAAGGGATTATTCACAGGCAAAGGAGTTATTCTCACTTGATGCTAAATTTACTGATCGTTAGGGTTTACATTTGTAATGGGAACACCTTTAAAGGTCAGTCAATTTACAAAGGAGAAAAGGAGTAGAGTGTCAGCCTAGACTGTGAGCTCAAGTCCTGAGGTCAAATGTTTTGGGTTCAAGCTCCACTTTGAGAATTCTTAAGTTCATGGTCCAGGCTGACACATCAGTACAATACTGGGGGATGCTCTACAATGTCAGTGGTCATAAAATCACTAAACAAATTTGGATGAAGAGGGCCCTTCAGCCCGTTTGATTTAATCATTCCTTACCTTATCATCTTTCCATCACATAATTAAAGCTTTTTTTTAAAAAAAAATGAGTCCAGTATCCAACGCTCAACAACCAATTCTGGTAACCTGTTCCATTTGTTAATTATCCTCTGTTTAAATAAATACTTCCTGGAGTCTGTCCAAGAATTGCCCATTGCAGTCCTTAACCTACTCCTTCTGCTATCTTAGTGCATCTGAAAGTAGTGTTTTAGATTACTTTTTTGATCTTATTTGAAATCTTACATGCCTCTATATGCATGAGCTAGTTATCGCCTTTCAAGACTGAAGAACCCGAGCTTCACAAATTATTGCTCATAGCTCATTTATTCTACCACTGAGGATCATTCTCTTTGTTCTCTTCTGGACCTGGGCTGCTTATGTTGCAATGACAAGAACTCTATGCACCACTTTAGCTGTGGCCTGACCACGGCACCGAACAGGTTGAGTATGACATTTGGTGATCTAAGCTCAACTCATTTGGCAATATAGCCCAGGATCTTGTTTAACGACAAAGGGTTGTGGACCCGAAACGTTGACTCATTTTCCTTTTTCCATAGATGCTGCCTGACCTGCTGAGTGTTCCCAGCGATTTCTGTTTTTGTTCCTGTTTATCTTGTTTGTTGCTGCCTCTCACTGCTTTGACATGGTGAACAATGAATCAGCTAATACCCCTAGATCTCTTCAGCTTCCCTGAGCAGTTCTGTTCCATCCATGGAGTACATATGCTCCCCATTCTTACTACTACTATGCAGTGCCTTACATTAACCTGTATGGAACTTTCACTTGCCAGTCATCAGCCCATGTGCATAATACATACAACCTTTGCTGCCTCCTCTGATTTCCCCCAATTTGGTGCATTTTTTGCAAACTTAATTGCCTTGTGCTGGGTGGGCACCATTACCTCGCATCAGATTTGTTACAATCCTTTGGATGAGATGTTAAATCAAGGTTCTGTCTGCCTATTCAGGTGGGTGTAAAAAGAGAAAGGTGTTCTGGCCTACAATTCTCCAGATAAATTATTTGTTCGCTTCATTGATTTTTGGGGGACTTTCGGAAAATGGTTGCTATTTTCCTACAAATACACAGTAGCAGCACTTGACACCAATACCACTAAAATGTTTTGAGATGTTTCAGCATTATAGGCAAATTGTCAAATATGATGATTAATGTCAATGTTTGCTTTAACCTAATGGTTAAGGAAGAAATAACGAGAGCACTGGCTGAAACATCTCTTATCCTTGAGATAGGAGATAACCCTAATGTCGTATTGTAGTGCACTTTGAAGGAGAGCTGGAGGAGGTTTGACTTTAGTGTTAAGGAAAGGTATTGGAGATAATCAAAGTCATGCTAAGCGAGCCTAGTGAATTTTTTAGGAGCTAAGAACAGATGTGGACAAGAGAGAAACAGTAAATAATATATTTTGGGACGTCCAGGGGGCATTTGATATGGCTGGACTATGGGAACTCTCTCTTCACCGGCCTTCCGGCACCTCCCTCCACAAGCTGCAGGTCATTCAGAACTCTGCAGCTCGTGTACTGTCCCGCACCAGGCTTCGCGACCACATCACTCCCACCCTCACTCGCCTCCACTGGCTTCCCATCCCCCAGAGGATCGAATTCAAGATCCTCATCCTCACCTACAAGGCCATTCACGGCCTTGCTCCCTCCTACCTCTCCGACCTACTAACCCCTATTTACCTGCCCGTACCCTCCGTTCCTCTGGCTCCGGTCTGCTCCACATCCCCCGCCCCAACCGCCCTACCATCGGTGGCCGGGCCTTCAGCCTCTCAGCCCCTAGGCTCTGGAACTCCATCCCCCAGTGCCTTCGCCGCCTCCTCCCTTTCCTCCTTCAAGGCCGGTCTCAAGACCTTTCTCTTCAACCGTGCCTTCAGCTCCCCACTCGACTCTCTACCCCCTCCTCCCTCCCTCCCTTCCCTCCCCTCACCATGACCATTTCCCCCCTCCTCGCTCCCTCCCTCCCCTCTCCCTGACCATTTCCCCCCTCCTCGCTCCCTCCCTCCCCTCTCCCTGACCATTTCCCCCCTGCTCGGGTCCTGACCCAACTGTCCAGCGCCTTGGGACGTCCTTTCGACGTGAAAGGCGCTCTATAAATGCAATCTTGTTGTTGTTGTTGTTCTAGTGTATCAGAGCATCATAATATGTTGTTTTGTTGTTGTTGTTGATACGGACTCTCATAGTGTTACAACGGATACTTGAGAGATGTGGCAAATTTGATTGATGGTCCGATTAAATAATTCTAGCATGGTATGACTGGAAAAATATCATGTTCGAACAGGGAACTAGTGGAGTATCCAATAAATTAGATTTGTTTTGGTGCTTTTTATATTTTTGTTAAATATAGATATCAAATCTCCCTAGTTTTCTTCCTAGGTTGTGTGTGCTGGTGTGTCTCTGTGTGTGGTGGGGGGCAGGGGGAAGTTGTGTGTGTGTGACCAATCTACTACTGGATCCACTCTTTGAGTCAGCAGTTGAGCGATTTAGAAATGCCTGGGGATCTTTTTTCCTCCGCTTCTCCTTGTACACTGACTCCTCCCCACAACAGTGTGCCTAAGCTTGCAGACATAAAGGGTAGAGCAACAGCCATTGAGGTAGAGAGCTTGCAGCCCTGTGACTGTGCGCAGTGTGCCACACAGCAAGCACCGAGATCCTGCCTCATGTATTTCTTAATCATTGTGATTCATAAGCCCAAATGAAGACAACAGCAACAACTTGCATTCATACAGCGCCACTCACGCAGGGTAGCATCCCAGAGCGCTTGATGGTAATGGAGCAGATGGTCGAACTGGGAGGACAAGAGAGATGACCATAGGCACTGTTGAAGAGGAAGGTCTTCAGTTGCGACTTGAAGATGGAAAAGGAGTGGACAAGGCGGAGGGATAGAGGAAGAGTGTTCCAGAGTTTGGGGGTGTAGTGGCTGAGGGCATGAGGGACAAGCAGGCAAATGAAAGTATGGAAAATGTACAGAACCAGAAAAGATGATTGTCGCTCATCTTACGTGGTCCAAAGCTTGTACACACACTCGCAGCAAGAGTCGCTGGATCCTGATGAGCTCTTATTTTCTCCCTCATGAGTGTGGGTACACAGTGACTGGTTGTACAGTGCTTCACTTTACAGCTCCCCTGGCTAAGATTGGTTTGTTTCAAGTCAGCACAGAACAGGGGTTCATTCCTGGGACCTGGTCTGTCCCACTTGAAGTGGATTTTCTGCTCTGCTTTTTGCATCAACCTAATGATCTCCTTTAAAAGATTAGAAATTGGCGGAAAAAACTGAGGTACTAAAACTGAGATGATTCCAGATGCAAATACACCACCTACACTTCACACCTTGTGTTGGAATCACATAGTTTTTTGCATTGCCATGCAAGTTAAATTATACAACAACTTTCACTTATTTAGCGCCCTTCACGCAAGATAGCATCTCGGAGTGTGTAACAATGGTGGAGCCTGACTCCCTGCTGGGGGGGGGGGGGTGGGAGGTGGGTAGGTGGGGAGGTAACCGTACGTACGGTCAAAAGACATGCATATCTATCATCTGACTGTGCTTTCAGTCATCTTTCCCATTCTCACCCCGCTCGGTTTCCGTTTCCAGCTTGGGTGCCAGGCCAGAATTGTTGCGCGCTTTGAGACATCCTCCCAAGGAGAAAGGCATCTTATGAATATAAATTGTATTGTATAGCAAGACATGGGTCACGAATCCTGTGCTAATAACAATGGGCATGGATTTCAGTGTGACTAGCTAACGTGTAAGAGGAGGTTTTAATTCTTAGACCTCAAGTGCCTACCTAACCTTTCTGATTCCAATGATTCAAAAGAGCTATCTCTCCCATCAGCTCTTTTGCGTTGGTACAAATTTAACCAGTAGTACTAAACTAACGAGCAGGACTTTCAGCCTGCGTTTGAGAATAGATTTGCTGCTTAAACAGTTGCTTGTTTGCATCTCAACATTGTTGTTAGTGCAGTGTAATTAGAAAGGTAAGGTTGAAGAGAAGATGCAAGCATGTAAAATGGAGACTAATATTCTTTCATTGAATACAGATTAGCAATGTGAAGGAAACTGCGAATGAGGAATTGAGGCATCACACATGAGAATGTTCTGTATTGCTTGTGGAATAAACTGACACAGAATGTGAATAATGCAACAACAGTAGATTCACTTGAACAAAAGACAGCATTACAAGATCCTCTGGAGAGAGAGACGAGAGTTGGATGTGAAAGAGTTCACATTTTTTTNCTAAAATAATTGAATTTGTAGGAATGAGATAGCAGTGTAGGAAACACAATCAATTCACTTTATAGTATATTCTGTGAAGAGCTTTGAGACGTCTAGAAGACGTAAACATAATAATCCTCGCATTTGATATAGCGCCTTATCACGTCTTCAAGACGTCACAAAGTTCTTTGCAGAATATACTATAAAGTGAATTGACTGTATATTTTATGGGTGAAATTTGATAGGCACTATAACAAATGCAAGGATTATATTACCATCATCCAGCAGCTTGGATAAGGAGAATGGATTGAATCTTTCTGTACTTATTACTTTCTTTGAACTTTTCTGGCTATTGACAAGTTAACTTTGGCCCCATTTTAACTCTGGAGAGAAGTTGTAGAACATCCTGTTTTTAATCAAAATGCTTTAAAAGATTCTCAAGGAAAAAAAAGGACCATCCCCTTTAGTTCCCAGAATATTGTCATATATAATTAATATTAGAGGGAAATTAGCCTATCAATTGTGAAGACTGTCTTAAAGAGGGAGGAATCTATGGAAGTATTTCCAGTGTAAACTGATTATCCCCACAGCCTTAATTTTTCAGTGTCTGTCAAATTTATCATAGCAGCTTGACCTTTTGTGGAAATGGATATGTTCTCCTACTGGCATCAGTAACTGTTCAGTGAACTTGCGCTGTGAGGCCCCCTGCTTTCCATCACTAGACTATCCTCTGAAATGTCAGACTGCGGTCTTCCATGAAATAAACCTTCGGAAGATGGCAATTCTTAATGGGTACACCCCTTTAAAGACCCAATACACTGGAACAGATAAAAGGGTAAATAAAAGTTTGGTCACTTAATCCACGACTGTTTGTGGGACGCTGCTCTGCGCAAATGGCTGCTGCGTTTCGCCCACAAAATATAGTCAATTCACTTTACAGTATATTCTGTGAAGCACTTTGAAACGTCTCGGAGACATGATAAGGCACTATATCAAATGCAAGGATTATTAAAACATTAAGCCAAGTGTATTTTTCTTTCCCAATGCAGAAGTATTTTATTCATGCTGGGCTTATAAGCTATTATTTTCTGCTGCTGCTCTGCTTCTGTTGTACGGCTATGAACTAATATTGACAATGTTTCCCATTGATGTAAGAGACGTACTGTGTCTGAAATTACTTCACTGTTGTGATTTACTGTTCAACGGTGCCCCCTAGATATTGTAAAAGGAGAATGCATGTTTTACTTTCTTAAAGGGCAGTGTCTACATGTTGTACAATTGCACAAGCAGTTTGTATGCATAGCCCTATATTTGTTGAGCAGAAAGTTCTTTCCTGTAGGTCTGTTCTTGTGCTGGTTCCATTCTTACCTGGTCATAGGTAAGGATTGGGATCAGACGTAACAGCTTTAAGTAGTACTGTAGGGATTGTTTCACATCCATGATTTGGAGTGTGGGAGCAGGAAATATATTTTCAACATATCAAACTGCATACTCAATTTTATGCATTTAACATGGAAACCAGTGATGAATCAAAACTGCAAATGCTATAGCTGCCTGGTATGCGTACACAGGTTTCCCAGTGTATGGCTTATTTGAATATACAGCCACATGTTTTTCCCTCCCTGTTCCTCAGAATGGTAGATGCCACATAACATAGATGATTTACCTTCGGCTAAAGTGTTACAACTGAAAACTGAGTGTTGTACCAGAACACAGCGTAAGTGTAACGCGAAGGCTGCTCTCTTTTTTTAGCAGCGAAAGAGGTAATTGTAGGCTTGCGTTATAGTAACTGGAGAAGTTTTCAGGCCCCTTGGAGTACAGAATAATAGTGATGACTAGACCGGAAGGGAAGAAGTGCCTTTTAGCCAAATATCCAATACCAATGCTTGCTGCTTGAGATTGGGACTTCAGTTGGTGACAAGTCTTCAAAAAGAGCATTTCTTTAACTGACGTTGAAGGCTGCGCTTTCCAAGCTGCTTTCAACTGATGTTAAAGGCTGACGTTTCCTCCTCATGTTTTAAACTGTAGTCGTCCACACCTTTGTTTTGAATGCGATAAGACCCTGTTTACGTGTGCAAGGAATGTGAAGCGTTCAAGTTTGGATCATGTCTGATTCAAGCTTGTGGTCCATTCTCTCGGGCCTCTCCGCACCCCGTTTTCTAAATGGAACCAGGCTACGACGATCCAAAAGGTAATTTTACCGATTTACAATTTAATATATAATTTTAACCTACTGTTGGTTTAATATTAAGGAATTATGATTCCTCTCTCTTTGCAATTTTACAAAGCTGCAAAGTTTGCAGATGTGTGTATGTGTGTATTTGCAACTTGAAAGCCACAATTGCTTCCAGTGGATTTAAGCTACTGTTACACACTAGTCATAGATGGTAACCTAGCAAACCAAGCACTGGACACAGTTAGACAAGGGAGATTGTATTTGCTAACCCTGCAACCTGTTCATATTGCTTTGCAAAGCATGTGATTGTTTGCAGTATCCTGATGTGCCAAATTCTTGAACAATGTGTTGTTTTCATTATCTTAAAGGGTCATGGACCCGAAATGTTGACCCACTTTCCTTTCTCCATAGAGGCTGCCTGACCTGCGACTTCTGTTTTTGTTTCAGCTTTCCAGTATCTGCAGTATTTTGCGTTTTACGAATCACTTTAGTGTTCTGTTGAACTTGTCACAGAGGGAGTAACAGTAAGAGTTAAGGGAAAGAGAGGGAAGTCGTCAGCTGTGTCGGAGGCTGTAGGAAGTTGAAGTCAAATTTTGATTATCTGCTATATTGGAGGGAATGTCCCATCCATCCCCCACTCGATGGCTAATTGAAATTGGCTAATAATGGGTTCCACTGGCTCAAAAGCTATTGAAATTAACCCCAACATTACACTTAACATCTGATATTTGTTGCTATGACAATACGGTCTATTGTTTAGCATATGTAAAGTATGTGTAAATGTAGGTATATTATCAATATGTATGTAAACCATTTGTGAAGGTGTAAACATAATCATGAGCCAATAGAAAGGATTTGTGCAATGTAATCAATCCTTTTCATTGGTTAAGTAAAAATACATGTACTCCCTTTATAACCATGGATTTACACATGGTTTGCACTTAAATAATCTAATCTAATCAGCGCATAATCTAATCATCTGAAAAAGCACTCGTCACGAAAAAGAGCATCATAATGTCCAACAATTCTAACAGGACCTTATTACATAAATTGAACCTCCTCAAGTGAACCTCATGTACATCACACTGACCTAAAAGAGCATAGCACCAATTTGAGATAGTTGTAGTCAAATTTTCACAAGTTAGGGTCCCTGCTGAGATGTATATTATATTGTTGGGCACATTTTCTGGCTTTGAGACACCGTTTATGTTGCTGTTTTCTTGAAGAGCCCCTTCGAATCCTGTTTATAACAGGGTACCTACTGGACTCCAATATGGATAAGTTGTTTAACTAAAATGTTTTTTAAATTGGGAATGCTATTCCTCTCTTCCCGTTTCCTCCACCTACTTCAAACATTGCTAGTGGAAAATACATGTTTTCATGTTTCTAATCTACAGATTTTAGCTGTCGTTCAAGGCACAACTGGGGGTAATTTTTTAGTCATCAGTAAACATGCAGACCAACTAGTAGGCAGGAAGATTGTGTTCTCTGAATACTATGTCATTGTAGTTTGTTGGTTCTGCAAACTGAGAATAGAATTGCAGGTGGTGTTGATGTAGGGATGGAATCCAGTAACACCCAGAGAAATTGATCTTTATAGGGCCTTAAAGAAAAAGAACTTTGTAAGTCTATTGAAACATTTTCTGGGGATGCAGCTTTGTGTGCAGTTGGACTGAGGACATAAAGGAAGTTAATTTTAATTCATTGTGAGCATTGCAGTTTTTAATCCCCATAATTTTGCAAACCAAAAAAAAAGATTTATGATTTATAGGCTCATGAAAGGCCTAGAGTCTGTTTCATGCCTTAGGCAACAACATTTCTGCATTCTTCAGCAATGTGTCTGTTCCTTTCAGCCGATGTTCTCTTTTCTCAATTTTCTAATTTCTGAGACATTCACACTCTTATTTGGTGCTACTGATTTATTTCTCAAAAATCAAACCAATATCTCACCATATCAATGTGGTATATCAGCACATCTAGTTACAAATTTATAGATTGATAACCAATTACAAGGACAAGTATTAGCACCACGACAACCACTGTCAAGAGTTCCTGCCATTTGTAAGGCATTCACACAGAATAATCTTCATGTTTTTGCTTAAAATGTAGGTTCCAAAGGATATAGTTATTTCAGCTTTAAGGTAATTTCCAATCTTAAAATATCATTTGAGACTGAAGCCTATTTTAAGGCTAAAATTATTTTTTTTCTCACTCCCAAGTTTTTGGACATTATGATTGTAAAACATGTGAAAAATAATCCCAGGAAAGAGAGCTGGAATCATCTGCCTTTGTTATGGGTGTCTTAATTCTGTGAATAGAATTCACATTTCAGAGACCTCATTTGTACCCTGCTCCTTGTTCTAATTCTGATTTAGCATGCTTTAATATTCAATTTGATATGCACAGCGTATTCTCCCATTGCATGTAAAATTGACAAGCCTTTGGAAGTGAGTGTATAATTTCTTGTTTGATGATAAAGTTACCAATAAGCTGAGTATATTGAGAGTTTCCACACTAAGCTGCTTAAATCAAGAAGGAATAGGTGCTGGTCTGGTGGCTTTTCTCCCCTGTGGAATTGTGAGTTTGTATGAGTCTCGCATGAATTTGGAGAGTATAAAACTCCTATCTCAATGGGATTATCCTATGATGTGTGCAGGATAATCTATATTCAAAGAAAAACACTGAGAGAAATGCTGCCATTTCTGCCGTGTTATACATTATAAACTAATGCTAAAAAGAGTCAATAAACTGGCCTATTTTGCCCTTATTAGTAAATACTTTCGTGAATAAATATGGGATTTTGGTAACTATTAGTTTCAAATAGAAAAAGTGCCTGATTGCTCTCATTTAAAGCTGAGTTACCCACAAATTCTACTGTGCTTCTACTATTGTTTGCCAATCATTGCCAAACAGCTTGTTTTATCTTTAGAAATTTTGAATGTGATTAAGAATGGGATCAGATGGGCCAAAGAGTTCTTTTTATGTGACCCTCTCTTATAATCGAGATTTTTAGGATTGTATTTATTTCAATATTTATTCAAGAAACCAGGGTGGATTTGAATTATTTAATTGTAGTTAGAGGGACAAATTCTACACAGTGCTAAACTATAAAAGCTTTATGATGAAGTGCTCCAAGATACTACCATACATGAAGGGTGCTATATAAATGCAAGTTGTTATCATTGAATAATCTTTTCAGTAATTATAAAGAATTGAACTAAATGATTGCACGTCCTTTGCAGTGGGTTACTCAGAGAGAGTCTTCAAACTGTAGTTATTGGTTACAAAACAGCACTGAAATATTGCACGGTTTGTAATTATGAGTATAATGTCACAAGCTATTCACTTCCTGAGCATCAGCCACTGTTCTGCTGAGGTGAGGTGGTTAGTTCAATTGGGTGCGGCACTTTGTGATCGTTAAGAAATTTTCCATTCAGAAGAACATATGAGTGGCACAATGACATCACTGCTATTCATCCAGAAATGTTCCCCAACGGTTTTAATTTGTCAGCCAAGTGTCTTGAATTACAGGGTTGCACCCTGCTCGCCTAATCTCAGAAAGCACTACGTGCAAGTTTCCCAAGCTTTAGCAAGAGCCAAAGCTTGAGAAACACCGGAAAGTAGATGAATTTTGATTTCAACATTGAGAATGCGGGAGAGAAGGAATATTATGTGGGACAACCTATTTGAAGGAATTCAAGAAGAGTTGGGAGGATTACTAGTTTAACAAAATGGAGAAAGGTTGCACTGGACGAAGAATAAGATTTCTGGGTTGCTTATGTTATAATTTGATTGGCATTTCTTTTGTCCCAGCAACTACACACTAATTGCCCCATCTATTAGGTAGGTTTGAAGAGGTCAAAAAGGCAGGCTAGGACGAGTCTGTGGAAAGATTTAAAGGTGAGAAAAAGGATCTTGAACTTGTTCTGCTACAGGGTTGGGGAGCCAAAGGAACTGGGCGAGGATGGGAGCGAAAGGCTCATGGAGACTAGTGTGGGAAAAGACACAAGCTGCTGAATTCTGCAGAGATGCAATAGAAGGAATCACATAAAATGATCATACAGTAAATCCCCAGTTCAGTCATTACAGACTGCTTAGTGGTAGAAATAATTCCTAATAATTCACCTAGCTGTTTAAAAGGACAAAGTGTAAGAGCCTACTCTTGTATGTATTACATATTTTCTCCTACACTACCTTGGGTCCACTCCAGCCCATGTGATTCACAAGCTGTAGTTTCTGGCTACTAACTTTCCCAATGGCTTATGGTACAGTGCAGATGCTGTAGAATTATTATTTGTCCCGTTAACTAACCCCCTGCTGATCATAGCATGCGACAGAGTGTGATACTTTCTAATCTGCATTGCAGATGTCTTGCATTAAGATTTTCTCTGTTAGCCAACTGCTCTTTGGCAACTCGGCAAAGACCCATTTACATAATTTTAGTTCAAACCCTGCAAATATTCCTGCCTAAATTATTTCCCAATTTTTTCTCAATATCTTTTACTTTTTTAATGTTTTGATTTTTTTTCAGTTTCATCCAATAGACAATATTATCCAACATAATCAATATTAGATGTTTAGGTTTCATTAATTTTCATCTGAAGAACTCTTTAAAGCTTTATTAGTAAATCCAATTATCTGTTGGCTCACACCAAGTTAAAAGTGTTAACCCCACTATTCAAATAGAGAAGAAAGTTTCTCTTTATTTATTGCTAATTACAGAATAGTAAAATTATTTATCAATACCAATTTGCACTTAAAAACTTACATGCCTTTCATGGGAAAATAAGCTTCTCAAAATGCATGTTATATGGATATCGCAGTTCATCAGCACCTCTGAGACTGCAGGTCTGCATCGTCCTGTCGTCCTAGATTGAGTTCAAAGCTGTGACATGGGGTTGAACCCACAACCTTCTGACTCGGAGGCAAAAGTGCTACCAGCTAAACCAAGCTGACAATTATCTACGAATAAACTACCAGATCTTTTCACCAATTGGAAGCCATTTAGAAATTAAAACTTTCATATTGTCTGAATAATAATAATGTTAATCCTTACATTTGTTATACCACCTTACGACGCTGTCAAAATGTCTCAAAGCATTCACAGGATTTATTGTGAAGCAATTACTGTTGTAATGGGAATATGTCTTCTATGGAAATTGAGATTAAACGGATCGAAGTCCATTCTTCATCCGAATCTCTCTTGTTACCACATGGAAATTAGACTTTGGCCCTGATCTAATTCTGTGTACAGTGTTTCCCACACTGTTTGCACCATCAACAACAACAAAATTACATTTGTATAGCACCTTTCAAGTTGGAAGGACGTCCCAAGGTGATGGACAATCAGTGTTTTGGACCCGAGCTCAGGATCAGGGAGGGTGGAGGACATGGGGGCAAGTAGAGTGACCGAAGGCACAGTCAAAGAGGAGGGTCTTGTGGGATATGTTTACTTTCACTCATATCCTTTTGGAGAATGTCAAGAGTATCACACAAGCATAACCCTAACCCTAACCCTTAATTGAATTAAACTAATTAATAAATTAAATTAATTAAATGAGACTTTAATTGAAATTTGAGATCAATTCAATGGCAGTCCTCCCCATAAAGAAGAACCCTATTGTAACATACTGTATATATGTAACAATCTGTGATGACCTGGCCATTATTAGCACGTAGAACGCTGGCAGGTTTGTGACTAAAGCAAACTTAGGATCATGTGTTTGAAACTCCCGAGTCATCGTAATTAAGACTGAGATAATTAATTTTCCAAAATTCTGCACAATCTTTTAATATACTTTTAAAATTTAAGACTGAGGTGTGTACCTGATGTCAGTTGTAATCATTTTGTGTGGAGGACACAAGCCGGTCTTTCTGATATGATTTGTAATAAGTAATAAAGAAGGTGATCCAATGATCTGCAAGAATTGTTTTTAATTGCACTGTATGTTTGTTGTGTACAGTGCTATTTTTCTTCCGGTCAATTGTTGCAAACAGGATGCAATTTTCTTGGTGTCTTGTATCATATTGCCTCAGCATTGTAATTGTTGAGTGCCTGGCACACATTGGTAAGAAAATAGACTTTCAAACAATATTTGTTTTAGAAAACATCTATGTAACCACATAAATATGGGAGCTATAAAAATGAGTTGCCGTCTCATATCAAGATTCAATTCCAATTCACACCAAGCTTCTCATATTGTGTTGCATGCTTTAATTGTATAGAATTCTAATGTAAGCACGTACAAATTGCAGTTATTCTGTTTTCTAACTGTATGAGCAAGCTTTAGCTTTTAATATTCTGTAATATTAAAATAGTTATTTATAATTTAATACATGGAGAAAACTAACAGGAAAGGATGCAAATGAGTATTTTTTCTAGCAGTAATGAAAATGTTATCCCAGAGAAATCCCACATACTGATTTAAAAACAAATATCTTCTCTGTAGTTTGGTAGACGGGGTGGGTATGCTCGAAGTAAATGCTGGAAGAGGAAAGAGTAGAATATGTGATTTACTGAAGTAATTTGTTCTTGCAAAATCAATCTCTGTAGATGGCATGAACACAAAACAACAGTGAAGATCTATCACATTTCTGAGGGAGAAATTTTAGTTTTACATATATCGGTGAATGTATCATAAATATAAATTGGTCTCCATACAAATATTAATGTTTACATTCCTGTTATAAGTCATTGTATTCTGACTTAGCTTTGATAATGCACAGCATAGCATTTCCTTCAGGCGGTATTCAAATAAATTACAGTTCCTATACATGCTAATTTATTACACGGCAGATTTTGGATTCACTTGGTTTTACCCAAAATCTAGGGCGAGCATATAGCCTCCCTGCTCTACAAGTTAGCACTTGAAGGAAGGGAAATAAACAAGAGGAACGTTTGGCACATCTCAGTTACGACATCTCACTATAAATCAGCGCTTTGGGACGTCCTCCCGACGTGAAAGGCGCTCTATAAATGTAATTTTGTTGTTGTTGGTTGTTGTTGCATCATCTTCGAGATTTCAAAGGTGGTCCCAAAAATGATGCATTTCAACTGCTTTATCAGTTCTTGAGATTTCTTTGGGACAAATTCCCTTAAGTCCTCGACACCCCCCCCCCCCCCCCACCACCTATAGTACGCTTCTGCGCTGAATGTATAAGGCATCTGCATCCATCTCTCCTAGCCTGGAGCCTGACATAGTTTCAGCAGTGGATATGATCTCACTTGAGATCAAGTCACTTTATGATCCCCATTATGAGATGAAAAGGAGTGCAACTTTAGAGAATCAAAGTGGAGCTCACTATTGACAATGGTGTTCCAGGATGATTCTGGCTGCCTCAGTCTAGCTTATTTTACACATTTGTTGTCAAATCCTAGCCAAAATTGCTACAATTTACCTCCAAAACATGCAGAACAAATGCATAAATTGATTTAATCTGACTATCACAAAAGACAACCGTGTTAACACTGGAGGTAAGTGCGTGATTCCAGAGCTGGTTTTGTTGTAACAATGGTTTTTATAACCTGTTTTACCAAGTAAATGTATTAGGAAACATTGTTTGCGTTCCTACCAGAAAACTTCAAATGTAACTGACGCTGGCAGCCAGCTGCATTTATAAATCTGATTTATTCACAACTACCTACAGGCCATTGAAACATATTAGGTGGCTTGTGGATTAACCTGGTTCATAAACACTGCACCAACTGGTAAGAGCCTGTTTTTTTATTATCTAATATGTAGCCAATCTGAGAGCAAAGTCTTTGTTGACATATGAGCTCTGTTTCAAAACACCTATTTGATCAAACATCCTCCCTCCCCAATTGTCAAGTTTACCCCAAGCGCCTCTTCTCCATCACCAACCAGCTCCTCCTCCCACTCTCTCACGCCTCACCCATCATCGCCTCACCCATCATCACTTCAAATGCCAACTGCGAGGTGATGCTGGACTTCCTTGAATCCAAAGTTGAGGGGATCCACTCAGCTGCCTCTGTCATTCCATCTGCTACACTCTCCTCATCTCCCCCTCCCAACCCGGCCCCTACCCATCCCTCCCTCCACACCTCCGAACCTGTCTCCCACTCCTCTCTCACCACCACTATAACCTGCATGAAACTGACCACCTGCTCTCTCGACCCTCTCACTACCCCTCTCCTTACATCCCAGCTCCATCTCCTTCTTCCTCTACTCACAGACATGATAAACCTCTCCCTGTTTACTGGCACTGTTCTCACCCCATTAAAAATGGCCATCATCACTCCATAAAAAATCCTCCCTGGACCAATCTCTCAAGCTACCGGCCCACCTCCAACCTCCCCTTCCTCTCCAAGGTCCTGGAACGAGTTGTGCTTCCCAGCTTTACTCCTTCCTCTCTCGCCACTCTCTTCTCAAACCCCTCCAATCGAGTTTCTGTGCCGCCCACAGCACAGAAACTGCTCTGGTCAAAGTTACAGACATTCTGTCCGTCTGCGACCAGGGCTCCCTCTACCTCATCCTCCTTGACCTCCTCGCTGCCTTCGATACCATCAATCACTCTATCCTCATCCGCCGCCTCTCCTCTCACCTCAACCTTCACGGCTCTGTCCTTGACTGGTTCAGATTGTATCTCTCACACCGCTTCCAGTTCATCTCCACAAATAGTTTCTCCTCCAGCCCCTGGACCGTCTCGTGTTGCGTTCCTCAGGGCTCTGTCCTTGGTCCCCTCCTCTTCAATAAATATATGCTCCCACTTGGTGACATTATCCGCAGACATGGGATCAAATTCCACATATATGCGGATGACATCCAACTCTACCTCTCTGCCTCCACCCTTGACTCCAGGACCACTGCTATCCTGGCAGAATCTCTGTCAGACATCAAGTCCGAGGTGAGAGCTAACTGTCTTCAGTTGAACATCAACAAGACCAAGGGCCTCCTGATTGGCTCCTGTCAGCACCTCCTCACCTCAGGCACTGACAGCATCACCATCCATGGTTGCACACTCCACCTTACTAAACCAGTCCGGAGTCTTGGCATCTTGTTTGACCCTCAACTATCCTTTCTACCCCTCATCAGTGCTATGATCCGCAATGCCTTCCCCCACCTTCCGCAACATTGCCTGGCTCCGACGAAACCCTCATACACACATTCATTACATCGAGGCTTGACTATGCAAATACCTTGCTCGTTGGCCTCCCCAACTCCTCCCTCCATAGGCTGCATATCATCCAAAACTCTGCAGCCCGTGTCCTCTTCTGCACCAGGCTCCGTGACCCTATCACCATCGTCTTCCCCAACTCCACTGGCTTCCCATCACACAGAGGATACAGTTCAAGGTCCTCACCTTCAAAGCCCTCCATGGCCTTGCTCCCCCCTACCTCTGCGACCTCCTAAAGCCCTACCATCCTGTTCGCTCCCTCCTCTCAACGGGCTCCGGCCTGCTCATGTCCCCTGCCTCGCTCGCTCCAATATTGGCGGGCAGGTCTTCTGTCACTCTGCCCTCACCCTCTGGAATTCTATCCTGCAATCCCTCCAACTCGCCCCATTCCTTGCCTCCTTCAAGACTCATCTCAAGACCTTCTTCTTCGACTGCTTTCAATCACCCTGCTTCCCTCCCTGCCCTCCACCCTCCCCGATCCTGACCCCCGAATCAGGTCCGAAGCTCTGTCTGTCCAGCGCATTGGGACGTCCTCCCACCATGAAAGGTGCTATACAAATGTAATTTTGCTGCTGCTATTGTTTATCCACCTGACAAGCTAATTTGTCTATCAGCTGTGAGTGTATTTTTTCTATGAAGAGCTTGACGGGTATAGAGATGGTGAGAGAGAGACCTGTGAGCTGGCTGCTTTAAAGTTGAATTTATCTTAAAAGATCAATTCAGATTATGAGAGAAACTGATCTGCATTGTGAATGATTCAATTTCTATGCAATCTCTTGTACTAAATCACTATTGTTTACACTACTGCAGATCCTAGACCTTTGGAATTGAATGCCACAAGTACAGAGCAGAGAGGCTGTAGCAGTGACATCAAATCCCCACACTGTTCTCTTGTTGCCTAGAGAAACCTGAGAGATCAAAGGGTTCCTCTGGCATTAGCCTCAGTCTGTGTTTACATTGGTAAATTGCCAGCATTTTAAAAGAATGAAACCCACATTTGCCTGGCAGTGTAAACACAGCCTTAGTTTCAATAGAAATGTATTCTATTGAATTCTATTTTGTTGGGAGATTAAGAAAAAACTCTCATCTCTTATCTTAGTCATTTGCTCTATAACATAAATCCAGCTAGTTGTTTGGATAACAATGTTCATCTTAAGTAAAGAGTATATACTGTACAATAAGTAATCAAGCTCCTGGTTGTCATCAATTTTGTTTTATTCGACCAAGTAGCTGACGTGCAGAAACCATAGTTTTCCCACGCGCTGCATTGCTTCTACAACCAAGTATCTGTCACTTTTAAACATCCATATTGATTCCACCCATACAGCTTTGTGGTGTAGAGCATTCCACATCTTCATGAACAACTTTGTGAAGAAATGCTCCCTGACCTGCTACTTCTGGTTTTATGGAATTTCCACCTTGTAATGGCTGCTTTGTTATCAGATTTTTACTTTCAAATACTGATTTTCAATATTTAAAGAGGAAATGGACTCCACTAATAAGTTATTCCATGTTCTAACAAAAAAAACGTGCTTAAAAGTATCCAAACCATACAGAGTCCCACATATCTTTGTCACAAACACATGGAAATTCCCCTTTGTCTGGAATGCAATGCGCACTCACTCCATGGAGGGATTCACCCTGCTTATCTAATTCTGGATAGTATTAGGTACACGTTGCCAAGAGCCAAGGCTTAGAGATTGCACAGTGCGTTGTGTACATCTGGAGTTTAACCAGCTAATCCCACATAACTTGCAATGTGCACTTTTCCTTGTGCGCCAGTCATCCTTCTGGATGATTCAGAGTGTTCCTTGTGTAGGAATATTGGGAGATTTTTGTGCTGTGGGTCAGCGTTCAATAATTGGGGTGAGATTGATCAAGCTTGTTTCAAAGAGGAACCTGACAGCTGGCAGGTAGAAGACTTTCAGTCCGACAGAATTGAGAGCTGGGTATTTGTCTCAAATGGAGCACATTCACTCTTGTGCCACTCAGTCTCGCAGTAATCTATGTTTCAGAGTGCAAGTTCTCAACTGCACTTGTGTTACAAAGGACACACCAGAAAATCATTACAAGGCAATTCTCGAGGATGGCTTAAACTTCTCCAATAAAACAATATCACTTTTATGGTAGCACTGAGTTTTAAAGGGAAGTGAAAGCATCTTCTTGTCATTATGGGATAGGTCTAATCAAATGTATAAATATGATTTCATTTTTATTATACGATTACGCACATGTTTTCATTGCAAGCAAAAATTTCCATTACCTGTTTGAATGTGTTACTGGAAGATTTGAAGCTTCTGTAAATGAAATTGTGGATGCAGTTGGTTTTTAATCATAACTTTAATATCCAGTTCTCTGATCTGAAATTTTTAGCTCATTCTGACCTGTATATGAGTATAGAATGGTTTTGGTTATGGTAAATTTCACTGTAAGCCTGCAGAGCTGAATTTAACTCTTTTTTCCTCTCCTTTTAACCTCAGCTGTCGCACCAATAACCGGAAAAGCTTGATAGGAAACACTCAGTCTTCAGCTCTTCCTCGACCTCACTCGCCTCTCCCGACTCATTCAGGTAAGATATTACTAATTCAAGATGGTCCCCTTATAACTACTACATTGTGCTCCAAATATCTCAACTCGATTACTGAGTTGTCAGTGTGATTTCCATAGATTTTGACTAAACTGACCAGTAAAGATCAGAATATTTATATCCTGAGAGTGTGAAGGCATCGACCCTACTAATTCAGGCTTGCTTCTCACCCCCCCCCACCCATCATCTCTGCCCTCTGTCGATGAATGAGGTTTCAATCAGTTTTGCCCCTGCTCCTGCAATTCTTCCCCCTAAATGCCTCCAACTCACACCCACCCTCTCTCTTTCACTGTGCCTTTCTCCACCCATCTCCCTTTTGCTGAGGCCCCCACTCCGTCTCTGTGAAGAGTTTTGAGATGCATTCCTATGTGAAAGGTACTATACGAGTACAACATTATTGTTGTGCCATTATCCTATTTGCTTTTAATGACTGGTTTTATTCTACAGTTCATTTGGAATATTTATAAAATACTCATGGTCACATGTTGTAAATGCAATTAAGTGTTGACAAGCATCCTGACTGTTTTTGTAGGGATTAACTGCACTTGACTGTATGCTTCTGAAAATAACCATGAAAAAATCTGGAATATTTCATCTGGTAGAATGGCAGCATTTGGGGCTATAAATTTGCCATCTGGAATCTGTTCTGTTGTATTTTTGGATCATTTTGCATCATTGATCATTCTTTCGGTCACTGTTCCAGTGCATGCCGTTATCTAAAAGAAGTTTACGATTTTCTGTGATATTTTATGGCTTTGCAGGTTATGTTCAATTACATATAATGTCTTGCTCTATTTCACAAGGTGCTATGTGGCCCGGGATCATGGGTGGATGACCTTTTGGACATTCTGTTCCTGCTTGCTGGAACTCCAACCTCGACTCCCTTTGCCTTGCCTGCTCACTAACTAGCTTTGAGGCTCGTTTCAAGACCTTTCTTTTTGACTGCATGTTTGGTCACCATTGCTCTACCCCCCCCCCCCCCGCCACCCCTTCCATATTTCTCCATCAGCTGCCCCCACCCTCAGCTTGGATTCCCTACATGAAAGGTACTATATAAATGTAATATTGTTGTTGTTCTTTATTGTTGTTAATGTGCTCCTAAGCAAATCAAACTTTCTTAAAATTTAAGAAACAACAACAAAATTACATTTGTAAACCGCATTTCACGTCGGGAGGATGTCCCAAGGCGCTGAAGAAACATGAGAACCATTGTGTTATAGTAATCCTTTGGGTCATATTTTAACCAGTTCTGAAGCTGGCACTTCTAGGAAAAAGAGACAAGTGTAATGCCTCATTTAGGTCTAGAGTTGCAAAGTATGTTGCAAAGTTTCGCTGGACTGAAATCTAGGGGTCTGAAATTGTTGAAACTGATGGGAAAGTAGATCCAGTTAAGTCATAGAACGTTTGCTCTGGTAATTTTTCTCTATTTTATGTAACCCCACTCGCCTGTTCACTCCCCATATCCTTTTAAGATGCCTCTATTTCAAGCATCTATCTAATTTGTTTTAATAGAATATATGAAATCTTCACCTGAGTTGCAACCTGACCTATCTTGAGTTCAGGGATTCAGAGCAGAACACAGTAAGCCACTATCGAGAATAAATTGAACTGTGTAAGCAAGAAGCAGATAAAATAGAGCACCATTGTAACACGCTTTCTTGTAACGTGGGATGACTTATAGCACAATTAGAGTGTGGGTCTCGACATTCACTTGCAATAAAATCCAAAATGTGGGCAGAAGGCCAGCTGGTTTGATTTTTTAAAGAGAAGCCCACGCCTTGTGCACCAAAAAAGTGTCCCAACTTCTGGTCGCTGCTGGTGATGCCTGGAAGTCAGACATTTTAGCTCCCCATGTTAGCGGCTCATGTACTTACAAAAATAGACGAATTGCAGATCACAGGGTCGCTGCCAACATCCCTTTCCTCGTGCTGCGTTTACACCATCACTGAGCACGGAGAGCTGGCTGCAATGCAGGAAGCTCAGTGTGCAGCACATTGAATGCAGAAGCTCTGACTGGTGATTGTGTCTGTTACATAATGTTGGTTGGGAATTTATGGACCCCAAACTATTGCATTATAACAGACTGTACTGTTAGATGCTTGGGTGTTAGATAAGGGTTTTAAAGGATACGAGAGAAAAATCTAAAGTTAAGCAAAGTTCTAATAAAATGGATGAATAGGCTCAACATGCCAAATAACTCATTCCTGTTCCTCAATTCCAAACAGTATTCTTTTGCTCTCTCCCAAAAGTACTCTATAACATGAAGACATTGATCCAATGTGTGTGAAAATTAAGCATTTATCACTCCTAGAATATTCTTAAGGACATTGTGATTGGCCTCTAGGATGCCTTCATTGTATATAGGATTGTGCTGGATTTTTCTAACTTCCAGTATTGGTTTGTAGCAAATTGTGAGATATTTATATGGAATGTGCTGTATCAGATGTATACTTGCTAAATTCAACATTGTTGCAGAACTACTGTGAATTATGACATTGTTTAAAGTAACTGACTTGGGTACAGGATCATAAGGTTTTGTCACTAATAAACACTAGGAAGTCAGCAAGAAATATGCTTAGTACATACATATAATTTGTCTCAAATTAAGTAAATACAGATAATTTGCCTCTGAATTATCACTGAAACTGTTTCAGTACTAAAATACTTTAAAACTTCGCTTTCTCTCTGCTATTTTCTTTTATCTCTAATTTTTTAATGTTTTTTCTTGTGTGTTTATCAAAGTAAAGAATGTCATGACCTGAGGGATGAAACATTTATTTCTAGTTGTGTCTTGCAGTGTGTTTGCCTCAAGCACTACTGCCTGTGGTCAGAATACCATCATTAGTTTTAGAACAAAAGTTCTTCTACTTTGTTCCACGATTGTACGTTAGCCTCTAACCTTAACAAAGTACTTCCTGCCACTTGCATGGGAATAGTTCCATTTCCCACACATGTCATCCTTACAACCAATATTTCTAAATTATTCTCCAAGTAGACGCACATTTGTGTTTTCTCGCACCTTTATTGGTCGTGTAATTCCATGTTCTTGAGTTTTCACACTTGTCAGTGTATTCCTTTGTTTATCACGTGACATTCGAACCAACTATACACTGAAGAACTTTTCGTCTAAACAAAAGCTTTGCTTAACCTCTCACTGGATTTCTTACTGTTCAGCATTTACCTGAGAACTCAGGTTACGTAGACTCCAAAGCTTGCTCAATACCTCCTTATCACTATTAATCACTGTTAATAAGGAATGTGGAATATCAACATTCTGGGTTTTTCTCCTCATTTCCCTTTTAAAGGATCAATGTTGTGCTATTAAACTGAGGCTAAGCAATCCATGCACTCAAGCACAACCTCCAGGTTGTCTCCAAAAGTACTCCCCCAATCTACCCCTTTTCCCCAAAATCACTAGTGTTGGGTCGGTATAGTTGGTATCTTCCGTCAGAGTTGTATATTACTTACACCCAAACCAACTTGCTGAGGCAGCAATATTTACAATAGTCTTTACAGCTAATAGAAGAAGACTTGACATTCCCACCCAGGACTCAATTTCAACAAAAGGCGGGTGAAAGGAAAGGAAAGATAGCAAACTCACTGTACTACATGACTCACCTAATTGTGCAATTTTTTTAAAAGATAAATCCTTTTTCTAAACTCTCTCTCAAAATGAGTCCTAAAAGTATAAACCTTGTCATTTTAAAACAATTTATTTGGAAAATCCATCATTCCAGTTTTTAAAGCTGCTGCATTATGATAAGCTGATTGTGCATTGCAACAAGATGGAACTGCTTTAACCAGAGTTCAGGTCTTCTGGTCCAAATCTTTAGAATGTGCAAAACAGCATAATTGTCTGACCTTCAGCCACTGTGGAGGCAAAATGGTCTTGTCCCTGTTCATCAGCTGCTGTGTGATTTGTTATCTGGGTCGGTCTGATGCAGCTCTTGAGAATGAGCATCGTTCCATTTCTGTGGGACCATATTCACCCCATAGATTAGGGAGTGCAATCTTGAGATTTCGGGAGCACCATTACCCTATGAGATCCTTGATCTCATATGGTAATGCTTCTCCCGAAATCCCAGGATTGCAACCCCTACTGTGGATGCATGGATGATAACAATATTATTATTATCCAGTCACATAAAGACTCGGAAAGAAACACAACCGCTTCAGCTTGTATATCATACCAAGCCTGTAATCCATAGCAGTATGAATCAGACAGCAGCGGAAATGATGCAATATTGTCAGAGAAAAGCACCCAATTAAAGTAGCTTAAAAAACATACTATTTTGTGGAAAAGTGGTCACAAAGTCTTTATTGATGTCAGTGTTTACTGACTTTATTCTTACCCTACTCTCGCACGTCTGAACTTTGGAATTGTGTGGTTCATGCAGAAAATAACGTAACAAATACTGTGATTCTCAAGAAGTCCAGTCCAGTAAAAATTATACCTCATTTGGGACTTGATCAAATGCTTACCAGAAATTCTTCATTTATTTTCCTTCACTGCCCAATCAGAGAGTTATTTTGCTTTTTTTTAGGTAAAGATATATCCACAGTCCTTATATCCTTATTTTTGATCTTTACTCAAATCTAACTTGTCCTTTGGTGTCTGAAGCGCAGGTTTTATCCATCCATTTCATTATAAGTGGAGGCATTGCACACTACTGCCTCCGTATGGTCACTGCATGTCATCGTAGCTCTCTTAATTCCACACAAAACAGCAGAGACTAACACAGTTGACTGAAAAGAACCAGAATGCTTAGAGATAACAATTATTGTTTAAGTCGTTCCCCAAAAATTCTCTCAAGGGATTATAACAAAGAGAAAGGCAGGTGCTGTAAATATGAAATAAAACCAGAAATGCAAAGGAGATGGGTTTGCAATGCAGAAAAAGCAGAAATCTAGGTCTCGTTGAACATTTCAGTTGGGATGCTTCATCAGCACTTCTAAATGATCTGCTGTACGTTTCAGGCACATTCAGGCACATTGCTTTTCCTTCGAGGTTTCATATTCTTCAATCTGTCAAAGGTTGCGACTTTTGTTGTCGAGCTTCAGTTTTGCCGTATAAATCTTGGCACTGATTACCGTACAGTTGCTCAAAGTTCATATATACATAGTTATTCTGCCAGTCCTTCTTACTTTCCACACTTCTCCAGTATTTGATTGTACTGCACATGTGTCCCTATGTAGGTAAACCTGTAATGGTGCAAATAGTATGAATCATGCACAAAAGTCCCGTGTGGAGGAAAAAAAAATGGCCACTTAATCCACGTCTGTTTGTGGGACACTGTTGTGCGCAATTGGCTGTTGCATTTCGCCCACAAAATATACAGTCAATTCACAATAGATTCAGCTGAAGCACTTTGAGATAAGGCATATCAGCTTTGCTTAATGGTACTACACATGTCTCTGAGACAGAAGGTTGTGGGTATATCCCACATCAGGACTTGAGCTCACATAGTATGATGATTTATTTTTAGATAATAGGGTAGCTTCACCACTTTTTTGGTCACCCTTTCCTTTTATAAGATGACAACAACAACAACTTGCATTTATGTAGCGCCCTTCATGCTGGACAGCATCTCAGATTGCTTAGACACTCCAATGCAATGCTGGAGTCCTGTAGCTCAGTGGTTAGAGCACTCGCTTTGCAAGCGAGAGACCTGAGTTCAATTCCAGGCAGGGCCAAACCTTGGGCAAGTTTCCTTACTCCACACGCCTAATAATAATCCCTCCAAAACCAAAAACAATAATAAATTGGTCATTTTCAATCTAGGACTGTTTGTGGGACATTGCTGTGCGCAATTGGCTGCCGCGTTCGCCCACAAATATACAGTCAATTCAGTTTACAGTGTGTTCTGTGAAGCGCTTTGTGACGTCCTCCTGACGTGAAAAGCGCTATATCAAATGCAAGGATTATTATTAGTATTATTGTCAGAGGATGAAACATTAACCAAGGCGTTAAAGATCCCACGCTACTGTTCAAAAAGAGAAGGGAGATTCTCCCGGTGTCCTAGCCAACAATCCCCCAAATAAAAATGGCACATTTGTCACTCCATTGGACAGTAATTCCTGTGAAGCTTTTGAGGCGTCCTTCCAATGTGATAAGTCCAATGCAAGGATTACTTTTTTTTATTATTATATCAAATGCAGAGATCATCAAAGAAATTTTGGCTAAGAAACACATTCTTAGAATTTAAAAGCATTCAAACGTTTTGCCCTCTGGGTATAGGAACATCCACTTTAAAATAATACTATTTGCTGAAAGTGCTAATGCATCTAGTTCATATTTTGAGGTCTCATTATTTATAGACTGTTACAAATTGTTCAGATTGTACCTTAGGCTAATATCATGACGCATGTATCAATAATTTGGAAGTAGACATATGAGCTGACAGATTCCCAGAATAACTATAAGAAATTGCCTTACTGTATTTCCCCTTTCTTTAATGTTATATTTCAGATTGTGCATCATGACAGTTCTCCTCATTATTTGCTAGTGGAAGTTTAAACTACAGCATTACCCTAAGACACAATTTGGGGTCTGCATGCCTTGGATCTTGGCAACCTGCTCCTCGTATTCTCCGGAATTCTAGAGTGTGCATTCCATATCAGGCATGGAGATTGGTATATAGAAGTGGCATACCTCATGTTTCGGGTACTCTTAAGCATATTGATCGGTTTCCACATGGGTCAGACACACAGCTGATAAAAAACAAATCATAATAATAAATAATAATAATAATCCTTGCATTTGATATAGCGCTTTTCACGTCGGGAGGACGTCCCAAAGCGCTTCACAGAACACACTGTAAAGTGAATTGACTGTATATTTGTGGGTGAACGCGGCAGCCAATTGCACACAGCAATGTCCCACAAACAGTCGTAGATTGAAAATGACCAATTTTATTATTGTTTTTGGTTTTGGAGGGATTATTATCAGGCGTGTGGAGTAAGGAAACTTGCCCAAGGTTTGGCCCTGCCTGGAATTGAACTCAGGTCTCTCGCTTGCAAAGCGAGTGCTCTAACCACTGAGCTACAGGACTCCACATGAGCCATAAGCTCAAATCATGAGCCATAAGCGCCTTGAATCATAGAATCATAGAATTATACAGGACAGAAAGAGGCCATTCAGCCCATTGTGCCTGTGATGGCCCTTTGAAAGAGCTATCCAAATTAATCCCACTCCCCTGCGCTCTCCCGAGAGCCTTGCAAATATGTCCTCCTGATTTGAAAGGCGCTATACAAATGTAATTTTGTATTGTATTCTACAAGCTTCATTTTTTGTACAAATGCAAATGGCTGTTTAAGATGGATGTCGACATTATTGAATTGGATCCCACATTTGTCTAAATCACAGTCTTTGCATTCAAAAGATGTCTCTTTGTGTGAAGCGTTTCGAGACATTTCAGTTTAACCTAAAATAAGATTTCACCCCCAAAAATAAATAGCTTTGCACTGAGTTCTGAGCAGAAGTTGCTGTCATGGCATCAGTAAATATCAGACAGAATAATTAAATATGAATGTCTTTCCTGGATTTTGTAATTTAAGAGAATCAAATCGTACTGTAACAAAATATTGGTACCCTCTTCTGTTGTAATGAATTTTCACTAGCAAATATTCTGACATAGTGAGCAAATTATAAAACAACAACAACAAGATTCCATTTATAGAGCGCCTTTCACGTCGGGAGGACGTCCCAAGATACTGGACAGTTGGGTCAGGACCCGAGCAGGGGGGAAATGGTCAGGGTGAGGGGGGGAAGGGAGGGAGCGAGGAGGGGGTAGAAAGTCGAGAGGGGAGCTGAAGGCACAGTCAAAGAGAAAGGTCTTGAGACCGGCCTTGAAGGAGGAAAGGAAGGAAGCGGCGAAGGCACTGGGGGATGGAGTTCCAGAGCCTCGGGCTGAGAGGCTGAAGGCCCGGCCACCGATGGTAGGGCGGTTGGGGCGGGGGATGTGGAGCAGACCGGAGCCAGAGGAACGGAGGGTACGGGCAGGTAGGTAGGGGGATAGTAGGTCGGAGAGGTAGGAGGGAGCAAGGCCGTGGATGGCCTTGTAGGTGAGGATGAGGATCTTGAATTCGATCCTCTGGGGGATTGGAAGCCAGTGGAGGCGAGCGAGGGTGGGAGTGATGTGGTCGCATGATTCACTAAAAGACAGTGTTCTGCCAACATGCGCCCTGATCCCCAAAGTTTATCCCATTTTCCTCCTCTTCCCCACCCCCAGCATAGAAACTGCTGGGTCCCATTGTACACGTTAAACTCAGTCAAGTGTGTCAGTCTGGCTCAGTTGGTAACACTTTCGCCTCTTCGTCAGAAGTTGTGGGCTCAAGCCCCACGTCTGGACTTGGATACAGTCCTGGATGAGGGCAAATTTCCTACAGTTGAATGTAAACAAGACTGAGGCCCTCCTGCTTGGCTCGCTCCAGCGCCTCTGCACCTCAGGCTCTGGCAGCATCAACCTCCATGGTTGCACACTACAACTCACCAGCCAGTCAGGAACCCAGATGTCTTGTTCGATCCTCAACTGTCTTTTTTCCCCCACATCCAATCCATGACCCTCTCTGCCTCCCCTCACCTCCGTAACATCGCCCGACTCCGCCACTACCTCACCCCTCAGTCCGCTGAAACTCTTGTTCATGCCTTCATCACCTCCAGGCTCGACTATGCAAATGCCCTGCTTGTCGGCATTCCCAACTCCTCCCTCCACAGACTGCAGATAATTCAGAACTCCGTGACCCCATCTCCCCCATTCTCGCCCGACTCCATTGGCTCCCTGTCCTTCAGAGGATCCAGTTCAAGATCCTGGTCCTCACCTACAAAGCCCTCCATGGCTTCGCCCCACCCTACCTCTGCGACCTCCTAACCCCCTATCAACCTACCCGCTCCCTCCGCTCAGCCTGCTCCATATCCCCCGACCCACCCGCCCCACCATTGGCGGGAGAGCCTTCAGCCACTCTGCCCCCAACCTCTGGAACTCCATCCCCCAATCACTCCGCCTCGCCCCCTCTTTAGCCTCCTTCAAGTCCCGCCTCAAAACCCTCCTTTTCGACCATGCCATCGGTCACCCCCCTTCCCCTCCCCTCCCTTCTCTCTCCCTGACCCTAGCTCGGGTCTGAAATGCTGTACACTGTCCAGCGCCTTGGGACATCCTCCCGAGGTGAAAGGCGCTATACAAGTGTAATCTTGTTGTTGTTGTAAGTGGCAGCCAATTTGTGCACAGCAGTGTCACACAAACAGCCATGAAGGGAATAACCAGTTTCATCTGGGGATTATTGGTCAGTACACGAGGAGAAACTCTCTTTTGTTTTCAAATAGTGCTATTGAATCTTTGGCATCCACCTGAACAGACAGACAAAACCTTTGATTTTCTTAGTATCTAATTTGAAGGACAAGATCTCCAACAATGCAATGCTTCCCCAGCACTGGAGCATCAATCTAGGCTGTGACGTTAAAGTCCTGGTGTAGGGCTTGAACCCACAAGCTTCTAATTTAGAGGTAAAAGTGCTAACAACTGAGCCAGCTGACACCTAACACCTAATGTTTTTTTCAATGAAGACCAACTGGATGTCTCTTCCTCAACTGGATGTCTCTTATAACTTAGAGCACTAAGTTGCAGAATTGTTCTTGTTCTTCTCTGAATTCTCTCCAGAGGTCCAATATTTTTTTGAAGGTGGGTTGTCCAAAATTTGCCACACAATATTTTTACGATGGTTTCACCAGTGATCTGTGCAAACTAATTGACTCATTATTAAATATTATTAAAATGCTGCATAGTATTTGATTGCCTTTGTTCAGTAGCATTATTACAATGAGCCATGTCTACTAATGAGCACCCCTTCATTTTGTGCAGACATTTTCCAATGTGAATTTCATTGCCTTTCATGATGTTAATATTCATCAGTCACTCTTAATTGGTCTAGATCTTCAATGCTGTTTATCTTCCTCACATTATTAACCTGCTCACATGCCTTTACAGCACTGCAAATGTAATATCACAAAAGACTTGCTCTTTTCCAATTCTGTCATGGACGGAGTGAAAAGCCGGGGATGTAGAAGAGAAGCAATATTCTCATTGTGTTCAACCCCCACACTCCAGAGCCTCTTCTCATTACTTTTCTTCCTGTTCATCTGATTTAACTAATGCATGATTGATTCAATAAACTTTAACCTTCTTTAAAAATCTCACATATGGAGCTATAGCAAATGCCTTCAGAAAACGTCTGAAGGAAATTCTACATCTTCATATCTCGCAATCACTGATTTAGTTGCTTTCTAAAAGGTTCCATTTTAATTTGTGAGACACAGCCCATTGCTTTTAAATCCATGCTAACTAATTACAGTTTGATGGTTACAGTTACGTGGTTTAGACTTTGGAATTTGCAAATAATTTTTAAGGAAATTTATACTGTATTTTCATTTTTTTTAAAGTTGGATTTTTCACTGATAGCTAAACACATGAACTTTTTAGATCTCTGGAAAAATATATTCTCTCAATGGTTAATTTATTCACACCCAACTGAGAAAATGAATATGGAGAAAATAGTTGAAAATAAAGCTCTGGTGCATTTTAGCAAATAGATGTTTGCCTAGTACATTCATATTGTGTGGTTCCTGTCATGAACTTGACAATTTATATCAGATATAAATGTCAAAGGTTTTTTAAGACTCGTGAGTAGTAATTAGACATGCATTTCATTATGGATTGGAGATTATTTAAAGTTATTCTGTCATCTGATACTGAATAAGATGTCTTGTATAATCTCATTGACAAGCAGAGCACTGCTGTTAGTGGCATTCTGTGGTATTTGTTCCAATAAAATGATTACCTGTTTGCAATTTATCAAATGTTGTAATGTTATGTTGGCTGGTGGCATTTCATCATCTTCATATTTCAAACTCAGTTTTTAATCACAGAAAAACAGTTTTTATTTTTATATAAAAATATGCAAATTAAGTGTCTGATGTATTGTTTCTCCCTTGAAGTAGCATAGTTCATTACCTCGTCAATACATGACTGGCACTTGGGTTTAGTCAATCCCAGCAGAAACATCCAAAGCTAATTACTGCAATACCAAGACAATTCAAGACTTAAACTGCATAACAGTCAGTTTTAATCTAGAAACAGCAGGGCTCTGGTGAGAAACGTAGGCTGCCCATATGGACTGAAAATGATCTGGAACAATTTTCAAATTGAATTCTCTTTGGGATTTATTTCCTGCTTTGTTGACGGGTGCATTAAACCTTGAACCATGAGAAGAGAGAGGTAAAGGTCAAGCAGACCGTTGTCTCATAACAGTATTACAGTGTGTTACCACATTGTGGGAATGATGTGTTCTATTGTCCTTTTTCAATCCTTTTTGGACATGCTTTTGTAAATCAGGCAATCTTATTTTTGCAAACTTTCTGTAATTATTTTTTATAGTTATACATTTTTATAATTATTTAGAAATGTTGGCAAAGAAATGATTATTTGGACTATAAAGTTACCTTTTGTTTTATAGTTACAATTACAAAATTACATTTGTATAGCTCCTTTCATGTCGGGAGGACATCCCATTGCGCTGGACAATCAGTGTTTTGGACCCGAGCTGGGAGTCAGGATCGAGGAAGGCAGGAGCGGAGAGAAGGTGACCGAAGGCACGGTCAAAGAGAAGGGTCTTGAGACCGGTCTCGAAAGAGGCAAGGGAGGGGGCAAGGTGGAGGGACTGCCGGATGGCGTTCCAGAGTGTGGGGGCAGAGTGGCTGAAGGCCTGCCTGCCAATGGTACACAGATATACAGTACTACAGCAAGCTGTGTAGTACTTTATAAATACACTTATTAACACAGTAAAATGCAAGGAAACTGAAAGCTTTACAATCGGTATCAGTTGATACTCATTCATCTGAAGCTAACACTGTTTCTTAATTCCCTCTGATCATAACTTTTAACCAAAAAGATCAAAAGCAACAGACAAAGCTGTAATGGATAAAATACGTTCTTACGTTTAAAGAACATAATGTTCAGGGTAAATGCTGGAATACAATCAATTTCAATGCTGTCTGGCCGATTGAGACTCTTTTTGTATGAAGCCATCCATCCAAAGAAGCTGATTACATCATTGCAGCATAGCAATATAGGTATTGAAGGTGGATAGCTGTGCTATTATTCTGCAACTAGAAAGGAACAATATCTTGCGCTGAGGGAATTCAATCAGGACAAATTCAAATAATTAATAGTACATTTACACAGAGCACAAATTAAACTATTGAAGCATTCCATTCTCACTTAAAAGTAAAATACAAGGATAGAACTGAAACTAGAATTTGCAATAGGATTGATCGATCTTTAACATTGTGCAGTATTGAAACATTTTAATGGGACTGCCGCATGCTGCCTCTGCTTAGTGAGGTGTAAAAATCATGTCCACAATTGCACACTAGTCTGGCTTTCTGGAGCGTCCTGTGTTTTACTGCAATAATGAAATAGGCTAGACACTATATGCAACACAATTTACATTCATATAACACCTTCGACACTGCTGGCTGGGCACCCATACTGGTGGTGGGAGGAGGAGAAAGATGACCAAAAACACAGTCAAAGAGGTTGGTTTTGAAATTGATCCATTCTGTGAATAGGGAGCCATTGGAACCTGGCGAGGACTGGTGTGAGGGAGTATGGAGTTTAGTGTGGAAGACAATACGGGCGGTGGAGTTCTGAATCATTTGTAGTTTGTGGGTTAGTGGAAGTACCTATTAAATTAAAGCATTATGTACTATATACTCCCTATATGTGAATACCCTTATAATAAATTCTACTTTGATGAGACTTTACCCTGTTTAGTGTAATATTTGCCTTGCTTTGTGATATCAGTGAACATGAATCTCCTATTGTCTTCTGTTGTCCGGATGTCAGTCAGTGAAGAGAGTTGTGTGTTGCTGTCAGTTGGAATTTATCATATGAGATCTTCAGGGTTGATCATGTGTAATATTCTGGCCTCAGTGTATACTTGATTAAAATATTATCAATGCTCACCTATTACCTCAGTTTAATGTTCCTTTGCAAAAAGGGTTTGCTTGTTGCTTATTTCAGTTTGGTATCTTTGGCATCTTGGGTTATTGTTCCTGTGTAGATGTAATGAACCATTTGCTTGGGCCTGTATTTGCTAGATGAACAAATAAATGGTAGGTAATAATAATAATAATAATAATCCTTGCATTCGATATAGCATTCGATATAGTGGAGTCCTGTAGCTCAGTGGTTAGAGCACTCACTTTGCAAGTGAGAGACCTGAGTTCAATTCCAGGCAGGGCGAAACCTTGGGCAAGTTTCCTTACTCCACACGCCTAATAATAATCCCTCCAAAACTAAAAACAATAATTAAATTGGTCATTTTCAATCTACGACTGTTTGTGGGACATTGCTGTGCGCAATTGGCTGCCGCGTTCGCCCACAAATATACAGTCAATTCACTTTACAGTGTGTTCTGTGAAGCGCTTTGGGACGTCCTCCCGACGTGAAAAGCGCTATATCAAATGCAAGGATTATTATTATTATTATTATAACGCTTTTCACGTCTTCTGGACGTCTCAAAGCGCTTCACAGAATACATTGTAAAGTGAATAGACTGTATATCTGTGGGCAAAATGCGACAGCCAATTGCGCACAACAATGTCCCACAAACAGTCGTGGTTTGAAGTCACCAATTTATTATTGTTTTATTTTCTTGAGGGATTATTATCAGGAGTGTGGAGTAAGGAAACTTGCCCAAGGTTTCACCCTGCCAGGAATCGAACCCAGGTCTCTCGCTTGCAAAGCGAGTGCTCTAACCACTGAGCTAGAGGATGTGATCTTTTTCTTGTGATCTTTAGGATTAAATGGTTTTACATGTTAAGATTAGGGTTCGGGTAGAATTCGGGGTTTTAGTACTTTAGGAATTTGGGGCTTTACTCAAAAGTGTCATTCCCCCTGTGTCCATTGACAAATGTACCTTCAGTGTAAACAACATTTTCTCAGACCGTAATAATAATGACCCATGCATTTTATACAGCGCCTTATGTCTTTGAAATGTCTCAAAGCGCTTCAAAGCATTTTTACTGTGAAGTGTGGTGACTGTGTATTTTGTAGGTGAATGTATTTTATAGGCAATAAGTCATTTGATTGAAGAGACCTTGGCTCAAGACAAATTCTCATCAGGGCCCAAGTCTCAGTCGCTCCATTTCACAGTAATTCCTGGGAAGCTCTAATGAGTGATAAGGCGCTATACCAAGTGCAAGGATTATTATTATTATTTGTTCAGAGGAATGCCTGAAAATATACTGTATTTTATGGGTGCTTTTGCAAGCAGTTACACTGTGATATTGTTGCTGGAGAACATTTTAGATCCCAATGTCACTCCGCATTTCCTTTGAAAATAGGCTAGTTGGTCCACTGGAGTGCGTGTATAAACCATAAAGGGGAGTATAACCATCTAGAGAAACTACTTTTTGTTCAAAATCTTCTCTTTAGAAATTGAAGAAAATAATACTCATTCCTGAGACAAGGAACTCTCAAATTAAGGTACTCCCTGGACCACAGAAACAAAAAAAGAAATGCATTCCACTTCCCTGTCTTGTTCCATTTTCTTAGGTAAGAAACTGCAGTAGCATCAGTCTGACTGTATTTTAGTTGCCAGTATAACTGGCCAGTTTATGTTTGTTTCGCTCTGAAGTAATTGCTGGTTTCAAATTGTCATGTTTACCAGCAATGATTAACTTTGAGCTAAAATATATCAAAATGAAATGTAGACTAGGATGACAGTTTGGTCAGACTATAATTAATTCTAATTGTTACTTTTAATGTGCCGATCACATCTAGAGCGTAGAAAAATTGTTTTGTTGCAAAGCCAATGGTTTGTTTTTGTCTGATTCACTGTTAAATGTGTTTATTTAGGCAGCCCAGTGGTCAGCTGCTAAGCTTCTGCATTCATGTGTGACTTGGACTTTGAATAGTAAACACTAGTGTTTATTCATCTTCCTCTAGTTTGAGATTGCATTATAATTTACAGTACATCATATAGTGTCTTTCACATCGGGGCTGAACTGTTGAAGTTGCTGTCCTTCAAAGGAGACATTAAACCAAGGTCCCATCTGCCAGACTTTAAAGATCCCATGGCACTGTTTGAAAAGAGATGGGAGTGTTTCTTGGTGTCCTTGACAAAACTTCCCAGATTGTTGACTTCATGGTGCTTGTGAAACATTATGTGCAAAATTAGCTGACGGAGTGATCCATTGCTGGTAGTGGCACAGCCTTCAAATCAGAACTAAAACAAGTAGAACTGAGGTCAGGAAGTATTTCTTCCCACGGAGAGCTGTGAAGATAGGGAATGCTTCCTTCTCATAGAGAAGTTAAAAGAGAGATGGTTTTAATAATAACAATCCTTGTATTTGGTATAGTGCCTTATCACATCAGAAGAACGTCTCAAAACGCCTCACAGAATTTATTGTGAAATGGAGTGTATTTGTAGGTGAACACGTCAGCACAATTTGCCATGAAACGAATGACCAATTTTATTTGGGGGATTGTAGGCCAGGACACTGGGAGAAACTCCCCATCTCTTTTCAAATAGGTATTCGTCTGTGTATTTTGTGGGCAAAAAGAGGACAACAAGATTATTGGGTAAGAATGAGTAAATTGGAGTATGGTATTACACCGCAGCAGAGGATCAAAGTTGTTGAATCTGCACTGGGAATGATCCTTAAATGTCAGCTTCACTGCTTGAGCAGCACAATAGCAACAGGTAGAGTATGTTTAAACAAATGTGCCGTTTAAGTTTACAGTAAGAAGCATACAGTTCTCGGGCAGTTCCTACTCTAAAAATATTGTCAAGGCTAAATACGCTGATCAAAGGGTATTCATCTCTTTAGCAGGAAGCAGCCCTCAAGACAGCCCAAGAAATTTCTCTCCCAGTGCCTCAGCTCATTTTTCATTCGCTCGAAGGTAAGTGAAAGAAAAAACTCGGGAGGGAAATCTACAGCTTTTATTTGCAAAGGATGGGAACATATGAACAATATGTACCCGTACAATGCATCGATTCTGGTTTTAGCTGTGTGTTGCAGGAATTAACCGCAATGCTTGTTTTATTAAAAGGCGGGGTTATCTCAAACAGTTTTGAATGAATCTTTTATTGCCACCCCAGGACAATATTGAAAGTGTTTTTAATTGATATAATTAAAACAATATAGTCTAATTGGCAATGTTGGCCAAGTGCAGCAAAGAATTTATCTGGGAAGAAACTAACCTTGCTGACCAGTTGATTAGAACTGATGATCACTCTGAACGACTCATTCTGACATGTCAGTGTTGTAGAGACTCTAAGGACTAGAAAAGGTTCACTATCCCAGTGTTGTAATGACTTTTTCACAATCCTACTAAGACATATTTAAATGACTCAAAGCTGTAAATTTTGCCTTTTCTGTTCTCTTTGTGTTTTTCTTGTCGTTCTTTCATACCCTACAACTACCTGATGATTTACTTCAGTCATGGCCACAGACCTGACAGGTAATCTGATGTGGGTTAGGGTTTTTAAATTGTTCCTATTTTGAAAGTAATTTTGACAGGCTTTCTTTTGACTTGCATTTTACAACCCGGAAACTCACATTCCTTCTTTGTTTATATTGGTAAACTATTTTCTTTTTTTTTGGAGGGGGAAGATTAGGAGTTTGTCCTGAATTCTATAAGTATTTTGTATGTTTAACACACACTTATGTTATCGGGATTTGTAAGTTTAATACACGCTTAGAACATGGAGTGAACAACTTTGCAAAGGTTTCTTGCTTTTTCTTAATTTTCATTACTCTGGGGCTTTTGCTGTTGTTTTTCTTTTACATGCATTTGTGAATTTTCTTTTGAAAAAACATAAAACATGCTGCTTGGGCTCATATTAGGGAGGGGGGTGAGAGAAAATGAGGAGGATCTGCAGTTAAATTAGTTGCAGATTGGAAATGTTGTTTGCATATTAATGTGTAAATGAGAATAGCCAATATTTGGGGTGCAGGAAGAATTTTATTTAGTTTGAACAATTTATATTCTTAAAAGTACATTTTCAGAAAAGACACACCTTATTTTTGGAAGAAAATTAAGCTTGCCTACAAAAATAATAATAATCCTTGCATTTAATATAGCATCTTATCAAATCATTGAAACATCTCAATGTGCTGCAGTTTCGAAGTATGTATTTGTAGGCGAATACTTCAGCCAATTTGTACAGAGCAATGCCCCTCAAAAGCCATGAAGTAAAATTGACAAATTTTTATTTGGAAGATTGTTGGCCAAGACACTGGGAGAAATTCCAACAAGTGGCATTTATATTGTACCTTTCACATCAGGAGGACGTCTCAAGGTGCTTGACAGTTGAGGGTTTGCACCCGAATTGAGGATAGGATTCAGGTGGAGTAGGGGAAAGATGACCGAAGATGAGGTCAAAGAGAAAAGTCTCGAAATGGATCTTGAAAGGCAAAGCTCTTCTGGGATTGAGTTCCAGAGAATGTGGGCAGAAAAGCTGAAAACCTGACCTCCGATGGTGGAGTGGGCAGGGTAGAGAATGTGAATCAGGCCATTGCTTACCGAGTGGAGGTAGCGGGCGGGTTGGTAGGATTTTAGAAGGTAGCAGAGGTAGGGTGGGCAAGATCATGGAGGGGTTTGAAAGTGAGGATGAGGATCTTGATCTCAATCCTCTGGGAGATGGGGAGCCAGTGGAGGCGGGCGAGGATGGGCGTGATAGGTTGTGGAGCCTAGTGTGGGCTGACCTTCTCTTTTCGATAGTGCCATGGAATGTTTACGATCTTTAACATCCACCTGCAGAGACAGATAGATCCACGGTTTAACATCTCATCCAAAAGACAGCATCTCCAATAATGCAGCATGTTCCAGCACTGCATTACTGTCAGCCTTGACTAGTCTCAACATGGGACTCGAACCACAACCTTTTGACTTGGAGGCGAGAGTGCTACTAACCGAGACAGCCTGACAAATATGCAGAAGGGCATTAAGATATTTTGACGTGATAAAGTGCAATATGAAATGCAAGGATTATTATTATTAACTCACTTTCTCTTCCATTCCCTCATTTTTACGTTTCTCCTGCCAATTACATTACTCCTGTCAGTCCTTCTACTTCCTGCCTCCACTCCCTGGGTTTGTATTCTCTAGTGTCACAGGCATCAAGTAGCCTGACTATAAACTGTTCTGACAGTAGCTGGTGGGTCTCAGTGATGAGCAGCTTTGGGAGTTGAATCCTTTGCCATCTGGTTGTGAAACTGGTGTTCAGCCTGTGCTTTCAGGCTCTCCCAGCTTTAACGTTTATCCCCAATGACACCGTACAGTCCAACAATCAACCCTTCACAGCCTTGTTCTCAAGTTATTTATTATTTTTTTTTAAAAAGTCCTGAGATTTGTCAGGATTTTTCAGTGGCCAAATGGACAATGTGCTTGGTTTTGTTTCAGTTGAGCAGGCAGCAAATCATTTCATTCCAAACTTGGGAGACTTTAGGATTTGCCGCACTGTTAACTTCATTTTATTGTCCTTGGTATAAGATCTCTCCCACTATTGGTTGGAGGAACAGTAAAAGAAACCATAAAATATTGTGGATAACAATATAATTCTAATAGTAAGTAATGGTAGAAGCGCGTGAAGAGCACTATGTGAATGTATAATAATATATTATTGTATAAATGCATGTTGTGGCATTCAAGCTCATTTTGAAAACTAAATTGTAGGACTGATGGACGCCGCTGGTCTTTAGCTTCCCTCCCATCATCTGGCTATGGCACCAACACCCCAAGCTCCACAGTATCCGTAAGTACTTTTTGATCTCTTCTAAATGGACTGTTACCTCTTTCCAGCATCAATAGAACAACAAATTTCCTCTGAGAATAGAGACCAACAGAGTGAAAAAGGATTTGGTTTCCTTACAAAAACGAGCCCTTTGCTTGCCATCTAAAACAACGTCAGCTTGTTTTATCAGATGCTTTTTATTCATGTCGATATTCACTTGGAATGTTATTTCTTGCATAAGTTCCAGAGGGAGAGGAGGTTATGTGACAGATCAGACCTGCACCTTTAAACACATCATGTACAATGCTCATGGATCTTGGGTGCTTAGCTAGAGGTCTAACTCTGAAATGTCGCTCACTACTGAAGGTAATCGAGCAAAGTCTGTAAATGTTTCCATTTAGCTTTAGAAACCGAATTGTTCAGGCTTGACCGATTCACTGCCCAATGGCATTTCTGCAGTCCCAACAAGCCTGAACCTGAACTGCTCTGCAGTGCACACATTGCACACATGGTTTGTTTGGGATTTGTTGTAAACCTTTCTACATTCCACCCCCTCTATTTCTATCCACTACTCATCTGAGTTTATTGATCTGAGGATGAGCAGAGGATCTTGACCTGAGGTAAACTTCCACAGGCATCTTCCATACCTTGCTCAAGTGGCTAATGTTCATGTGTGGCTCTAGCCAGTGATTCTCAGCAGGCCGTTCTACCTACTAGGGAGTATCACTGTTAACTCTGGTCTTACCATCACTTTACATTCACATGTATATTTTCTGGCATGCGTCACTGGACAGCAATCTAGAGTGGGACTCCATAGCTACTTCATTTCCTGGCTGGGAGGCACCGAGGTAGTAGGGGAGCGGGGGAGAGAGAATTCTTACTTGCAAATTAAACTTTTCCCTGTCTTTATATTTTCAGTCATCTTGTTCATCTCAGGAGAAACTGCATCAGCTGCCATATCAGCCAACTCCTGATGAGCTACACTTTCTTTCCAAGCATTTCTGTAGTACAGATGCCATTTCCAATGATGACAGACGCAGACCCCCTACAATGCGGCCACGCTCCAGGAGCCTTAGGTATGTAGTCTGCACCCAAGTCTCAAATTTTGAGTTAATTTCAATACTATGGAGTGGATTGCATTGTACCCCCTTTCTCACCAAGACTGTGGAATGTATCTCCATCAGTCTTCTTCCTGTTACAGTCTATACATATTTTCCCCACTCCATTCCTGCCGCTTTCGCTCAGCTGGCTCCTGCCTCCTGCACACCACTCGTCCCCTCCCTTGCACCATGGCCAGCTGTGCCACTACGCGCCCAAACTATGGAACTCACTGCCTCAATCCTTCCCCCTTGCCTCCTCCTTCCCTGTCTTCATGTCTTTTTTACCGTGGTTATGGTCACTTCTCCCCAGTTCGGCATCAAGCTTCACCACTATCAAGCGCTCTGAGACGCTACCCGAATAAAGGATGCTATATAAATGCAAGTTATTATAATAAGAACTAGGCATGGTGTAACTATTGATTGATGTCTCATTTTGAACCTTGATATTGTTCTTTTCAGTCATTCACCTTGTTTTCTCAAAACCACCAAAGCGTGTTTGGTGTGATAAATAGCAAATGTATAATTAGTTTAATGAGTTTCATTGCAACCACAACCATGCAGCACTTGTTCAAAATGTACTACTTGTAAGGACTCTGGCTATCAGAGTTGAACACACAAATATTTGTTCTGTAATGGTCTTAAAGGAGAGAATTTGGAAAATAAGACCAACACCTTTACCAATGTTAGCTTTGGGGCGTTTTGAGTAATAATTGTTAATCATGCAGCCAAAAAAGGGGGTAATTAAGTTGTGTGTTTTGTTTGTAGCCCTGGACGTTCACCAGCCTGCTGGGATAATGAGATTATCATGATGAATCATGTCTACAAAGAGCGATTCCCAAAGGTGAGATACTTTATCCATAATATAACTGTCAGTATTTCAACTGTAGACATTTGCATACTGTTAATTTTAATTTTTAAAAAAAATATCAACATTAACAATACTTAGTGTACGCATAGTGAATATAAATCATGATCAGTACGCTGAGTGGCACATAACTTTCATGCCGTATGTTTGAATAATGTATTCTGTATAGACGATACATTTGTTTTTGTCTGACACATGCAAAACTCATTGTTATGCTTAAGAGTGACCTCACCAGGCTGATAGTTCCACACATGCATGGAAATTTCTCTTTGTGTGGAATGGGAATGTGTATTTCCTCCCTGGAGACACCCACACTGTTCACCTAATTGGTTGGCATTTGCCAAGGCTTGGGGAGCCCGGCGTGTGAGTTAGGGTATTGCTGGAGTTTAAGCCGCTAAAACCATCTCATGCATTAAACGTTAATATGTTTAGAAAGAGTTTCATGCTGCACAATACTCCTTTCTATAATCAGTTCTTATGAATCTAGAGACAGCACATTTGCATATTGCGCTGTTGTGGTATGCAGATTTAGACTTTTTTTATAATTCAAATCTAATTTGACAAAAGCAACAATTTTACATGTATATAGCGCTTTTCACATTGTGTATCTTAAGATGGGTTATAAAAGCAAAGAGTCGGGGAGTGAGGCAGAGGGATTCTGCGATCGAATTCCACAGAGTGGGCAATTGAATGGCTGAAAGCTCACCCAGAGATGGTGGACAGGTTGGCCGAGGGACTTGGAGGAGGCAGGTATTTGCTGAGCATAGGGAATGGGTGGGGCGGAGGAATTGCAGGAGGTCACAGAGGTGGGGTGATGCAAGGCATTTAAAAAAACAAGGCCAAGGATCTTGAATTTAAGAATTGACATCATTTAGCAATAATAAAGGAAGAAATATTCTTAAAAGTGCCATAGCTGGCCAATATAAACTGTGTAATATTGTCTGCCAACATTAACATAACTCACACTGTTTATCTTACAAAGAATCAGTACTACCTGTTACAAATGCTCTTCGTATTGATGACAAAGGACTGATGTAAGGAGCACTTACTGTATAGAAGTTAATATGATGGGATTTGATGCACGACTAATGGAAATTAGTCTTTCAAACATTTCCTTACATGCACTTATCAAAAAAAATTCAACCATGACTCCTTTTTTTTTTAAAAAGTCCCGAAAACACTGGTCAATATGCATCTAAGTGGTATAAAATTGAGAAGTCATCTTTGTGCTGGAATCATTTGCAATATCTATCCAAAGAGCAATGTCTCTCGTTTGTTTTTTATACTTAATGCAATAAAACACATTACACATGTTGTTTTAATCCTTAGGCCACAGCCCAGATGGAGGAGAGGCTGCAGGACATTATCACCAGCTACTCTCCTGACAACATTCTTCCATTGGCAGATGGAGTCCTCAGTTTTGCACACCATCAGATCATTGAGCTGGCACGAGATTGCCTGGATAAATCCCGACTGGGCCACATCACATCAAGATACTTCTTTGAATTACAGGAAAAACTAGAAAAATTGTTGCAAGAAGTAGGTATCTCTAAGTATCCTTATTGCTAATTGTATGGCATTAAGTCATTGGAAATCTCCACGAGAAATTACTTTGTGTAGCTTTAAACTCATCTCAGTGTATCAGGCTGAGTGTAATACCTGAGGCTACTGATAGCAGTTTACTTAAAACTAGTGTAAATGAACATTGAAAAGCACCATTAGACCAAACGATATTGACTGTTTATTCACTAGGTTGTTCGCAAGTGTCAGGCACATGCCTGACCAAAAAAAAGTTTCCTAATCTCCACCTTTTTGTTCCCTTGCTGACTGCCTGAAATTGATGTTCTCTTCTCATTTTGTTTTAATGATACAGTTTCTAAATTAAGAGGGTTGCATTCTACATATGAATAAATTGATCTTGTCAATTGACTCTGGATGAATGCAGAGAATCCTGGCATCTCTCCAGTTATTTGGGCATGAAAGCTCAATAACAAAATAAAGACTTTATTTATGAGGATGAAGTGTGACACATGGACAATAAATATTTCATCTGTTGAATCAGCTCTTATGGCTAAAACAAATGTGGGCTTTGTTTGTATTCACCTTGGTCAATGACCCTTAGAATCTGATTTTTTTTTGAAAATTTATGCATTCGTTTTTTTTCATTGTCTTGATTTTATTTTCAGAAGCTCATTATTTTACTGAGTACTTGGAAAATAAAAAATATTTACGGTTTTGTTCAAAATTAATCTGTGAGTAATTGCCACAAACACGACAGAGTTTCATTAAAGGTACCTAATGAATGAAAACAAAAGGTGCTGACATTCACATACAAAGCACCATGCTGCACAAATTCAGCTTGATAGTCTGTGCTCTCAATGTGATTTTAGCTGGTTAAACCCCAACGCACATTCTGGGGTCCCCAAACCTTGGCTCTCACCAGCCTACATCTAATGCGCTTTAATTATGCAAGCAAAGTGCATCACTCTGACCTGGAGAAATGTCCATGTGTAGGTGGCATAAATATGCAGAACCTGCCTGGTTTGGATATTTCTTAAGCATGGTGATGGATTTCCACATAATTACAGCAAGCTAAGCAGATATCATTCATGTTGCAGAGCAAAAATGTGATACACATCTGATTGCAAGCAGAACTTGTTGTTTGTGACTTCTGTTACAAGTCAGTGCTTGCTGCATACTACACACTAAAGTCACGTCGGTACATTTTAAAGCTTTGTTAATCTGAGGGTGTGTATTGCATGGGTAGTTGTGAGTTGCTGATATATTTCAATAAACGTATTTAAAATGTTAATGGCGTATAAGAAGACAATCACAGCCTGTGCATTGTGTAAATTTATATGCAAATGGAAATGTTTTAGTGACAGCTTGGCTCGCTTGACCAGAGTGTTGTGGCTTTGAGCCCCACACTACAGTTTGATCTCAGAATCTATGCTAACAACTCTGTTGTGCTGAGGGAGGGTCTGATAATATTATAAGGTGCAGTCCTTTCTTTTTTTACAGGACAAGATGTAATTGAGGATAAATAATGCAGTTGATGTCATGTTCAGATATGGAGTTCTCACATACTTGGCTAAATCTCTAGCCCATTGCATACAGTTTATGAACTTTATTCCTTGTCAGACCATGAATAATATCCCATACGTCAATAGCCAAGCAATCTGTGAAAGTGTAACGTAGAACTATAGATATTTACAGCACAGAAGGCCATTCAGCCCATTGTGTCTGTGCTGGCTCTTTTAAACAGCAATTCAGTTCCATTTATCCAGCTTTTCCCCATATCTCTGGAGTTTATTCCACATTTCCCACATAATTGGTTTCCAGCACCAATTGCATTTCTTAACTGAGGTTAAGACTGGCTGGTCTGACATTAGCAGTGGCCTGGAGAACTGCAGACATGCCTGTCTCGGGGACTAAACTTCTGAGACAGCCACAGAAGATTGACTTAATTTTGACATTCCATTGCCAAGCATGTCACAGCTCCAAGGAGATTCCCCTTACCTCTTTCCCCAAGAGAATATTTACTCTTTGGTCATTTGACATGTGACAAGTGCAGATTGAGCCGTCACTAGGCAGGTGTCAGGTACCAGGAACTCCCTGTGAGCTTCCTGATGTGCAGCACAGGAAATGTGTGAGAGAATTGCCACCATCCTCCTCCCACAGCTTGGACACACATCCCAACATATTCAGTGATTGTTTCACCAGTTGGAGATGTTGAGCAGCAAGTGCTTATCTCTCTGCAAACCAATCAAGGTGGATTCCAGCCCTGGATATATAAACATGTGTTCACAACCCAGACTATGGGTTACGCCTTGCAACAGCTTGTTATATTGAAAGGGGTTACAGTAAAGGCAAGGATTACTATTATTGTAAATATTCAGACATTTGTTCCTCCACTTTGTAATCATTTAAATTAATTATGAAAGAGATCTTTAGACGAGGCATCTGTTTGATGAGGGTTATGGCGAAAGGGAAGCACATTCGGAATAAAAAAACCTGCCAAGATCTAATAAACTGTTGGAGCAGGCTCAGTGGTCTGAATGACCTCCTCCTGTACCTGTTTTCTTATGTTTCATGTGATAAGCAGCTTTGCCATTTGGGGATATTAAGATTTTTAAATAACTCCTGTAACTCTTGGAAAAGTGTTTCTCAGATATATATATAATATATATATATATAACCCAGAATGTTAATGAACAGAAATTGATCGTCTGCAAAAAGAACAATTGGAAGGAACACTATTACACCATAATCTTGGTTTCTGTTGACATTTTCTTAGTATTACACAGCAAGTTTTAAAATCACAGACTGGCTATTAATGGAACACTGTCTTTTTGGGGAGGGTTAACAAAAAGAGTGCAAATATAAAATTAGATTTTAATATTCATTATTGGAGTTTTTTGCATTTATTTCACAGGTCTCCATTTCATTGTCCTAGATTCACTTTCAGCCCATATTCTGCCCTAAAAAAGATGCAGCATTTTTTATTGACCATAAATTACTGCTGAGTGAGAGCTATCTGACTCAAAAATTCCGATGTTGCACTATTACTCCTACTTAGCAGTAAAAGTGTTCGCAACAGCAGGCCCCCCTCCCCCCCAACACATACATTCTTAAACCAGCTACTCGTTACTTCTGTTAATAACCATCCCTGTGTGGTTTATGGTAGGATAGGGAATTCTCCTTGTGCATTAATTGGCTTGCAAGCCACATTTGCCTTTAGAGAGCCAAGGTGGTGTCTTCTATGACTGACTTATAACACAATGCCATCTGCTCCATATCCCAGATATTCAATGGTGCTCAAGTGTAATGCTAATCAGGTTTATGAGCCTAAAGTCAATTTAATGATCTGTGAAGTCGAATGATTGACAACGCAAGTAGTTGTAATTCGAGCCCGATTCAGCTTTAATCTAGGTAAAATTGCTTTTGAGAATTAAATGTTTAAATGTGTACCAGGAAGGGTGTGAAATACTCTGACTGGCTCATATGTTTGTTTGGTACAGATTCTGAATTTTTTTTGAATTACATTCATTAAAAATTTTGTCGGATCATTAACATCATTTACTCAGGTGATGTGAAATACTATTTCTTTTGTATATTTAGGCTCACGAGCGTTCTGAAAGTAGTGAAGTCGCAGTTATTGATCAATTGGTCAAGAAATTATTGATCATCATTGCTCGCCCAGCTCGACTGCTGGAATGTCTGGTAAGTTACTTCAACTTCAGTAACCACCAAACTTAACAGCTGTTACCTGTGAAGTGTTTTGGGACGTCCTCCCGATTTGAAAGGCACTATAGAAATGCAATCTGTTGTTGGCTATGTTCTAACTTTGTAGGGGCTGTCCTCAAATAGGCGCTCTATCAAATGCAAAGATTATTCTTAACAAAATAAATATTTTGGGTATAACTAAAATTAGAATAAGTAAGAGTGTGAATGTGGTTATGTTGGCAAACCACAAAGGCTCATCAGCTCCAGTAATATCCCCATGAACAACAATGAGATGAGCAGACAATTATTTGAATTTGGGAGTCAATTTGGATCAGGGAGGGAATGTAAGCAGGGATAACTGGAGAAAGACTCCATGGAAATAGCAGGGTTGTGTGTTTACTTCCATCTGAATCACACAATGCGTCCTAATTTTAAGAACAATCAAAGAATAGGATGATGGAAATAATAAAATGATATAGAGTATTGGTTGGCAAACATAACAGCCAATCTGCGCCAATAACGTCTACAAACACTGAACAAAATTAAAATTGAGGATGACAAAAAATCCTTTTTACGTGGAAGGAACCCTGTAAATGCAATTTCTTGTTATTGCTTCAACTTAGCATTACCTTGACTTGATCAAAGAATATTTGCTGACCAAGCAGAACCCCCAGGTGACAATGAAAGTTTTAGGATTTTGTCACCACTGGATTTATGTAAAGTTTTGACTAAAAGTGTATTAATATTTTAGGAATTTGACCCTGAAGAATTCTATCACTTGTTGGAAGCAGCAGAAGGCCATGCTAAGGAAGGACAAGGCATTAAGACAGACATTCCCCGGTATATCATCAGTCAATTGGGCCTAACTAAGGATCCCTTGGAAGGTGAGTTCCATTGCTAACAAAGCTGCCTGTACATTATTGGTCTTTTTCTGTGAGATAATTATTGAAGGACGGAGGTTCTGGTGGTATTTTCCTAATAGTTGCAGGAACACATTTCTCCCAAAATATGAAAATAGCTGCTAAGATTAATTTAAACAGTGAATCTTAATTGTATGTCTACCAGTCTCGGCACCAACTGTTAAAAGTAATTTTGAGGATGCATAATTTTGCAAATTCATTAATTTGTAGTTATTACGTTGTGGAAAGTGCAGATGCAGGATTCTGTTAAAAGATAGCCTGGGGTTCTGTATTAAGGCACCTACCTACTTAGATATGCCAGAATTAGCATATAATTAATATCTGAGGCACCAGGCATCAACTGGTCTGCCATGGATTATGCATTAGGAGACTGCATATTATTTAAACCTTGGCTGGGTTGACTAGGATGCCTGCAACTCTTCTACTTGACTTCCTCCCATCCCTGCTCACTTGGCACAGTTCAGCTAACTGTGACATTCATTTTTAGCTGCCTCAGTGCTCTGTTAAACCCCAAACACAGCAGTATTTGTACATTAGAAACAGTCATTAAAAATGCATTTGAGCATCTAATTGGAACCCATGTAATTAAACAAATTGTTTCTGTTTCTCTGTCGCCCTTCGACTTACTCTCGGATCTGAGATGAACACATTTCTTAAGGTGCTGCAATTGCTTCAGTTACTAATCCAGTTTGCAACTGTACGGTTTAGTCCTACAGATTATATATGTTCACACTGCGATCTGAGGACCTTAGGTGTTATGAGGAGATGATATCAAATAAATTCAATTTATCCAAAGAACAATCACAAAAGACATTTGCAGTGTATTAGACATTCGTGACTGCATCACAAATGGGTTTCCCTCAGGAGGAATTGTTTTGTCCATTGCTCTTGTATCAGCAGTCTTATCTCTACTTAGAAAGACCACTCAGAAATTGTTTGCTTGTGTACAAAGGACAGATGTTGCGCTGCTTTAGATATTTTTTCAGAAGTCTCATCAGGCATTGCTGAACGCTCCGTTTACCCACTATTTAATTTAGCAATTGCTCGCTCGTTTTGGTTATCAAACAACTGCTGCAAGTTGTGACAAATTTAATTCCTAGGTAAGCGGTATAATGGTTAGGATAAAATGGACTGAAACAGCATTGAGAAATGCTACATCGAGCACACAACGGGAATTGCGGAGACGAGTGGAATTAACTCTGCATGTGCTTAAGTAAAGAATATTAATTCAGTGAATTCAATAAATGATATATCCAATCTCTATAAGATTATGTAGCACTGCAGTACAACTGTGAAGCATCAAACTGTTGCGGAAGAAACTGAACATTACTATAATTGTTCTATAGTGTCAAATTACATTCTTGTGTGCAACTTTTTTGCTCCTAAATCAATACCTTATTTTATTAAAAGAAATGGCCCAGCTGGCTAGCTATGATAGTGGGACAGCAGGAACTCCTGAAACTGATGACTCGGTAAGTGTAAGTTTGCTCTTTATGCACCAATGTTTTTGCAGAAACAATATAAAGCTATACAATTCTGCTGCTGGAGATAGATCGCACATATGTATCTTGTTTTACAAAGAATATCTTCCATCCATAATCTATCATTGAAGTGATTCAGGTTTTTGTATCAGTCCATTACAGAAACCTGCTGACCTCTGTGACCTCTGAGATTTACATCACACAAACAACCTCAGAGAAGAGCAGCAGGATTATAATTACCCAGTCTCCGATCGAAAACCTGAGCGTCTTTGTAATAGGAAGCCCTTGCTGGAATGTTTTAACTGGTTCAATATGTTCAATTCATGTTGCAATCAATGTAATTGTGAAGTACCGTAACTTTAACTTTCTGCACATATAATAACGCTCTCACAGTCAAGATACGCTGGTCTAGCTAGTTAAACTCCAGCATTTCTCCCCTCATTGTACACCGTGGGTGCTCTAAGCCTTGACTTTCACCAATCTGCACCTAGTACTCTTCTGAATTAGGTGAGCAAAACGGAGTGTACATTCCATTCCAGGCACAGAGAGATTTCCCTGTGGAGTTGTGTATATGTGGAATTCTCAGTCTGGTTTGTATACTCTTAACCATGGTAATGGGCTTCGATATGTGTCTGACACCCATCTGACCAAAATCAAAAATCTATATGTTAGGTTAGACCTTTGCAATGAAATGCAACTTCCAAAAGTGTAAGTAAACTGTTTGCGCAATCCTTCAGTTTGAAATGATTTAATTTCAGCTGTCCTTCCCTGCCAGAATTGATTTCCCCACAAGTATTCACAGCTACAACATCATTGATTTACCTGTGTGCGATGAGAAGCCAGTAGCAGTTTTCAGGAAATGTATTGATTTATTGACTGCATTATAAACCACATTTGTATATTCATAACAAATTTAACCTTTGCAGAAATTAATAACACAATATTATTAATATCAATATCACATGAAAGCCAGTATAGTTAACCGGTCCCTTATGATTTACACAAACTGTAAAATAAAAAATAAAATGTAACATTGGATAGAATTTAATTTGCTTGGTGAATTGTAAATATATAGGTATAGGAAATATGGTTAATTTCACCACTTACATTATGTTTATTTTTATTCTTTTATCTCTTGTTCGTGCGTGTGTGTGTCAGCGTGTGTCAGCCTGGCACAGCGGATGCACTCTCACTTCTGAGTCAGAAGGCTGTGGGTTCAAGCCCCACGTTGGGACTTGGAATCACATTGTCTAAGCTGTTATTGCAATGCAATGCTGGTGGCGTGTTGCATTGTCAGAGGTGCCATCCTTCAGATGAGACATTAAAATGTGCCTGTTCAGATGGGCATTAAAGATCCCATGGCACTATCTGAAAAGAGGAGAGAGATTCTTCTGGAGTCCTGGCCAACAATCCCTCAAATAAAATTGGTTACTTACTCCATAGCTGTTTGTCAGACATTGGTATGCGCAATCTCACCCACAAAATAAATCATCAGTCAATCCACTTTACAGTATTTCCTGTGAAGCACTTTGAGACGTCTCAACAACATGATAAGGCGCTTTATCAAAAGTGCCTATGGTACATATTATTATTATTATTATTATTATGTACCATGGTCAGCCAATACGCTGAGATAATCTGCCCAACCTTCTACCAATGTTATTAATTTAGATGCTTGTGTGCAAACAACCCAGCCATATTCTCCTTAGAGAATACCCCCTCCCATCTCCACTCCAACTGTGCGGAAGTATCACAACTTGTGGCTACCTATGTATTGCCCAAGCAGAGTTGGAAAAACCACAATGGTGTGAAAACTTCATGTGTGATGTGGTAATTAACATGTGTGGGACATTCCACTCCACTTCATGGCCCAGCCAACCAGCTGCACATCTCAGTTCTGCCTCAGTTTTAATATCTTTTTCCCCTTTTTCTACCCAGAGCTTCGGTCCCTCGGTACAAAGTCGACGTAAACCCCGTGAAAGTGATTTTGAAACCATGAAACTGATCAGTAATGGAGCATATGGGTGAGTGTTGATTGAGACCAGAACTTTTCCATGACTTCATTGGGTCTGTAAGAATGTGATGCCACCAACACTGCATCACGGTAACACTGTTGCCCAGAGGGGTACGTCACTCAGAGGAAATTGTCTGAAGTTTCAGTGGGGCTTCTGGCTTGAGACTCTGTGTTGCAATGCAATTCATCAACATCACTGTCGACAGTTTAAAAACAAAATGTTCACTGAGTTTTCAACAATGGTTTAATACATAGTTGAAGTTTAAGATTACTTTGATGTAGCATATTATCGGTGATGTGTACAATATTTAAACATTTAGTGTGTTGGTGAACCATCATCAGTTGTTTTTTTACCGATCATCCAGTCTGAATCATCACATTCTCACAACATTAAAGCTTTGCATCTTAAATTGCTGTGAGGCACAGATGATGTAGATAGATGTAAGTAAGGCTACTCGATCATTAGAGCAGAACTGGAGAATAGTGGTTTAAAATTAACCAGCCTGAAGCGAGACTAGAGATTAAAAGATATTTCTTCCTACTGAGCAATGGAGATGTGAAACAATCCCTCCACAAAATGAGGCTGAGTGGATTAGTTCATCAAAAATGAACTGGATAAATATCTGTTTGGAGATAGTATTGGGTGCTACATGAATAGCTTCAAACTGCAATGTATCACATAGTGCAAGGAACTCAGTGGTACCAGTGTCCCTGTTGGGAAAGGTGTGGGTGTGGAGGAATGTATAGGGAGAGAAAAGCTCAACATTTTTTCACATTATTATCAATAGTTCTTATCAGGAGAAAACTTCAACATTGACTATTTTCTGTTTTCCCAGAGCTGTGTATTTGGTGCGCCACAAACAGACAAAGCAGAGATTTGCAATGAAGAAAATAAACAAACAGAACCTGATTCTTAGAAACCAAATCCAACAAGCGTTTGTAGAAAGAGATATCCTGACATTTGCAGAAAATCCATTTGTTGTCAGCATGTATTGTTCCTTTGAAACCAAGCGCCATTTATGTATGGTGATGGAATATGTAGAAGGTAATGTATTGTTCATTTTTACATAAAACTTAACTTCAGCAAATCCAAATTCACATTTCAGTCAAATATAATTTTGTTACTGTTGCCAAACTTATTGTTATAAAAATTGGAATTCTCCACTTGTGTGGAGAAACTCATTTGGAGAAATTCCACTTAGGTCTAGATTTATTTATGTATCATTTCAGAACATCCAGAACTTGGCAAATTGTTGAATTCAGTCTTTTTAAAGTCACTCAATTCACAGCTGTTTGTGGGACACTGCTGTACGCAATTGGCTGCCGAGTTTCGCCCATAAAATATACAGTCACTCCACTTTACGGTATATCCTGTGAAGAGCTTTGAGACATCTCGAAGAAGTGGTAAGGCGCTGTATCAAATGCAAGGATTATTATTATTAACTTTGAGGAAATCATTCTTAAAAGAACCTACAGAAAACAGATCTCAAGATTAAGGCTGAACTTAAAAATTTGCCAAATTATGGCCATTCTAAAATGCTACACAAATAGAGCAAATATAGACCCTGGTGGAATTTCTACCTGTTAATGGGTTAATGGCCAGAAGGCCAGTGAAATGTGAATTTTCTAATATAATAGCTTTCTTCAACTATGGATGATGATTTAACATATATGGCTTTATGAGCTCAATCCCTCCGCCTTGCTCCTCTTCAGATCGCACCTGAAGTCCTTCCTTTTCAACCGTGCCTACGATCACCTCCCCTTTCTTCTGGATCGGCATTAAGCTGAGCCGTTGTTCAGCACTCCTGGACGCTACCCTGCATGAAGGGCTGCAAGTTATTGTATGTGCCTATTAATCCGAGGAGTAGGATTGAGTGTCCTGAATCATTCATGTTTATGTTCTGATTGTTTCTAGGAGGTGATTGTGCCACGCTGCTGAAAAACATGGGACCTCTGCCAGTAGACATGGCCAGGATGTACTTTGCAGAGACTGTTCTTGCTTTGGAATATCTCCATAACTATGGAATTGTGCACAGGGATCTGAAACCAGATAAGTACGTGCATGTAGTCTGAATATGAATCATTCTGGAATGAAATCTATGATCATTTGCAACAAGAAACGTACAATTCAAAGGTCAAATTAGATTTTATATATTTCAAGAACATAATTAAATTGAATTGGACCTATTCAGTATGGCCCCATTATAATGCTCTTCTTTACAGCCCAAATTTGGTTATAATGTGGTTGCTGTCTAAATCTCATTCACTTATGTGTACACTCAGCCAGCCTGCTCACTGCCTGCTGGATGACTAACCTCATCTCCTGTTTACTGCATATGCACAAAGCAGGAAGTGATGAAGTGGCAACCTAACGACTCAGAAGTCAGCCTTATTTTTAGCATAGGAACAAGCCAGCGCACAGGGCTGAGCACCCAGTAGAAACTGAAGTGGGGATGGGAAAGATGCACTGAAACAGCTGCTATTCCCTTCTTCTGTATGAATGTACCCAGCCTCTACCCTGAATTCTCTGATTTGATTTAATTTTTTTGGAGATATTAGAGAAATGTTCAGTTCAATTAGCCTTTTACCTCCTGGCTGTTTGTGGGCTATTGCTATGTGCAAATTGGCTGTTGCGATCACCTACGTATGTAGTCACTACAATTTACAGAAAACTCTGAAACGTTTGAGATGTTTCAACTTTGAATCAAATCTAGATATTGGCTTATAAGGCGTGTTTGGGTGAATAATGTCCTTTGGACCATTTCATTTTATCCTTCCAGAACACGCAGTGACATGCTTTGAATCAAGATCAATCTGAATAAATAAGTGCCTGGCATCACTTTATACAATGTCCTCATTATAATTTAATGTCAAAGCAACCTTCATTAGATAACACAGATGATGATAATCTTTAAATTTGATGTTGCGCCTTTCACATCAGGAGGATGTCTCAAAGTGCTTCATAGGATATACCGAAAAGTGTAGTGACTGTGTGTTTTGTAAACGAACAAAATAAAGATGAAAGAAGTCAAAGTAATAGACCTTGAGGTGTGACTGACATTCTAGCTGATACGTGGAGAAAATGTGCTAACAGAGAGATATTGAACCTGATGTAGATGTTACCTATGATAAAGTCTAAATGTGAACTCACATTGGAGACAGCAACCAGCTGTTCCTCAAATAAACCCAAGGTCAACTGCCAAACCTGGTTATCCATTCCAGCTGTTGATTATGCTCTGTCTGAAGAGCTCAAAATGTTATGTAAATTAAGTTGTAATTTTTTTAATTATTACATTTAAAGAAGCTAATTGAAGGTAGCTTCTAATTTAGATGTGCACTTTTATATTTGATTAAACATCTGTCATTTATTTTAGCATTATGCAGCTTACAATTATTTGCTGCATTGTTTGCAATGGCATCATTTGCTTCATCCAGTGTATAATCAATATCTAACAGACACTAAAGTTAATTTGTTTGAAACTAAAGCAACTTGTGGGAAAAATGGGTGAAGCAACATGAAACAACTAACTAACTAACTAACTAACTAACTAACTGTCTTACTTTGTTTGGATTCACTGCATCAAAAAGATAATAATAATTCTTGCATTTGATGTAGCGCCTTATCACATCTCCGAGACGTCTCACAGCACTTCACAGAAAATACTGTAAAGTGCATTGGCTGTATATTTTATCGACAAATCGAATGGTAGACATAAAATATGCTGTATAGACTTTTGTAAGCATGGTATTTCCTGTTGTCAGTAACATAGGACCATTCCGCACTGTTAAAATAGGTTGAATGTAACAATGAGACTGTCTCCGTTCTGGATGGTCCAGCTATACAAAAGTTTTGCTTGCAAGCACACGTGGTCTCAGGGTGATTCACAAGCTACCACGTGACTGTCTAGTGTATAAATATACGCTGCATTGTCAATATAGGTAGGTTCCCTAAAATTGCATTTAGTCCTTATTTTCAGTGCCCGTTTTTACCAAAATAGGCATATAATATTCACGTAAGTGCATTCGTCCATGTTTACAACAAAAGCGCATCAATTAAGGTAAACCTTAAATTAGTCGAACCTGGCTCAGTTGGTAGCAGCCTCCCTTTGTGGGTTCATGCTGTACTTTGAGACATTAGCTCACAGTCTCGGCCAATATTCCAATACAGGAACTAGTGCACTCAGCTCCAAGAATTTCTTGGCATTAAAGCTTTGGTTGTCCTGCCCATTAAGCTCTGAACTGAAGGGCATATGAAGTCACTTTGAAGTATAATGATGGTCCAAAAAAGCCATTGCAGATGCTTTTCCGAAAAAAAAACTTTTTAAAAAAGGTTGTTTGCTATTTTGTCGTTTTCTCAGTTAGCTCATTTGGCTGTAGATGCTATGTTTAGACTGTGATGCTCTGTGAGTTATTAAAGCTGCTGACTTGTAAACTTTGGCCCTGCAGTTCAGTAGTTAGAGCACTCGCCTTGCAAGCAAGAGACCTGGATTTGATTCTCAGCAGGGCAAAATGTTGGGCAAGTTTCCTTACTCCACATGCCTCTGTTACCTAGCAGTAAGTAGGAACCCGGTTGTTAGTCGATCAGTGGATCATTTTTCTGGGGTAATAATTCCTTCAAAAAAAAAAATTGATCACTCAATCCACGACTGTTTGTGGGACACTGCTACTTGCAATTGTCTGCCACGTTTCGCCCACAAAATATATAGTCAATTCACTATACAGTATATTGTGTGAAGCGCTTTGAAACACCTCGAAAACGTGATAAGACGTGATATCAAATGCAAGAATTATTGTTATTTTAGCAGACCATGATATGCAAATTGAGCTTTGCTGTGAACTCGCTGTTTCCTTGTGTTCTCAGGTTTTGCAATTTCACAGAAGTTGACGCATTAATTCACTGATAGTTGGGGAATTGATTGTGTCCGTGCACAGTTGACTGACCTGCTCCCCGCTCATTGGCTGGTTTTGGCCAGGATTACCTGGATGCTACTTTGTTTGTTGTGCACACTCAAAGCAGGACCTGATGATCTGGAAGTTGGCCATTTTGTTTAGCACAGGAAACTAAAATGGCTGACTATTGGGTCATTATATGGTCGCTGCCAATGTAATTCCCACTTTCCGCATACACCTGTGTGGACAAAAGTGCAATAAGTTTTTCAATAATGCAGGGCAGCCTTATCATATGTTTGTGTGTGCAATGAATGGAGTCCACAGTGCAATCTTGATGAGTGAATTTTTATGATAGTGAAGTACATTATGGTGGAGCTACACTGTAGTTGGTATTACCTTTGTCTGCTTACTACAAAATCTCACCCAGTACTGTTTCACCTTTTTCACTTCAATATAGTTTAATGCCTTTTTGAATTACTCGATCTTAATTTCTACATGATGTAAAGGTGAATATATAAGTGGTTAGTTTCAGCTGTTTTAATTTCGGACCTGTCATCAGTAATATCTACACCATGCTTTGTTTCTATCAGGTTTCAAGGTTCTGTTGGTTTCATTTGTTTCATTTCCTTTGGGACATCCTCCCGACGTGAAAGGCACTCTATAAATGTAATGTTGTTGTTGTTGTTCCTGTGTTTCCTGATCAAGTTTTTACTTCAGGCATTATGGTATAATAAGGAGATTACACCGCTTGATGCCTAACACTTCTTTGTTTAGATGGGTTTCGATCGAAAGCACATGTTATAATAATAATAATCTTTACATTTGATATTGTGCCTGTCAGTCAGGAAGATGTCTCAAAGCAGTCTCACTGGAATTATTGGAAAGTGTAACGACTGTTTATTTTGTAGGCAAATTTTGTTGTCTTAGAATTGATTAATAAAATGCTGCTTTACTCCTAAATAATCTAAAACGCTTAGCTAAACTGGTTACATTTTTTTAAAAAAAGGCTTCACTAAGAGATGGCTGTAGCCGCTGAATCGAGTGAGGTGTTTAAGAGGGAGAAGTTACGTACTGTATTTGGAAAATCAGGGCATTGAGGGAAGCAATGAAAATGTGGGTAGTTAAATTAGAAAGCTAAAGAGCTGCAATGACCTCATAAAATGGAAAAATTCTCTTGCTCAGTCCCTAAAAGGTTGCATACAATTCAATCCTAAATGCCACTTGTTAATTCACGTGCGTCAGTACATGGCTACAAATTATTTTTTGCTGCTTTTTGATTAAGAGTTTGCCTCCCGAGGCAAGCCTGCCTGGTGTATCGAGACATTTGTCTGTACGTGAAATGCCATTAGAAATGTATTTGCGCAATCTTCATTACTCAAATATCAACAGCAGAGATGGGAAAAGATCGAAAGTAAAGTTACCTTATATTTCAGGCATATGTCCTGGACTAGAGGAGATCGCACAAACTTAACTTTTGGTATGCCCATTATATGTCACTTGTGTGTAGTGGTCTTTGGAAATTTGTGGAAATAAAAAAAAAAATGGAGCAACCTCCAGTTTGGTGCTGTATTTCAAGTCTCCACAACCACAATGTAAAAGTGACATTAAAATGACATTACAGATTTATTATTCGTGTTGCTTCCCTAACAGAGCCTTGGCTGATACTCCAGCATAGGTCTGGGGATGTCACGCTATTCTTGCATTTGATATACATAGCATCGTATCACGTTGTTGAGATGTCTCAAAGTGCTTCACAGGATTTACTGTAAAGTGTAGTGACTATGTATTTTGTAGATGTACGCAGCAATCAATGTGTGCACAAATAGCCATGAAATGAATTACACTTTTTTTTAATTTGGGGGGATTGTTGACCAGGACACCAGGAGAAACTCCCTCCTCTTTTTGAAAAGTATCAAGGGATCTTTAATGTCTACCTGGACAGACAAACAAAACTTCTGTTTAATGTCTCATTTAAAGGATAGCAATATCAACTTCATTGCTCGCCTGGCAATCTATTGGAGAGTCAGTCCAGACAGTACATTCCAAGACCCTGACATGGGATCTAATTTGCCCATTGATATTCAATGAAAGTCTGTTTAACTAATCAACCCCAACTACAATAAACTCATGTCACTCCAAGTGAAAAGGACTCGGTGGTGACGAGTTATCTGGAGTAGTGTGTTAGGCATGTGTATATATACATAAATAAATGTACCTGGGATAGTGACAGCACAATGACTTAAGTGGTAGTGACAAGTTAAGCCAGGGTTGACTTATCAGGAGTTTACTGTGGTTGCTTGTGACAGATGAGAATTCATTGATTCCAACAGCACAAGACACATTGTGGTCCATGGAGTATTGTGTTGCTTGTACTTATAACCTTCAATTCTATTCTCAACCAGTTTTTTATCTAGCTCTTTTATAAAGAAATTAATCAATACACTGTTGTCTCTACTGGAAGCTGGACACAGATTCTAATTGTAGTTGTAACTTGTTCATTTTGTATGTCTAGTTCTGTACTCCCATGTTAAATGACCTGTTCACATCTATAAAATCTCTGCCTCACAATATTTTAGACTCCCTTACAATGTTCTCTCTCTCTGTACCTCATAATCTGATAAAACTCCCCTACAAATACTACACTTTACATAAAACCTCTGTGAAGTCCTTTGAGACATATCAGTCACAATTGATCATTCACTTAATGGCTGATTACTGTGTGGAAAAAAAACAGTCACTACATTTTACAGTCAAATCCTGTGAAGTGCTTTGAGACGTTTTGGAAGATGTGATATGGTGCAATATTAAATGAAAGTATTATTGTACTATCAAATGCAAGGTTTACTTTAGAGGAGGTAACTCCAATGGAGGACGTAACATCATAATTCAGTGCTGTTGATAGTCCATATGTCCACACTTTCACTGTATTTATAGGAGAGCATAAACTCTCCAATATCTGAAGGCTGATGATGATTTCATTAGATAACTCTCGCTAGAAAACGAAGTTCCTGCAAAGCCCAGACATCAACACACAGTCCCCAGAGAATAGAGATGAGCAGAAAGATGAAAGACTATGACCTCTAACCAAATTTTTCATTTGTCAAAACTACACAAAGTAATTGAGTGCAATAAACCTTTGGGTATTTGAAAGCCAATTTTTAAAGGTCATTGTTCCATCTGTTGGCAAGTAAAGGTGAAGAATCTGAAAATGATCTTGGGCAAAGGCCCATGTTGTTATTCCAAGTCACTGGGAAATAAAAACCATCTCTATCCCCGAAACCGATCAATTGTAACTTACTGCAAACAAAGTTGTAAATCAGCAAAGGGCATAATCAATATGTTTGACAGGGATCGTTTTGACAGGTTGAGACAAATCTGCAGATCTCTTAGAGGCATATTGTGTTTCGACATCCACAGTGTGGAGGAATTTTACAGGCAGCATCTGATTGGGAGTGATTCCAAGTAATGTGTGTGTCAGAACAGAGACTGACAAGTTAGCCTGGAGATTCCAGTACCTTTTCTTGCTGACATACAAATGTTTACTTCGTTTGTTTTGTCAGGTGTATCGTGATGGGGTGACATTTAAAACCTGCTTCATTACACTGTGGGTTCACTCCTAACATGATTGGGGTGGGGACATTTACTTACCCCAAACAATCTAGCAGAAAGCTGGCCAGCTCATTTCAAAACACCAAGCAGCTTTTCAAGTGCTAAAATATGGCCAATTTCTGTGCCATCCGATTATTGTCGATATTGGTAACAATCTTAAAGTTTTTTCATTCTGATTTCAGGTGTAAGCAGTTTATCAAATGCCACCATAATCTTGGTTTATTTATTTTATAGAACTATTATAATATGGTTATTTTATGATTAGGCCCAATTTTGAACTTGAAAACTGCCAGCATTCAGAATATATTAGCAGTAATCTTTTATTGTTAATATAAAATTGTACCTATAATTTTTAATATAAAATTGTGCCTACAGTTTTCATATAAAATTGCTGGTTTTGGAGAGCTGAACTGTGTTTTCTTCTCTGTAGTTTGCTTGTAACATCTTTAGGTCATATAAAGCTGACTGACTTTGGACTGTCAAAAGTTGGGCTGATGAACATGACCACTAACCTTTACGAGGGACACATTGAGAAGGATGCCAGAGAATTCCTAGACAAGCAGGTATGAACCACACATGATTATTATAGGAAATGTCCATCTAATGTATGGTGATTATAATAAAAATCCACCCCCACCAAAAGAAATGTGGTCACTTAAGGCAGTTCTTTTTAAGAACTGTGGAAACTAGCCTCTAAGTTAAGCCTCCATTTAAGAATTTACTACAACTTAAAGTGTTAAAGACTATTCATCTTGGAGGCTACTACTAGCTGGAATTTTTAACCTCAAGTTTTTCAAGTCTCAAGCAAGACTACGTGATCAGAGTAGTGTTTGATTTGTGTCCGCAAACTCTGCACCAAAATTTTAAGCGGAGAAAGTAATTGGTAATTTAGAAAACATTTGTTTGATTTTGTTCAGCTGGGTCTCTTGATATTCGCGGAAACCCATCATCGTGCTTAAAGGGTATTCAAACCAGACAGTATTCCACATATGTATGCCAAGTACCCATGGGAATTTTACTGCGTGTAGAATGAAATGTGCACTCTCTCTCAGGAGGGATGTACCTTGTTTACCCATTTCTGGAGAGTTAGCGAGAGCCAAGGCTTGGGGACCCCCAAAATGTGCATTGGGAAACTGCTGAAGTTTATGCAGCTAAAACTACATACATAGATTTTGAATTTAGAACAATGAACATAGAACAAGGTCCAAATAATTAGGTGTTACTCAATAAAGTATTTTATTGTAATTGCTCGTAATTTCAAATCTACCCAAAGGCAATGTTTCCTGTTGGAAACTAATAATGCAGATCTTTGTTTGGTAAATGTCTGTCTTATGTATTGCCTTTTAATTCTTTGGGTAATACATTTTAAAGAGATTATTTTTCATTACTTTCTAGCATGGTATGAAAACACTGGAAAAATTCAGAGCCAAGTTAGATTCCCCACAGTATTCTCGAAATGGATTAATTCCAATCCCTTTATATTCAAATCCTCTATTAGTATTTAGAGGGTTAAATGAAATTGCTGAGCACGTTTAACTAAATGAATATCAATAGGAGTTCAGTGTTTAATGTGTGGATTCCGGTTCTTGTCAGGTCACAAGGAATTTCAGTGCAAGGGAACACCAGCGCTCACAGCTATCAACCTAATTTAATATGAACTGTGATTCCCGCGAGCAGCATTCCTGCATGCACATTTGTAGGGACGTAGCACAATGCACCAAAATGTGAGTGTTTCGGAACATGATCAGTTGGTATAGAAAGAGCAAAAGGCAGAATGTGTGGAACAAGCAGGAGTAATAGAGAAAGAGATGCGAAGAATTTTTAAAAAATCTATCTCAATGTTTAAAATAAGGGATTAAAATAAGGGAAGAAGAAAGAAAAGAGGAAATTGTTGGATTTGCTGGAAATGTTGAGTTCAAAACAATTTGAATATATGCATCATTTGTTAGGGAAGAAATATTGGAATCTTTTTAAGAGGTTTTGGTGTCTATAAAATCATCAGTCGTATTATAAATAATGTGCTTGTATAAACAGGGCATTTGGTAGTGCAAAAAATGTCTAAAGCACCCTCGCCTTTGATATCTGGCCATTTTCAGATTTTGAGACCAGTTACCCTCTCTCATCCATAAATAATAGATGTTATCGAAAATAAATAGCAGGAATCAATGGAGGAGTAAATGGAGCAATGTCATGATATAAATTGTAATCTTGGCAGTGTACCTCTGAAGCCCATGATATACTGCACCAATAAAGGGTATTAAATCCACGATATGGCCCATTTCCTTTCAGCACGCGTCATTACCAAACACTTGCAATCTGGTCTCTTAAATAATAAAGTTGCTTTTACCATTCTTGCTGTTTCCACACACAATACAGAAGAAGGTAGATACAAACTATATTCTGCTACTAACTATTTTAACATGCACTAATACAATTTAAACAACAATAATTTGACTTACATAGTTACTGTTGCTGGGTGTTTGCTCGTGAAACTTGGTGTGGGAGAGAATCTTGGCTGTAGACGTGTGGATGATCTGGAGTTTGTGGAAGGGAGGCCAGTGAGCAAGACATTGGAAAAGTCAGAGACTGGAGGAGATAAAAGCATGGATGAGATTTTTCTGCTGCATTAGGCGTGAGGTAGCAGCAGAGGTGGACGATATTGCAGAAATGGAGGAAAGTGGATTTGGCTGGAGGAAAGGTTTGAAGGAGAGTTGTGGCTCAAGCAAAGCACCTAGGTTCTGTGAGTTGGAGAGACCAGTGGGGGGTGGGGTCAATATGGTCAGCGCCTGAGGCGAGGAGGCGCTGAAGGGAGCCGAGCAAAATAGTCTCCGTTTTATTGATGTTGGCTGGAGAAAGTTAAAGCTTATCTAGGACTTGCTGTCTGACATGGAATCTGTTAAAGCAGCAGGGTCCTAGAATCGAGTGTGGAGGCAGAAAGGTAGAGATAAAGGTACAAGATGAACTTGATCAAAGGGAGACGGGAGCAGTTCAGAAAGGCAACATTTAGAAAGACAACAAATAGCTGTAATTTCTTCCTGTACAGTTAGTCTAGTTCCTGAGACAGGTGGGTCTCCAGTATTCCAAGGCACTGTTGATGAAAGGCCAGCCAGACTGGCTCATCAACAGGACTTGGAGGCTAGTCACTGGAGCCGGTATTCTTCCCATTTGGTTCCTGTTAAACCTGAAAGCCAAAGCCTAAACGGTTAGGAAGGTTGTAGTTGGTCAAGGCCAAAGCTGCTCTCAATGACAAACTACGTAGTTTCAGTTAAATTGCAGCATTATCCAAACACCACTCTGGTGTCCCTAAGTCTCTTAGCGCTGATGCATTCCAGAATTAGATAAGAGAAGGTACACACTCCATTCTAGACACAAGGAAATCTCCATATATGGGTGGAATGCATATGTAAAACTCTGTCTGGTTTGGATACTCTTAAGTATGGTGATGGATTTCCGCATGTGTCAGATACCCAACTGATGAAAAACATAGTACTCATCGTGAGCTATATAAGCCACAACTACTTATACATGCTTGTCTTGTTGCTAACACCTATCTGTATAGTACATGCTAAGTGCTATGGAATGCTGCCCTGGTGAGGGGCACTCTATAAATGCAAGTTGTTGTTGTTGCTAGTCCTGTTAAACCCTTCCTCTTGTATCACAGGTTTGTGGAACTCCAGAATACATAGCCCCGGAAGTAATCCTACGGCAAGGGTATGGCAAACCGGTAGACTGGTGGGCAATGGGAATAATCCTTTATGAATTTGTGGTTGGATGTGTGCCTTTCTTTGGAGATACCCCCGAAGAGCTCTTTGGGCAAGTGATCAGTGGTAAGCGACAAGACATAGCCTTACGCTTAATGCAAATTGACTGCTGTGTTTGCCCACAAAATGCAGTAACTGCACTTTACAGTATATCCTGTGAAGCTCTTTGAGAGGCCTCCTGATGTAGAAGGCACTAAACCAAATGTAAGGATTATGATTATACCCAAACCATCATTGTAACGGAAAATACATCAAGTGGTCTGGGTTCAAAGTGGAAAAGTTCCTAAGATTAGAATGTAAATTGCAACGATTTCGGAACAGGATTCTCACCGTCCTCAGGTCCAACCCTCAGCACCGGTGCCCAGCCAGAATTGTCGAGTGCTTTTGGTGATCTTCCCAACGTGAAAGGCGCTATATAAGTGTAAATTGCATCGTAAGAGGGACTCAGGCAAATAGGATTTTTTTTTGCAGTAATTAGAAGTATGTCATGCAGACCGGTGGGAACTCTACTCTGAAAGTAGATTGTGTTCCCGTGGATTGGCGTGCTGTTCTGTCATTAAAAGAATTGTTTGTGTTTGTTCTCTCTGCAGTGTGTGTGCTGCATTCTGCTGACCTGCCAGTCACGTAATGCCAGTTAACTGTGTGCACACCCACCTGGTTAAACTGGGAACTGACGTGGGTTTAATGAATTTGCACCAAAAAGATTTCAAAATCACCCCCCCAAAAATTCCTTAAGCGGATTGTATTTGCATATTTTATCAAAAGGATTTTTAATATCTGCCCCACTTCATCTCCCAATTTCAGTTAATTATTCCAAAGTATAATCGTTCATTAATATTTAGAAAGTGGAATGGGGATGCTTTTATATAACTTGTGGCTACGGCCTTCTGCAGAACAGAAAAATCACGGTGTAGGAAAGACATCTCTCACAATATGTCTCGCAAGCAAGAGGACCTGGGTTCGATTCCCGGTAGGGCAAAACGTTGGGAAGGTTTTCTTACTCCCTACGCCTCTGTTTACCTGGCAGTAAGTAGGAACCTGGTTGTTAGTCAATTGGCAGATCGCTTTTCCAGGGTAATACTTCCTTCAAAGTAAATGACCAAGACTGTTTGCGGGACACTGATGTGGTCAATTGGCTGCTATGTTTCGCCCACAAAATATAGTCAATTCACTTCACAGTATATTCTATGAAGTGCTTTGAGACGTTTCGAAGACGTGATAAAGCAAGGTTATTATTATTATGATAATATCTATTTTGTTTGGGAATTCTAAACGCACAGACATCTAGTTACTGTCCAGACACCAGCAGCTAATAGTACAGCTGTCCAGAGCCATACAAGTGAATTTCATTCCATCTTGTTTTGTCTGCTGCAGAGTGAGAGAGGCAGAGGGAATTGAGTGATTAATTAAGAGACTGAATGGCTGTGGGTGGCTAAGGGCTCATCTGCATATTCATTTCCACATGATGTAATTACATATCTACTGCAACCTGCTGGCTAAACAAACAGAATAACTTTCTTCTCTAATTACATGGAATCCCATAGCCCGAGGCAGTTGATAGAGTTGCAAACGAGGCTGGGAAACTAAAAATTTAGTGATTATTAATTTTGCTTTGTTTTGCTAGCACATACCAGTAAAAAAAATTAGAGTCTACCTGTTGAGATTTATTTGAGTTTGCAAGCAGTACCTGCCTACAAATAATATCGGCCTTTGTCTCAGAGACATTTATCTTGGTAATTGGGTGTAGCTGCTATTTATTTGAGGATTGATGCTGTGAGTTGTTTTTTTCCCCCCAAACCTTGCAACATGAGATGTTTCGTGCTTACTTTTGTCCAGCATGATGTCACCATCTCATGTTGCAAGGTTTGGGGGGAAAAAAACAGATCACAAATATGAAATGGAATAAATCGTTGTCTTCGCAATTGGATTAAATCATCAGAAAATACACAAGTCAACATCACAGCTAGTGAAGACACAGAAATATTCTGCTGTCTGGTTTTCTTTTTGCATTGTTTTCCATTGACACCTTGTGTGACAATACTCCCATCAGATATGTGTTACACTGTGCCATTCCTAGGCTGCCCAGTTTGAATTGGAGAGGTTTGTTTTTGGTCAGCTGAGTGTATGACGCACAGAAGCCCTTCGCCAGACTCCACTATCGAAACCAAGCTACAGAGAGTTGCACATATGCATTGAAATTTCTTAGTGACGTTTTAGTCAATCTGTGTTTGAACAAAACTTGTCCTGATGTGGCATCACTCCCAACAGTTAGGAGGTCAGGCAGCTGAACTGCTCCAAAGTCATTGCCAGTTATACAGAGTAATTGGCTGCTAAGTGATGCGTACAAACACCCAATGTGACCTGTCTTTCAGGTCTCTTCAACCTCTGCGGACATTGCCTGGCCTCCACTCAACACTGCCTCCTGTTCATAATAATCCTTGCAATTAATATAGTGCCTTATCACGTCATTGAAACGTGTCAAAGTTCTTAACAGGATATACCGTAAAGTGTTTTCGACTTATCCCTAACCTTAGATGAACATTCTTTTCTGCAGCATTATAAACTTGGATGTCAGCCTGGCTTCTAGGTGCAAGACTCGTACAAACAGAAGAGAGATGACTTTCACCCACCTGGATTAGATTCAACCCTCGTTCCTCGAAATTAATTAAAAGAAACAGTGAAAGCTCCCACTACACCAGCTACTGTCAACAGTTAATTTATTTTTTTAAAAAACACAAACTACCCGTTCTGCAATGGACAATATGCCCGGATTGCTTTTTGCACAGTTCTGAACCTTTGACACTTCAGTCCTATTGACAAAGTGCACTGTAAGCAACTTGCACTTGCTTGTGGTGCACATGTAAGGAAAGTGCAATAGGCATGCTTCTGAACTAACGCACATACAATACGCACATCCATTTACAAAGTATCAGAATTACATCTGGAATAAGGCCTTTCGACCTCGTCCCCATGAGTCCTATTCAAACACAAATTCTTTAAGAGGAACGAACAGTTCAACCATTTCTAATTCATTCCCTTTTGAAAATCATGGAACGGAAACGGCTTCCAATTTCTCTTATCTTGGTCAGTGAATAACAAAATTACCTGACATTTTACATTGACATCCTGTCAATGCACTGAGGCTTGCTGAGTCTAAAGGAGTGGTGAAATTTAAGTGAAGACCTTTCGCTCTAACTTATTCCTTTGTGGTTTCTTAGATGAGATAAACTGGCCCGAAGGGGATGACACGCCACCACTGGATACTCAGGACCTCATTACTATGCTGCTCAGGCAGAACCCACTGGAGAGACTGGGGACAGGTACAGTAAAGAGTTTCGAATTATTAATGGCTCTGCAATTAGCACAGTGTGTGAAAATTAAATTGAACGCAATCTGAAAGCTGCTATAATGTAATCATCATTCTTTTGGCTTTTGCTAGTTATTCATCCTTTGTTCGCCACAGATGTTTATTCTTGGGTGTTAGCAATACAATTAAAATGTTCATAAGATGGTAGGTTTTGTTTTAAAATGATTGTTTTTATTTAAAAAAAACAGTTCTACATCTCCACGTCTTAAGTGAACTTTGAAATAGATCGATAATTCTAAACCTGCTTGATTATTAAAAATGGATTTCTTTTGAGAATAAGCCATTTGGTGCTGCTGTTACAGTGGCGAAATGAAAATAATCTGATGCTACAAAAATTGAATCCATATTCCAGCTGCGAATTCAGATCCTGGGTGAAAGCTGTTCAACTATATTTTTAAGTTTCAACTGCTTATTTTTCCAAGCTAGCTTTTCTGTTTCTCTTATCAAATGTTTTTCTCATTTGTGAACCCGTTGATAAAATGATTTGAATGAAAAGAGTGAATTTGTTAAAGGAAATCAGTTCCGTTTGCAGAAAAACAGCAATTTGATTTTTTTAAGAATAAGCTTTGATCTGCACTACACTAACCTTCCTATCTTTCACAATGTTAAACTAATGTGTTCATACCGAAGGGAGTAGAGATTCGTTACTTCCAATGATGATGATAATAATAATAATAATCCTTGCATTTGATATAGCACTTTTCACGTCTTCGAGACGTTTCAAAGCGCTTCACAGAATATACTGTAAAGTGAATTGACTGTATATTTATGGATAACTTCTGTGTACGGATATAATTTCTGGTGTCCACCAAGAATTGTGCTTAACACTGAATGTGTACCAACTTGTCCTGCTGCCTTATTGTATCTGAAAATATTGTTCCACAAAGCATCTTTTATGTGTCATTAAGTTCCCATCTGAAATGGCTGTGTTTAAAAGCTTCAAAAGCTTTTAGATTATCAAGGGTTCCTCATAGCTCATTCATCTACACTGCCTCTAAGGCTTAGCACCTTTTATCACAATGATCAGAATTGTAAGTGGTATTCTAGGTGCAACCTAACCAAAGTACTGTACAGATTGAGCATGAATTCCTAGGATTTCAACTCAATTTATTTGGCAGTGCAGCTCAGCATCCAGTTTTCTTTGTTTATTGCTACCTATTCTATTTGGTAATTGATAAGTTAGTTAATGCAGTTTGTAAGTCTGTTTCAATTCTCTCTATAACAAATTCTATCCCGTACACAGAATAATGGTCCTTTTTACTTCCAATATGTAGAGCCTTATATTTATCTGTATTGAACTTTATTTGACAATGTTACTCCAGATGAATTCACCGTCAAGCTTGCTTAGTAAAATCTTTTGTAAAATGGTAATTTATGCACTTGGCAGTATAGTAGTAACTGTATCCCTTGGAACTATAACTACGTTCATCCACAAATAGACAGTCACTTCATTTACCAGTAAATCCTGTGAAGCACTTTGGGACATCCTCCCAATGTGAAAGGTGTATACCAAATGCAAGATTTATTTTATTATTTTTAGTGCAGTTGGGATGCATTTTCACAGATCAGTCTCGATCGCTTTAAAGGAGGTGGAGGTTACAGGGAACCTAATAAAAATAAGTTTTATTATACATACAATAGGAACTTTATTCAGCCTGGCTTCACAGAAAGTTTTGCTTATTACAAGTAAAATAATAAAAACACCAAACCTGTTAAGTCTCATCTGATAAGTTGACAGTAGTAACCATGAGATGAGGTTATATAATCTCTTTAGCTAATCTTAGGTACAGACTCAATAAGTCAGCATGATTGATGTACACTTTAGTAGTTTTAATATTTATAGTGTTTGAATCTGAATAGTTTATTCTCTGTATATGTTTCATGTTTCCTTGAATCCTTCACTCTCTTGTTCCACCAGGTGGTGCCTATGAGGTAAAGCAGCATGATTTCTTCCATGGGCTGGACTGGAATGGGTTGCTCAGGCAGAAAGCAGAATTCATTCCTCAGTTGGAGTCTGAGGATGATACCAGTTATTTTGACAGTAAGTGAAATAAGATGGTAGAAGTTTAAGCGCTGAAATAATTTCTCTTTCAAAAGCTGCACTGCTGAATTGCATTCCCCAAATGAAATTGATCATTCATTCACTTCATGGCTGTTGGTGTTATTGTTTACAAATTGGCTGCCAGTTTGGCAACAAAACACACAGTCACTACACTTTGCAGTATATTTTGTGAAGAGCTTTGGGACATCCTCCCGAGGTGAAAGGCGCTAAACCAAGTGCATCAGTAAAGTGTTAATTTTCCACTGGTCAGTGAGTCATTGACTCGAGGACATTGATTTAAAATGATTACTAAAGGGATAGATTGGGAGGAATGACTTTACACAGAGGATGTGCAATGCTCTGCTGAGTGAGGTGGTCAGAGCAAGATCCATATTAACTTTCAAGAGGAAATCAGATATATATGTAAAAGTGAGTAATTCGTAGGGATATGGGGGAGAAGGCAAGTAAATGAGACTGAATAGATTGCTCTCTCAAAGAACCAGCACAGATGCAATAGGCCAAATGACCTCTTACTGTGTTGTAAGGTTGTATGATTCTCTGATATTGATCTGCTTTATCGTGTTTATTTTTATTCTACATGTGCGTTTTGGATATCTGTGCCTAGTTATTGTGTGCCAGTCTGGATTAGTTGGTAGCACTTGCCTCTGAGTCAGAAGATTGTGGGTTCAAGCCCCACAATGGGACTTGGAACTCATATCATCTAAGATGACACTCCAGTGCAGTGCTGGAGGTGAACTGCATTGTCGGAAGTCTTATACTTTCAGATGAGATGTTAACCCGAGGTCTGTCTACCTGTTCAGGTGAATGTTAAAGATCCCATGGCACCTTTGCAAAAGAAAATGAAGTTTCTTCTGGTGTCCTGACCAACAATCCCCCAAATAAAATTAGTCATTCACTTCATGGCTGATGGTGGGACATTGCTGTTCGCAAGTTGCCTGCCGCTTTCGACCACAAAACACAGTTACTACACCTGCAGTACATTCTATGAAGGGCTTTGGGAACTTCTCCTGATGAGAAAGGCGCTGTACTAAATGCAAGGATTATTATTTATTGATCATTTATGAAACCTTCATTTTGTGTGTAAAATCAAGTGGCACTTGCATGTAATGTTAATTTTCGCTTCCTTTTACAATGTATGTAGCTCGATCTGAAAGATACCATCACATGGAAACTGAGGAAGAGGATGAGGCAAATGAGGAGGATTTTAACCTGGAAATCAGACAGTTCTCTTCCTGCTCCCATCGATTTAACAAAGTGAGTGACATCAAAGAACATATTTTTATCTTATTTTATTTGGAGCTATTACAGTTGATAGATTTTGCTCTTTTAATGTATTTGAATGCATTGCAGACACATATTGAAGTATGGATTCTAATTAATTTTCTAATTTAAGATACCATTCAATGTACAGTAATTTGCTAAAATTCCCTCCTTAGTAGTTTTTAGTTGCATGCACAATTCGTGCTTGAGTAAATTATACTTCAGTCGATTTATATCTTGATGAGTCAAAGAAATGTGCTAGAGTTCCTGCTGCCTCAGCAGGTAATTGGATTCTGTGTTGTGGAATTGAGCCCTGCTTGTCAGGAGGAGCTCAAGATTCGATCCCTGATCCGCACTGGTTTAGTTAACCAGAACTGGAGCAGCCGTAGTGCTAAGAGTCATCTTAATTGTACACCCAGGGAGGCTGTGGAGGAAGATTTCATCAGCAAATTCAAGAGGCAGTTAGATAACTATTTGGCAAAGAATGTAAATGAGGGGTATGGGAGATGGTAATGTACAAATATTAACAGCATTTCTTTGGGATTAACCAGATGGACTGCAATGGTCTTTTCCCGTCTTGTACGCTCCTATGTTTCCATCCAATATCAGTGCTTAGTCCATACTATCCTTCATTAGTTCTGTAAAGAAGTTACGGGTGAACATTTTGTGAGGCTTTGTGTTTGCATCAAATCACTAAAACCACCTTGGATATCGGCCTACCTCATTCAGTTCAGTTTGACTGTATCTCAGTTTCCAATGCCTTTTTATTCATTTCAAAACCTGCATTGAATATCACAGATCAGTGACAGTGGCTGATTCGCGGAGCACCTGCCTGCACTGACCTCCATTGTCCCAATTGTCTCACAACTTTGAGTTGCTGCATGCTTCAGGGCTTGATGAGAACGGCATATTCTCTGGAAAGCCATTCAGGCTCCAAGCTATTAAGATTTTATTTTCAAATTCAGAGAGACCTGTGGATACTGGTTCAGCACAGAAACACTTTCCCAGTCCCAGATCAGACATAGAATTGAGGATTAGTACAGACCATGCCAGGAGTACCTTGTAAAGAGGGCACCTGATGGCACATAGTGATTGTTCACTTTGAAGAACTGGGACACCCAAGTCTGTTGTTCAGAGAGAACCAGATCACATTCCTCTTGTCAGTTTTATTGATACAGATTTTCAATTTAAACACTGAACATTTCTATAATAAAGGGGTTGTTTGCTCCTGACCTTTGGAGCTCCCTCTCCCTCTACTCCTGAATCTTGCCTACCCCTCTCTATTTATCTTTAAATCCTACCTAAAAATCTAGCTCCTTGACCATACCAACCGCGATCTCCCCTTGCCCCTTGCTCAGTGTCTAACCCCTTTATTTCTAAAGTGCTCCGAGACTATGTGAAGGGTGGTATATAAATGGAAATCGTTGCTGTGTTGGAAATTGAAAGGTTTACTTGAAATTGCGTTTGTCTCTGCAAAATGGTCTGCTGAGAATTAGTTTTGATTCCCTAGAGGATCTCTGCTGTGCAATCATTCTGTATGAATATGTTTTCTAACCATTAAAATAGCTGAAAACATTGCCCACTACATGGCTTCTCTTGTTACATCTTAAGGTTTACAAAAGCATGGACCGAATATCGCATGTTGATGAGAAAAAGTATACTGAGAGGATACAAGGGGATGAGAAGGATACTGCTGGAGACAGAGTAAAAAATGTCAATACACTGCATGTTGAATCACTCACCTGGACTCCTGAATACTCTGAAATGTAAGTATCAGTAAATGTAAGTGAATGTAAATACGCACTCCAAGATACTGCCTGATTGAAGGGCACTATATAATTGCAAGTTGTTGTTATTGCAGTATTATTAATCTGCACATTCAGTTCTTGTAGCTGTTCATTTGGTTTGACATTTTAATGAACTGAGCATTTACAGTGAACTGTGTAATCCCTCAGGAGAGGTTGTCTCAAGATCCAGGCAATTTCTAACCACTTACACAATTCAGGATGTAGGAAACGGGGGGAGAAATGTGGGTATTGATGGGGAGGTTCACATTGTTCAGACTTAGAGCTGGATTATATTCGCACAATATGTTTGAAGGTGATCCTGACATCTTTGGCAGGTGAGAATGTTTTTTCCATGCTATTAAACTTAGTTGAAAGCACAAAGGCTGACCATCAGAACACGATTTTTTAAAAAAATGCTTAAAAGGATCATGATTTACAATAGGCATTTTTTTGCTCTGCAATTACAGCGCAGTTAGAAGGTGTGCTGCCACCCAGTGGTACGATGTGGTATCATGACCACGTCCCCAAAGTTGCTTCTGTCCCACTGTAAACTGGTGATGATGATGAGTAAAGGCCTTTCCAGGCAGGAGAGCGGGAAACTGCATCAGGGGGGACATCAGTCGTAGGGAGCAGAGATCCCGCAGATCTCTCATACCTGTGGCTGGAGCAGTGCTGGACTTGGATGAAGAGAGCTGCTGTCTGGCCCAGCAAAAGAACACAAGGAGAATTTGATCCCCAAATTAATCTTCCCTTTTTTAAAAAAATTACCCCAATTTGTTTTATTCCATTTTTATTTTATGTGCAGAAGAAGGAATTGTTTTCCTTTAAACAGTTCGTGTTGGTCACTTTAAAGCAGGAGTCAGTGAGGCTGACGTTTTAACATCAATAAAGGTAATCATTAACTTGAGAACACTTTACCATTAACTGTACGTTAGCTCAGGGCCCTCCAGGTTATCAACCTCAGAGACCTTTCCAGAGCAGTGCCCATGATCATGTACACTGAAATAACTGCTCAAACAGAGAATGTTTTCAGGTGTGAATCAATTGGTGGGGGAGGGGCAGGAACACTGGGATTAATGGTAATCTATTTGAAACGACAATAGTTTGTAAAAGAACGCTTCATAATATTGTATTGCTTTGAGTTGTAGCAAAAATGGCAGCAAATAAATGTTATATTGGCACCATTTGCGTTTCGCCCACAAAATATACAGCCAATTCATTTTGCAGTATATTCTGTGAAGCGCTTTGAGACATGATAAGGCACCATATCAAATGCAAGAATTATTATTATTATATTTTGAGTGACAGGAGACATAACTAAAGCTCTTTTTCATTCAACTACAAAGTACACTGTTACTGCACTCTCCAGTAAATTCAGCGAGACATTTTTACATGTTTCAACAACGTGATAAGGTGGTAAAATAATAATAATAAATCCTTGCATTTAATATAGCACCTTTCACGTTGAGGGGACATTTCTAAACTCTACATGATTTACCATTAAGTGTAGTGACTGTGTATTTTGTAGGCAAACGAGGCACACTGTAATGTCCCGAAAAACAGCCTTGAAGTGAATTACCAAATTTATCTGGGATACTGTTGGGGAGAAACTCCCTTCTTGTTTTGAATACTGCCATGGGATCTTTAATGCCAATCTGAACAGGCAGACCTCGATTTAATGTCTGACCTAAGGTACAGCAGTATATCAAATGCAAGGATTATCATTATTTGTTATGTTTATTTGCTAGAGAATCACTATTTTCAGCGTTTTTTTGCGCCACAGAGCACCATTTTTATTCCTTTATTTTCATGCAAACCCGCATCTGCTACCTGCTTTACAGGTAAATTGTGAGTAAAAACATTTTCAGGGGCCATTTAATTTCGCATAAAAATAGCAAAATTAAATGGGCCATGAAAAATGCTGATCGTACAGTAATGAGCCAGGTAGTGCTATTGGTACAGCTCTGGGCCATATCCACCAACGATAATTTTCATTATTGAAGAGAGTTGATAAGTTGGCACTGAGAAGATTAAAGGCAGACCTGATGCCAATTTGCCCAATTATGTCAATAAGAACAACAACTTGCATTTATATAGCGGCCTTCACATAGGGTAACGTCTCGGAGCACTTTACAGAGATGGGGTTGAACACCAAGCAAGGGAGGGGAGGGTGGCCTTAGGCGTGTTCAAAGAGGCAAGGTTTGAGGTGCGACTAAAAACAGAAAGAGATGGGCCGAGACAGAGAGAGGAGTTCCACTGGTTAAGAGGTGTAGAAACTGAAGGATTGGCCACCGCTTGTGCTCAGAGAGGGCAGGCGACGTGTAGTAAGTTCGATGAGCAGAGGTGTTGGGTAGGAGAAGATCGAAGGATTCTGATTGAGAATATAGATTAGTTCCATTGGTGAGCGTGTTGGTAAGGAGTGGCACAAATTTAAGGTAAGCAAAACAAGAATTAAAAGGGACTTCAGAAAACAAAAGTTATATTGTGAGAAATTCCCATCTCTTTTTTTGAATAGCATTTTATAGTTCACCTGAACAGCCGAATGGGACCTCATCTGAAAGACAATACCCCTGTAACCAGCAGCCCACCCCCAACACTGCACTGGAGTGTTATTTGAATTAAAGCCCATTAATTATTTTGAAAGGGAATTAAATAAATGCTCAAAAAAGAGAAATATTAAAGATTAAGGGGCAGAACGTAGGAGAGTGGCATAAGATTAATTTGCTCATTTGTGGAAAAAAGATTAGTACAGACTTAATGGGCCGAATGGCCTCTTTCTATAATGTAATATACTGATTGCTGATGATCTGGTTGGTGTGGTATTGTCTGTTTCTACACTGTTGCCACTTCTGCAGTATTTATCCAGTAAAGATCTATGATACGTCTCCTTGACGTGATAAGGGTCTGTATCAAATACAAGGATTATTACTATTGTATCTTTGAAGTCTTGTATTAGCGCTGATTGGGACAGACAGAAACAAATTGTGGGGCTAATTTACTGTGCTGAACAACATCATCATCACAGCAAGATGCTGCTGCTCTCACTGTTTAATAACACTGAGCCCTTAGCGTGTCTGCCCAGTGATAGCCCAGTTTAATTGCAGGCAAAGTGTCCAGCTGGCGCATACTGTAAATCATTGGTAATTGTAGCAGTGCTATCTCTGGCATGGATCACACTCTGCTGATTTTGCATGTGTGCACTTGAGTACGTGTGCATTTGCATCCATGTTCCTAGTGCTTGATAAGCTTTTAAAAAGTTAGGTTTGTTTTCATCGTTACAATACAACCAGATATTGCCAAATCAGTTGAGGTCCCCAGAAGATAAAGCCAAACTACATAGGTCAGACCACACCTAGAGTACTACATACAGTTCTAGTCACCCCAACATAAGGGGGCTATCCAGACCCTAGAGGATGTGTATGAAAGAGAGAGAGAGAGCAATGAGAATAATTCCCAGTGTTAGAGGATTGAACTGTAAACAGTGAATAGATATCTAAGTTAGGGTTCTTCAGTCTTGAAAGTAGATGTCCCATTGGTGACCTTGTAGAGCTATATAACATTTTAAATTGGATTGAAAAAGTAAACAATACTTTCAGATGCACCAAAACAATAGAACAAGAGGACACAGCCTTAGAGTTGTGAAGGGCAATTTTAGAACAGGCATCAGAAATTATTCATAATAATAAAAATAATGCTTGCATTTGATATAGCACCTTATCACATCTTCAAGACGTCTCAAAAAAGCGCTTCACAGACCATATTGTAAAGTGAATTGACTTTTTTTGTGGGCAAAATGCGGCAGCCAATTGTGCACAGCAGTGTCCCACAAATAGTCATGGATTGAGTGACCAATTTTTTATTATTTTTTAATTTATTTTTCTTCAAAGGGATAACCCCATTGAGCACATTTATTTCCCATAATTTGTGAAGCTGCATATAATTGTGGTATAAAGTAATGAAGTTCAGTCCAGCCTGTGTAAGTCAGAGCACGAAAAATAGCCTTAATGTGAGGTTTATCACAACAATTAATTTAGTTGCAAAGTTTGCTATAATGTTCTGAAATGTATCTCACGTCTTTATTGCTGTCTTCAGGCAGCACCTGTCTCTGTCCCACTCCTCAAGTCCTGAGAGTAACAACTGTTATCGGCGCTCTGGACTGCTGCCGAGCTTCGCTATTTCTGCTGAAGAGGATGACTCTCTGTCACAGGGAGATTCTCACAGAGGGCACGACAAGGTCATGTTTTCTATCGGGACATCTCAGGATGAGACTGACGTTACCACTCCCAGCACAATCAGCGGCTCCACCCTTTCAGGTACCAGATTGCTTTCCGCTGATTGCTGTCCACGTCCATAAAATATAAACAATAATACAATGTGTAAAGGACTCAAGATGCTGAATGGCATGCTCCATCTCCCGGTTCCTACTATCAACCTCAATTGGAACTGGATAAACAATTTAACACAATATACTGTCCATCTCCAGTATTTCAATAGTCGTTGATCATTAAAATTGACGAAACCTAGTCAATTAAAAATTTAGAAGTTGTACCATGTTTTAGAACCATTTTCACTGGAAATGTTTTTATTGAACTTGGCTTAAACGTTCAGATTTACTTTAAATTTATAAGGAGCGGGTCTGAAATGAGCCTTGAAAGCAAAATATAACTCAGTTGGTTACATTTCTTATTCTTATACTATACATTCCCAGCTGATTTGCTGCGAAAAATAGAGTGAAAATCGGAAAGATGTAGTTGTGAGAGGATTGTGCTGGAGCCCACCTGCCTTGCCCACCCTATGGACATTCACTCACCAGTAAAAATATAACTGCAAGCAATGTGACTCCATTTGCTGTCTCCTAAAATCCAGCTGCATTGAGCTCCCCAGAACGTTTAAGTGCGATTTGTAATTGTTAAAGAACCAATTGAATCCTAAAGTCTTTTTTATTTTAACACAGCTTATTCATTCTCGAATTCTCTCTCCCCCTCCCCAACCCAACCCCCCTCTGCTGACCATTCTTCCCCTAATTCTTTTCTTTTCAAAAACAGATTTTTTTTGAAAAAATGAGTTATTAGGTTGGTGGATCTATTTATTATCTTAAGCTTCTATTGAAGCAGAGTTGGAACATGTTTAGATTAAACATATATAAGCGCATGGGGAACAGCAGGGATGAGAGTGGATAACTCGAGTGGCAAGGTACCATGGATAAAACATGGCAGATTGAATGGCTTCCTTCCTATGCTGAAATGACTGTTTTCCTCACTTCCTCAGTATTGCCTGAGGCTCTGCGAGGCTTGTTAATTTTTGTAAGATATGAATTCATTGATCTAGAAAATTGGGTGGGGGGGAGGGGGAGAGAGAGGGAAATGTGTCCATCTTGATTCAGCGAAGCTTTCAGAAGCAGAGGATTTCAAGGAAAGAGGCCGCATAAATTAAACAATAGCCACACTTGATTTGACACAGTTTCTTGGCTTGGAACGTCTCACAGAGCTTCACTCATTGAGTCTGTTTTAAAGTGGAGCGACTGTGTGTAGATAAGTGAACAGATGTGCATTCTTCAGATGTTGTCTTGTCGAATTTACACTGCAAATGTTATACAAGTGGATTCTGAGAATGTTCTATTAATATTATCTGGGAAGAGGGAATATTAAGGAGTGAATTTATAGAAATGTGCCATTTAATTAACTGATTCTCAAACTCATTTGGGGATATTATAATTCGAGATCTTGTCAGAATGGAGAGGCATCCTGCCTTTATTGTCTAATTCAGTGTCAATCATTTGCAGTTTTTATTTTCCCATTTCTAAACCACGCATAATAATGATTGGAGGCGCATTGATTAAAATGTGTTTCTTGTTGTACAGTTGGTAGTTTTTCAGAGCATCTGGATCAGATTAATACCAGGAGTGACTGTGTGGAAAGTGCAGATAATTCTTCAAAGGCTGCAAGTGACAACATTTCCCAGTTGGCCCGTCAGCGATTAGAAAGCACAGAGAAAGAGCGAACAACAGGCAAAGTGATCAAATCAGCCTCCGCCACCGCACTCTCCCTCATGATCCCAGCAGGTATGGTAATTAGTAACGCAGTCCCAGCATGTACAATACAGGCTAGTGGCTTTCTGTAATACTCGCATATAAATGCAGTCGTTTTTTTGTTTTACGTGAGTTTACACACAGATGGACAAGCACATTAAATAAAATTCCAACTTAATGTCCAGTCAAGTAAACATTTCATAGAAACCGAGATGCACTTTATTAAGTAGTGTTTTTGCAGACAGACAGCTCTGAGATAATTTACTCCCAAAGAAACTCGTGCTTTCCAGCAGGGATCGACATTGGACTTGCATGCAATCCTTCTCACAGCCAATTAATTTGCCAATGCTCACCCCATGGCCTCACCAAGCACTCTGTGCCTGGGCCCAGAGGGTGGCCACTGTCTTGTGGAAATGATCTTCAGTATGAGGCACCAGAGGGGAAAGAGTGAGATTTGCTGAGGATAATCTTGAGAACGTTCTGTACCATCAATCTGCACTCAAACCTCAGGATTGAGAAAACATTGGGATGAAGATCTAGTGCAGAGAAAAACAGAAACCAGAATCTGCAATTTCATATTTTTCCAACCAAAATAAAATAGTTGCCTACTTTACATAATAGAAGCCCCCCCCCACCACCCGATCTTCAATTTCCACTACTAGGTAAGAGCTGGTGTCCAAATTTGTTGCTGTGAAATTGATTCACTCTCCTATTTATTAAGTTAGCATTTTGCCATTAATTAAGTTAATTTATTAAGTTAGTGTATGCGTGTGCTGTTTTCACTATCTAGACACTTTCATTTCAGATGTTTTTGGGGCATCTCCACTGGCCAGTCCAATCTCCCCACATTCCCTCTCTTCCGATCCTTCATCGAGGGATTCATCCCCCAGTCGGGACTCCTCCACAAGCTCTGGAAGCCCAAAACCTCCAATAATTATCTACAGCTCAGGAAAGAAGTACGGTTTTACACTACGAGCAATTCGGGTCTATGTGGGTGACAGTGACATTTACACAGTTCACCATATTGTTTGGGTAAGTGAGCGACAGGACGTTCTTTAGAATTTTGCACTTTGGTTGTAATAAAACGTTGTGCCTATGGACACCTCCCATCTCTACTTGGCTCGGCGTCGAACCTCGTCACTGTTAAACACTGCAAGACGCTATCCCTTGTGAGGCGCACTGTATCAATACACGTTGTCGTTGTGAGTTATTGATCTTTGTGTTTCTTGTGGGCTAGAATGTTGAAGAAGGGAGTGCGGCTCATGTGGCAGGATTGAAGGCCGGAGACCTCATTACCCATGTAAATGGCGAGCCAGTCCACGGCCTTGTTCACACTGAGGTGGTGGAGCTTCTTGTCAAGGTAATACTTACAGAAATTCTAGATGCACATGTTCCACGCTGAAGAGCATTCCCTGCGGTTACTGGGTTCACAACAAGGGCAATGTATTTGTGAGTTAACTGCATGTTAGGTCACTTTTTTTTAATAAACAAAGAGCTAATTGACAGGACATGTGCTGCTTTGTGGAATGGTTTAAGGTAGTGTCTGAAACTTAATTAATTTCACGCTGTTTGATAATTTAAACTGTTGTTCCATCTGTTACGAAACTGACTGAATCCAAAATAGTGCGTACCCTGTCTGGGTTCATGTGATGTGACTGACATGCACAATGTGGAGGACGTGCATTGGAAAGCAAACGTCAAAGAAGTTTTCTTTCTAAAAACCTTCTCGATTTCAACGGGCAGTTCAAAAAAGATTAATATTTTACTGTCGGTTTTAGAATTCATTAAAAAGAATATAATCTGGAAGTATTTAAACCTTAAAAATACACCCTATCCCATTCCTTTATTACTCAAAGTTTAAGAGAGCTATCTCCCATCCATCTTTATGCTTTGTACTCTTGACAGCTTAATAGCCCTATTAAAGTACAGTAATGCACACCACCCACACTAGGTGCCAAGTACCTTCATAAATTCTTCACCTGCCATCGCAAACTTGTCTGCTACCATTTCAGTACAATCTCAAATTAGGCTGCAGCGCTAGGTTATTGGCCCATTTATGTCACAGGCTCTGAAATACTGTACGATGCCGGGTGCTAGAATCCTACCCCGTTTACTGTGTGTGGTGGAATTCAAACCATTGGCAGCAACATCAAAACGATCTATATTTGATGATTCCACAGGGACGTGCTGAACATCAGACATATCCAATCACTCCATTTCTCAAATAGCTTCAGTGTTTCACACCGACACAAACCGATGAACCTGGAGCTCTTATCAAATGTTCAGCATGTAACTGGTAGAACTGTTCAGTAATTGTATCTCTGATTCAGCTCTGTTGACAGTGCACCCTATCCGTATGGATGCATATATATATATATATCATAGGCACACTGTGAACCCGCAGTATAACACTCTGGTGTCCAGTGTAGGAAACCTGCAGGTGTCCCAGCAAACACTCACAAACACTGGAAATTCTTACCGAGTGGTTATCACTCTTGTACACAGCGTGGTTTGGTGATGTCAACAGCGATATCATTGGTGATCTGTTGACCTGGAAGTGCTCATCGATGCCCGATCTACAACATGACCTGTTATAATGCAGGGTCCAGTTTTAAGGACCCGAATGCTTCCGTGTTAAATCCCATCTTGTGCGCAATTGGCTGCCACGTTTTGCCCACAAAATATACAGTCAATTTACTTTACAGTATATTCTGTGAAGCACTTTGAGATGTCTAGAAGGCGTGAAAAGCACTATATCAAATGTATATTATATTATTATTATCTTAAGACTTTTCCCCCTTCTCCCTTGCTCGGCATCCAACGGCATCATTGTGCAGGGCTCGAGACCCAATTGTGTGTGAAGAGTACTATATAAAAGCTAGTTGTTGTTGCCCGACTGTATAAAGTCGTGTGTGTGTATACACAATGGGGATTCAATGGTATAAATTGCAAATTTACTTGTAAATAGTGAATCCTGCAGGTATTTATGTATAGTCATATGGCACAAAAACAGGCATTCGCCCAATTAGTCTTGTCTCACATCACAGAACTAAACCTGTGACCAGCATCCAAGCAGAGTCCCAGTGGCTCAGTGTAAGGCACCAGGTATCTGCAGCATTTACTTTCTGTGAAGTCCCCAAATTAGGCCCTCCCCATTATGTATATGTGAATACCGTTTAACCATTTTAACACCACGGTTTGAACATTTATAGCACAAAATATTAGCTTTGATTGTGGCATAGAATTGTGTCCCCTAACGCCTTTGCCTGACATTTGGTGTTTTCATCTTGCTTTGCTCAACAGAGTGGGAATAAAGTTGCTATCATAACCACTCCGTTTGAGAATACATCTATTAGAACTGGGCCTGCACGGAGACACAGCTACAAGAGCAGAATGATGAGGCGAAGTAAGAAAACCAAAAAAAAAGAAGGTCAAGAAAGGTATTTGTTGTTTCGGCTTCCAGCTTTTCTTTATTTAATGGGTTATCCTGGCTTGGTTGGTAGTACTCTCACCTCTGAGTCAGAAGGTTATGGGTTCAGGCCTCACATCAGGACTTCAGACTCATATAGTCTAATCTGGCACTCCATTGAAGGGGTTTTACTTCATTGCCAGAGGTGACATCCTTTAGATGAGTCGTTAAACTGAGATCCCGTCTGCCTCTTCACGTGGACATTAAATATCCTATCCCTTCTCAAAGAGGAGGGAGTTTCTTCCAGTGTCCTGGCCAATAATCCCCCAAATAAATTTGCATCCTCAGTTCATCTCCATTTATGTTGTGTACAAATTGGTTGCCATGTTCACCAGTACACAGTCTGAAAATACACAGTCACTTTGCAGTATATCCTATGGGGCACTTTGAACTCTTCTAATGTGAAAGGCACTCTATGCAAATGGACAGTTTATTTTGAATATTATTAAACCACTTGTTTTAAAGCAGATGAGATTAAGTCGATTTCTATTCCTTCCGAGCAGGAGGCGATCAATCTTCAAAAAGTTTGCTAAGCAGCCTTCCATCCTCCACACCAGCCGCAGTTTCTCGTCATTGAACCGTTCCCTTTCCTCCAGCGACAGCCTGCCTGGCTCTCCCACACACAGCTTATCTCCTAGGTCACCGACGCAAAGCTTCCGCTCAGCCCCCGATTTTCAATCTGGTGAGTGTTCAGTTTGCTCCTAACAGATACTACAAGACTTTTGAAGATCGATTAATCGCGTAAGTGGAGCCCTGATAAAACACATGTTCATGTTTGGGATCCACAAAATCTTACTGGCCCAGAAGCTGGCTGTTTTTAGCTTCCCGTGCTAAAGAAATGAACGACTTCTGGTTCATCAGGTCACTTTCGATATCACTTCCTGCTTTGCACCTGTGCAGTTAGCAGGAAGTGAGATTGACGGTGAACCAATGAACCAATGATTTTTCCTTTCGCGGAGGAAACCAGACACTTTACAGAAAGTGAGATCGCAGGCTCTGTATACACAAGCAGTGAAAAAGGTCTAAAGTGCCTCACTTCTACCTTGCATTAATCAGCTATGGCTCTCCTTGAAACCCAAAGGTAATAATTTTCTAAATATTTCTGCATCTCCACCATTTTAGCTCATCCTGTACTGTGAAGTACTTGTTCATCTCGGTGTCTCCCAACACAGATGCAAAACTGATGCCTATCCAGTTAATTGTTTAAAAGAACTGAATCTACATCATAACGACTGTTTTTATTGGCCATCAGTGCCATATTTTATGCAGTGTCAGAGAAACAAGTCTCTTCAAGCCTCTCGTCTTGCTTGAGTGTTATTACATTTTAAGCCCATGCTCTCTGGTTCTGCTCTCATGGTCAGGACAGATGGCTGTTTAACAAGATAAAGAAGCAAGTCCAGACGGCATGTGAATGAGAGCTGGCTGGTGCCTTCCTCTCCAGACTGTGGATTTTTAATCATGCGATTTGACTGTGCATCCAAATTTGACACTTGAGGCAAATAAAATGGATTCAATAAAAAAAACAGGAAGCAGTTGGGTATTCGAGAGGAGTAATAGTCTAGAGAAAATATTTTTCAATAACACAAAATAACTGTAATGGTTTATTTAGGCAAAACCGGCAGTTAATTTGTGCCAGGGATGTCCTACACAGAACAAGACAAGTCACCCATTTATTTGAATTTAGATCAAGAGGGAATATAATTACCTCTACCATTTTTCATATTTAAATCCCTCCACAGTCTTGCCCCCCACCCACACCGGCACACACCTCTACAAACTACTTCAACCACACAGACTCTGCCACTCCCTTTGCTCAGTGAACAACGGCCTGCCTTCTTGTCCTCCGGTCTACTGTCCAACCATCGGCAGGTGGACTTTCAGCCATTCTACCCTTGTCTCTGAAACTCCATCAGAGTCCCTCCGACTCGCTCCCTTCTTTCAAGCCATGTGTCAAAATGTGCTTCTTTGAATGGACTTTCAATCATTTTTCCCTCCACCCCTACCCCCCTGGCTCCCACTCCCTGCTCAGATGCTTAGTCGGTATTGTGAAGTGCATTGAAGTGTGAAAGATGCGCTGTATGTGCGCTGTATTTTGTGTATATGAATACTGAAAGGTATATACTGTACTGATTTGTAGAAAGTCCTGTTCAAACCTCTGCACGTTAGATAGAGAAGGAAATAACCTAACTATATAATCTGAAATTTCCTATCGAGAGATTATTCAGTGAGACACACAACCTCTATCACTAGGCCCTATTGGTGACCTCGCCAATGAGCAGAAACCATGTGCCTCTTGGAGTCATCATCCATTACCAGGGATAAGGGATGTTAGGTATGTTAACTGATTCAGAAAAAGCCAGCAATGACTAGATATTTCAGTGTCATCAACAACACTGCTTGCCACAATTGGTGTAGACACTTGGGTGTAATATGTAGTTTAAATTCGGAAATTGCTAAAGTATTGAGCTGATTGAGCTTCAGGTATTGGTTACTGTTGATCATACAAGGCAAGCATCGCAGAGACCGACAGAAAGGGAGGCGCAGACGGGAGGTAAAGGCATCAACAATATCAGGCCTCAGGATCCTAAATCATGGTTTACTTACCTGGTTTATTGGTTAATCCGACCCTGCTGACCACAAGCTACTCTGCTAAGGCTTGTCTCTTCCTCTAACTGGGTATTTGAGTCTTGTGTACTGAGGTTATAAAAGATTTCCCAAACAGTGAGTCTCTAAATTCTGCATTTAAAATCGATTTTGGAAATGTATTCATTTAAGGAGGTATCAAATAATGTAAAGAATCTTGCCATTACCAGTATGTGCAAATTGGCTTTACTAAACAAAAACAGTAAAAAGCCTGTGAAATGCTTTCAGACATTTCGATGACATGATAATGCAAGTTGTATAATTATAATTATAAAAATCTGCACCCCTGCACCCCTATATCAATATAAAATGCAATACTATATCAATACTATTTCCAAACAGCTACTTAAATGTTTTTTTNGAAACAATGATGAGCCTTGTTAATTGGTATTTTTTTCTACATTTAAGTAACGTAAAAACATGTGAACTGAGTTTGCCATGTTTAAATCCAAGAAAATACACAGTGAGGATGAAATTCTCTCCCACAAGCTACTGTTAGAAAGTGGGGTTCATTAGTTATTTTAAAGTGGAGTTGGGTAAAAGAGTCAAAAGAATATTGGGGTGGGAGGGGGTTTAAAGATGTAACCAAAAGAATGGGATTGAGTTAGGCTGTTCATGTGAAAAGAAAAACTAGCGCAGAGCATATGGGCTGAATATCCTGTTGCTGTGCTGTAACATTGCGTGACAACGACAATCACTTTTTTTAATGTTTGAACAGGCACAAATTCCTCACAAAGCAGTTCTCCCAGCTCAAGTGCTCCGAATTCCCCTGCTGGCTCTGGGCATGTTAGACCAAGCACTCTCCATGGATTGGGCCCAAAGCTTGGCGGACCGAGGTACAGATCTGGGAGGCGGAAATCAGCTGGCAGTATCCCCCTGTCCCCTCTGGCACGAACCCCCTCTCCTACACCCCAGCCAACATCTCCCCAGAGGTCTCCGTCCCCCTTGCTGGGGTACTCCATTGGGAGCTCAAAAATGGCCCAGACTTTTCCTGCAAAAATGCACTCGCCACCAACCATTTTGAGACACATGGTTCGTCCTAAAAGCGCAGAGCCTCCGCGATCGCCTCTATTAAAGAGAGTGCAGTCAGCCGAGAAACTTTCCCCATCTTACGGTTCGGATAAGAAACAGCTGTGTGCTCGCAAACATAGCCTGGATACAGCTCCAACAGAAGGAAGGAAGGAGGCTTTGCAGAGAGATCTGTGTTTGCACAGCTTGGAAGAAAATGCATACGAGCCACCCTCTGTGACCAGGGTGAGGCTGGTGGAACAGGGTTGTCTCAAACGCCCCGCGTCGCGGAAACTAGGGAGACAGGAGTCACTCGATGAACTCGACAAGGAGAAGCTCAAGATAAAAGTCGTCATGAAGAAAGGCAACTGGAACGAAAGACGGGAATCCTTTCAAAAACAGGATGCTGTGCAGGAACCAAACTCTGGGCATGAATGTGTAGCTCACTTGACTGTAGAGGAGGGTCCGTGCGCTTCGGAAACGACTGATGATGCAAAGTTTACTGAAACGCTAAGTTCAAATGTGCCGTGTATGACAAGCAGCTTGTTGCCGTTAAATTCTTCAAAAACAGTAGATACAAGTTCTATTGCTCGTCCTGACGTGGCCTCAGTGTTAGAAAGTGATCCACAGACTGGAGACTCTGGGTGCACTCCAGGTATGCTTGAATCTGAGAGATTTGGACAACCTTCCAAAACGCATAATATTCCCTCTGTAGAGTCAGCCAAATCTTGTGGACAGGGAGACGGTGTGGAATGGACTGGAAAACATACCAAGGAGTCCAATATTCACAAAAGGTTGGAAGCCAAGACGTCAAATGTGGAATTTTTGGGAAGTAAAAAATTCTATAGAGAAACTGAGTTTGGTAAGGATTTGTCACAATTGCTTAAGAGTGAAGTGACTCCTCCTGCCTTTAACAACAATCAACCAAAGGCCCTAAGGTCTTTGAACAAACAAAAAGAATCTGAATCCATCAAGAAAAGTGTTGCATCGTCAAACAGCAGTCTCCCATGTGGTGGACGAAGTAATCTGAGCGTATCGCTAGCGGAATGTCCCAAACTAGTGAGTGGGATGACTGAAGACGCCTTAGAGAAAGCACAATTAAGTTTTATGACCGAGAACATCACGAGACAAATGACTGAATGTAAGATGGATGGCAGGTCAGTTCCATGCTTAAAGCCGCTGGAAGGTACTCTTGATATCGCTTTCTTGTCAGGTCCAAGCACTTCAAAGGCAAGACATGAACACAGCAAATCTATAAAGGGCACGACTTGCCAGAAAGCTATCCTCAGTGATAGAGCACGGCCTCCCTCTCTTTCAAAGAGCATCACAATTGATGGTCTCTGTGCCAAGGTGGATGTTACGAGGAATGTTTCTCTCACCACACCACCTGAGGCAGCTCTAGCAAGCAGGAAGCTTGAGGTAAAGGAGGGCAGTCCGACACGTTCAATAAAGCTCAGAAGTGGCAAGAACGAAAGCAATCGTGTGTCCGCTGGCTCGAGTATTAAAGGTGGCAGTCCAGAAAGGTGTGCATCTTCTCAGAGAAAAGACACTGTGGACTTGAAGGACGATGAGCATGGCAGCCCTAAACAATCAGGCGCTGTGAGAAAAGAAAAGCTTGGCAAAGATGCTTCAAATTTCTCCACTGAGCAGCACCATTCTGCTTGTGGTACGATTCCTGGAATGGACACAGTCAACAAGAAGCAACGGTCCAAGGAATTATTGCAGGAATTATTGCAGGACAGTCGACCTAAGAAGACATAGCGGAGAAACCTGGAGCTTAACACGGGTGGGGGGAGGGGGTGCGGGGAGTGAGCTAAACTGAAGGCATCAATAAACTGACAATAGTATGTTCACTATTTTATAAGCATGATATTCTGTTTCTCATTAAATGAAGCAAGCTTTGGATTTGTACTTTCAAGGGTGAATGTGATTTGCCCTTCCTGCACCCACCCCTCCTCCCTACTGCCTTGTTTATAGTGACTGATGGAATTGTCATAGTATTTGTACGAGATTTCTTGAATGTCTGAAGTATTCCAATGAAAAAGATCTTCTTTGTAGATACAATGCAACAAATGACTTCGAGATTTTGAAAGAGAGGGTATAATTTGTCCATAAAGGAATGTAAAACACTGCTTGTTCTCTGTGGTGACATGAATAATTGTATGGTTAAGAAGTGGTGATGTTTTATCTGTAACAAATTTTTCACAAGGACCAATAGTGGCATTTAATAATCGTTGCTGTTTAAATAAGGTGTTGTGTAGTAGTTGAAAAGCTTGCTGTTTTTAGCAGGTAATGCTAAAATGTACATTCCTTTTGAATGCATCAAGTAGCTGTGTGCAATTCACCTAATATCATTTTGATTGTAAGCAAAATAAAAATGTAAATATTGTCAACAAGGAGACGTTTCTGGGGTTTAAAAAAAATGCATTTCTGGAGTGTTTTTTGTTTGGTTAAAAGAACGGGGAACTGGCAGAACCACTCTACTGAACGGAAATTACCTTTTTAAAAAAAAAATTGCAAAACCTTTATTTATAATTTTGGTTACGGTTAACAAAAATAGTAGGGATCAGCAACCAATTCATTTCTTGGGCAGTTTTTTTTNCGGGGTCTGGATAAGTTGGATTGCACAAGTAGACAGAGCACATCATTGTGCTGAGGCAATGTGGATAGTGCATTACCAGGTACGTAAGACACTCTGTGAGGGAGGTACCGCCTCTTCTGCAACCTTTTAAATCTGTGCTCTTAGCTAGTTTTAAAGCATTGAACACTCGTTTACAAATGCATCAGAGGTGTAAATAAATATATGTGGCAATGTTATGTTTACCAAATCTATGTGCAGGGTTTTTTAAACCTCACAGGCTTGTATTTGTAAGTATTTATGTTTTGGTCATAACGTACCAACAATCTATTGAATGTATGCAGAATGTGGGACTGTGTGGGATCCAGTTTTGTTTTGTTGGTTGTCTTTGTGTTGTTGGGTCAAGTTAAGTGTGTTGTACCTGTTGGCTAGGATTACTTGCTATCGTTGAACCGATGCTTAAAACGACAATATGAACTAAGCTGTCAGAACTGTGCAATAAAAAGTGTTTGCAGCTGCTATGTCTTGTTTTTTTCCACCACAGGATTTTGTGAATGTCATTTAATTGTTGTATAGTAATAAAAAAATTTATACTTATGCATTTGCATATCACAAAAAATAAATGGTTTTCAGCATGAAAAGATGCTTGTGTTGTAAATTACTTGAGTTTGAAAGGTCTTACGGGTGTAAACCTACAAGTTGACATAACAGCAAAAACATCAATATCTAGGGCCCCACTTTTCAAACCCAAATTACGATCATAAATATACTTGCACGTGATATATCGAGACATTTGCCTCTGAGTTTAGTAGGTTTACTCTTGTTGCTTTAGCATTTGATAAGACTGCCCTCAATTATGGCAAAAATGTATTGTACTTTTGTCAGTCCGCACAGATTTTGTGACTTTCTAACACTTTTCGAAGATAGGTCTGATGATCCAGTGAAGAGTTAGAGCAAGCTGTAAGTCCTTCTTTTGTGCATAGTAACCTTATTCTGTGTAATAATCCATAACTGTCTGGGGGTAATACCCCACCAAAAAAAAAGTGTGGTCATTCAATCCATGACTGATTGTGAGTCACTGCAATGTGCAATTGACTACTCCATTTCACCCACAAATACACAGATAATCCACTTTACAATATATTCTGAGAAGCGTGTTGAGACGTCTCAATGACTTGGTAAGGTGCTATATCAAATGCAAGGATTGTTATTATTGTATAACCTTCGTCCTTTGCAATCTTGCAACCTTTTTAAAACCCATTGCAAACGGGCATGATGGATAGCAGTAATATCTCAAATTTCTTGTCTGCAGTTGAGAAACCAAGACTAAATCTGAAATACTTTCCCACTAGCATCACAATAAGTATCATGCACTGTTTCAGTGCACGTGTAACATTTAGGCTCGACTAATGCCAACTCCCTGCTTGTCGGCCTTCCCCACTCTTCCCTCCACAAGCTGCAGATCATCCAGAACTCTGCAGCTTGTGTTCTCTCCCACACCAGGCTCCATGACCCTATCACTCCCACCCTTGCCCGGCTCCACTGCTCCCCATTCCCAAGAGGACAGCGTTCAAAATCCTCGTCCTCACCTTCAAAGCCCTTTACCACCTTCTGCTTCCTACCCCTGTGACCTGTTAACCCCATATCAACCTGTTTACTCCCTCCGCTCAGCAGGCTCTGGCCTGCTCCACATCCCACACCCCGTCCGCTCCACCACCGGCGGTCGGGCCTTCAGCCTCTCTGCCCCACCCTTTGGAACTCCATCCCACAGTTTTGTTTTGCTCCCTCCCTTGCCTCCTTCAAAGCACATCTCAAGACCCTTCTTTTTGACCGCGCCTTCGGCCAACCTGCTAACCTACCCTCCCTGCCCTCCACCCACCCTGATCCCAACACCCTGCTCAGGTCCAAATCCCTGACAGTCCAGCACCATGGGACATCCTCCTGACTTGAAAGGTGCTATACAAATGTAGTTTGTTGTTGTAAGCACCTGTGTATTATGTCATGTACAGAGGGAACTACAGTGTCCTTAATTGTATAATTAACCAATGAAAATTATTGTTAATTACAGCAGCTATAATTCCCTCCATAAACGTGGTTTGAACAAGGTGCATAATAGACCCCTGGGAAGAAATTCCACCTGGTTCTATATTTGTGTAGCATTTTAGAGCATTCAGATTTTGGCATTTCCTTAAATTCAATCTTAATTTTGAGGTTGGTTTTCAGTAAATTTGTCTTAAGAACTGGAGAATGTTGAGTTCAAAGTTGAGACTGAATTCAACAAATCTGCTAAATTTTCATGCTCTCATGCTTTTTGGTCAGCTTTTTGAGTGTCTGGCACATGTGAAAACCCATCAGCATGCTTAAGAGTATCCAAACTAAGCTGAGATTTCCACACATCCCACCTACACGTGGAAATCCCAGAGATAGATTGTTGGAATGGAATGTGCACTCTCTCCCTGGAGGGACACATCCTGGTTACCTAATTTCAGAATTGCCAACCTGGACCTAATTAGGTCCAGGTTGGCAAGAGCCAAGACTTGGGGATACCAAGGATGCTTTGGGGTACTGCTGGAATCTAATCAGCTAAAACTACATAGCTTGCCATTGATATCGCTGCTTGGCAAGCTTTCCCATTGCCGTCCAGTTAGGGCTTTGGCTTGCAGGGTTAACAGGAGCTGAATGGGATGACTCCAAATGCTTATGGTTCGCCTCTGAGTCAGTAAGTTGTAGGCACAAGTCGCATGTCAGGACTTTGAACTCAGAGTCTAGGCTGATACTCCAGGGTAATGCTGGAGGAATGCTGCAGTGTCGAAGGTGCAGCCCTTCAAATCAGAAGTTAAACCGAAGTTTCGACTGCCTGTTCAGGTAGATGTTAAAGTTCGCACAGCACTATTCAAAAAAAAGTTTCTCCGTTTAAAGGAAAATTACTTTATAATAATCTTTGTTTTTCATATAGTCAAATGTTGAAACGTCTCAAGTGCTTCACAGGTAATTGCAGTCTAGTGTAGCGACTATTTGTAGACAGATGCGCTCCCAATTTGCTCAGAGCAAGGTTGCAGAAACAGCCATGAAGTGAATGACTAGTTTAGCGGGAGTGTTGTTTTTCTGGATAATGAGAGACACCCCCTTCTCCTTGAGGTGATTCATAGTCTCTGCAATTGCATGCTGTGATAGGAGAGTTCCCGGTGCATTTAGCCTGAAGGATACAATATGATAATAGAATTTACATTAATATAGCACCTTTCACATCTGGAGAATGTCTCAAACCGTTTGCTGGGTGGGACCTATGGTGGTGGTGGGTGTCGAGGTGGGTAGGCAGCGGGAAAGATGACTGAGAGCACGGTCAAAGAAAGCACTGCTCATGAAAGGAAATAGGCTTTCTGTATTATGCATCATAAACACTAGATGTTGCTGTGGTTCCAGAATGTTGCTGCATAAAAGAGTCTCCTTGGAAAATTCAATCCCATTCATGGAGCACTTGTGTTTTCTTTTATTGGATTCCATATGTAGTACCTTACAGTTATCTGCTGTTAAACTTTATTTGTCAGCTATCAGCCTATGGGTATATCCTATCGAGCTCTCATTGTAGGACCTTTGCTGCCTCCTCTCATTTCACAGTTCCCCCCAACTTGCTGTCAACAGCAAATGTAATTGTCTTACACTGGATCTACAAATCCAGGTCACTAATATAAATGAGGTATAGGAGGAGTCCAGTACAGACCCGTGAAGCACCCCACTTAGTATACCTTGACCTCGCTCTCCTAACAAGCAGCCTTTGCTTCTCCTCTTCAGCCAATTCTGAATCCATGTCCATATCTTGCCCTTGTTTGTTTTGAAGGATAATAATGTAATTCTGTAGTTCAGTGGTTAGAGCTCTCACTTCGCAAGCGATTGACCTGGGTTCGATTCTGGGCAGGGCGAAATGTTGGGTAAGTTTCCTTACTCCGACCTCCTCACTCCCCAATCCACCACCTGGCGCCTCCACTCAATTGGCACTGACCTCCTGCTTGTCCCTCACATCCTCCACCCCACCATCGGAGGTAGCCATTTCAGCCACTATGCGCCGAAACTCTAATATTGCGTGGAGGGCGCTATATAAGTGCAAGTTGTTGTTTTTACTCCACACCCGTTTACCTAGCAGTAAGTAGGAACCTGGTTGTTAGTCAATTGGCGGATCGCTTTTCCATGGGTAATAATTCGTTAAAAAAAAATTGGTCAGTTCAATCCACAACTGTTTGTGGGACACTGCTGTGCTCGAATAGCTGCCCCGTTTCGCCCACAAAATATACAGTCAATTCACTTTACAGTATATTGTGTGAAACGTTTTGAGACATCTCAAAGACGTGTTAAGGCGCTATATCAAATGCAAGGATTATTATTATTATAATTATTATTGACAGCCATAGTTTGTGGAAGAGCCTTTCATGTGGTACTCAAAAGCCTTTTGGAGGTCTAGATATACTACATCATTTGGCTTCCCACAGTCATCACCTCCTTAAAAAAGTCTTTAAGATTGGTCAGTTAAGACCTACCCTTTCTGAACCCATGTTGGCTTACAATATTAGATTATTTTTATATGTAGGTATTCTTCCATTTCCTTTCTGTTGAATGTCTCAATTTTTTCTATTGTCAGGTTAATTGCCAGATTAAGTTTGTTGCCCTTCTTGAATATGGGAACAACATTTGCTTGCTGCCAATCCGTTGGAACCTCCCCAGTCCTGACTAACTCCCTCATGATGTCTGTCAGTACTGCACAAATCTCCTGCCTTGTGTCCCTGAGTACCCCGGGGAACAGTTCATTCGGCCCAGGGGATTTGTTAGTTTTAAGATCTTTGAGCCTATCCAGAATCTCAGCCTCCTTTATATTAAGTCCGGGAGCTCAAGCAATGTATCCTATATAAAAATAATCACTAATTGACAGCCAACACAGGTTCAGAAAGGACAGATCTTGTTAGGGGGCACGTTCTTAGTGTCCTTCCTAATAAAAAATAACCTCCCCAGGAGCTAGTCATTCAATATATTTGCTATATCTGTTCATAAATGGGTATGATCTAGTGGCTATTACTGAGACATGGTTACAGGGAGATCAAGGGTGGGAGCTAAACATTCCGAGGTATTTGACGTAGAGGAAAGATAGGCAATGTAGAAATGAGGTGGATGAGGGGCGGGCATAAGCCCTGCTAATAAAGGATGAGATAAAAACAATAGAGAGGAAGGATTTTAAATCAGAAAATCGGGATGTAGAGTCAGTATTGGTGGAGATAAGAAACAACACGGGGCAGAAAACACTAGTGGGAGTAGTTTATAGACCCCCAAACAGCAGTTACAGCATTGGGCAGGGTATTACTCAGGAAATTAGAGGAGCATGTCTCAAGGGTAATACACTAATAGTGGGTCAATTCAATCTTCATATAGACTGGGAAAACCAAATTGGCAAAAGTAAATTAGAGGATGAGTTTATGGAATGCATTAGAGATAGTTTTCTAGAACAATATGCTGAGGAACCAACCAGGGAACAGGCGATCCTAGATCTTGTTTAGTGTAATGAAATAGGGCTAATCAGCAATCTGGAAGTTAAGGCTCCTCTAGGGCAGAGTGACCATAACATGATGGAATTTAACATTCAAGTTTGAGAGTGATATAGTTGAATCCGAAGCAAGGGTCTTAAATTTGAATAAAACCAACTTTGCAGGTATGAGAGAAGATTTAGCTAAAATAGACTGGGAAATTAGATTTAAAAATATGACGGTAGACCAGCAATGGCAAACGTTTAAAGATATAATACATAATTTTCAGCGATCACATATTCCCTTAAAAAATAAAAATACCACAGGAAAAGTGGTTCAACCTTGGCTAACTAGAGAAGTTAGAGAAAGTATAAAATTAAAAGAAGAGGCCTATAATACTACCAAAAAGAGCAGTAAACCTGAGGATTGGGAGGACTTTAGAGAACAGCAAAGGAAAACCAAGAAACTGATTAAGAGGGACAAAATGGAATATGAGGGTAAACTAGCTAGGAACATAAAGACAGATTGTAAGAGTTTTTACAAGGACATAAAGAGGACGAGACTATCAAAAGTGAATGTGGGTCCATTGCAGGCAGAGCCAGGAGAAATTATAATGGGGAATAAAGAAATGGCAGAGTCATTAAACAAATATTTTGCTTCTGTCTTCACATTAGAGGGCACTGAAAACTTACCGACAATAGATGGGAACCTGGAGACTAATGTTACTGAGGAACTTAAAGAAATGAACATCAGTAAAGCAATAGTACTAGAGAAATTGATAGGATTAAAAAACGATAAATCCCCTGGACCTGTTGGCCTGCATCCTAGGGTTTTAAAAGAGGTGGTTGCAGAGATAGTGGATGCTTTGTTTTTGATCTTCCAAAATTCCCTGGATTCTGGAATGGTTCCCAGTGATTGGAAGATTGTAAACGTAACGCCGATATTTAAGAAGGGTGGGAGACAAAAAATGGGGAACTATAGGCCAGTTAGTCTGACATCGGTGGGAGGGAAAATTCGAGAATCCTTAATTAGGGACGTTGTCGTGGGGTACTTATAAAATCATAACATGATTAGACAGAGTCAACATGGCTTTACGAAAGGGAAATCATGTTTAACAAATCTTGTAGTGTTTTTTGAGAATGTAACTAGTAGGTTAGATAGGGGGGATCCAGTTGATGTGGTGTATTTGGATTTTCAGAAGGAGTTCGACAAGGTGCCACATAAAAGGCTGTTGCATAAGATTAGAGCCCATGGAATTAAACATAATATATTAGCATGGATTGGAGAGTGGCTAACAGGAAAACAGATAGTAGGGATAAGCAGGTCCTTCTCAGATTGGCAGGATGTGACTAGTGGAGTGCCACAAGGATCAGTGTTTGGGCCTCAAATATTTACAGTCTATATCAATGATTTAGATGAGGAAATAGAACTTAACATATCTAAATTTGCAGACGATATGAAGCTAGGTGGGAGAGTAAGCTGTGAGGATGACACACAAAGAATGCAAAGGGAAATAGACAGGCTAGGTGAGTCGGCACGAAGGTGGCAGATGGAGTATAACGTGGGGAAGTGTGAAGTTATTCACCTAGGTAGTAAAAATAGAAAAGCGGATTATTTTCTAGAAGGGGAGAGACTAAATAGTGTTAGTTTTCAGAGGGATTTGGGTACACCAGTCGCAAAAAGTTAGTATGCAGGTACAGCAAGCAACTAGGAAGGCTAATGCCATTTTGGTGTTCGTTGCAGAAGGGTTAGAGTACAAGAATAGAGAAGTCTTGCTGCAGTTGTATAAGGCCTTGGTGAGACCGCACCTAGAATATTGTGCGCAGTTTTGGTCTCCTTATTTAAGAAAGGACATACTTGCCTTAGAGGGGGTGCAGCATTGATTTACTAGGTTGGTTCCTGGAATGAGGGACTGACCTCTGAGGTTAGGTTGAGTAAACTAGGCCTATAGTCTCTAGAATATAGAAGAATTAGAGGTGATCTTATAGAAACCTGTAAGATTCTTAAGCGTATTGACAGGGTAGATGCAGTAAGACTGTTTCCCCTGGTTGGAGAATCTCAAACTAGGGGGTCATAATCTCAAGATTATGGGTCAGCCTTTTCAAACTGAGTTGAGGAAACATTTCTTCACTCAAAGGATAGTGAATTTGTGGAATTCTCTACCCCAGAAGGCTGTGGATGCTCAGTCCTTGAACATATTCAAGACTGAGGTTGATAAATTTCTAAAGGAGAGTGTGATTAAGGGATAGGGCAAGTAAATGCAATGAGGTCAGAAAATCAGCCATGATCTTATTAAATGGCAGTGCAGGCTTGAGGGGCCAAATGGCCTACTCCTGCTCCTACATCTTATGGTCTTATTTTCTTTTTCAACCCCATTTTGAATTCCTTGAGCTTCTAACACCTTCCCTGATTAACCTCTTGCTGTATTCTGCAGTATTTATACCATAGACACCAGGGTAATCAGACTAACTAGGTCCAGGACTGAGTTAAATAATAGATTATTTCTTCATTGTGAAGTATTCGGCAAGAAACGATAGGATGATGGTCAGAGAAAAGAGCATTAGAAAAATCAGGTCTAGAGGTGATAAAGGCATTGGATGAGGCTTTTAGCTGTGCTGGAGTTGAGGTACAATACAATAAATTTACATTTATACACCACCTTTCACGTCTGGAGGACGCCTCAAACCTCTTAAGAATGCTGGATGGGCACCTGAGCTAAAAGTGGGAGGGGAGAGAAAATATGACCAAGAGTGCCCTCGATTCCCTTCTTCCTCATGAATGAATCGAGTCTCTGCCCTGAATCCTCTGACTGATGTAATTTAATTTCTTGGAGAAATGCTAAAGATGTACGCAGTCAAGAGGTAAGTTTTGAGATGTGCCTTGAGTGAGTGAAGGGAGGGAGGGAACGTGCGAGTTGGTAGGGATGGAATAGACGTGGGTGATATTGTGATGATGGAAGAAAGTGGGCTTCATTAGGGATTGAGTGTAAGGTTTAAAGCAGAGCTGAGGACCAAACACAAACACAAAGGATCCACACTGGCTCGGTGATATGCAGTCAGCACCAGGGGTGAGGACACTAGGTGGCAGTGTTTCCTGTTTCTCAAATGTTCCTTGAGAGTCCGGAATAGACGTGAGAGAATGGAACACTTAAACCTGGTAAAAGATAACAAAGATAAAAAGCTGTCCTTATTGGAGATAAGTCCTTAGAATCAGCATTTTTCAGTCACCAACAGGTTCCACCATCTGTCTGAAGAAAAGTATTATCAAGCCATTATTAGTGGATTATCCTAAAATCCTGGTTAGTGACCGGAGTGCATATTAACATTTAGTGAAGGAACATATCTTAGAATGACTTGAACTGCTGTTGGTCAATAATAATAATCCTTGCATTTGATATAGCGCTTTATAACATCTTTGAGATGCCTCAAAGCGCTTCACAGAATGTACTGTAAAGGAAATTGACTGTACATTTTGTGGGCGAAACACAGCAGCCAATTGCACATAGCAGTGTCCCACAAACAGTCGTAATTTTTTTTGAAGGGATAATTACCTCCGGAAAAGTGATCCGCCAATCAACTAGCAAGTGGGTTCCTACTTACTTTTAGTCCCGTCTGCCTGTTCAGGTGGACTTTGAAGATCCCAAAGCACTATTCAAAAGAGAAGGGATTTTCTCCCAGTGTCCTGACCAACAATCCCCCCAAATACAATTGATCACTCCCTTCATGGCTGCTTGTGGGACATTGCTGTGTGCAAACTGGCTGCCATATCTCACCCATGGTGGGAGCCTGAGTCACAATGTGAATGGTGCTCGAGACCCTCAAAAGAGAAGTCTTTTGGAGAAGGTGTGTTCTGGCTGGACGCCTCTCAGTTTTTATATAAATGCATTCTTTCTCTGACTTCGAGCAAAAAGTGGAGATAATTGTATTAAAACTCTAAACTCTGGTGAGAGCTCCAGACAGTGCAGCCCTCCTGCAGTTGGGGTTTTGACTCCAGACCGGATTTCTCTGCCATACCAATGCTAAAAAGGCATCAAAAGCCTAAATAGCTTATGAAAATTAGGTTAAACTCCCCCTTTATCTGTGACCCCAGGAATGTCTGAAGTGTTCCCACCAGTGCCAGCTCTTGATCTCTGCAAATGCACGAAGATATGATTCCTGCCTTTGGAATGCTTTATTGAATGATATTAATTAGTTAGGTTCATTACGGACGCACCCCCTGTGCCTGGTATACACCAGCATTTACTGGTATTCTTGACATACTATATATAGAGGGTCAAGCTTAGCAACACTCCTTCTATACCCTAACAATTTTATTGCGTGACTTACAATCCAAATCTGGCACGTCTTTGACATTCGGGACTATATATATTCTCCTATGACTCCACTTTACTGTGTATCCTGTGAAGAGCTTTGAGACATCCTCCTGACATTAAAGGCCCTGTACCAAAGATAAGAATGCTTATTGTTATATAGCTCTGCAACCGCTCCCTGACTTAATAAAGTTTTTTTTAAATGTTTTACAACTATGACTGAATTCTGCCATCGCTGTAAAGAAGGGAATCTTTATCCAAGTTCACTGTACTTAATCTTTTGGCTGAGGCTGTCCGCAGCTATCTTCTGAACAGGTAGACAGGATCTTAATTTAGTGTGTGTTTTACCCACAAATATACAGTCAATTCACTTTACAGTATATTCTGTGAAGCGTTTTGAGACGTCTAGAAGACATGAAAAGCAACAACAACAACAACAACAAGATTCCATTTATAAAGCGCCTTTCACGTCAGGAGGACGTCCCACGGTGCTGCACAGTTGGGTCATGACCCGAGCAGGGGGGAAATTATATATCAATTGCAAGGATTATTATTATTGTTATTAATCTCAATGGTTTTATTCCCTCATAACCACACATCCCTGAAAAACACATACACTGACCACTCACACATATGAGCGAGATTGTTTGACAGCCGTTGTCTTGAGGCCATAGTGATGGTGGTGGAGTGCGGGGGGATGTGAAAAGAAATTCCCCAATGCTACCCACTCTCTTGCCAATAAATTTACCCTATATTCAACCTCCTTCTCATGGCCAAATAACCAGCACTCGTTTGACAGGGTAATGGGAACGGCTGAAGAACTACACCATGTGTTATCACATCAAACAACGCATGCAGCACATGTGATGTGTTATCACATCACAAGACATTTCGCTCTTGGAAATGCCCAAGTGGATATCTGTTGTGGTGGAATATAATAATAATCCTTGCATTTGATATAGTGCCTTATCACATCTTCGAGACATCACAAAGCGCTTCACAGAATACAGTAGTAGAGTGAATTTACTGTATATTTTGTGGACGAAGCAGTGCCCCACAAACAGTCGTGGGTTGAGTGACCAAACTGTTCTTTTTAATTTTTGAAGGAATTATCATGTCGGGAAAAGTGATCCGCCAATTGGCTAACAACCGAGTTCCTACTTACTGCTAGGTAAACAGAGGCGGGTGGAGTAAGGAAACTTGCCTAACGTTTTGCCCTGACCGAGAATCAAACCCAGGTCCTCTCTCTCGAGCACGCTGGCCACTATGCTACAGGACTCCACATACAACTCCCGCCCCCACCACCCCTATAACAATAAATGCTTTGGCTCAAAAGCCAGTCACTGTATAAGCCAGCCATGGTTTCAAACCCATTTGTCAGAGCAGCTCAGGAATGCTGGCAGAATGGCGTTTGCTGGATGTGTGGCGGTTGCTTTTGTTACACTGATTGGGGTCATTGCAGATCTGTGAGACTGCGGCGCCTATGGTACAAATGGTTTATTTGGAGTAAAACCACAGCTTCCCTTTGCGTGTCACAATTACACAAAGCGTTTCATGTTTGAACAAGCTCAGCCTCAACCTCTCATTGACTTGCAGCAGTTGCCAGTGGGGATGACAGGAGTGGCTGACGTGGTGCTATATAACCACTCAGTTCAATAGGTAGCAAGGTAGTGAGGGAATCAAAGTCTTAACAAAGCCTAACTCAAAACTGAACACACCACAGGGGTCACTGGTTTACAAAAGAATACATTTCTTCCAGTGTGTGTTTTTCTTTTTTTGGGGGGGGTCAGGGGGGAACGGGACAAGAGGGAGAAATTTCTGTTGCTGTGATGTTATGGGTTGGATTCAGGGGCCTGGAGAGGAAAACTAGAACCTCACAGGAGCATTTATAAAAGAATGAGGACTTCATTGTATCCGAGCCAGGTCAAACTTATGGTCATATTAACCTCAGCTCTTGCAGCTGCTCTGAATCAGCTACATTCCCCACTCGCTCTGTTTCTCTGGGACTTACCAGCTTTCACTCACAGGTACAAATGCAGGAGAAACACAAGAACAATTAGCCTCAGAAAGTATTCAGTCTGTCTCCTGCTTCCACATCAATTACGATCTGAATTTCTCACCTGGACTGTCAGAACTTAGGTCCCTTGTTAACCAGAACACTTCTGCAGGTAAAGAAAGCAAAATTAAACACATGCTTACCCAAAGAGAGTTTTTAATATTTCCCCTGAATGCAAGCAACAATATGCAACAATGGGTTGTTACAAAGTTTTATGCTGGAGCGTGTTTCACATCAGAATACAGTATATACAGTAATCCCCAAGGTTTCCTGGGTGTGTGGGTTTCACCACGCTGAGCTGTTAGTTTCAACAATGTCTCTGAGGGGAAATGCCAAGCAGACGACTGGAGCCTCTCAACAGCAAGGGGAGTTGGAGGAATGATTGCCCCCAGGCCTGACTGATAATGAGTCTATTTGATATAGGGTCTTTTATTGAAGTGTATTGCAGTTTGACAGAATGCTCCACCATTGTTAAAAGCTCCGCGTGAAGGTACTATATAAGTTATTGTTGTTGATTACAGCCCAATGCGCCATTTACACTGCAGATTTTCTCATTCAAATATCTTTCAACCACAGTGAGTTACTTTCAAGTGTAGTGACTGATATGTAGGCGAAGACAGAAGTTAATCTGTGCAGAATTACCACAATAAAATTACAAATTTATATTTATTTAGCGCCTTTAATGTCGGGAGGACGTCCCAAGGAACATTTCACAAACAATTACACATTTTGGTTTTCTGCTACATGGCAAACCAGGGAAATCTATTCATCAGGACACTGGGAGAATCCCCCTGCCCTTTAACATCTACCTGAACCACCGACAGGCAGTGTTTGGCTTAACATCTCACCTAACATCTCATCTCAACTCTAACAAAGGCAGCATTCCCTCAGTATTGCTCTGTATCTGGATTGCAGCCACAAAAATACAGTCACTCCACTTTACTGTAAATCCTGTTAAGTGCTTTGGGACTTCTTAGGTGTCAGGTTCGATCCCCAGTTATCCTTCCTCCCCCACATCCGGTCCCTGACCAGCACCACTTTCTTCCATCTCCGCCACATTGCCCATTTCCGACAATACCTCCCCCAAAAGCTGCCAAAACCCTTGTCCTTGGACTACTCTAACTCCTTCCTCGCCGATCTCCCCTCCTCCACTATTCACAAAATCCAGCTCATTCAAAACTCCGCCGCCTGCATTCTTACCCGCACCAAACTTTGTACCCCAATTACTCCAGTCCTTGCCAAACTGGCTCTCTGTCACGCGGCGGATTGACTTCAAGATCCTCACTCTAGTATTTAAATCCCTCCTTTCCTTGGCCGCCCCATCTCTCTAACCTCCTCTCTCCCCACAGCAGTACCCGCTGTCTCTGCTCTACTGGGTCCGGCCTCCTCCATGTCCCCCGAATCCTCGACTCCACTATCGGTGGCCGTGCCTTCAGCCACTATGCCCCAAAACTTTGGAACACCCTCCCTCAACTCCTTCGCCTCGTCCCCATGTTCAGGTCATGCCTGAAGACCTTCCTCTTTGACTGCGCCTATGGTCACCTTGCCCCTCCCCCTGGCTCCGTCATTGTTAAGCGCTCTGAGACGCCGCCCGATGTGGAGGGCACTATATAAGTGCAAGTTGTTGTTGTTGTGAAAGGCCCGATATCAAATGTAAGGATTATCGTTATTATGAGCTCAAGCCCAGCTGGATGGTTCAGAGCTGAGTCCTGGGTACAAATTGTCCCGCTGTTCCCTCAACCAATGAGCTGGCAATAACTTACCAAACTTAGAGAAGATACTTACAATCTTAGTAGAAATAAAAACACCACTTGGTTATCACTAACTACCGTTAAGTACTAATGCTGAAATGTGAGTGGGTGTTGAGGTTTTCAAAAGCAGCACTGTTTGTTAGCTGGAACACCAATACACTGATGTGTTGGTGGTGTTGATGTTTTAACCACCTAAACTGACCTTTCACACCGGTGAAAGAAAGCCATCATTGCTGCTAGGCTTCGATTACTGAATTAAAATGTCATGACACCTTATAGATGCCTGAATTCTCTGAACATTGAGGTTAGAAAGCCACAGCAAAACAAACATTCTCGTCTGAGTAAATTTGATATTTTTCTTTTCGAGTCAAGGTGAGCTTGGGCCCTTCAGGCCTGGAAGGATGATAGAGGCTAGGACACTGCACTCATCAAATAATATAGTTGGATACTGTATTGGGATGACGGTAAAATAAATATCCAGGAAGGATGAGATATCAAGTGAGTCAGAAAGCCTTCTTCATCTTGTGATCCTATCTTGTGATATCACTCAGCAGCTCTCATGTCTTTTTAGCTGTGACGGTTTGTTTTTAATTGTTATTTTCATTCCATGATTTATTTCCCTCAGGCTCTGCTGTCAGAGGACAGAAGGCGATGTAGGTGTATCGATGTATTGATCTTATGCAATTTTTTTTGCTTAATTATTTCTCTAGCCTGTTATTAGGATTAGTGTAGGTTTAGTTGAGGTACAGATCAGCCATCATCTAATTAAATATTGGAACAGACTCGAAGGGATGAATGCCTACTCCTGTTCATATGTTCCTATTTGTCTTACGGTGAAAATGTCTGGTTATAGAAGCAAAAATAGTATTCAACATAAGGAAATTTACAACCTTTCTTTGAAATATCTTGTGGACTTGTCAAAAATGATGGCATTCGGAGAGTTAATGGTATTAGCATTTTGTGGTTACCATTGATACAGACAGTTCAGATTAATACAATTCCTGCAGTAACAGTGTTTTTTTGCGGTGTTGTGTGTAAGCAGATATTTATTGTTTCTGAGCTGTACTATAGGAAGACACATTCTTTCTCTCCAAAAATGTGCTTTCTTCTGCTCTTCTCTTTTACCCTGCTTTTGGGATACTGGTCTACAGGGGTCAGTCATCCTTTTGTACTTTGCCTAAAACATTATTATTCATTAGTAGGTTTCGCAATGAGTATTGACAGGCTATTCAATCAGTGAGAGGGGGTGTGGGTGGTTGTATTCAATGAGTAAACAAAGCAGCAGATTCTCAGTGATATCAAACAATTTCAATAACATATTACGTTTTAAAAATAATCCTTAATTAAATAATGATAATCCTTGCATTTAACATAGCGCTTTTCACGTCTTCTCGATGTCTCAAAGCGCTTCACAGAATATGCTGTAAAGTGAATTGACCGTATATTTGTGGGCGAAATGCGGCAGCCAATTGCGCACAGCAGTGTCCCACAAACAGTCGTGGATTGAAAATGACCAAGTTATTATTGCTTTGTTTTGGAGGGATTAGTATTAGGTGTGTGGAGTAAGGAAACTTGCCCAAGTTTTCGCCTTGCCTGGAACCCAGGTGTCTCGCTTGCACGGTGAGTGCTCTAACCACTGAGCTATAGGACTCCTCTATTTGAATTAATTTGATGTAACGCCTACAATATCAATAAATCATAAAACTCTTCATGGGTAAAATCTCTGTCAAGTGTAGTCACTGTTTAATTGTTGGCAACCGTAGCAGCCCACAACTGAGCCTGATCTGATCCTCACACAACATCCACATGGGAACCTGGATAGAAATCAGGAGCAGAACTCTGGCTGGTTTTCCCCTCCCTGTCCCAGGGGCATTGAGGTAAATCGTAGCATACATTGGTATGCACTATTTGCTCATGTTGCACTGTATTGTCAGAACTGACAACCTTCAGATGAGATGTTAAACTAAGGTCACATTGGTCCCTGTTCAGATGGACATTAAAGATCCCGAGACACTACTCGAAAAGAGAAGGGAGGTTTTGCCAATGTCCTAGCTGACAATCCTCCAGATAAATTGATCGTTCACTTCATGAATGTTTGTGGGATATTGCTGTGCTCAAACTGCATTTGCTGCGTTAACCTACAAAATACAGTCACAGGATGACATGATAAGGGATAAGGTGCTATATTAAATCGAAGGATATTATTGTCAACTATCCCAGCAGATACCAAGGATCAAACCTGTGACCTCCTGCTCAATAAGGTCTAATGCTGCACAAGGCAACAACTTTACTGAGTCATCAGGGAGCTGAAGGCACATTGTGAATTGATTTGAAATAATACAATTAGCATAATTCATGAGTATGTTAATAACAATAATAATCCTTACATTTGATATAATAACTGCAAAACATCTCAAACGCTTCACAGGTAATTGCTGTAAATTGTACTGACTTCATTTGGAGATGAACAACAGAACAACCAATTTGCACTTAGCAATGTTCCACAAACAGCTGTGAAGTGAGTGACCAATTTATCTCCACGCGCAATAATCCAGTAAAATTTATTGATCACATTTCATACAGATGAAATTATTAGTGAAAGTATGAAGATGACACGCACTCTCTGCTCCTCTCCTCTTTTTACTGTTGCTTCATTTAGAAAAATATGTGAAGCTGAAAGCATTTATAAGAGAATCAAAGCAAAGTGTCTTTGAAGTTGAAAAGCTTTCTAGTCGTGAAAGCAATGTGAAAATTGCTGACTGTGACACTGGCAAACCTCTCCCTGTCACTTTTCATCCACTTCACCCAGAACCCTCTCATTTGGTGGAATTAAACAGAGTTCAGTGTCGTTCTTCAATCACATGAGTCCAGGAATGGACTGTATTTAGCCTCTGATAAATGACTGTGTGATAGAGTCTCCCTGATGTGAGTACTGGAGGTACGGATGCTTGTTCCAACCAAGTCTTACGAACATCATCTGTGTGGCTTTGAATCTCTGTATCTTAGTAGTTAGAGCACTCGCCTCTCAAGAGAACTGGGTTCAATTCCCGGAAGGGCGAAATGTTGGGCAAGTTTCCTTGCTCCACACGCCCCTATTCACCTAGCAGTGAGTAGGAACCCAGTTGTTAGTCGATTGGTGGATCACTTTTCCAGGGGTAATAATTCCTTAAAAAAATAATAAATCGGTCACTTCAATCCACGACTGTTTGTGGGACACTGCTGTGCACGATTGGCTGCCACGTTTCGCCCACAAAATATAAAGTCAATTCACTTTACAGTATATTCTGTGAAGCGCTTTGAGACGTCTCAAAGACGTGATAAGGCATGATATCAAATGCAAGGATTATTATTATTAAATGCTTTCCACCTCAGAGCACCCAAGATTTTATACGGAGTTTTGTTGACTTAGCTGAACACCTTCACACTGGATTTTCATGCGTTGGAACGTGACATGTGTTTTTCACAAATGGGGAAAACATTCCCATAGGAACTTTCAGATCAAAATAATTATTCCTTGTCCTCAGCTATTTCCCCAAACAGTGAAGAAACAGCATTAGTGATATCATCAGCTTAATAAATAAACAGAGATAATAAATGGGCCTGTAAGCATGTGGGTAAGTGCAAGGAGGCAACTCAAACTTGCTCATATTTCATAGGCACACATTCATTACGAGACAGAGAAAGATCTCTCAAGATGATATTGGATTTAGAGCACTGTCAGAGCAGTAATTAAGCATAATGTCCCCTTTTGTTTCTATCTACATATGAGAGCCCTGTCTCTAACCCCCACAAGGAGACACGCAGTCTGCTATGGCAGCTTGACAAGAGCTCACTTCAATGACTGGGCCATCCATTAACCAATTATAACTTCACTTAACTTGTTAAAGCCTCCGGTCAGTAAGCAAGATACAGCTGAAAGTATTCATTTGAGCACTGAATTGATTCTAAGAACTGAGGCAAAGTGTATTTGATCTTTCGCACACAATAGTCTGGAACACAATATTGTGCTCAGAGGATCAGTGCTGGCACCACAGAGAAATCTGAGAGCAGCGATTTTTGGCTGAATAAGGGGGAGCCATGATTGATGGGACCCCACCTGAAGACAATTTGGTCAAAACCCATTGGACTCCTTCATAGGGAATGATTTCAAGCGGCAGCGGGCTTGTCAATTGGGGTTACAGCTTCACTTCGGCCTTTCTCAGACTGGCCTCAGAATCACTCGGCTTCGATCCGAAATGGTCAGACTGCAGTCACTACCATTGGTGCAACAGCTGCCAATTCTACTAAAGCCCTCAGCAAAAGGGAATAACAACTTGCATTTATATCGCGCCCTTCATATGGGGTAACTTCGGGTAGGGAGTTCCACTGGGGTTGGGAGCAATGAGGTCAGGCTGGGAGTAGGGTGAATGGGGTCGGGCTGGGAGCAGAGTGAGTGGGCAGGACGCAGAGTGATGGGATTGAGCTGAGAGCAGGGTCTGAGATTATTACTGCTGTGTCTGAATTCCGCACATGTCAGACACCCGACTGACCCAAAAAGAATCTGAATTTCATTCTTCTCTGTGATCTCTGCGACTTTACAGTACAAGTCAAGTTTTCCTTCAATCTCTGAAACTGAACGAATTCCTCAGGAAGTTCAGCAATCCGCCCGACTGCATTGTGAAGTGCTGAGGCACATGACGTTTGGTGCGGTGGAGCACTTGGCGCAGTGTGAACCCAATGCCCCTTATTGGAACTTTCTGGTGACAGCTTCTCGTGTGACAGATGAGCATCAAATAACAGAGTTGCACAGTTTGCACGACTCGAAGGGCAACATACATACAGGATCAGCAACTGACTCGCCGCCTAAAACTGGAAGTGGTAGCACAATCCACCCTGTTGCAAGAGTAATTTTACCCAATTGAGCGGAACAGCTTTTGAGCCAAGTCTTTCAGTTTTGCTGTTGCGGCAAAATCTATTCCGAAGCAAAATGTGAAACCTGACACCACAAGCTTCCAACACTCACAGCCTGTCAGCTGATGGGCAATGAGGAGCAAAGGCGTGGCTGTCTTCTCATTACCAACCAGTTAAAACTATTGTTCTGATTGTGTAGATTGTTTAGACTAGAGCACAAAAGGAGGCCATTCGGCCTGGGAGAGATCTACTCTCATCTGATTCCCCAACTTGTTGCAATCTTTAATGTATTTTTTTCTCAAATTCTTATCCAGTTCCCTTTTAGATGCTGTTATGTTTGCAGTGCTAGGGGGAGGGGAGGGGTGTTGCATTGTCAGCGATGCCATCCTTCAGATGAGACGTTAAACTGAGTTCTCTTCTGCCTATTCAGGTGGCACTATTCAAAAAGAGAGTTTCTTTTTGTGTTTCTCAGATAAAATTGATCATTCACTTCATGGCTGTTTGTGATTGGCTCCCGTCAGTGCCTCCACACCTCAGGCACTGACAGCATCACCATCCATGGTTGAACACTCCACCTTACTAAGCTAGTATGGAACCATTGGCGTCTTGTTTGACCCTCAACTATCCTTTCTATCCCCACATCCATGCATTCACCCACGAAATATACACTCACTGCATTTTACAGTATATCGTGTGAAGCACACGTCCTCCCAATCGCAGCCAATTTGCACACAGGCAAATATCTCAATAACAGCCTTGAAGGGAATAACTAATTAATCTTTGTGCCTAACAAAATAAGTAACGTCATTAAAATATGCTTCTGGGGAGGCAAGTGCTGATGTAAATACTCGGGCTGAACTAGCTGAGGAGATACACCTGTCAAAGGGACCTATCATGCAGCTCATATCAATGAGAGTTGGAGGTTTAGACCTGTCCTCAACCTGAATGTACAGGGCAGGTCTAGCTGAACAAGTAGATGGTGCATTTTTGCCATTACTTAACGCTCGGCACCTCACGTGCAACAGATCTACCTTCTATTCTGTAGCATATATGTTATCATGGGCTGTTCGCCAAACAGCTGTTAGCAACGTTTTCACCATATGCTCCTTATGGGATGGCCTATTATAAATGCAATACTCAGCACAAACTTCACCACGAGTGAATTGTGCATTGTATCTCCCTTCGGTTCCTTTTATATCATAAATACAGAAATACTAAATACAAAATTACATTTTATATAGAGCCTGTCACGTTGGTAGGACGTCCCAAGGTGCTGAACAGTCAGGGATTTGGATAAACACCCATTAATTAGGCATTTTCTGAGTGTTTACAATTCTATGATATAACAATCCAATAATTTATTTTCCACTTCAACTTTCATGATCTCAGTTTTCACAATTTTGCAAACACAATTCCTAGCCACTTTGGAAGAGGCATCATTGACTGTCAGCCTCTGTTGAGTGTGTGAATGAAGAGTTAACAATTGTCCCATATACGAATTGTTAACATCAGCCTAGAATATGAGCTCCAGGCCTGACGTGGATCTTGAACCCACTGACCAAGAAGCGAGAATGCTATCAATTGAATGAAGAAAAAATCCTTGCATTTTTGGGGTGTCAGCTGGGTGTCTGACATGAGCGGAAACCTATCACTATGATTAAGAGTATCCACACCTACACATGGAAATGATAGAGATGTTTGTTGGAATGGAATGTTGGAACATCGCATTTGATATAGAACTTTTCATGTCGGGTGGATGGTGAGGAGGGAGTCCGTCTCAAAGCACTTTACAGGATGCACTGTAGAGTGGAGTGACTGTGTATTTTGTAGACGAACATGAAATTAATCCAAAACAGAGTCACCAGTGACTCATCTTGTTGTTTGAGGGATGTCGCTGGTGCAAATTTGCAGCCAAGTTTGGCTACACAATGACAGTCACTACACTTAAAAAACTATTACTTTTGTGATTTATTTTAAGTACTACATGACATAGAAGGGTTTTATATTTGTTTTTAACCAATATGAAGAGATACTGCTTACACAGAAAATCAGATAGAATCATAATAATAATTCTTGCATTTGATATAGCGCTTTTCACATCTTCTAGACGTCTAAAAGCGCTTCACAGAATATACTGTAAAGTGAATTGACTGTATATTTGTGGGCGAAACGCTGCAGGCAATTGTGCACAGAGGTATCCCACAAACAGTTGTGGATTGAAGTGACCAATTTATTGTTGTTTTTTTTCTTGAGGGATTATTATTAGGCATATGGAGTAAGGAAACTTGCCCAAGGTTTCACCCTACCTTCATATTCAGTGAAGGTAATAATGATAATCCTTGCATTCGATACAGCGCTTTATCACGTCTTTGAGACGTCTCAAAGCGCTTCACAGAATATATTGTAAAGTGAATTGACTGTAAAGTTTGTGGGCGAAACGTGGAAGCCAATTGTGCACAGTAGTGTCCCACAAACATTCGTGGATTGAGTGACCACATTTATTTTTAAGGAATTATTACCGCCAAGAAAGCGATTCACCAATCGATCAACAACCGTATTCCTACTCACACCTAGATATACAAAGATATGTGGAGTAATGAAACTTGCCTAACAATTCACCCTGCCAGGGAATTGAACCCAGGTCCTCTCACTTGTGAGGCGAGCACTCTAACCAAAAACGCTACAAGACTCCGCAGTCCTAATAGTCTCTGAGTAATGTCCTGAGAGCATATGTGTGAATGTATATTTGTGTGGAGGAATGGGGTCAGCAACATGGCCTCTTAATGCGAACTGGGACAAAGGCAGTATGATTTAGGAAGAAGGGAATGTTCCATTTCTTTTCCAATGTTCTTCTGGAACTCTTCACACGGTAATAAATATCACAGAAAAACCTGATTGCATTTAAACCTGTCTTCACTGTGTATAGAACAGTGGTGGCCAACTGGTATAGAAGGATTATAAAAGAACACCAAGAGTTTTACGCTGGCTTACATATCAGTGGAGCCGTGCTACCTTTTACTTACTTGTAGGAGTGCACTGATATAGAAAGTCTCTATCAATGTACTCACCACCCAGCTGGCAGTCCAATGGAAGATCATCTTCAGAAACCAATAATTGTACTGAACCTACATTGGTGCTGAATAGGGTCTTTATGAATAACTGGAATGGGTCAATCACACAGCGTTTTCACACGCCCTGCTCTCTATCCAATTTCAAGCCAGACAGATTTTATATTGTCTATAAAATAGTTCAAACATCAATAGTTTAACAATTTAAGCAAATCACTGATAGCTTTTTCTAAATATTTGTTAAACCCAGAGGTTTTACAGTCTAGAGTTTCTTTTGAGAATCAGTGCTCTGCAAATTTTATTGATAAGGTTGTCATGATTACTGGGAACCAGTACTGTGGTTTAGACCTAAGTCCATCTATTATAGATATCCGTTCATAAAGTCAGAGAGAAAGCTTCTCATCTCTATCAAATCTTGTTGCCTCTGCCCTAGTGCCAAGTGAACAAAGGCACTACCTGGTAGCGAGTGCAGAATAAGAACAAGTCAGAAGGTTGTAAGTTCAATTCCTGGTCTGTGCTGAGTTATCTGATTTCACACTGAGCTGTAGTCAGGGTGCTACCTTTGGCCTCAGCGCACTGGGTTAGAGAGGAGAAAATTAGTTGAGGTTCCCACTCTGCTTAATAACCGGAGACCTCTAGAGGTTCACGTTGGTTGAGTGAGGATAAGATCAAGCATATGGTTCTTACAAGATCACAAGATTAGTTTGGATGGGGAAGATCCTTTGGCCCATTTGATCTCAATGGTTGAATAGACCGACAGTACTCACTGTCAAGACTCACACATTAGGAATGGCTGCTTGATCGAGCTACAGGAAGGCACCCAGTAGAAGGAGGAGGGGAATAGCTTCATAAGAGTAGAAAGGAAGGAGAGAACAACTGGCACAAAGAAACAAATCGTGTTGCTAAAAAAAAGTGTTACTTCAGAGACCTCTCCTGGAAACCCCAAATCTAAATGTATCACATTGTCATTGCCTATCATCACAAACTTAAGTGGACTTTTGTTTGCACATGATTTGGGTTGGAATATTTGACTTGAACTGTAAATGCAGACCCTGAGAGAAGATTAAAATTCAAAATCCCAAAAGAGAACTAGATATTTGCACTTTTCTTTCCCCCACAGAGCAGTGGATCATGGATGTGGAACAGACCCCCAACAAAGGCAGGCTTGTGTGCAGTATAAACGCCGGCGAGGACTAGGCCGAATGATCTGTTACTGTGCTGTATCATTCTATGTAATTCTACATTTCCGTAGTTTAACAAAATCTCCTGTGTCAGATGCTGACACAGGAGAAACAGCACCTGTTAAACAGTAGAAGCCCTTTACTATATTTTAACAACGTATTAATAACAATTTATATTCCTATTGCATCTTTTATGTTGGAAGGACATCCCAAAACACTTCATACAGTGATGGGGGAATGTGATGAGCTGAGGAGGGGGAGGTGGGGGTGGAGGTGACTGGAAGCACCATCACAGGAACTGAAGTAACTGGATTTCTTTTGATGGAAGGTGGAGTAAGATTTAATTTCACAAAATCAATGACCAACAGCACTGAACGGCTATTCTGTCTCTAGGTACTTTGAAAGCACTTTTATACTGCAGCAATGGAGCACAATGCCAAGATACTGACAGTCCAGTGCGCTTCTCCTGTCATGACTTCTAGAGGTGCACCACATTCAAGTATTATTTTCTCAATCGTTACTACTAAAATAAGGGCAGCAGAGACTGGTGGATGCATCTGAACATCAGCTCACTATACTCCCTGGGATTTTCCTGGCTCAGTAGCCACGATCGGAAAACTCTGAAAGTATTTGTGTGTGAGCGATGCACCTGGCATCACTGTGTCATTTGTTTCAATACATCCGTCCTTCAGATGAGACTATTAAACCGAGGTGCTGTCTGCAGGCGCTCCAAAATCGAATAGCTTTCATCATGAGATGCCTGGAGAGGTGACAAACTCCTAACATAGGAAAGGCAGAAGTTGCTTATGTTCCCATGAATGTAACAGTTGTTAAACAGTTGAAGTCCCTTCAATAAAAGATAAATTTTATCTTCAATAGAAGGTATGATGTTGTAGTAGTAATAATAATAATAATATTAATAATAAGAATCATTACATTTACATTACATTACATTACATTGTGGAGTCCTGTAGCTCAGTGGCTAGAGCACTCGCTTTGCAAGTGAGAGACCTGAGTTCAATTCCACGCAGGGCAAAACCTTGGGCAAGTTTTCTTACGCCACGCGCCTAATAATAATCCCTCCAAAAACCAAAAACAATAAGTAAATTGGTCATTTTCAATCTAAGACTGTTTGTGGGACATTGCTGTGCGCAATTGGCTGCCGCGTTCGCCCACAAATATACAGTCAATTCACTTTACAGTGTGTTCTGTGAAGCGCTTTGAGACGTCCTCCTGACGTGAAGAGCGCTATATCAAATGCAAGGATTATTATTATTATTAATATAACATATTTCATGTCAGGAGGACATCTCAAAGTGCCTCACAGGATATAGTGTGACTGTATTTTATAAGCGAACGCAGCTGCCAGTTTGCACAGCAATGTCCTACAAACAGTAATGAAGTGAATGACCAATTTTATTTGGGGGGTTTGTTGGCTGGGACACCAGAAGAATCTCCCTTACATGTTAATGTGGAACAGGGTTTCAATTGTCATCTATTAAAGGAGCAATTCACTATTAGTGACAGAAATCCTTATTGTATCAATTCTGCTAATGGGTTATTGACTTCATGCAACAACTCAGTGACCCAGCCTGCCCTTGCTGTCAAACAAATAAGTCCTTGTTATATTTAGTATTCACCAGGGAGACTGCGCAATTGAATTAGAAATCCTGATCGATATGAATTTATCTGACTTCGATTAATTCAGAACATTTTTGGACATATAGATTTTTCTAAGGGTTTAACTGTCTGGAATGTATTACTTCACATTGTAAAGGACAGCAAAGCCGTAGGCAGCTCACATTGAGTCTGTATCATCGGACATTTCCGGGGATTTCTGTGGTGACTAATAGACAGGAGTTGTACTTTCCTTTTGCAGAAGTCAAACACAGACAAACATATGAAGCAGTAGAAAAAACATTCATATTGGAGTTAAAAATGCAGGCACCGTGAACCAGAAGTCACGCTCGCAGACAGGGCTCTGTTTTTAGACTGTTTCTCGGACAACGAAGAATCAGAAAAGCAAATCATCCACCGCAAAGTGGCCAGCGGCCATCAAGATTTTGACGTTCGTGTTTATTTGAAGGAGAATTTGTAAGTCAATCCCTTCTCCTATGTTAGTCCCCAACTGAGAGTTGCTATTAGCGCAGTGGCTTCTGGTTTCCAAATGCTGCATTTTCAATCCCACTGTCATAGTTATTACCACAAGCACTAATTCAACACAGTGTTGCAGTAGACACCGCTGACAGACTGGATTTACACCATTTGGCTCCACATCTCCATGACTAACAACCACCCACTTGTTAGTCGATTAGCAAATCAGTTTTCCGCTGGTAATAATCCCTTTCAGAAATAATAATAATTTGGTCACTCAATCCACGACTGTTTGTGCAACACTGCTGTGTGCAATTGGTTGCCGTGTTTCGCCTGCAAAATATACAGTCAATTCACTTTACAGTGTATTTTGTAAAGTGCTTTGAGACGTCTCAATGATGTGATAAGGCGCTATATCAAACGCAAGGGTTTTTATTATTATCATTATCCTCCCAGGCTCAGTATGAAGTGGAGCTCTGTGCATCTGCATCAAGCGAATGCGTAGATTCCTTAAAAAAGATTTAATATTAATAAAAACTTTAGCTTCTTTTGGAAACAAAATCTGAATTTTTCCTCCCAATTTTCTCTCCTTTTTTGAAGCTGTTTCCCCGCTTGTCTTCCCCCCAAGCTCCCCCCTCCCCCCCCCCCAGCTTGGGGGTATCGATCAGCCCGTTAGGGTGCTTTTATATGTTCCCCTGACGCTATATAAATAAGTCTCAGTGGTGGTATGATTCTGACTTCTCCAAAATGGAAAAAGCCAATGGAGGAGTCAATGCCAATAACGTCACTACACAATGATGCTGCACTTCATGTATTTTCCATGTTGATATTCAGTTATTTCAGATGGTTGCTAAAAGGGGAGCTTTGCCACGTAGTTGTAATGTTCTGCTCCTGAGTCTATATGCCTGTACACAGCACTGGGCTTGCTCTGCCACATAACCACAACCCAACTGGCAGGAGAAAGGACCACCCACCCCCATGGCCTACTCACTGATCCTCTTTGTGAACAACCAAAATTTGTAGTCATACAGCATCTTTCACATAGGTGAGGGTCTTGAAACGCTTCACAGAAATGTGTCTGACACATGCAGAAACCCATCACCATGCTTAAGAGTATCCAAATCAAACTGAGATTTCCATGCATCCCACAATACCAACACATGAAAATCCCAGAGATAGATTGTTGGAAATGGACAGAGACTTAATGTATGTAAAGTGATTCGCCCTGATGTCCATTGCTTGTTTTTTAAAGTTTAAGAAATGATGAAGTGTACTCAGAGAATAGATGTTGCTGTGCTAGTTTTTGGTCTTGGCACTTATCCTGCGGTGAAGCCAAGGAAATTTTGTAATGTTGTGCAACGTACAAAATGCAACATCAGCTAGCTGGAGCCAGACTGAGAGTTCAAGTGTCAGGATCATTCCCAGATCTCCTATACTTTCTGAAGGGAAATGGCTTGAATTATTCTGATGATTTTTCCACTGAAAATAGGAATAGATTTGCTGGAATTCTGATTGAATTGTTGGAGACTTTTGCGTCTTCGGATATCTCTAATCATCAAACAGATGTTATATAGCACTTGAAAAGAAAACCTGCAGGGTGAGTACTATGTGTTCTGGGGGGAAAAAGCCTCAGGATGTAAAGTGCTCTTTGTATTATCACACCTACTCACAAGAACTGTGCTCTGAAGTGATCTAACATGAGTTGGTAGGTAGCACTCTTACCTTTGAGACTTGGGACATGTTGGGACTTGGTGCTGATAATCTAGTCTGACACTCCAGTGCAGTGCCGGGGTGCATTGTGTTTTTAGAGGTGCCATTCTTCAGATCAGGCATTAAACCAAGGTTCTGCTTTGCTGATCTTGTTTTCTTTGCTGGGGGTTTCTTTGGTCTACTAAGTATCTGACACACACAGAGACCCATCACTAAATGGCTGCCACATTTGCGATTAAAACAATCATAACACTTGGCAACGATTACCGTAAAGTGCTTTCAGAAGTTTTAAAGTGATAAGATGTTATAAAAATGCAGATTCTTCTAATGTGTGATGTTTTAACTAATCCACAAGTCCTGCCTAGATTCTTGAGTAAGTTTATGTGCACAATCCAGATCCTGTCAATAGAATCAATTTAGAAAATAGAAGACAACAACAAGGCTGAATTCCAGTGTTAGGAAAAACTGTGTGGAAAGACCAGATAAACTAAGGCTCTTCAGCTTTGAAAAGTGAAGTCTTTTGGAGATGTATAAGAACAGCGACTGGATTAAAGAAAGTAAACCCAGAACAATCAATTTAAAAGGAGCACCAGGGTAGGCACTAGGAAATATTTCATTATACAGAGGATAATCGATAGCTGAAATGTGTTACTCAGAAGGTTGATAGAAGCTAGAATGCTAGACTCATTTAACAGATTAATATAATAATAATTAATAATCCTCGCATTTGATATAGCTACTTTCACGTCAGGAGGTTTTCTCAAAGTGCATTGCATCATCATACTGTATCAGTATTTACTGTAAAACATCATGCTGAAGAGGGTGGGGAGGGAAAAAAATGACTGAAAGTGCGGTCAATCAAAGTCCATGTTTTGAAAGTTGGGAGGGAGAGGGGATGGAGCGCGGAGGAAGAACAACTGAAAGCTCACCCACTGATGGTGGGGAGGTAGAATGGGGGATGTGAAGCAGGCCAGCGTTTCCTAATTTTTTTCCTGAATTTCTGACTTAGAGGTGAGAATGCTATGGACTAAGCCAGGCTAACATGTAAAGATTAATACTGTAACAGGAGAATGGTAGGGAGGGTATCCTGACAGGATGAGATCAAAGGGATCTTCTTCACCCAACCTCTCTTCAATCACAATATCAGTTTCTATGAAGAAAATCCTTTGACCCATTTGATCTCATACTTTCAGAATATCCAAGATATAAACCTCAGGATATGTGAGAAATCAACTTCAAAATGTCACTTTCTCACAAAGCAATGTTTAGCAAGTTTTTATCTGTTTGGAAAGAACTGCTGCATGTGATGTGTTTCTTTTTACTAAGAGGATTATGGGAATGGAAAGCCCAGCCTGGACCAATGGTTGAGGCAAAATCCATACTAGCTTTCAATAGGGAATTACATAAATAGTGTATCTGAAAAAGAACATTTTAAAAATGATAGAAAAAGGCAAGAGAATGAGACTAGGTGGATAGCTCTCTCAGAGAAGCATTCAGATACAATGGGCAAATAAAGATATGCACCATTTTCAACATGTTTGATTGGTTATACACAAGCACCAAGTATCTCTCATTCACTGGTAATAATAATAATATTTCTTGCATTTGGTGTAGTGGGTTGCCATATCAAAGCGCTTCACAGGATATACTCTAAAGTGTAGTATCTGTGTATTTGTAAGTGAACGTGAAAGCCCATTTGCGTACAACAATATCCCACAAAGAGCCATGAAGTGAGTGACCAATTTGATTTGGAGGATTGTTGGCCAAGACATAGGATCTTTAATGTCCACCTGAACAAACAGATGGGACCACAGTTTAACATCTCATCTGAAGGACGGCACCTCCGACAATGCAGCACAGATTGCACTGGGAGTGTCAGCCTAATGTATGTGAGTTCAAAGTGCTGTCATGGGGCTTGAACTCACAGCCTTCTACCTTAGAGGTGAGAGTGTTACTAACCGAGACAAACTGATAATAGTGTACATCATATATATATATATATATATATATTTTGAAGCACTGCCCCTTTCCAGGCGAACATTTCGTACTCAGACTTTAGTTTTAGGCTAGTGTTGGTTGATTTCCCAGGCATTGAGAGAGCATACTTGGTTTCTAATGCTTCTGCGCATATAGTAAGAAATTTTATTCCAAACCTCCAATGAAACATTCACCATTGTTGTTCAATAGTGAACAATGCAAGTTTGTTTTAAATCAGCTTTCAATCCTATTGTTAGTGTTCGTTTATAGACATTTCTCTTCACTTGGATACAGATTTCTATGAAGTCTAATTCTGAGTCAGTTCATTGCAAAGGTTGGATGTGAACATGTTGAAACCCATTTCAAAATATTGATTGATGACATATTAGGACGCTTTGATCCAAGCTAACTCGAGGCAAAAATTCCAAAGGATTTAAAATGAAGAACAATTAACCTAGGCAAGGAGAGAACAGGAATCTCTGCTCCAAAGAACCAATAACATTATACTAGCCAGCTACTCCATAATTAGTTAACTTGTTTGACGCTGCCTTCATATCCCAGATCCACTTCATCAAGCAAGTATGCAATATTGCCCGAGGATCTGACACTGAGGAATCTGCAGTTATTTTAAGTCATGGTTCATAACTTTCTTTGTGGTTGTTATTAGCTTCTCCAAGAGCTAGGGGAGGACTATAATTGTGCACAGGCTGTGTCTGTAGTCGTGTCCTCTTGATTCCAACCTCCAGCTCAGGTGCGAACCCTTAACTATCCAGCGCCTTGGGACGTCTTTCCAACATAAAAGGCACTGTCCAAATGTAATTTTGTTCTTGTTGTTGTTGTGAACGGGCCAGTTCTGTGGTCGTGCATATGCATGTTGATAAAATCATTTCAGTATTCTGCATGTAAAAGTATTACTTTCTCATAGAGTACATAGTATTCACCCATTATACAAGATTTCAGTTAATTTGTAGATGAACACCTACGGTATTTTCTGCCTCAGTAAACTGTAGCAATAATTATAGAGATTGTGACCGAGTTGAAGGTTTTTTCTTTGTTTAGTTGATTTCTTTTGTTATTCCTTCCATCAGGGGAATGTTTTCTCCTGTTGTTGCCTGGCTTTGCTCCCAGCTGTCTGCTGCTCTGTTATATTTATTGCTTAGTAAATTTGAACACCGGATAAAATCCCCCCTCCCTCCCCCATGGGGTCCTGAAAGGTTTGAGCCCTGTTTTGTTTCAAATGAGCTTTGATTTCAGGTACAGGATTATAGCATTATTCTTAAGCAATCCACTATATTTTATTGTCCCTTTAGTTGATTCGTTATTGTTGATAACGAGACTTTAGTTACTTTGTTCCATGTGGTTTTAATAGAGTTAATCATTTACCTTTGCCAGTCTTCGGAATGAGACTCCAGGTTTAAAAGGAGGATATTCCAGGAAAGTCTCACCGAGGGAGAATACTTCAGGATAACTTTACTTAAAGTTGGATGTTCCAGAGTAGCTTGAAGCAAAAGTCCAGGAAGGTCGGACTCAAAGTTCCCTGCTTTCACAGATAGAAACCAGAGAGGAAAGCTCTACGCACCCCACATGAAGTGCTGGTGTCAGCCTGGCTCAGTTGGTAGCGCTCTTGCCTCTGAGTTAGAAGGTTGTGGGTGCAAACCTCACATTGGAACTCTGAGCTCACAGTCTTGGCTGCTGCTCTATGGCAGCGCTGGGGGAAGGGTTGCATTGCTCAAGGTGCTGTCCTACACCCCCAGCAAGAGCAGACAAGACCAGGATTATCTGTATTAGTCCTTCAGCATTTACTTTAGGATTTATTGGATCACTGTGGTCCAAATGATTTATTACTCTAAATTAATCTTACCTTAGAAAAACAACCTGGCCATACTACTTCAGAAATATAATTGAAATACCAGCTCTTTGCACACTAACCCAGTTGATTCATGTTGTAGATTTTATTCCATTTGTACTTTGTGGAGACATGATTTATGAATTAATCAGGGTTATCCAAGAATACTCACAGATATGAGGGGAAAGCTTAGAGCAATTCTGAGGTCCAACACAATTCATTAACCTTCTCCTTCACAAAGTCAGTAAGCTAAACCAGCTAAGACTCTATTATGTACTCCTGGCCCTCTACAAAAAGTCAGACTAACACTGCTTGTCTGGTGACCATCTACACAACAATAATAATAATAATCCTTGCATTTGATATAGCTCTTTTCACGTCTTCGAGACGTCTCAAAGCACTTCACAGAAGACTGTAAAGTGAAATGACTGTATTTTTGTGGGCGAAACGCGGCAGCCAATTGCACACAGCAGTGTCCCACAAACAGTCGTGGATTGAAATGACCAATACATTATTGTTTTTTTTTGAAGGACTATTATCAGGCGCGTGAAATCAATGTTATACAGTACCCTCCTTTAGGTCGAAGGCTGTACCTGGGTTATTTTATTAAATGATTAATTTTACCAGAGTAGTGAGTAAAAGCACATTAGTTAGCTTTACGTGGGACCATTAGAGTAAGATCCTCATAAACCATACAATATCACATGAGAGGTTCAGATGAAGAAGGCCCTTGGGCCCATTTAGAAACTTAGGAAAAAAGGAACAGGAAGAAATCATTCAGCCCATTGAACCCGTTCCACCAGTTTATTAGATGTTGGCAGATTTTTAATCTCAATGACCCACTCTTTCGCCATACCCATTGATATTTCTACGGCCCAAGTACAACAACAATTTTAGATTTATATGGTGCCTTTGTCTCTAAATGCTTCACAGCATTGGCTGGGAACCCAGGCTGGAATGTGGGAATCTGAGGAAGGGAGGAGAAGAGGTGAGCAAAAGTGCAGTCGAAAACAAATGTCTTAAGACGGGCTTTAAAGTTAGTGAGGGAGGTGGGCGAGATAGAGGGACTATGAGATGGATTTCCAGAAAGCGGGATGGAATAGCTGAAAATTCACCCATTGATAGTGGAGTGGATCACCTTCAGTCATCCTCCCACCTCCATTCCCTTTGCCCTCCACCCCTCTTGATTCTAAACCCCAGTTCTGTTGCAAACCCTTGTCTGTTCAGCACCTTTATTCGTTAGTAAATCAACTCTGGGTAGAGGTAATGGCGGAGAAGAGCAATGCTGCAGAAATGAGGGAAATCTGAATGACTGTGAGTCCAGACATGAGGCTTAAAGGACAGTTAATAATAATAATAAGTATTGAACAGACAGTGAGGTTTCGCATTAGCTCTGGAAGATTGAGAGTGCATCCATTCAGATCGATGAGGTCAGCACCTGAATTGAGAAGGCGCTGACAGGAGCTGAGCAGGAGACCCTCTGTCTTCGTAAAAGTATCTGTTTACCTTTCTTTCAAACATCCCTATTGATTACTGGGCTACTGTCATGTGTCCGCTGTTGATGATGCCTGTGTGATTGGCCACCCAGATCACATGAGGATGGTGGGTGTCTGTTCACCTATGAAAAAGGTGCGTGACTGTTCACACAGGCTTGGTTTAACTTTAATGCACCGGTGAGGATCTTATGTCCTCCGTTTGATCTCAGCGGGCACCATCCTAGTCAATTATTTTCTACGATTATATGAATTCTATTTGAAATGCTGTGTTTTAACCTTGAATATGTTGGCAAAGGCTGACTGGATTCCTTGCAATGTTGGAACAATGAGCCATTTATCATAAATGATCTGTTCCTCTTCTGCTTTGTTTTCTCTCCCCACACATTCTTTACCGTTCAACTTTCCATCAATGAGCTGAGTGGGAGCTTCCTTTTTGTAGCTAAGAGGGGCCAAAACATAATAATAATAATGATAATAATTACATTTGATATAAGAACATAAGAATTTGCCTTCCACCATCCTGGCAGTTGCAAGAACATGTTGTGTCCCAAACTATATATTGTATCTCGAGATATTATTTCCTAATAGAAAGCTAATTTGTTCTTGAAAGAATTGAAAAATAAAAAAAAGTCTTGTTTACTCAGTTCACTAAGCTTGCACAGCAGACTGTATCTAATCTGTCAAAATAACCACTCAAGGGGAAAGGAAAATTAATATGCACAAACAATGTTGTTACTTACAGGGCTTTGGAGAAATCAATTAAATATATGAAGTCTGAAATTTCATTTAGTCTTAGTCTGGTTACACCATTTAGTGTTACAATGTAACGTTGCAGAATTGTGGAAAATCTTAAATTCTGTTTTCATTTTGAAGCCTGTTTTTGCAGTTCATAAAAGTCTATGATTTTAAAATAAATCGGTCGTATAAGCCAAGACTTGCTGGAATTCAGATTGAAAAATTTAATGTCAAGCAGAGGCGTTAGGGTTACCTTGCTGTCGGAAAAGCCTCCAACTCTCAGTTTACACTGTGAGATTCTCCCCCATCCAACTCGCGAGACCTTGACTCTGTTTAGATCCTGTTCGGAGCTGATGTCTGATGAGTCAGTATAATTGTAATAATCATAAAAAAAGTTAAATATATTTTTTAAGAAATACTAATAATAAAAATCCTTAAATTTGATATAACGTATTCCATGTGGGGAGGACCTCAAACGTCACAGGCTTACAGAGTTATAGAGGATCTCTTAATTAAATAATAATAATTTGGTCACTCAATCAATGACTGTTTGGGGGACACTGCTGTGTACAATTGGCTGTTGTGTTTCGCCCACAAAATATACACTCAATTCACTTTAAAGTATACTCTGTGAAGCACTTTGAGATATCTCAATGATGTGATAAGGCACCATATCAAATGCAAGGATTATTATTGTTATTGCAGTAAAGTGTAGTGACTTTGTCTTTTGTAGGTGTATAACATTGGATAGGAGTTCCCTGATGAAGACATAGTTTACACTGGAAAGTGTTAATAATATTACCGCTTCCCTAAAGAGTGCACTTTCGACCCCGATGTGTAATGTCTGCTCGTTGTGGCTTGTTGCTGGTTGCACAAACTCTCGCACACCACTCTCCAGGACGATAGGGAAAATATGCCTCTGCTGCTCTCAGGCATGCATAAATACCTCACGTGGATTGTGTGTATGATCTGAAGGTGCTTCAAACGGGATTCTTCCTCATTCAGTAATCCAGAGGTGGCCGTGAGAGCAATATTAAAGCAGACTGAATATTGATATTTACACTTGCTGGATTATAGGAAGCGAGAATGTGCATTGTTTATTGCTAAACTGCAAACTATATTACAACACAAACTGAAAGAGGATCTCTTAATGAAACCTCCAAATTGTTTGTTTCAGGAAGTTCATATCCTGTTAAGATAAAGAAACAACATTTGTGCTTTGGAATTTAACTTTTAATTTTTTATATAAGTAATAATCCTACATTCAGTACAGTGCCTTTCACATTGGGAGGATGTCTCAAAGGTTTCCACAGGAATTATTGTAATGTGTAGCGACTGTCTATTCTGTAGGTGAATCGGATGCATTGTTGGGTGAATTGGCTGCTGTAATGACCAATCTAAGAGGACTAGACTGCCATGATGTTTATTTAGATTTAGATCTGTATTCTATCTGTATTTCATTGTGAAAACACATTAAATCATTTATACATGCTACATGTATTGTGGAGTCCTGTAGCTCAGTGGTTAGAGCACTCGCTTTGCAACCGAGAGACCTGAGTTCAATTCCAGGCAGGGCCAAACCTTGGGCAAGTTTCCTTACTCCACACGCCTAATAATAATCCCTCCAAAAACCAAAAACAATAATAAATTGGTCATTTTCAATCTACGATTGTTTGTGGGACATTGCTGTGCGCAATCGGCTGCCGCGTTCGCCCACAAATATACAGTCAATTCACTTTACAGTGTGTTCTGTGAAGCGCTTTGGGACATCCTCCCGACGTGAAAAGCATTATATCAAAATGCAAGGATTATTATTATTACAATATATTAATTGTTTATTGGCATCTTGGCTCAGTTGATATCACTCTCACCTCTTGAGTTCATATTCTAGGCTGGGAGTCCAGGGCAGTGTTGAACATTCAATGTATTGTCTGGGGGTCTATTTTGCTAAACCGAGTCCCACCTGCCTCTACAGGTGAACATTATAGATCGCTTAACACTATTGGAAAACAGAAAGGAGTTTCTCCCATGTGTCCTAATTAGTTAATCCTCCAGATTAATTAGTCATTTACCTCATGGCTGTGTGCGGGACTGTGCTGATGCAAATGGCTGCCACACTTGCATACAAATGTAATCACTTGACAGGAATTGCCTGTGAAACACTTTGAGATGTTTGTCACAAATGAATGTTTTTTCTTTTTTTAAAAAAAGGAGTTTTTTTCAGAGACATGTGGTCAATTAATCCAACACCCTCTCGCTAGACTCCTCAGTTCCTTGCTACACATGCAGACAGCCCATATCTTCTGCACCAGGCTCCACAAGCCTATCCCTCCCATCCTCACTTTGTTCCACTGGCTCTTCATTCCCAGCAAATCAAACTCAAGATCCTTGTCCTTACACTCAGATTCCTCCACAGTTTTGTCCTACCCTATCTCAGCATCTCCAGCAATCCTACCATGGATTCCTCAACAAGGAATTGCAGTTCTGCAAATGTGGGTGTCTTCTGATAACCATGCCAACATACTTCTCTTTTTCCAAATACTTCAATGGGTGCTGCTTCTACAACAGAAATTCCAGCAGGATTCCCTAGAGAAATTGTTAAGAAATACAGCAAATTAGAATTTCATGCATAGAGGTAAGAAAAAGGCATTAGAGCCATTTTATTGCATCGTAAATCTTGGAATCACTTCTCATTCAAATGGAGAGGCTGATACTCCTGTTATACATCCTAACATTAATGTCAAAGATAATTTATCATCTTCATTACTACAGTAATAATCAGTTTATAATGTCAGTACAATAGATACATCCTCACAAAAAATGACTTGCATAGTTTTTTTTCACTTTGCCATTAACCTTGTACTTACTGAAAAGCCTGCTTCTAACACTCCTTACATTTGATATAGTCCCTTGTCAACACCAACTTGTACTTAGATGGTGACTATTACATCACCAGGAAGTCTCAAAGTGCTTCACAGATTTACTGCAAAATGTAGTGACTGTATTTGTACATGTTTGAGGCAGCCAATTTGCACACAGTAATGTCCCACAAACAGCCATGAAGTGAATGACCAATTAGAAACATAGGAATTGCTAGACAAAAAAATACCAAGATCCAACCAGTCCATCTTCTACCATCCTAGCAGTTGCATGCTACAATAATGAAGATGTTGACAGCAATTAATTCTACATGGATTAGTCTACCAACACAGTGTAAAGCTTTGAGAACTTTAGATCCAAAGTTGACTCAGTATTCCAAGCATACTACACTTACTATATGTCATTTCTCTTACTATATGTCATGGCTCAATTTTATCAGGAGGATTGGTGACTTTAACTGCTACCCGAACTGGCAAACATGATCTCAGATTAACATCTCATAAGAAGACTGCACCTCTGACATTGTACGAAAATTGGTTGCCTTGTTCACCTACAAGATACAGAGTAACTACACTTTATCATGTGTAGCCCATTGAGACTTCATCCCAATGTGAAAGCCATTAAATCAATGGAAGGATTTTTTTTGTTGTTGACAGAAGAAAGATGGAAATTAAAATGGAAAATCATTTCCCTGACAGCAAATAATTCTCCTTGTTGTTATAATGAAGTACAGTGTTGCCTATCTCTATTCTGTTTGTCTTTTATTACTTGAGTATCACAAATCTTTTGCACAGGATATTAGACTTATTTATTTAACAGTTAAAATAACTGCTTTTCACAACAGCATAGAAGACAGTAGGATTTATTGCCAGACTGAAGAGTTTTGATGGAGGTGCAGTCCAGATAAAGTTTATTAAATGAACGAAACCAAAGACTGCAATGTGGGGTCTAATAGCTCCGTTGATAATGTTACTTCCTGGTGTGAATATAGAAGCAATAATAAAATGTTCCTCCAGTTTATTAAATTATGTCAGATCTTCTAATCCATTATCCCCAGGCTTTTTCTCCATACATAAGAACATAGAAAATCTGAAGGAGGTCAATCAGCACATTGAGCCTGTTCCACCGATTTATTAGATATTGACAGATCATTTAATCCTAATGCCTTGCCCTTGCACCATACCCTCCATTACCCAATTTGGGCCTATTTTCTCTAGAATATAGAAGAATTAGAGGGGATCTTAAAGAAACCTATAAGATCATCAAAGGACACGATAGAGTAGATAGTGGGAGATTGTTTCCCCTGGTTGGAGAAACTAAAACCAGTGGAGACAACCTTAAAATCAGAGGCCAGCCCTTTCGCACTGAGTTGAGGAAGAACTTCTTCACTCAAAGGATGGTGAATGTATGGAACTCACTACCCCGAAGGGCTGTTGACGCTCAGTCAAGACTGAGATAGATAGATTTCTTATTGCAAAAGGGATTAAGAGATATGGGGATAAGGCAGGGTTAGGTTATTAGCTGGAGTTAGATTAGAAGATCAGCCATGATTGAATGGCGAGGCAGGTTTGAAGGGCCGAATGGCCTACTCCTGCTCCTACATGTTATGTTATGTTATTACCTGTCCATCTCTCTTTTAAACTTTTCTAATGATCCATTTCTCCATCTTTCTAGGACAGAGCATTTCATGTCTTCACAACCCTCTCTTTAAGTGAAAAAATGCTTCCTGACCTCAGTTCTTTCTTTTTAGTCAGCCGGGTGTATGACATATGCGGAAACCCATCACCGTGCTTAAGAGTACCCAAACCAAGATGAGAATTCCATGTGTAAGCAGCTACACGTGGCAATTCCAGAGATAGATTGTTGGAATGGAACGTCCTCTTTTGCGCAAGTTGGCAAGAGCCAAAGTTTAGGGATCCCAGTGTGTACGTTGGGCTACTGGCCCACTTGCTAACCTCTGAATTCCTTTCATTTTAAATATCTCAAACAAATCATCTCTTAACTTACTCTAATCCAAGGAGCATAAGCTCAGTTCTACCAGGCTCTCATCATTAATTAGGACCATGTATTAAACTAATGTATCATCACTAGACATCCTCGAAGGCTAGCATATCCTTGTTAATACTGAGTGCCGAAAACTTAATACTGTACTATAAATGAAATCTGACCAGCACTCAATTTAAGTGGAGTGTCACCTCGTTGTTTTTATATTGCAGACCTTTGCTTTTAAGGCCAGTGTCCCATTTGCACTGTTGACTGCTTTCTGGACCAGCGAACTCGGTTTTAATGACCTATAGATCTATGATCGCTTGATCGCTCTGCTCATAGAACTAATGAACCATATAAATTTACGGCAGAGAAAAAGCTAATTCAGCTGATCGTGTCTGTGTCGGTTCCCTCAAGAACAAACTTTACAGTCTTCTTTACCTGCCCTTTCGACCTATCTTTACAGCTGACTCTTAAGGTATTTGTCCAGTCCTTCTTGAAGCCAATATGAATACTGCCTCAATCACTGCTCCCAGCAGGATATTCCATATCCAACTACTCTGGGCATGAAAACATTTATCCTGACCTCCCCATTTGGTCAATTTATTAACTATCTTAAATTGATGCCCTCTACTTACCAGTGAAAATCCTTTTTCCCTATTGACTCAATGAAAACCCTTCATAATTTTAAAGTCTTTGTTCCAATGGAAAATGTCCCAGTTATATAATATAAATAATAATAATCCTTGAATTTGATATAGCGCTTTTCACATCTTCCAGATATCTCAAAGCAATTCACAAAATATACTGTAAAGTGAATTGACTATATATTTGTGGGTGAAACATGGCAGCCAATTGCCCACAGACAGTTGTGGATTGAAGTGACCAAGTTATTATTGTTTTTTTTACTTGAGGGATTATTATCAGGCATATGTAGTAAGGAAAGTTGCCCAAGGTTTTGCCCTACCGGGAATTGAACCCAGGTCTCTTGCTTGTGAGGTGACAGATAGACCAATTCACACAAACACACACACACCAAATAACCTTCCATGTCTGTAACTGATCTGAGGATGAACCATGCTCTCTGTGTCTGAAACTGGTGCTTTTGTGAAATGGTGAAAGCTTCATTGGAGATACTGATCAGTGAAGGGTGACAGCGACAAGCAGCAAATCATCAATCGTTTTGTCAGTAACCACTAAACAAGAGAACAAGTGAAAGGTGGCTCGTTAGAGTAAAATAGAATAAACTTTACATTTAGATCACACTTTTCGTGTCAGGAGGATGTCTCAAAGATCTTTGCATAGTTGGCTGGGTACTTGAGCCGGGAGGGGGTGCAGCTGGGGAGCTGAATAGGGTGGAAGGACAAAGATGTTGAAAGCACGTCAAAGTGAAAGCTGCATTTCAAGTGCTAGATTCCCTGAACTATGCAGACCAAGTCCTGATAGTGGTTTGCTATCAAGATTTGCAAAATGAGAAGGAATAGAAAATTCCTGATGTGTCACAGCCAATGCTCCAGAATTCTGGTCCGACACAGACATTATAGAAGGTGCAAATGAGATCAATATGTGGAGTTCCAGAGCATCAACTGAAATGCACTCGGGATTCCCTATTTCCTAATCCTTTTACATAACTTGCAATTTAGACCCTTTATTGTTTTTGGAACAACGCTGAACTAAACTGTAGTTTGTAGTATAATGTAATATTTTGTACCATTATTTTGTGGGGTGGAGGGTGCAAGGGACAAGCAGGAGGCTGATGCCAGTCAAGCGGAGGCACCGGGTGGTGGACTGGGGAGTGAGGAGGTCGGAGAGGTAGGGAGGTGCCAGGGAGTGAAGGGATTTGAACACAAGTGTGAGGATCTTGAAGTCAATCCATTCGGTGATGGGGAGCCAGTGGAGCCTGGCCAGAACTGGTGAGATGTGGATACGGAGTTTGGTCCGGGTCAGTATGGGAGCGGCAGAATTTGGAATGAGCTGGATCTTTTGAATGGTAGAGCTGGGGAGACTGGCGAGGAGTGCAGTGGAGTAATCCAAGTGGTGACAAACACATGCACAAGGGATTTGGCTGTATTTGGGGTAAGGTACGGTCAGAGGCGGGCAATGTGGTGGAGGTGGAAGAAGGCAGTCCTGGTCAGGGACAGGATGTGGGGGAGGGAGGACAGCTGGGGGTTGAACCAGATTTCTATGTTGTGCACTGGTTCATTGAGTCTGAGGGAGAGCCCAGGGAGGTTGAGGAGTTCAGATCCACAGGAGTGAAGACGTTGACGGGAGCCAAAGAGTATGGCTTCCGTCTGTCCATATTCAACTGCAGGACGTTTGCACTCATCCAGGTCCTGATGCCTGCCAGACAAGCTGATAGAACATCGACGGACCTGGAGTTGGTGCTGGAGGAAGCAAAGTAGATTTGTGTGTTATCCGCATACATGTAGAAGTTTACACATGTCTGTGGATGATATCGCCCAGAGGGAGCATATAGATAAGGAAAAGAAGAGGGCCAAGAATGGAGCCCTGGGGTGCCTCGCAGGTGACCGGATGGGGGAGGGAGGCGAAACCATTTGAACACTTCAAAAGGGGAGTTCGAATAAAACTGTAACTTAACAACAGTGGAAAACTTTTTGTGATGTTAGTTGAGCAAGTGACTGACCACAGAATGACACATTCATTGGTATTGCAGTACAAACAAAACCAAGAATTGTGTGACCCTACACTAATGCTGTGGGGCTGGAGTTTTACATTTTTTTCTAGATAGAGGTTATATGTTTTTTGGAAGGTTTACATGATATGCTATTTCCTGCATTCCCTTCTTAAGCATTAAGGATTTCTAGCACTTGAAGTGCAGATTTCTCTTTAACCTGCTTTTGTCATCTTAAGATGAAATCACAAATATTGAAGTGTAAACTCCACTGGTCAGTTTGACAGTCGATTGACAGAACAAACCACGTGGTGTTAGACATGGATCAGCTGATCATTTTCCTCATGTGAGTAACGACCACTGAACTGAGAAAATTCCAACAGATAGTTACATTTTGGCCTCTGTCATCATTGACACCAACACAGTGGACATCCCCAGCCTGGCCTGTCATGTATGTTTAAGGTAAATGACAAGTATTAATTGTCTAAAGAAGTGTTTGACCCCTCTTCACACTTTCAATAAATGTTGTCACTTGTGTTATTACTGTGATTACCTCCACAGGTTTCAAGAGCCAGCACTGACATGTTGAAGATCAATAAGGTTGGCACTAAAACAGGTTAAAGTTGTATTTAGACTGTTATTTGAAATTAATGCTCAGGTTTCAATGAAAGAAGATAGAAGCTTTGCATTCCAGCAGCAAAACTGCATCTGCTTAATGCTCCCTGAGAAGGAGGCCATTCAGCCCATTAAGCCTATGCTGGCACAACAACAACTTGTAACTATATAGTGTCCTTCACATCAGATAATGTCTTGAGCAATTAGCAATGACGTGGTTTGACTCAGAGTCGGGGGGAAGAAGTGATGACCATAGGCATAGACAAATGGGAACGTTGTCAGGTATTATCTGAAAACAGGCAAAGAGGGGAAGGCTTAAATCAGGGAGTTCCAGAGGGAGACCTTCTACAGAAGCTAACTGGTTTAATCCCAATTCTCTGCCCTTTCCCCTTACCCGGTTACATTTGATTACAAAATATACAGTCACTACCTTTTATAATGAATCCTGTGAAGTGCTTTTGAGACGTCCTCCCAACTTGAAAGGTGCTATACCAAATGCAAGGATTGTCAGTTATTTGATTATCACAGGAACAGAATAAAAATACGTTGTTCTTGCAATGCCACATTTTTTATAAAAAATCTGCCACTACTACTGGAAAGGGTTACAGTAAAAGGGGTATGTTTAATTGAACAGTCTCTTTTATTTTTTCACTCATTTGGCCAGGAAAGGGAATTATTCCTGATGGGCGGCCCTGCTGTTGTGCTCTCAGGAAGCTGATCCACTGCATGAAATAGCACATAGCAGATGGAGACAGTTTGTCACGCGAGTCGTTCCCACAGACACCACAGTACTCCCTGTTCATGCTGAGAGTTGCACATTTTGAAGGGATCTTTTTGCAAATCACAATTTAACAAAGCCACGCTGTTCGAAATTAAAATGAATTTCACTGAACTAATTTATGTGTGAGCCCTGACAATGAGGGGTGGGTAAGTAGTGGGGGGGTGGCAGGAGTCCTGTAGCGTAGTGGTTAGCATGCTCACATCGCAAGTGAAAGGACCAGGGTTCGATTCTCGAGTGGGCCGAAAACTTTAGCAAGTTTCCTTATTCTACACGCCTCTTTGTACCTAGAGGTAAGTAGGAACCCGGTTGTTAGTCGATTGTTGGATTGCTTTCCAGGGGAGTAAACCCTCAAAAATAAAATTATATGATCACTCAATCCATGACTGTTTGTGGGACACTGATATGCGCAATTGGCTGCTGCATTCTGCCAACAAAATACAGTCAATTCACTTTACAATATATCACTTTGAGATGTCTCAACGACGTAATAAAGCGCTATATCAAATGTAAGATTTATTATTGTTATAACAAATACTGTGGTACTCAAATAAAAAAAGTGGATTTCCATACACAGCAACAAAAGTGATTGCAATAACAATAACTTGGCAATTTTGCTCAGAGAAGCTGTAAAGGAGGGTGGTCCAGGAAATGGAAATATTCACTTTAGTGTAGTTCTGTTTGCACTTGGGAGATTGTGAGTATCAAAGAGTATTGTGGAGTTTGAATAGAAGTCATTCTTTATGTGTAATCTAACGGCACAGAAGTTAATATAGGCATCTGAGTGATGTTAGGTACATAGGAACATAAGAACAGGAGTGGACCATTCAGTCTCTCGAGCCTGTTCCGCCATTTTATTAGGTCATGGCTGATCTGTACCTCAACTCCTTTTACCCGCCTTTTCCCCATATTCCTTGATACCCTTACCTAACAAATATCTATCCACCTCAGTCTTGAAAATGTCAATGCATCCAGCATCCACAGCCTTTTGCAGAAGAGAGTTCCAGGTTTTCAGTACCCTTTGTGTCAAAAAATGCTTTCTGGTTTCACTCCTCAGGATTTCCAGAGAAACCTTTCTGTGTTCCAGAGGAGTCACATCTGGTTGCCTATAGAATTTGCTATTTATAAATGATTTTGCCCCCTCCCCCCCACCTCCAGTCAGTGCTCACACATAATTAAAGGCTAAGTGGGTAAGATACTGGGCAGAGTTTGCTGTATCATAGCCAGGCAGGTGTGTGAATGCCTTTGGGGGAGGAGGAGGGAAAATTGGATGGGGATACTCCCCCTGCATTAAGAAGTAATAAACATAACAAATACAACTGAGTGCTGATTGAACGCTTCATTTTTCCACCAGTGGAGACATGTGCCAGCAGGACGTTTCTGACTTTGTGTGAGAAATGATGGGCAAATTTTTTCCTCAAACAGTAAGATGATGTGCCAAAGTTCCCTCCCTTGCACCCTTCACATTCAAGTTACCGATTAGAATCAACCCACTGCCACTAGAGGTCAACATAGGTTCTCCAGTCCAGTTATTGAATAATGAAGGTTTCTGGCACTTTTCTTCATACTTGGAGGAAGTAAAGTTTGGCTTGGCAATGAGGTTTGAGCTTTTGGCAGCACAAGGCAAAAGATTATAGAATGTCCCTCAGAGCGTGCTAATAAACATTAAGAATAAAGTGGTCACAGAACATTTTTCTGAAAAGGGTTTAAGCTCAGACAAGTTTGCTTTTATTAAAAAGAATGAACTCTGATGCCAGTGAGCAACATCTCAGACAGGATTCTGTTAGGACTTTGCCAAAAGTTGTTTTATGTGAGTTAATGGGTAGCTTTTTGCATGTTGAAATCTGGGCTTGTGTAGCACACATTTAAGCAGTTTCAGAGTTCTAAGAGTCCAATGGAATAAATACATATCTGCCCTTGGAGGGCATCCAGCAACCATGCAACCGGATTATATCTTGGGGAAAAAAAACTCAGTTATGGTAAGAAATTGGGTAAATTTGCATTAACTCCAACAACAACAACAACTTGGATTTGTATAGCACCCTCCACGCTGGATGGCGTCTCAGAGCACTTCACACTAACGGATCCTGAGGCCGAGCCAGGGGGAGGGGGGGAAAGGTGACCAAAGGCGAAGTAGAAAAGAAAGGTCTTCAGCAGGGAGCTGAAAATAGGAAGGGAGGGAGCGAGGCGAAGGGAGTGAGGAAGGGAATTCCAGAGCCTCCGAGCACAGTGGCTGAAGGCACGGCTGCCGAGGGTGGAGCGGAGCACTTGGGGGACAAGGAGGAGGCCAGACCCGGAGGAATGAAGGCAACGGGTACTGTTTTGAGGAGAGAGGTCAGAGAGGTAGGGGGTTGCAGAGGAATGGAGGGAATTGAGTACAAGGGTGAGGATCTTGAAGTCGATCCTCTCTGGGATAGGCAGCCAGTGTAGTCTGGCAAGGACTGGGGTGATCGTGGAGTGGAATTTGGTGCGGGTGAGAATGTGGGCAGCAGAGTTTTGAATGATCTGGATTTTATGGATGGCAGTGGATGGGAGACCGGCGATGAGGGCGTTAGAATAGTCCAGCCGAGAGGTGACAAAGGCATGGACTAGGGTTTCAGCGGCTTTCGGAGCGAGGTATTGGTGGACTCGGGCGATGGGTCGGAGGTTGAAGAAGGCGGTGCTGGTGAGGGACCGGATCCAAAAGCTCCAGCTTGCCCCAAATTCATCCGCTCGCATCCTTATCTGCACATCAAACTTCACATACCAATCACCTCAGCTGCACTGCCTCCCTGTCACGCAATGGATCGGTGTCAAGATCCTCACTCTCACTTACAAATTCCTTCATGCCTTCATCCCTCTCTGTGTCTGTAATCTTCTCCTTCACTCTCTTGCTCCCCTTGGGTCAAGCGTTTCATCATTTTGGAACTCGCTTCCTAAATCTGTATGCCTCACCCCTTCTCTATTTTTCTTTAAATGTCTCCTGAAAACCTATCTCATTAATCTTGCCTACATTAACGTCCTTCCTCCCCATTCCCCACCTCTGCTCGGTGTCCAGCATTGTCTCTGTACTTTGTGAAGTTACCCTACGTGAAATATGCTATGTAAGTTCTATATTCCCCAGAGTTGAGGAGTTTAGGGGGAGAAGGAAACTGATCCAGGTCTTTAAAATAGTAAGATAAATGGCAAGGTAAATAGTGAACATTTCTCATTTGGAGCAAACCCAGAACAAGGGGACATTGAAGCTCAAGTGTTTCAAAGTTAAACTAGCAGACAAGTCTTCACACAAAGGAGGGTTTGTGAGATTCTGGAATGCATTGCCCCAGAATTCAACAAGGTATTTAAAAGAGAGATCAATTGATACTAAGGAAGGGATTTTAGAGAAAGAGTGGGGAAATAGGTTAAAGATATAAACAGCTGCCACAATCTAATAAAATGACAGAGCTGGCTTGATGACTAAATATCCTACACATGGCTCCTATATACGCCTCACATTGCTTTCAAACAGGAGATTACACGCACCTATTGTTCAAGTGATGTTTTGTCTAAAAATCGCTGTAAATCTGCAGAAAGCTTATTGATGTAGCTAACTCTGCTTCAATGTTTACTCTCTGTCTAATCATTACCTCTTACTCCTCTCATTTTATTGTGAAGGATGTGAACGTAGGCACGATCAATGAGGAAGCTTTTCTGGAGGCTTTTAAAGACAAACAGAGAAGGGGTGAGACATAAAGGTTTAGGGAGGGAGTTCCAAACTTTAATACTTCAGTAGTTTTACTTGTGAATCAAATTCTCTGCCAACTGCAGTGTTATGGACTACATGTTCCCTGCTTGTGAAGAAATGCAGCTGCAACATTGTATTATTTATACTGTGTTATCAACATAGCTAAATGTGGCTTCTCCTATGTGCCTATATTCTATATTCCATTGTGGGAAGGATAATATCAGCTCAGCCAGCTTCTTTACCGCAGCTACTAATTTCCTTAGAATTGTAGATCTTTTATTAGTGTATAAACCGAAATGCTGTTAGAAGTTTTAATGTGGCTAGTTTTTTTTATGGTTAAATCTTTGCAGCACGTCATAGCAAATTAAATACAACAACAACTTGAACTCATGTTGCGCATCTTCATGCAGGGAAGAATCTCAGAACGTTGATACAATTTAAGTCCAAAAATTGGGCTTAATTTAGAACTTGTCAGAACAAGACAGTGGGTGATAACTCTTTGGTAACTCAATAACTGCCAAATGAAAAATAAACCATTCAGCAAATCATTTACCGAATCGAGTTCTTTTTTTTAATTCTGTCTCAAGATGGGGGAAAAATTGGCAGCGATTTTGGCAGGATATATTGCCTTTCACAGGACATTTTTTAAGGAATTTTCCTTGCTGGGGACTGAACTCAAATGTACATATTTATCGTACATCCAGAAAGATTAAGTGAATATAAAAAAACAATATAAAAAGGCCGATGTTAGTTACATTATGTACCTTTAGCGGCCGTGGTCCAGGTACTTGACGTAACTGTAGCCAGTCTGAGGACTCACTACAGATACAACAAAGTCTATCTAAACAAGTAGACTAGACCAAGTAGACTGGTTTAAGGATGGCATCTTCAACAATGCAGCACACCCCTGGTACGAGACTAGAGCATCAGCCTCGACTATACATTCAAAATCTTGACGTGGATCTTTTAAAGCTATCAGTTGCTAAAAATGCCAGGATTATTATTTATTATTAGTTGCTATCTTGGAAAGAGTTAAAACCAAACATTTAAAGGCTGCCGCTTTAACAGGAGATTGTGTGCAGTTCAAGAGATTGTTTTCTCTCCAGAATGAGGCTATTTACAAAGTACTTTAACACTTAAAGGGTTTGATCTAATTCGCGTCCAGACGTGGAGTGGTGCAGGTGCTAACTTACACGGTTGAGCAAACAGTCAATCCTCAACCACTGTCTCAAATAAATTTGTCTCATCTCAAAATTGCATTCACTTTCAAACCACAGACAAGGTGGCACCGGATTTGGGGATTTTGTAAACATGTAGACAAGTCATGTGGAAACGTTACTTCATTTTACTTCATTCATATTATTATTATTATTATTCATTTAACCTTTTAGGCCAATGAGTCAAAGAGGCCAGAGTCCAACCACATCTGGAACATGATGGGTTTGCCAAATGGTAGCATGCCAGTTGTAGTGGGAAGCAGCTTCCCCCCTGCTCGGGTCCCGACCCAACTGTCCAGCGCCTTGGGACGTCCTCCCGACGTGAAAGGCGCTCTATAAATGCAATCTTGTTGTTGTTATGGTGGTGAAAAAGTAACTACTTTCTTCCCCACATCCGCGTTACAGCTGGCACCACCTTCCACCACCTCCGGAACATCGCCAGACTACGCCACTACCTCACCCCTCACGCTGCTGAAACTCTGGTCACGCCTTTATCACCTCAAGGCTGGACTACGGGAACTCTCTCCTCGCCGGCCTTCCCGGCACCTCCCTCCACAAGCTGCAGGTCATTCAGAACTCTGCAGCTCGTGTACTGTCCCGCACCAGGCTTCGCACCACATCACTCCCACCCTCGCTCGCCTCCACTGGCTCCCCATCCCCCAGAGGATCGAATTCAAGATCCTCATCCTCACCTACAAGGCCATTCACGGCCTTGCTCCCTCCTACCTCTCCAACCTACTATCCCCCTACTACCTGCCCGTACCCTCCGTTCTCTGGCTCCGGTCTGCTCCACATCCCCCGCCCCAACCGCCCTACCATCGGTGGCCGGGCCTTCAGCCTCTCAGCCCCGAGGCTCTGGAACTCCATCCCCCAGTGCCTTCGCCGCCTCCTCCCTTTCCTCCTTCAAGGCCGGTCTCAAGACCTTTCTCTTCAACCGTGCCTTCAGCTCCCCTCTCAACTCTCTACCCCCTCCTCGCTCCCTCCCTTCCCTCCCCTCACCCTGACCATTTCCCCCCTGCTCGGGTCCCGACCCAACTGTCAAGCGCCTTGGGACGTCCTCCCGACGTGAAAGGCGCTCTATAAATGCAATCTTGTTGTTGTTATGGTGGTGAAAAAGTAACTACTTCTCTTCAGTCGCCCACAGCTAGTCCCTTACTGCTGGCTGATCATCGTCTGCCGCTAGAATTGGCGCTGTAGAGGTTAAATATCTCATGTGAAGGACAGCAACTCTGATAACGTCTCAGCAAGAGGCATTGTCAGTGTGTGGGGGGAGTGGGGGGAGGGGTAAGAGAAACAGGAAAAATGAATTAACGTACTAATTATTTTTAGTGTATCACCATGCTTTTCTTGAATATATATCAGGAAAGGTGTAGTCCACTGTAAACATGGGTGGATTAATGCACGGGCCTATGCGGTGTGTGCCCAGAGTCCCCAGCCAAATAACGTTACTCTGGGGTTGCAGGCAGCGGGTGGCGGCATTTTATACAGGCGCACTGGGCTTCCCCCCTCCCCTTGGTCCATGGTGGAGGGGAGCAGGCAGCGTTTCTGGGAAATTGGTAGCAAGTGTGAGATGTAGGGCCTGGCCCGGCCGCAGCTCCTGCCCCAGCCCTGGTTCCAGGTCCCCTCGTGATGAGTGGAAACGCCCTGACTGTTCTTGGCGCCCAGAACTCCAAGGATTCTGAAACCACCACTGACTGTAAGGTCAGTCTTTTTTGTCTCAGATCGGAACAAGATAATTCAACTCCGCTGTATTAGTGTGTCAGTCCAGACTGGAAACTCAAAGTCATCGACATGGGGATTGACCACATAATATTCTGCCTCAGGCATGAGTGCTATCAACTAACCCAGCTTGCCACCAAAGGATCGGAGAGATGAATTTAAATAGTGTTTATCTACTGGCAAATTGATCATTTGTCAGCAGTTATCTGAACTGCACAAAGACAACAACAGCAACTTGCTCTTACATAATGCTTTAGGTAGGATAACATCTCAAAGCACTTTACAGAGACAAAGAGGTCATCGACTATGCTTGTCTGGAACTGTGTGTCGTGGGCAAGAATTTAAAATCGTCAAATTCTAACTGAGGGAAAGAAGGACTTGGCAAGCAATTTGTATCCTCTAAGGCACTCAGGAAGGCATTAAAGAAAGCAATAAGGCTGATCTCCAGTGTTGATGGGAGAAATAAACGATAAGAATTACTTGATAAGTCAGGGCGTTTCAACCAAGAAAAGAGAGAAGACCTTAGAGAGTGAAATAATTATAATCCTTATGTTTGATATAATGCCTTTCACATCTGGAGGCAGTCTCAAAATGCTTCACAGAAAATTCTCAAGTGAAAATTTGCACCAAGAAATGTCCCATAAAGAACCGTGAATGAATCATCAATTTTTTTTATCCAAGGGATTGTTGGCCATGACACCGGGAGAAACTTCCTTCTCTTTTCAAATAATGCCATGGGATTTTTAACATTCACCGGAACAGGCAGACTTAGTTTAATGTCTCATTTTAAGGACGGCACCAAAGACAACGCAACACATCCCCAGTAATGAATTGGAGTGTCAGGCTGGACTATATAAGTTCAAAGTCAAAGAAATAAGATGCTAAATAGGATGAGAACAACAACAATAGCAATAACAACTTGCATTTATATAGCGCCCTTCACTCGGGGCAGCGTCATGGAGAGCTTAACAGTGACGGAGGCTGATGTCGAGCCAGGGGGAGGGAAGAGGTAACCGTAACCACGATCAAAGAGGAAGATCTTCAGTCATGATCTAAAAAAAGGGGAAGGAGGGGGCATGGTAGAGGGATTGGGGGAGACAGCAAACTCAGAAAATATTGTCATAAATGTCACAATAGCAGCACAAAGGGCACAAAGATCCTTTTCCTGACAGGAGAATGACAGGCAGCACTTCTGGAAACATTGCTCCCATTGTTTCCTTATTAATCCAGCTACAACATGGGATGATGCAAAATTGCATTGATGCTTAATTTGCATCAAGAAGCAAGTCAGAGTTTTATTTTCACTTTTGGTTTGCGGACACAGGCCACGCTGTGATCCATAGTGAAATGGCCACTGGTGCGTGTAAAGATGACCTGATGCCATTTTTAAGATGAAGCCTAGAGACCGACCTGAAAATATGGTCTAGAAGATTTAGACAAGTTAATGCAACTGACAAGAAAGCATCTGCTTTTCCCCTTTTTATATAGTGCCTATGCGGTTGTCTCGACTCTGCCAACATCTGTTAAGAGGATCCGTGAGTTTAAATGCTTACTTTTCCTCCTCTGCTGCTTGACACAGGGTGAAAGAATCCTCTATTTTTAGCTGGACCGAACAATCCTTTTTACTCTGCAATAATATGCATCTTCCGTGCGTCTTTACCAAATAAATGGGATTTGGTTGTCAGACCATTTACACCCAGTCACTCATCAAGTGAAAGAGTCAAAAGCAAAAGCAACAATAACCAAATGGCTCCCACATGTTCAAGCAACTCACACAATCGTCATTCAGAACATAACTTTGCTGTCAAAACTGAGGATGGTGCAGGGCAAGACATAGAGCAAACTTTCCGATGAATGTTCTGCCAAGGAATGAAACACTAGAACTTGCTGGGAAGGAAAGCGTAGCAACTGAATTTCTTTAGGGAACAGTAACAGTTACTGCACTTGACAATAATTACTTTAACGGGAGGTTTTGGCGTCATTTCTTTCTTACCATTTGAGCGTTATATCTTTTTGTCAAGCCACGATAAAAATGTCTAGTCTTTCTATTATATTTCCCCCTCTATCCAGCTGACTTCCCTTCTTTACTGCTCCACTGGAGTTACTTGTCTCCATGCAGAGTTCTTTCAGTCGAGGAAAGAGGGGTGGTCAGGTTATTGGTGACCCAGTCTTGTCACACTCTTAAGTGATCGCCAGGAGGTGCAATTGAGAGCAGAGCTATTAAAGTGTGTATAGATTTCCTTTCCTCTCTCTCTCTTTCCCCTTCCCCCAACCAGGACTCAAATTTCATCCCCTGAGACACGTTGCCTCGTAGCCTGGATGAGATCTGCTGAAACTGATGCCAACTGCGGTATGCAGACATAAGGAACACCCGGTACTAGGACTGTGGGTGTCATTTACAGGTCAGTTTCATAACACCCCAAGTTGAGCAGTGCTCTCTGTGTGCTGAGGCTGAGCTGGAAGCTGGGTTGTGAATACATTACTGTAATAACATTTATATAACTTGCAGAAATAACATTTGTGGAGATGAAACAATTAGGGAAATTGAAAGAGGGTATTTGATGTATTTTATAACACATGTAACGACATTCTAAAATAAGCTAGAATATCTTGGGCTCACAAGACAGTTCCACATTGGCCTATTTCATTTACCTTCTGCCGAAGTTGTTTTTTTTTAAAAAAGTAAATGCTTCCATTTGATGTAGCACTTATAACAGCAAAACACTTTCCAGGCAATCGCTGTCAAGTATTTGTAGGCAAATGTGGCGGCCAATTTGTTCACAGCACATTGTCCCACAAAGAGACATGAAGTGACTAGCCAATTTATCTGAATGACTCTTGGCTGGGAGAACCTCCGTTCTCCTTTTGAATAGCATCTTGGGATGTTTATTTGAACCGTCATTTAACATCTCTGCCTGAAGGACAATTTCCACCACAATGCAGTGCTCTCCCCAACACTGCATTGAACTGTCATCCAAGACTGTGAACTCAAAGTCCTGATGTGGCGGTTGAACCCACAACTTTCTGAACCAGAGGGCAAGAGTGCTACCACCTGGGCCATTCTGGAGTTTGCCCCACTCTCCCCATTTTTAAAGCCTACCTTAAGACCTGCCTGCGACTGTGCTTTCGGTCACCTTTCCTCGCTCCCACACCCTGAACCAGTTGTGTAAAGTGCTTTTGAGATATCCTCCCATAAACCACAGAAGAAGGCCATTTACCTATTGTGCCTGTGCTGGCTCTTTTAAAGAGGAATCCTTTCAGTCCCATTTACCTGTCCTTTCTCCATATGTCTGCATTTCCTCCTTTTTAGATTTCTATTCCTCAATACGATTCCCCTTTTCAAAGTTAATATAGATTCTATCTCAAACACTGCTTCCAGCAGAGCATTCCATATCCTAACTACTCAGTGTGTGAAAAAANTTCTCCTAAACTCTCCAAGTCCCACTTTGCAAATGATCTTAAATTGATGCCCTCTAGCACTGAGTCATGAACCACTGGAAATAATTTCTCCCTATTGACTCTATCAAACCCCCTCATAATCTTAAAGACCCCTGTCAGGTGACTCCTCAACCTTCTTTTTTCCATTGGTTAGAGTCCCAGTTATTCCAGTTTCTGCTGGTACACGAAAGACGCTATATAAATGTAAATTGTTGCTGTTATAATTATTTTTGCCTGGAGTCTGGAGCCACAAAACAAGTAAAGATCTTGACTGCTAGTCTAATGTAATAGATTCAATATGTAGCATATCATTTTCTCCGGTGGTCAAATTAGGAGCGGTACACACAATCCTGGCAGCTGAGCGCAAGTCTAATTTCCTTGGCAATTTTGTGACTGGTCTAGATATTTGTGTATCGTCACACCCCCTATATACCCGTCTCTCCTTCAACCATCATCTCTCTTGACCCCATTCCCACACTATTCCTGTCCACCCATCTGTTACTTATTGTCCCCTCGCAACTCAATGTCATCAACCTCTCCCTGTCTTCTGGCACGTTCATTCCTCTCCCACTGGTCCTTTAATAAGGATATCCCCAGCCCACGGTGCTAAGAGAGCACTGGTCAAAGTCACAAATGATATCTGCAACCCTGTGCTTCTGTGTCCTCCTTGATCTCTGTCACTTTCAACACTGTCAACCACTCCATTCTTCTCCAATATCTCTCTTCCCTGATACACTATCAAGACTCTGCACTTTCCTGTCTCAGTGTCTTCATTTTTCTCCTCTACAGGCTTCTCCTCAAGCCCCAAACAACAACAACAACAACAACAACAAGAAGATTGCATTTATAGAGCGCCTTTCACATTGGGAGGACGTCCCAAGGCGCTGGACATTTGGGTCGGGACCCGAGCAGGGGGGAAATGGTCAGGATGAGGGGAGGGAAGGGAGGGAGCGAGGAGGGGGTAGAGAGTCAAAAGGGGAGCTGAAGGCACGTTTGTATGTTGTATAGTATAGATACAAAAGTCTTGTGTGTTGTTCCTCATCAGTAGGACTTGAAAGGGCAAACCAGTCACTGGGGGCAGCGATTCTTCTCACTCAGCAAGCCAAGCTCTAGCTGATCGGGTGGTCCTAGCTAGAAAAGCAGCAGGAAAGCTCGCCAGATAATACTTTCAATGGCAAGCTATGTGGATTTAGCTGGTTAAACTTCAGAGGTAACGCAAACCATTCTCTGGATGCCAAGCCTGGGCTTTTGCTAGCTGTACCTAATACTTTCTAGAATTATGTAAGCATGATGCATCCCTCCCTCCAGGGAGAGAGTGCACTTTCCATTCCAATACAAGGGAATTTCCATGTGCAGGTGGGATGCATGAAACTCTGTTTGGTTTGGATACTCTTAAGCACAGTGATGGATTTCTTCATGTCATCATTCTTCATACCTGGCTGACCACAAATTATTCTGTGCTCCTCAGGGCTCTACCCTCAGTTCTCTCCTTTTCATCATCCAAATACTCCCCATTGGTGATGTCATCCACTGGCTTGGGATCCACTGACATGTATGCAGATGACAATCAAATCTAGCCTCTTCTTCCATCATTTGAAGGCATCGGCGTCCTGTAGCTCAGTGGTTAGAGCTCTCGCCTCGTAAGCAAGAGACCCAGGTTCTATTCCCGGCAATGCAAAATGTTGTGCAAGTTTCCTTACTCCACATGTCCCTGTTTACTGAGCAGTAAGTAGGAACCTGGTTGTTAGTCGATTGGCGGATCGCTTTTCCGGGGATGATAATAATACCAAACCAAAAAAATAAATAATTAGGTCACTCAGTACACGACTGTTTGTGGGACACTGCTGTGCGCGATTGGCTGCTGCGTTTCACCACAAATATCCAGTCAATTCACTTTACAGTATATCCTGTGAAGCACTTTGAGACGTCTAGAAGATATGAAATGTGCTATATCAAATGCAAGGATTATTATTATTATTATTATCATCAGTTCCGGGACCACTGCTGTTCTGACTGATCGCCTGTCATACATCAAGTTCCGGATGAGTCGTAACCTTCTCAGCATAGAAAAAACTGAGCTATCCTGCATGGCTCTTCATTTTACATGCTGGACTCCCCAATTGCGCTTGCCAACTCACAGAGCCCGTGATCCTGGTGTTTATTCGGCACTCCTTCAAACCTTTCTGACCTTTGACCAAGTCCACTTTTCTCCATCTCTGCAACATCACCCACCACTATCACTGTTTCACCCCCAATGTAGCGAAACACCTCATTTACAGCACCCTGGGACATTCTCCCGACGTGAAGAGCCCTATACAAATGTAATCTTGTTGTTGTTGTTTACACTTTTGTCTCCTCCAGCCTTGACTTCATCAATGGCCTGCTCATTGACCTCCTCAGCTCTATCCTCCACAAACACCAGACCATCCAGAACTCTGCAGGCTGTATTCTCTCCCACATTAGGATCCATCACTCCCATCCTCACCCAGTTCCACTAGTTCTCTAGCCTCCAGTGGATCAACATTAAGAACCTTGTTCTTACTTCCAAATGCCTCCACAGTATTGCCTCACAATTCCTCTGCAATCTCCCGTGGCTCTAATCTCACCACCCCCACCCCAGGCAACTCCCTCTGCTCTGACATCTCCTTTATGCCCCTGCTCGCTCCACCTCATCAATGGTGGGTGAGCTTTCCGACACTTTGCCTCCAAGCTCTGGAACTCTTTTCTCAAATCCCTTTGCCTTACAAGATCACACGATTGGCTTGGATAAAGAAAGCCTTCAACCCATTTGATCTCATCCTTCCAGAATACCTACCCACTCTCCTTATCACAGCATTGAGTTGTGTTGTAAATGAGTCCAAGGTCCAAGCCTCAACCATCCTTCTTGGCCATATTTCAAGAACCATATTTCCTGGTGTCTATCCTGAAATTGCCCTTTGTAACCCTAAACCTGTATCTTCATGTTCTGCTGTTTCAGTGAAAGACTGTGGGGAAAAAATCAAGGACAGATGCAAACAAACTGTTGAAAATCCAACTCAGTCGTTTTAATCAGTGGAATAATTGCTGCAGCGAGAGCTTATTTCTCTCTTCTCCTGTGTTCTGTCTGTATTTCTACCATCTCCTCTACTCATGACAGCACTAACCACTCCAAATAAATATTGAACTCTGTATTCATCAGCTTCTGATTCATGCCCTCAATAGACCAACATTTCTCTTGCAAGATAACAATTACATTATTAAATCTCCATTAGGCTCTTCGATGAGGCAGTGACGATCTTTGATCACACAGTTCTTTCGTGGCTCTTGAAATCCACCAAGCAATTACTACCTCTTACTTTTGATGGCTTCACTATTAGTCTAACCCTAACCTTCATTTCCGATATTTCTACCCTACTAATAACTCTCTGCCTCTGCTCTGATTGCCTCATCATCCTGGGCGACTTCAACCTGCACTTCACCCCCTCCTGCTCCATCTTCTTGGACTTCTCCTCCCTGCTCTCCTCGCTCAACCTCTCCCTCCACATCAACTCCGCCACTCACAGTCAGGGCCACCCACTCAATTTGGTGATCACCTGGGGCCTCAGTGTCTCGGATGTCACCATTACCGACAAGGCCATCTCCGACCACCACTTCATCTCCTTCACCACCTCCACCACCCCCCCCACCCACCTCCACCAGACCCACCACCATCTTCTACCGCCCCTGGAAGAAGTTAACCCCACAATCCCTAGCCACTGCCTTGGGTCCTCTGAACTCCTCTCCCTCTGGCCTTCAACCCTCACTGACCTGTCTTGTGCTCTCACCCTCCTCCACAAGACCCTCTCCTCCACACTCGACACTCTTGCCCCCATCATCTCCCTTACTGTCTCCTACTCTGGCTCCTCCCCCTGGTTCACCACCCACCTCTGCTCACTGAAGAGCCAGGTGCGGGCCGCTGAACGCACCTGCCTCAAATCTGGCCTAACGGTCCACCGACAAATCTGGCTGGACCTCCTCAAAATCTACCGCTCCACTCTAGCCTCGACCAAGTCGTCCTTCTACTCCAGGATAATCCTGGAGGCGAAGAACAACCCCAGGCTTCTGTTCTCCACCACATCCCGACTCCTCCGTCCCCCCCGCCACCCCGCGCAGATCATCTCCTCAAACCTTCACTGCGAGGAGATGCTGGATTTCCTTGAATCCAAAATCAAGGGAATCCGCTCCGCGGTCACTCCCCCTCCAACTTCCACCCACCCCCACCCCTTCCCTCCCACACTCCGACTCCTACCCATTCCTCCCCTACACACCTTCGAACCCGTTTCCCCACCCTCTGTCACCAAACTCATCCTGTCCCTGAAACCCACCACCTGCTCCCTTGACCCTATCCCCACTCCACTCCTTATCTCTGAGCTCCACCTCCTTACCCCACTTCTCACAGACATCATCAACCTGTCCCTCTATTCTGGCTCTGTTCCCATTCCCCTAAAAACTGCCACCATCACTCCCACTTTGAAAAACCCTCCCTTGATGCGTCGCAGCTATCAAGCTACCGGCCCATCTCCAACCTCCCCTTCCTGTCCAAGGTCCTTGAAAGAGTTGTCGCCTCCCAGCTGCGCTCTTTCCTCTCCACCCATTCATTATTCGAACCCCTTCAGTCGGGTTTCCGTGCTGCCCATAGCACAGAAACTGCCCTGGTCAAGGTCACCAATGACATCTTGACCATCTGCGACCAGGGCTCCCTCTGCCTCCTCGTCCTCCTCGACCTATCGGCAGCATTCGATACGGTCGACCACGCTATCCTCCTCCACCGCTTGTCCTCCCACCTCAACCTTCAAGGCCCTGTCCTTGAGTGGTTTAGATCCTACCTTTCCCACCGTCTTCATTTTGTTTCCACAAACGGCTTTTCCTCCAGTCCCCACACTGTCTCGTGCGGCTTCCCTCAGGGCTCTGTCCTCGGTCCCCTCCTCTTCACCCTCTATATGCTCCCCCTTGGTGACATCATCCGCAGACATGGGGTTAACTTCCACATGTATGCGGATGACATCCAGCTCTACCTCTCCTCCTCTACCCTCAACTCCACGACCACCGATTTCCTGACAGCCTTCCTGTCTGACATCGAGTCCTGGACGAGAGACAACTTTCTTCAGCTTAATGTGCGCAAAACTGAGGCCCTCCTGATTGGCTCACGTCAGCGCCTCCGCACCTCAGGCGCTGACAGCATCAGCATCCAAGGCTGCACTCTCCACCTCTCAAAGACAGTCAGGAATCTCGGGGTTCTGTTCGACCCTGAGCTGTCCTTTCTCCCTCACATCCGCACCACAACTGGCACCGCCTTCCATCACCTCCGGAATATCGCCAGACTACGGCACTACCTCACCCCTCACGCTGCTGAAACTCTGGTCCACGCCTTTATCACCTCAAGGCTGGACTATGGGAACTCTCTCCTCGCCGGCCTTCCCGCACCTCCCTCCACAAGCTGCAGGTCATTCAGAACTCTGCAGCTCGTGTACTGTCCCGCACCAGGCTTCGGAACCACATCACTCCCACCCTCGCTCGCCTCCACTGGCTCCCCATCCCCCCGAGGATCGAATTCAAGATCCTCATCCTCACCTACAAGGCCATTCACAGCCTTGCTCCCTCCTACCTCTCCAACCTACTATCCCCCTACTTACCTGCCCGTACACTCCATTCCTCTGGCTCCGTTCTGCTCCACATCCCCCGCCCTAACCGTCCTACCATCGGTGGCCGGGCCTTCAGCCTCTCAGCCCCGAGGCTCTGGAAACTCCATCCCCCAGTGCCTTCGCCTTGCTTCCTCCTTTTCCTCCTTCAAGGCCGGTCTCAAGACCTTTCTCTTCAACCGTGCCTTCAGCTCCCCTCTCGACTCTCTACCCCTTCCTCACTCCCTTCCTTCCCTCCCCTCACCCTGACCATATCCCCCCTGCTCGGGTCCTGACCCAACTGTCCAGCGCCTTGGGACGTCCCCCCGACGTGAAAGGCGCTCTATAAATGAAATCTTGTTGTTGTTGTTGTTGTTGTAGTCCTTATTCTTGTCACCTCCTGAGTTTTAATTTGAGGGTTGTGCTAACTATGTGTAAAGCATGTGGACAGCCGGCATTATAAATGGCTTTAATTGTGTAGATATAAATGAATGAAAAGGATAAAGGACAATTTGTTATACTTTTTATTCTTTGCCATTACAAAATTAAGGGCACATTGTACTCATGGTTTCCACATGGTTAGCACAAATTAGACCCATTTATAACTTAATACATCAGTTCTTAATATATCTTAAGAACTCTCATATCTCCTCCGTTGCAAACATTTTATTTCCTCTTGCATTAATGTTTCCGCCTGCCTTGGCAACCCAAATTAGAGAATAGTAAGGGAAGTACATTGTACAGGAATAGTACTGGAAGTAGTGCTATTCCAGTATCCACTCTTACATGAAGCAGGTGCAGTCTCATGAGAAGCAGGGTTACTATAGCAATAACACATCATCAATAGGGTAACACAAACCTGTCTTGCTTTGGTCCTATCATGTACATCAGGCAGGAAAATGGACTCAAACACGTGCTGTGTATTTGAGGTTCAAAGAAACATCAAAAAGTGACAGGAGACGTAGAAACATCGAAATATAGAAACATGAGTAGGCCATTCAGCCCCTTGAGCTTGCTCCGCCATTCTATAAGATCATGGCTGATCTGTACCTCAAGTCTAATTGCCCACCTTTGCCTCATATCCCTTAATAAGTGCATTAGATGAATCAATGCAAAACAAAAGACAGTGAAAACGGTTGTGCTGTCATTGGCACAAAGACGAGTGGGAAGCAATTCAACACAGGATCAGAAGAAAATTTACACATTATTTCAGGACAGTGCCATAAAAATCCAAGACAATTGAGACGTGCATCGATTGTGCTACTGATCACCTCATTCAACACCGGATTGTGAAAAACATGTAGGTGGAATGTATGAAATTCTCAGTTCGATTTGGATGCTCTTAAGCATGGTGATGGGTTTCCGTATGTGTCAGACACCCACCCAGCTGACCAAACAAAATGAAAAACATGTTGCAGGGTGAGGGTGCTTCCTGTTTGTGGGTTTGCATGAATACAGCTCATTGCCTACAATACATCTGAAATGACAAAGATATTTTTAAAAAATCTTAGAAGTACATCAACCTGGCACAGTGTGCACATTTTATCCAGCTCTGGCTGCTTCAACAGATGTTGTTTTGCATAAGACAAAGACATTGGTATCAGATTCTATCATTCAAAATACATATCAATGGCTTAGGCAGGATTATCTGTTAAAATGCTAAGTCTTTAATCTTCCTAAGCGTTCAAATCCAAAGCAAAAATGCACTTGATGAGTGAGGTTGGCTAATTTAAAGTAGATGTGTTAGCCCAATTTAATTAACATGGCATTTGAAGATATCTGTGTTAGTTAAGCTGAACCAATCTGTCTGACTGAAAGCTGCTGCATCACTGCTGCTGACCTACATAATTCTAAACCTCCAAATACAGGTTAGCAAATAAGACGGCTTCTAAACAACTGGTTTCTAATAATAATAATCCTTGCATTTGATATAGCGTCTTTCAAGTTGGGAGAATATCCCAAAGCACTTCACAGAATTTACTGTAAAGTGCAGCGACCGGGTATTTTGTAAGTTTTATCGTCGTGGCTAAATATAAAACTTTCCACAATGGAATTTAAAACAAATGCTTTAAAGAAAAATGAAGCAAACATTATGTCAAAGAACACAATTGAAAGAAACATTGTGTTTTGTTCATCAAATCTAGCCTCAATTTGATCCTTACATACAGATTCTCCAGCTCATTATCAACGGACGTTAGTTAAACAATAACAACTTGCGTTTATTTCGTACTCTTAACCCGCGATGGTATCTCGGAATGCTTTACGCTAGCAGAGTTTGATGTTGAGTCAGAGTAGGTGACCATAGGCACGATTGAATTGGAAGGTCTTCCGTGCGATTTGAAGATGGAGAAGGAGGAGGCAAGTTGGAAGGGATTGAAACGGAGAGTTCCATAATTTTGGGGATGAAAGCACTAGTAGAAGTCGAGTGGAGGAGACGAGGGACATGTAGAGGCCGGAGTCACCTGAGCAGAGGGGACGAGTGAAGTCAGGGAGAAGCAGACATAAAGTAAGCTGAAAAATTAGAAACTTTACAAAATTGATTAGAAAATTTCCCCAGACGTGGCATAGGCTTGTAGTTTCTCAGTGACATGGTCTTAACCATCGGCTTACGTGTTAACATCATGCAGAAATGTGGAAAATTCTTCAATTCAGTCATGTTGGTAACAGTCTGAGTCAGAAGTTTGTGGGTTCAAGCCCCGTGTCAGGATTTTCAACTCACAGTTTAGATTGGCACTCCAATACAGTCCTGGGGTGCATCGTTGCATTGTTGGAGGTGACGTCATTCAGATGAGGTGTTACACTGAGGTATACCTGTTCAGGTGAATGTTAAGATCCCACGGCACTCCTTGAAAAGAGAAGGAAATGTCTGGTGTCCTGATCAACAATCCCTCCAAATAAATAGGTCATTCACTTCATGGCTATTTGTGGGGCATTGCTGTGTGCAAATTGCTTGCTGTGTTTGGTTACAAATACGCAGTATCTATACCTATACAGTAAATTCTGGGAAGTACCTGCACCTCAAAGTAAATCCTGTGAAGTGCTTTTAATCCCCAAAGCAAATTAATTTGCTGAGGTACTTCAAACTGTTTTTGAAAGCTCAGACTCAAAAAATTGACCTGTGTCTATCATTAATGTGCCCAGGTCCATTTTAAAACATGCTCATATTAGGAAAAGACTGGCTGACAGTCCCTAGATAAGCTAACAGTATAACAAGGTCTTTTTTTTATTGCATATCAGGTTTTACATTTACGGCTTATCTTTGAAAATATTACTACATTTTTCTTATCATTTTGTATGTGAATAATGTTGATCAACCAAAGCACTCCAAAGCTTCCTCACCTTTTGGCAGTTAGTAAATAGTTGGTTTTCATTTAAGAAAGTGGTTCTCCTTATATGGAGGAAGCATAAGGAGCAGTCAGAGTGGATTTAAAAGCAGCAGGTCATCCCTCACTAATCTGCTGGAATTCTTTGAGTAGGTAACTAAGCTCGTGGATGAAGGCTATTTTGTGAATATAAATTTACTTGGATTTTCAGACTGCAGTTGAGACGTTTGAGACATTTAACCCTGTCTGCCCCGTGGTCAGATTATCTCAATCCAGGCACAATTGCGCAATAAATTCTGCAGCAGTGGATCTCTGCTTTACATTTTAACTTACATCAGAGATTGACCTGGGAACATCTATGATATGATCCTGACAATCTTTGCAATTCCCACTCTCAATTGGACAAAATGAATAGCCACAATACTGGTTTTCAGCCAACTGGAGGCTACTTTTTGCCTCCCAGTTCCCAACCCATTGTATTCTGGGGGCAGGAGGGGAAATGGGAACCAGTAGACAAAGAAAATAACATGGGCCAAATATTTTAAATCTTTTTNAAGACCAAAAAATAAATATTGAAGGTAACTCTCCAGAAGTCTAAATGTTCACCATTTTGTCTTAACATTTAAATCTATGCAGAATTGTTGGAAATTCTTAAATGACATAAGAATGTAATAAATACTAGACGAAAAAAGAAAAAGATTCATCTAGTTCGCCTTCCACCTTTCTGGCAGTCGCATGCGCATATGTCCCGAACTACCTATTTACTATATCCCATAATGTTATTTCCTTAAAGAAAACTATCGATTGTTTTAATAAAACGAGAATGGCTTCCTTCATAGAAATTACGTGTAGCATTTTGAAGCATTGTTCAATGTGTTTCTTTCATGAAATTATAACAAAATAATAATCCTTGCATTTGATATAGAGCCTGATTATGTCGTCGAAATGTCTGAAAGTGCTTCACAGGATTTACTGTGACTGTGTTTCTGTAGGTGAGCACTGCAGTCAATTTGCACACATCAATGTCCCACAAACCGACATTATTAAAAAACTGCATGTATGTTTGAAACAAAAAGGATGTGGGTTGAAAATGGGTCACTAAGCTGATTTTGAAAGGACTTTTTTTACGGACACTGAACCAGCAGATGGGATTTTGTCTTTTTAATCTGGCATTAATTTGTCTCCAAACTCTGAAGTCCAAAGTCTGCATAAAACATATGCATGTTGGTTTTCTTCTGAAGATTTTATTCCCAAAGACTGTTTCCTTCAAAGCAAAGCAGTAAGTGTATATGTTTCATACTGGCAAGAATATTCCTGGAATGTTCAATAAACTCCCTCGAAAAGTTCTTGTATAAAATAAAGTGCAATTATAATTGCTGACTAAAACGTTAAATACAATTTATCATTCAGTTTTCACTTGACTTCTGTAAATAAAAGATTTCCTTTGCCAAGCACGCCTTTCATTAGTGGTGGTTTTGGACTGCAAAGCTCCCTTTTTTTTCAATAGACATTTTCCTGGGAACATTTTGTAAATGTGAATGATTTTTATGTCCACACAGCCGTGCCTCTCCAGGCACCATTGCGACGCTGTGCCAACTGTAGATTCATACCACCATAATCATACAATTTCTAACATATATACATTCAACTTTGAATATAATGTTTGTTTGCAAAGAAATACGACAACCAACTTGTTTTCAATGCAATTTGAAGACAAATGAAACATTCAGATTTCTTTGCAGAATAAACATTTCTCCTCTATGCACCATTAGCGTTGAATTGTTCTGTTCCACAGATTGGTTTGCACTGCAGTCAGAGAATGACTAGGCTAGAGTCCAAGTACTTTTTGTTTTTTGGGTACCTTGCCAAATTCCTTCCCATAAAAGTATTACTTTTTTCAGCACTTTTCAGCCACTACTTCTATTTAAAGAATGAGAATTGTGAGTTTGCAATAATTATTTAAATCAAAGCTTCAAACCCCTCTTTTATATGAGTTGTTTTGTAAATTGCTACAGTACAATGTTCCCATTGAAAGCCTTGCCTCACTACCAGTTTCAGCTAGAATTGCTTAAAGTCGGAATTTCTCTTCATAATGGGTTCCAGATGTCCCCAGAATAGCCTAAATCCGCTCTGCAACAGAGGCCGAACTAACTCTTTGCAGTCTCTCTCCTTTCGTCTCTCCACACATTAGTTGGTGTGTGCATGCTAACACAACAGGTTTCACATTACGGTTGTTTTCAAATATATAAGAACAATTTCCACGCAAGAATTTGCATTATAGATTCTTGTTTTGTTTCTGTTTTATCTTTATCTATAAAGCACTCTGGGACGCTTACCCTGCGTGAGAGGCACTAACTAATGCAAGCTGTTGTTGTTATCTTCTGTGGGTTGCATTTGCCTAGAGGTCTCAGTAGCCAGTGTCCAGTTTTCCTGAGTTTTTCGGACCCTTTCCGTAATCCTAATTTGAATAAATCTCAGATTAGGACTCAAAGACAACTCAAAGTTCCAAATGGAAAGTGCTCCACACACCTCATACAATGTGTTTATACTCAGAATCTTGGTTGGTGACCAGAAGTTGGAAGAAATGTCCCAGAAAGAGATTGTATTGCTGGATTGGGGATTCAAATCACCAATCTCTTTGTCTTTGACCTGAGAGGATGAGCAATTAACAAGCTATTCAATGGAGAGGGCAGTTGGAGGCCAAGCCATCGTAACTGAGTCTGACTCTGTTTCACTCGATGTTCACATACACATCATCCAGCAGGGTTCACTGAATTGTGGTCAGCTAGTGTTAAAGATCCCATGGCACTATTCGAAAAGAGAAGGGAATTTGTGCGCTGTCAAAAATCCTCCAGATAAATTGGTCGTTCACTTCACGGCTGTTTCTGTTGGTGGACTTTTCCGCATACAAAATGGTCAAAATTGCACGTGGCAACAATTATACGTAAAAGCATCTTGAGAAATTTTGACGTTACAGGCACTAAATCAAATGCAAGGATTATTATTACAGTTCTTTCACATATGTATTAGAGAAAATAGATGAGGAAATTGAGGATATATATATCAGTTATGTTCTTCCAAAGTTTTCTTTATTCAGGGTTTAAAAAGATAAAGCAATAAGATTAAGATAAACCAATAAAATGACTGAGCAGATCAGACTAGTTTAGTGAATGGCCTCCTTCTGGTGCTTTACTATAGACAGGATTATTTGCAGCCAGCTCTTAAAATCATAACTTTACTGGAAATAGTAATAAAACTAAGCAACAACATTAATGGACAGACATGCTTTACTCCTGTTCCAGCTATTTACGATGTTAAATAGAGGTAGCATCGTGAATGCAATAGATATTCATGAAATGAAATTCCTCTTGTGGTTAAGTATAACTGCGTTGGCAATGTGACTTTCTAATGTGAAAATTAGATATTGATTCAAGATTATTTGTCTACAAATAATTACATTTTACAGTAAGAATCCTGTGGGGGTACTTTGAGTCATTTTGACAACATAGTAATGCAATATGTTAGATGCAAGGGTTATTATTATTATAATACATTTATGAAGTAACTTGGTGAATTACTTCAAAAAAGTACAGATTCTGCTTGTGCCGACTTCGTACAACACATTTAGACACCTTGAAGATCTTATGAACAAATCCCAATTTTAACTGGAACCAGCTGAGCAGCAGGGGGTGTGAATGGACCTGTCATTTTCTGGTCCGTCTCAGTCCCCACCCACTTTCCCGCAAACAATGAATCGCAAAACTATGCACCAAAAAATAATACAGTCGAGAGCACGGAGGGACTTCCCACACCTCCCCGGCCAAACTACCTCAAGATGGAATAATGCACGAGTTGAAGGTATGTGTAACAGGCACAATGCAATGACAATCAATCAATCAATCAACCAACCAACCAACAAACAAACAAACAAACAAACAAATAAATAATGAGCATTTACGGCCCAGAAAGTACCCCGGGAGTTGTTGACCTTGGTGACTATGCCAAAAGAACATATGCCATCGACACACAGGTCAGTTTAAAAGTCGCAAAAATAGGCGACACCATGAGCGGGCCACTTAATATGGGCTCCCAGAAGATTACAGCCTTGGCCAACCCCACAACGACCAGGATTCAGCCACTAAAAACTACTTGGACACTACAGCGATGCTTATTTCTGGAACAAAGATCACATCAGGGGATTGGATCCATAGCGAATCTCTTTCCTTGCCGAATGGTTTAACACTCACAGCACCTCCGGAATCACAACACACGCCTCTGCGGCCGTCTCTGTTGCAATTCTCTTGTCGGATCAGCTCATTACTGTCGTGTGAGATCCCACATCTGCACAGGACGTAGCCACCAAAAACTATCTGGATACAAGTTGCTGGAACTTCAACTTAATTACAGGGATGCTTCCAACCACCACGGGTATAGACGTTACACTTACCGCATTTCCCTCCGGAAAAGCGCTTTGGAACGGAAAGATTATCGTTGGGGGCATACAGCTAGAAAGGGGGGGCAGGTGAATGATTTAATGTGCAATGTCCCGTGTTCGCCAGCAATTGGCCTTCCTTCCATGTATTTACCTGCACAGGTGTAAATATGCTCACCCATAACAGAACCATACCAATTACTGCATAACCCTATTAGAAAAAACATAATATATTAGTTAGAATGGAAGAACTCGACCGGATAATGGGCTATACCATTGGCTTATATCTTCGGCAAAACAATATTAAGGACACGAGTAAATTTTGGCAACTATACAAACAAGAAAACGAGTGTGCTGACATCTATGTATGGGAATATGATACTCCACAACCATCCCGAGACCAACTACGGCCATTCATTCAGAAAGCAAAACTCCTCCACAAAAGAGAAGATAAGAGAGTGTCGAAGGTGCAGCGTCTATTTATCACACATTTACAACACATTCAATATCCACCTCAACCGAGGCGTAGTACTAAATGCTGGTATTGATGAGAACATGGTTGTATTGTCTACAGCTGTAAAAACTATTGGCATAAGTAATGAAAGGTGGCTGCCGACCGATCGGATTGTAACAGCAACTGAAAAAGATGGAGATGAGTGGCAGCTGGTCGCATACTTTAATGAAAATACCTTGCCCAATGGCTGGACTAAAGAAGCAAAAATCACCACCATGAGCAGAGAATGGCCTACTGTAACGGTTAATTAAAGAAATATGACAGTGGACCATACAATGAAGGTCGGACAAGAAGTTGCAGTGCCATCAGCCCCACCTCTATATGCTGTGCTTGAAAGCACAGAAAAAGATTATACATTTCACATGAAAAAAATTACTAACCTGCGGAACAAGCTCAATCGAGAACGGGACAGCCTCAGCGCACTATACAAAAAGTATTGCCAAGCCATAAACATGCTAGAAGGCATTGATGCAACTCTTATCACCACTAGCCTGGGAATGGGTGCATGTGGAGTGGGGATCTTCTCTATTATTATCGCTGCCCCAGTAGCAGTAGCTCTAGAAGCAGCCGTCCTGGTATGCAGGTTTGCTAGGATCGCCAGTAAGTTTGGGAACCGACGACTCATAGTAAAAGCCACAAAACATGACGACATTCGCGTCCTTGCTGAATCTAAGCTGAATACAATCAGTGTGTACAATCATCTCCCAGGCACTCAAAGATGGACACATTTCTGTGGAAGAGTTTCAACTGATCCTCGACGTGGCCGAGAAGCATAGCCAAATGAAAGTAGACATCCAGAAGAAAGCGTACAAAACCCAGTCTACCATAAAAAATAGATGAGGAGAAAAAAAAAAACGAGACGAAGCTCATGCAGAAATTCTCAAGAAGTTGGGTGGGAGCTCGCTCTTCAATGGCAGCGAATCAAAATAGAACCATCACCATATGTACCTCACGCCCCTAATTAAAAGCCAAACTGGTCATTTTTGTTAGTAGAGCCTCCGGGCCAGCATGGGGGCTGCATAATTCCCCTGCATAATTTCCTGCGGAGAGTCAGCCTGCGTTGTCTAAGCCTAGGAATGTCCGTAGGCTGGGGCTAATTTGTACTTGATAGCCGGGCGGGATTGTCATATTTATGATTCCATTAGCTTTACTGACTACAAGCACCAGGCAAGAAAGTCCACTAGTAAAAAGCTCTTCCAGCACATCCTCCTGACGTGGAAGGCGCTATACAAATGTAATCTTGTTGTTGTTGTTCGAGCATGCTGAAATTGTAGAGTCCTGGATTTATGTGGAGCATGTTGGTTGTCTCCCCTGTTGCAAGCTATTGGAAGGTTTCACCGGCTAGAATGTTGTACCACCCGACCCAATAAGCGACCGAGCAGAGGCCAGCCCAAAACGACCCATTGTGGTTGTTGATATACTCTTGGAGGGTGATTGCCTCTCCATCTTGGATGTTGGTTAATGTTACTTACATAATGCAGAATGATTCCTGCTAGCCATTCCTTCAATAAAGTTGTGCACTATTAGACCGGAGATGTTCACCCCTCTGATTTGCTTACTGGTGGGGTGTTAACTGCAGCACAAATACAAATGTGGAGTTTCCACGAAAGATCAGCTCCAGGCTGGAGATGTCCCAAATAGCTCGGTCTTTCTGTTTCACATGTATTTCACATGTATCAGATTCAGAGAATATTCATTGAGATACAGTGTACTCTTCCACAGGATAGTTCTTGGAGTGCCTTTGACAATGCATATGATAGGCAGGCCTATGAACATGTTTGTACAGAGTTTGTGGTTTCCCCCGATACTGACTGGCATACAAAATAAAGCAAGAATGAAGGTCTGGGTGTTGTCTACAATTACTGGACAAACAGCAGATATTATACGATTGACCAGCCATACCACCCTAAAGGTATGTCCTTTATGGCACAGACAACTGAAAGTTCAGCTCCTTACTCATCAGTGAAAGGGCACCCGGACTTAACGACACCCTCATGCTTTTCCTTGGTAATACAGATGCGACCATCTTGGAGCACAAATTGGTCAACTGTTAGCTGCTTGTTCCCAGAACCCAACAGTCAGACTGCAATCGGTTGACCTTGTGTGGGTTCCTGGATAGCCTCCCAGACTTTGCCTTTGTATGTCTGAACCTGTCTTGAGGAGGGGAAGTGCAAGTCCTTGGGCCAAGCATGGCCATTGTGGATGATGAGCTCTATGGGCTTTCAAAATCCATTGCCACCCCCCTCTATTTACCATTATTGTAGATGGACTCGTTCTTCCTAGCGTACAATGTTTTGGCAGCGTGCTTGGGTAAGACCCGGTCCTCTGGATGCCTTCGAAGTGCTCAACCACTCTCCAGGCCACACAATTGAGGTCACCGTCTCTTAGTGGGGCCAGGTTGGCTGGGTCAGCATTCCTGAGGGGCTAGAGATCATACACCACAGCCATAACCGGATATGCGTTTTTGTAGTAGACGTCGTCAATACCTAAAAGGAACCCAGGGGAAGTCTCCTTCGTGACAACCTCTTGGCCCCTTCGCCGTTCTATTCGTACTGGGTCAATCTTGTCTTCCACAGTCCAGTTTTTTTGTCACGCTTGCAGAGGAACTTAATTCGGAGTATACCTTCTGGTAAGACGCGCAAGATAGCTGTGGCTCTTTTGTCCGCCATTCGGGCATCCAAAGCAATACGGCCAGCTCTGAGCTTAATACTAGGGGCAACATTCACGTCACCGATGTCAAATGGGTCCTCTCCTTCTACTCTCCAGGTAGAGAAGACTGCAAAGGCGTCTTTGGCATCAGATAGAACCTCAATCCACCGCTTGTCGGCTGGAAGCCTCACAGGGGAAGGGACCTGTGTGTCCAGGTCGATAAACTGTGCCTGCAGTGGTGCAGGTTCAAACTCCGCTAGTATCTCATCAATAAGGTCATCCATGTTTTATGGTTACGTACTTTTCTGAGCAAATCTTCAAATGAGCGTTTGGGCAAATATTTACATCTCTATAGTTGCGAGTCATAGAAATTTGTTGCGCAGATCAGTTTGTCTCTGCCGCTTAAGGCATGAGCGGAGGGCCTGAGCACCGCAGGACACGCATACGGAGTAACGTACCTTTACGCTCTTCCCACACCTCACACAAGCAAAGGTCCCTCCGCCTCTTCGAATTCGCTGAGCGTGTACTGCACAATAATAATAATATTCATTAACACAGTTCTTACCACAGGTCTCTGTGCTACCAAGCCTGATCCAGACACAATGGTTGCATTGTCTACACATCGTGATGGTATATACATCGTCAAACTGTATCTCTAACTGAGTGTTCATGTAGGAACATTTGTAGCACTAATACAATAAAGCCCTTCGAGAGTTGCTAGAGACTCTGGCTGGCGAGGGGTGGGCTGTTCCTTACTGTATTACTTTTTGGTGTATAGTTTAGGGGTTCATTGTTTGCGGAAAATGGGGGTGGGACTGTGGCGGGCCGAAAATGATTGGTCCATTTGCCACCTGCTGCTGTATTTCTTGCAGCACCTAATAAAATCTCCCTCACAAAAATACACACGTGGATGTATTCTTTCACACGCACAGGGTCAGAGTCGGAAACATAGCCACAAACACACATCTATAGTCACACAAACACATTCCAGTCACACACATATTCAAGGTCACAGCCATACACACACACACACACACACATACTGTCAAGCACACACACACACAAATGATCACATAGAAATACAGTCACAATCACACACCTATATACACAATCACACAGACATACACAGTCAGTCATATACAAATATACTGTCTCACTCTTGCACAATACTCTCACGTGCACACGCACACACTCTTGACTGACCTTGTTTCTGGTCCTTGTGGCAGCAAGTATCAGTGACATCACAACAATAACAACAAAATTACATGTGTATAGGGCCTTTCACATCGGGAGGACGTCCCAAGGTGGAGATCCAGAGGATACAGAAGGCAGAGTGGCAGAAGGCCCGCCTGCCAATGGTGGGATGGGCAAGGTGGAGGACGTGAAGCAGGCCAGAGTGCGCTGAGCAGATGGAGCAGGCAGGATGGTAGGGGGTTAAGGGGTTGCAGAGGTAGGAGGGAGCAAAGCCATGGAGGGCTCACAGGGAGCTACAACTGCTGAGTCAAGCTGCTGGAGACAGACAGTCCCATTGATAGAATCTAGAGGTACAGAGGAAGGAGGTCCCTTGGCCCATCCTTTCAGAAGTCTCATCTACCATCATCCCATTACTCACCTACGTCTCACCTACCATACACCAAGTCTCACCTACCATCCTCCCCTCTCTCTTGAGGGATTATTATCATCAGGCGTATGGAGTAAGGAAGCTTGCCCAAGCTTTCCCGTCAGGGTGAAACCTTGGGCAAGTTTCCTTACTCCATACGTCTCCCTCAAGAAAAATTAAAAAAAAAATAATTTGGTCACTCAATCCACGACTGTTTGCGGGACACTGCTGTGTGCAATTGGATGCCGCATTTCACCCACAAATATACAGTCAATTCACTTTACACTATATTCTATGAAGCGCTTTGAAATGTCTAGAAGACGTGAAAAGTGCTATATCAAATGCAAGGATTATTATTATTACAGTATCAAACTGTTAAATCACTTTAACATTCTGGCTCCTAACCATTCTTCTTAGTAGCCCATTCCAACTGGTAATTACCCACTGTATAACCTCTTCCAGTTGTTAATTACCCTCTATGTAACCAGCAGACAGGCAAAATTACTGTGGGATTTGTCCTACAGCTGCCCTTCACAACATTGGAACTGTGCTTTCTTATCCTGCTGCCTTTGTGAATCAGAAATGTTATCAGCAACAAAAAGTATGTCTCCTACATAGGACGCCGACTATGCATATTTAGCTGGTTGTCATGGTATGTGGTAAAGCATTAAATTTCTGCTCATCTACTTCAGAAATATGCATTTTGATGGCAGAGAATGGAAGCTCCATTGTAGGGTAACAACCTTTGATTAATGATGGCTGAGGTTTCAAATGGAACCTCTGCTTTTATGTACATTTCTATTCAGGAAAAAAGCAGAATCAGAGATATGAGCAAAACCATAGAACAATCCTTAGTTCATTATATTCTTGGACGAAACTAAGTAAATAGCAATTTTGATGCACAAACCCTGCTGCAGGCCTCTAAAGGTTAATAAGAGCAACTAAAAAAGCAGTCAGTGGGTCTGACTTTCCTGTAGAAACCTGCATAGGCTGCTGTGGTGCCTGCTGCCAGCAATCCATTCTGCTGATTCTTCATCATTATTGTTATTTAATTGGGACCGGTGAAGGATTTATATCTTAAGATCAAAATGTTATCGTGATTCATGTGGATCGTAAGATAAAGATAAGAGCCCAACAGTATAGAACTACAAAAGCCTCAGCATATTTTCTTTGTTTTGACACTATGGGGCCGCTTTAATAGATAATATTATTATGAAATACTTGGCTTTGGCCAACTTCTATTCATGTATGTGGGCAGTATCAGATCAAAAGTGCTGGACCTAAATAAGGTTAGGGTAGACCCCATCCCCGCCCCCACCCCCAATGGAGCTAGGTATACTTCACTGGAAATTCTGAAATGTCAGAATTTTTTTTTGCAATATGGTGTTTTCTGAGATCAGGGGAAAAGGAGACAGTGCCACTCACCTCGGGATTGCTTGTCTTTTGCAGGAGAGATTACCTGACAGCACAGACCAAAGGAAGGTGAATTGAGATCACGTATTGTGTTTGATCAGACCGAATGCCAAAGGCACGATCACTGATGCGGTTTAGGAAGCGTCTACATCTGCTTCCCTTTGATCAGTTTAACACAACAATGATCCATTGAAATTGAAAAAAATAAACTATTTTAGATATGTTGTCTACCACATCACAGCATTTCTGTCTTATTACAAAGAATTTTACATAGAACGTTAAAGCATGGAAATTGGCCATTTGGCCCAACTGGTCCGTGGCAGTGTTTGTTTTCTACATGAGTCTCAACCCCTCCTAATCTCCTCTTAAACTCATCTCTATTCACTTCTCCCCTGATTCGAAGATTAAGATATAATCTGTTCCTATTTTCCAATGAAGGATTGTTTTGAATGATTGCAGTTGCCCAAGCTAAGTTACACACACTGGCATTTCCTTCTTTTATTCAATTAAACAAATTCTACTGTCCCGTCTTGTCAACTCACATGATTTGGTTCTAACACTCTGGTTTGTCTGTAGCAGGTTTTAGGTATGATTTTACCTCAGCCATTTAATATTTATCACTTTACAACACATTGCAGGCTGAGTGCGTTATCTTCTATATTCAATATGAAATGCTATAAAATACAACTAAGTATAACCATACTTACTTTTGTTTATTAAGTTACTTTTGTTTTCAGTTGGGGAAGTAAGCACGGTCAAAGAGGAAGGTTTTCAGGTGGGAAAAAGGGGAGAGAGGGGGCAAGGCAGAGGGTTTGAGGGAGAGTGTTCCAGAGTTTCGGAGCATAATGGCTGAAAGCGCGACCTCCGATGGTGGGTTGGAAGGTGCGAGGGATGAGTAGGAGGCAGAAACTCTCAACTCTTGCCAACCTGCACTTAAATTTTCTGAGATTAGGTCACCATGTTATTTAATTATATGTAGCACTCCAGACCAGCGAAACAGAACATTATCGACTACCTTAACTGCAGTTTTGAATGATATGACACCAACAAAAAACATAACATTTATAAGGCACCATTCATAACAACGGAAAAAATATATAGTTTTTTTCTGAGTGTACTCGAAATCATTTTCAACAGGCAACTTCATCTAATAAGTGTGTGCCTTGTAGATTCCTGACTTGGACAGGGCCTGACTTATTATGTGTTCCCCTGGTTTTCGTACCATTATAGTAGAGGCTTCTTAATGCCCAACAGCAAATCTAATGATATAGAAGGGCCAGCATCTGCCCAAAACTAGGCTAAAACTCTAACACATTGCTGGGGGTGCCCTGTATTTTCAGACATACCATCCTTCAGATGAGACGTTAAACTGTCTTCCTGTCTGCCTGTTCAGGTGGACTTTAAACGTCACATGCCATTATTGGGCAAGATTATTGAAACGAGAAGGGAGTTTCCCCTGGTTTCTTGGCCAACAATCTTCCAGATAAATATCTCATTAACGTTATGGTTGTTTGTGGGATATGGTTGTGTTGGCCCACAAATACACAGTCACTGCACTCTACAGCAATTACCTGTAAAGTGTTTTGAGATATTTTGACATTGTAGATGTTCACATGCAAGGATTATTATTATTTATTATGCAAGTACTTGGTGTTGCCTTGGTGACATTTGGTAAAATCTGACGATGGTAACTAAACCTCTTCTTGGCTCAACTTGTTGCCAAGTGATCTCAGAGTAATTGTGATCTTTGACTGAGTTACTGAGATTTCCTGTCATGATAGGTTTTATATTTATCCCTTGGTTGAGATGTTAGAAGAACTTCTGTCTGCCTATTTAGGAGGCCATCAAAAATACCATGGCACTATTCGAAAAAAGAAGGGAGCTTCTCCTTGTATCCTCTCCAACAATCCCCCAGATAAAACTGAACGTTCATTGGATTATGCTCCAACACATGGGGTCATAGTCTTAAAATTAGAACCAGGCCATTTAACAGTGAAATCAGGAAGCATTTTTTCACTCAAAGGGTGGTAGAAATCTGGAATTCTCTCCCCCAAAATGCCATGGATTCTGGATCCATCCACACCTTCAAGATTGAGGTTGATAGATTTTTGGTAGATCAGGGTATTAAGCGATATGGGGAGAAAGCTGGAAATTGGAATTGAAAGGATTAGTTGAGGTACAGATCAGCCATGATCTAATTAAATGGCGGAACAGGCCTGTTCCTATGTTCCTATGTTACATTTCATGGCTGTTTGTGAGACATTGCCGTGTACAAATTAACTGCCACATTCACCTACAAATATACAATCCCTACACTCTACAGTTAAATCCCGTGAAGCGCTTTGAGACATCTCAATGAGGTGATAAAACACTGTATCAAATGCAAGGATTATTGTTGTAGATTATCTGGGTTACTGTTTAGATGTACTTGATTACATAATTACTCAATGGTAATGAAATAGAAAGCTGACATTTCTAGATTTAACACGCATCCTGCATTACCCAGTGAACAAAGGCCAATTCCATATAATTACATATAATTACATACAACAGATAAAGTCAGTGTCATCTCCATTACAATGCAAACAGAGTAACTTTCGTATAAAAACCTCATTGTACATGTTTCCTGGTTCAACAATGAAATCCTAATGCCAGTCATAGAGTCCATTATGTTATCTTTTCTCTTAATAAATTTTTAAACCAAGATATAAAATTGCTGTTCTGACACGTGTTTCTGGCTTTGCTTCCGTTCCCAGTTCCTTGTTAACACACTTCTTAACAAAGGTCAAGTGGCTTCCAGTTGTCATCCTGTTAACTCTCAATTTGCACGTGTTATGATCCATTGAATGGGACTTGGTGGGTATACAGCAGTGATGAATCAGACTGCTTTCCTGTAATTTGACTGAAGTACCAGGATCTACCATAAGCTAGGCTGAAACTGTAGTGAGGTGCTAGGGGAGCGCTGCATTTTCAAACGTACCAGATTAAAACGTTAAACCAAGGTCCTGTTTGCCTGTTCAGGTGAACTTTAGAGATCCCATGAAACTGTTTGCCTGGAGATTGACTCCCGGGTGGGTCTGAAACTCCTACCTCATTGAATCAAGCAGAGTTGCTCCGAGGCTCTGAAACTGACATGGCCCTTTCCCATTTGTTACCCTATCTCTGGAATGGAGTGTGCACTCTCTTTCTAGAGGGACACATCCTGCTTACCTAATTTGGAGAATATAAGGCACAGGTTGGCGAGAACCAAGGCTTGGGGAACGTTCATTGGATTATGTTCCAACACAAGGGGTCATAGTCTTAAAATTAGAACCAGGCCATTTAAGAGTGAAATCAGGAAGCATTTTTTCACTCAAAGGGTGGTAGAAATCTGGAATTCTGACTTTATCAATGCTCTTTGTGTCAGCCTGGCTCAGTAGTAGCACGTCTCTGAGTCTGAAGGTTGTGGGTTCAAACCCCACGTGTTGGGATTCTACTGGAGTCTAACCAGCTAAAACTGTATAGCTTGCAATTGTCTGGCAAGTTTTCTGCAGATAGGAACCCCTTGCCTACAAGGACTTTGTAGGGTTAACAGGAGCTGAGTGGGAAGAAGCTAATTCTGGAATGGTATTAAGCACAGGTTGGCGAGAGCCAAGTATTGGAGACCCCTAGTTGGGGTACTCCTGTAGCTCCGTGGTTAGAGCACTCACCTAGCAAGCGAGAGACCCGGGTTTGATTCCCGGCAGGGTGAATCAGTGCGGGAGAGAACACAAGCTGCAGAGTTCTGGATGATTTGCAGCTTGTTGAGGGAAGAGTTGGAGAGGCCAACAAGAAGGGAGTTTCCGTAGTCGAGCCTTGAGGTGACGAATGCATGCATGAGGGTTTCGGTGGCCTGAGGGGTAAGACAGTGGCGGAGTAGGACAATGTTGCGGAGGTGGGGGAAGCAGAGAGGGTCATGGTATGGATATGGGGAGAAAGGACAGTTGAGGGTTGATCAAGACTCCTAGGTTCCTGACTGGCTTGGTAATCTGCAGTGTCATCCATGGATGCTGAGGCTGCCAGTGCCTGAGGTGCAGAGGTGCTGGTGGGAGTGAATCAGGAGAGCCTCAGTCTTGCTGACATTCAGCTGTAGAAAGTTGGCTCTGGAGATAGAGTTGGGTGTCATCCACGTACATGTGGAAGTTGACCCCATGTCTGCGGATGATGTCACCAAGGTTGCATGTTGAAGAGGCGGGGAATGAGGACAGAGCCCTGAAAAACACCACACAAGACTGTGCAGGGGCTGAAAGAGAAACCACTGGCGGAGACAAATTGTAGACCATGTGAGAGATAAGGCCTGAGTCATTCAAGGACAGAACCTTGAAGGTTGCGGTGAGAGGAGAGGAGGTAGAGGAGAATGGAATGGTCCATGGTATTGAAGGCAGCAGAGATGCTGAGGAAGACAAGGAGGCAGAGAGAGCCCTGATTACAGATGATAGGATGTTGTTTGTCAACTTGACCAGAGCAGCACGGAAACTGGATTGGAAGGGCTCGTGAAGGGAATGGTAGGAGAGGAATGAGCGAAGCTAGGAGGCAACAACTCTTTCAAGGACCTTGGAAAGAAAAGAGAGGTTGGAGATGGGCTGGTAGTTAGAAAGCAAGGCTGGTACCAGGGAAGGTTTTTTCAGGATGGGGGTGACTATAGCTGTTTTGAGGGGAATCGGAACAGTGCCAATAGGGAGAGAATTGATGGTGTTGGAATAGAGGGGCGAGGAGGTGGAGCTGGGAGGTAAAGAGAGGGGTGGGGATGGGGTTGAAGGAGCAGGTGGTGTGTTTTATGCTGGATACGGTAGTGATGAGAGAGGAGGGGGAGACAAGTTCGAAAATGTGGAGGCAGGAATGAATAGGGTCTGAGTGTGGGGAGGAGATGGAGAAACAGTGGCAGCTGATTGGATCCACTCGATTTTGGACTCGAGGAAATCCAGCATCTCCTCACAGTCAGAGCTTGAGGAGAGAATGGGCGAGGAGTGTGAGGGTGAATCGAGGAGCCAGTTGGTGGAGGAGAATAGGAGCCTGGGGTTGTCCTTTGCCTCCAAGGTTATCTTGAAGTAGAAGGATGATTTGGCAGAGGCTAGGGCGGAGCAGCCTGTTTTGATGTGATCCAGCCAGATCTGCCAGTGGACTGTTAGATCAGACTTGAGCCAGGTATGTTCAGTGGCCCACACCTGACCCTTGAGGGAGAGGAGGTGGCTGGTGCACCAAGGTGGGGTTCATGAGTAGGAGACAGTTTGGGAGGTGCGTGGGGCAAGGGCATCAAGAGTGGTGGAGATGGAGTTGTGGAGGAGAGTGAGTGAGGAGGATAAATCAGTGCCGGTGAAAGGCCAGAGCGGGAGGAGTTCAGATGACTCCAGGGCAGCGTAGAAGGATTGCGGGGAGATTTTTTTCCAGGGCAGTAGGAGATGGAGATGGATTTGGTGGCGGTGGGGAGAGGGATTGAAAAGTCAGAAAGACAGTTGAAAAATAAATTTCATTGCACGTCAGATTTATTTTACTGTCAGACCTGGAACAAAAGTCAAAACAGTGCTTTGCGGCATGAAGTTGCCTTGACTTGGTTTTACCTCTGCATGACCAAAAAGTGGGGGCGGAAAATGTATTGAAGGCAACCTTCACAGAAGAGGGACTGAGTTTCATTTCTTAACAATTAAACTTTGTTGGAAGTCTATTTCCACTGCAAAGCCATGGCTCTTGTCCAAGAGCAATAAGAAAAGGAATGAGTTGGAGAAGGCAGTAGGTGAAAAATGAATGGTAGCCAAAAGACAATCAGCATGCACATGTTCTTTAATGAATATCCCGCAAAGGGAATGAAAGAACTCTTTTATGATTATGCAAATGTAAAAACTAAACATGTAGATTCTGATTTATTTCTTTACTCAGCACACACCACTCACTGGAGAACAATGAGTGCTGCACAAAATGCTCTGGCTCTGACTTCTTTTCATCCAGGCATGCAGGCACCATCTCAGAGGGTTCGGGAAGAAACTCACATAACACTGACCATCTCTCTGATGCCTCTCGGTCTGATTTTTTTAGGCAATGAACAGAAGTCCTTTTCGTTTAAGCTTCTTCTCTACTTTGGCAACTGCTGCTGGTTACTGAGTTTACAAGAGAATGTGCAGCTGTGCACTTAAAGGACATCCAAGTCTGTAAGTGAAGAAGGAAGGGTAATGCATGCTGGCTGAAGGCAGCTCACGCCATATGCATGACAGAAAAGATTAAGAATACTGTGAGTGAATTGTACTCAGACTTCAGCAAAACCACATACCTTTCAACTTTAGGATTTCAGTGTTTGGACCCAACAAGAATGGCTACAGAATGACAAGCGATTTATTTTGTTAACTCTTTTCTGCTTTCCTTTTCTTAGGCTTGGGAAGAAATGTGAAGAACTTAGGGTTGAAATCCATATTGGTCAATCCTACTAAAATATTTACTGGGTTGTTAAAAGTTAAAGCTAAAGGGCATGTTTTTGGTAGCAGAAGACCTCCTTGACCTGTCAACGCTCTTTGTGTCAGCCTAGCTCAGTAGTAGCAGTCACGTCTCTGAGTCCGAAGGTTGTGGGTTCAAGTCCCACGTCGGGACTTGGAATCACTTTGTCTAAGCTATCACTCCAATGCAGTGCTAGAGGGATATTGCATTGTCGGAGGTGCTGTCGTTTGGATGAGCCATTAAACTGAGGTCCCATCTGCCTGTTCAGGTGGATGTTAAAGATCCCATTCAAAAAGAGAATGGCGTTTCTCCCGGTGTCCCGGCCAATCTCCCAAATAAAATTTGTCACTCACTCCATGATTGTTTGTGGAACATTGCCGTGCGCAACTGGCTGCCATGTTTACCCCACAAAATACAGTTAATACACTTTACAGTATATATCTTCTAGTGCTTTGAGACATCTCAATGACATGATGAGATATATCAAATGCAAGGATTATTATTATTACCTTCAGCGGTGGTGCTTAAAGGTAAATGCCTTTGCCTCCAGAGGCATAAAGAATCACCTCTAAAGATGCATTTATTACTGCTGCTCTGTAAAGCGTGTTTCCTGCTGCCTCAAGCAATGCTGCCTGATATCTGTAGGTGGCTAGGGTAAAGCTCAGCATGCCTATACAGGCCAGCAATAGAGTTTTTGCAACTCCGGCCTACAAGGGGCTTCCCCAGGGATCGGGGAAGCTCAGCGACCAGAAGATGTTAGGAACAAAAGCAACTTTGAAACAACATGATTTGCATAGGCACTCAACTGCTTGATTGTTCACATTAGTGCTATCAAATGGGTGCCTAGTATACACAGCATGAATGTTACACAATGAGCAGCTCAGGGCACTTGAAGAGTTTTTCTCTTTCAGTGCTCTCTACCCTTTCTTGAAGTACAAACGTGGCAGTAGCTCCTGCCCTGACTGAGGCTGACTTGAAATATAAAGGCCACATAGTTAAAACCTTCCGACATAAATCTTGTTTATTTTACCAAAATAGTTATTGGCGTGAGAAGCCAGCACTCGCTTCACTACTCAACCAGGAAAAGCAGAAAGAAAAAAACTAAACAGCTTGAATTAAAATCATACGATTCAAGGGATTGAGCTACTGCATTTAATGATTAAGGAGCAGGTCAGAAGGAAGAAAAGTAAACAATGTTCCACCTCTGCTGAACACATAAAAGAGCTTTTTTCAAGTACGCAGCTGAGTCCTTCTGTTTGAATATTTACAATGGTTTCGTTCTGACTTGCTTTTTTCAAACTTTACATTTCCTGTGCAGCTTTCAAAATACAAGTAAAGTGGTTTTAATCAGTGTGTGGAGAGGAGCAGACTGTAAAGCGGAAGCAGTGGAGGGGAGAGAAACTTGTGAGGTGGAGAAATGGGCCAAGGGCAGGTCACTTTTTGAATTATAAAGTGGTAGGGAAAATCTCTGATTAAACTAATTAACATCTCCTCCCTTGTATTTTGAAAGTTGCACAGGGATTGTCATAGCGAGACACTGTCATTGTCGTAGCGGATCCTCCTCAGACTGGCTACAGTTACGTTCCATACCTGGAACAGGACGGACAAAGATACATGACGTAACTGTAATACTGGCCTATTTTATATAGTTGCTTGTTGCTTTATACTCACCTAATGTTTCTGGATGTGGGAAACAAATGACACTTTGAGCTCAGCCATCAGTGGTAAAAAATCCTTAGAAAAAAGTCCTGGCCAAGATGGACAGAGAAGCCGCTGGCCAGTCTCCTAAATGGTGTAGCGGAAACAGCAAAGGTGGGCAAAGGAATTGATCAGAGTAAAGTATAGCCAGCATGTGATAGGGATTTCTGGGGGTCGAAGGCTGATTCACTGATTCATAGCCTTCAGCCTCAGTGTAAAAGGAGGAAGTTAAAGTATTTCCATCCCGTAATGGGGCTAAATTGCTGACAGAATCAAACGGACATGAAAAAAGGGAAGAGGATTCAAAAGGAGGGAAGCTCTGATATTAAAGGAAACATGGGGCAAAGTGGCTGGGGGGAAATATAATGCAAACATCAAGTGAAAATGAGGTGTGAAATTGATGGAAAAGGGAATGGGGTCAATGAAACAGCAACCAAGATATTCACATAAACAGTATATAAAGATACAACAACAACAAAATTACATTTGTATAGCACCTTTCACGTCAGGAGGACGTCCCAATGCGCTGGACAGTCAGTGTTTCGAAAAAACATAAAAGAAGATAAGAAGGGGAAATTAAATAACTATTGCATGCCTTTGAAACAATGAAGTTGTAATTTTGTTCCAGCTTGTGTCTGACACATACAGAAACCCATCACCATGCTAAAGAGTATCCAAACCAGATAAAGTCCCACATATGTATGCCACCTACACTTGGAAACTGCTGTGTCTGAAATGGAATGTGTACTCTCTTCTGGAATACACACTCTCTCAAGAGAGTATTAGGCATAGGTTGGCAAGAGCAAAGGTTTGGGACTCCTAAGTCTGTGGTTGAGGTACTTGCCGGTGTTTAAACAGCTAAACCTGTACAGCTTGCTATTGAGAACACTGTGTGGAAAGCTTCCTGCTGCCTAGGGCCATCCTAATTTAGGACTTTGATTTGCAGAGTTAATAGGAGCAGAGTGGGAACAATCCTTATCCCCAACCTGCTCCTCCAAGTCCTGCTGACAAACCAGGCTACCTCGTCTGACATCCCTGGAGTCCTGGGAACCCCCCCTGGCTCAGGAACCATACCACGGAGACCGCCACAGAGGGCTGAGGTAATTCCAATATTCTGTTGCTAAGTATCTCACTGTGAATCCAATTTGGTTCCAAGGAGACCCTGCTAACCTTCCCCCTCATGAAGATAGTCCTGCGTTAGTCATTTGATATCTGACAAGAGCAGGTAAAGAAGAGTGAAGTGAAATTGGAAACAGAAGGATGAGAAAACTGAAGAGCTTGCAGGAAGACTGCTCCCACTGTAAAGGGACTGCCCCACTGCAAAAAGAACTGAACAGAAACTTCTGGCAATTTTAGCGATGCTAGGAATCCAAAATGCAAGTGAAGCATTTTCAGATGTTTCCCCAATATGAGAGGCACTATATCAAAAGTAAGGCTTATTAATAATATTATTATTATCTGGATTGCTCTGCTGTTTATTAGATCCTGGCAGCCCCCAATATATTTTTTAAAACCAAATATCCACTCTTTCTCCATATCCCTTAATACCTTTAGTTTAAGGCTGTTTGGGAGGGATTGCATTCCACATTCCTTTGTGTGGCAAAATATTTATTGTCTCACTTTTAATCAGACATATGCATACTTGATACTGGAAGGTTAAAGATACCTCATCTACAGAGAATGGTAGTGCATCGCACATCAGTGATTCCACATGAGGGTTGAGGACAGGTTAATCTTCATTAACAAGAAGCCTTAAACTCTTGTGAAATCTGCTTTTGGGAGGTGTATGAACCTCACCACCATCCACCAGCACTGCACTAGTGTCAGCCTACATTCCTATGATTTTAAAGTGCTGACGCTGGATTTGAGCTGAACTGGCTCCAAGGTGACAAGCCTGGTAATGGAATGTCAGAATCAAGCCAGCCCTCTGTGGTGGTCTCGATAGTCCAATTCCTGAGCCAGACGGGTCTACAGTATTCCATGGACTGCTGATGACAGCACAGCCAGCCTGTATCAGCGGCAGGACCTTGGAGGGCAAACCAGCCACCGGGGGCAGGGAGTGATCCCATTCAGCTCCTGTAACCCTGAAAGCCAAAGCCCTATCAGGTAGGGTGGTCCTAGCTGGAGAAGCAGCAGCAATATCAATGCGGTTTTAACCAGCTATGCGGTTTTAGCTGGTTAGACTCCAGCAGTATCCACACTCTGGGGCCCCCAAGCCTTGGCTCTTGCCAATCTGGGCCTAATAGGTTCCGGAATTGGGTAACCAGGATGTGTCCCTCCAGGGAAAGAGTGCGCATTCCATTCCAACAATCTATCTCTGGGATATCCACGTGTAGGTGGGATGCGTGGAATTCTCAGCTTGGTTTGGATACTCTTAAGCGTGCTGATGGGTTTCCGTATGTGTCAGACACCTGGCTGACAAAAAAAAAACACTGGTTTGAACCCACAACATTGTTCTAACCCAGAGGCGAAAGTGCTGACAGTCCTAACGTGGCAAAAAAAATAATAATCCTTGCATTTGACATAACACCTTATCACATCTTCGCGATGTCTCAAAGCGCTTCATAGGATACACTGTAAAGTGTAGTGATTGTGTGTGACTGAGTGTAGTGGATTAAGTGACCAGGACACCGGGAGAGAGAGAGAGAGAAAAACTCCCTTCTCTTTTCACAGGATCTTTAATGTTCACTTGGACAGCACACAAATTAGAAAAGGTGTGAGGAGACATAACAATAATCCTTGCATTTGATATAGCACTTATCATGTCTTCTAGATGTCTCAAAGCTCTTCACAGAATATACTGTAAAGTGAATTGACTATATTTGCAAGCGAAATGCGGCAGCTAAACAGTCATGGATTGAGTGACCAAATTGTTGGTATTTTTTGTTTGTTTTTGAGGGATTATTATCCCCCAAAAATGATCCGCCAATCGACTAAAAACCGGGTTCCCACTTACTGCTAGATAAACCAAGGCATGTGGAGTAAGGAAACTTGCCCAACATTTCAACCCTGCTGGGAATCGAACCCAGGTCTATCGCTTGCGAGGCGTGTGCTCTAACCACTGAGCTACAGGACTCAAACATAACTGAGGATTGCTTGTAAATAGATCATGCTACAGAACACTTCCTGGTCATTTACTTTTTTTTAAAAAAATTCCATGATCCTGAGTGAATAGGAGGGGTGAAGTGATTGGAACACACATCAACACACTGTTTGGTCAAATCTGGTCAAATCCGTCAGTACAAAGGGACGCTCAGTGAAGAATATTTATCTACTTGGAATATAAATGCAATCTGTGTCACTCAATAAAACTCGTACATCTCCTCCAGAATCAAAGGTCATTCACTTCACGGCTGTTTGTGGGACGTTGCTGCCACGTTGGCAGCCAACATTAATTGTACTTAGATTACATCCTGTGAAGTGCTTTGAGATGTCCCCCTGACATGAAGGGTGTTATGCCAAATTTAATTATTATTATTAATAATAGTTATTATTCCATTGCTCTGCTCACCAGACTCCCTGCTCCCACCCTCCACAAGTTGCAGTCCATTCAGAATTCTTCCATGAGCTTTGGATCCACTGACTCCCCATCCCCCAGCGAATCCAAATCAGATCCTCATCCTCACGTTCAAATCTCTCCATGGTCTCATCCCAGCCCCGCCTGTGCGACCTCCTGTGACTTGTTTCCCTTGACCACTTCCCCCAGCTTCCTCGTCCAATCTGGCCTACCATTGCAGGCAAGCTTTCAGCCATTCAACGCCACTTTCTACAACTTCATCTTGGAGTCGGTCCTCCTCACCCCCTCCCTTTCCAACTTTAAAGTCTGCCATAAAGATGCACCTTTTTAAGTGTGCTTTTCGATCACATTCCTCACCCCCCCCCCCCCACCCACCCTCCTTAGATGCTCTCCCCACTCAGTCAGATGTGTGAAGCGCTTTGAAACGTACTCCCGACATGAAAGGCACTGTACAGTGTATCCAATGTTGTGGTTACTTTATACCATCTAGACCCAGTGTAACATTGCACGGCTGAATATCTAAGTATCAATTTTTTATTCTGTTGCTGCATCTTACCTTCTGGAACAGACATTTACTGCAATGAAGTGTGTTGTGTGTAATTGAGGGTAATGATCCTATGTGTTACAGCTCGGTGTGTGGGAAGCTGGCCTGGCTTAGGTGGTTCTGCAGCTGCACCTCAGCTCAGCCACATACTGGCTCCAGCCAATAGATCTGATATGAAGAAAACAAAAGCAGGCATGGAGGTTGTTCCATGCTTCATGCCCTTTGCGTTGCTTCAAGCAGGCGTTACCTCCAGCGCCTCTGGAGCAGAACCAACTTCACACACGTTTAGGCTTGTTGATGATTTGACATAACTTTAGCAAATAATTATAGAATGACCCAGGTTTTAGATCTTCTTGAGTTATTCGCTGGACCTTTTTAACTTTAATTTTTTTTGATGATGTCTGAGTTGTGGCTTCCAAGCCGTCATGCATCAGTGTGAGTCCTTTGATGCCTCCAGAGATTAATGGCCGTCTTTGCTATTTTCATCACACATGTTAACCATAAACTAATACTTCACCTTCTTCAACCACACTGAGAGCTCCAAACATATCACTCTGCTTTTTCAGCTTCACTGTTACTTTCAGAGTCTCAGCTAATAAAATTTGTAATTGTTCGAACACAGTGTACTTTTAATGTGTCAATTTAACCCCTCGAGTGCCAGAATAACCTTCTAGCTTTCCAACAGCACAAAGTGTGCCTTTCTTTAAAAAAAACAAGTTTTTTTAAAAAAAAACTAAATCGGGTTGAAATTTTGCTGTACTTCGTGGTGCATTGAAGGCAACAATTTTCACACTGGCTGCATTGTGAAACTCATCATTACAATTTGCATTTATATAGAGCCTTTCACGTTGGGAGCCTTGCAGATTTCACACCAATGTTTCCATAGATGAACATTTAGTAGTAGGAAAATCATAGTGATTCCTAATTCATAGCTTTCTCGGGTTGAATAAAAATAAGCAGCAAACCTGACATAAGCGTCCACATATACTGCAGGACTTTATTTTAGTAATATTGATGGTATATGTGCTACTCAGCAGAGGTAATGATTTCAGTGTCTTCATGCATGCTTGTCTGCTCCTTACTGCAAAAGCAGCCTTTGACGCAAGGCTCAATATTTTTAGTGTTTTTCACACCTTGCTGCTACAAGTGACAGTTTGCTTGAAAGAAAAAAACTTCAAGTGGTCATTATAGAATTGCAACAGTTCTTCACAAACCTCCAGCATACTAATGTCAGCACTTACTTCTGCACTATAATTTATATTCTGTTCTAACTAAAATATAATCTTTCTTTCATGTTTCAAAGTGCTTCACAGGAGGTACTGTAAAGTGTAGTGAATGTATTTTTGTAGGCAAGCTAAATATTGGAGTTAAAATATCCTAAATGTCATTAAATAAAATACTTTGAGAATTAGCTTTTGTTTTTGTTTCTGTCCCCTCCCATTTCCTTTCCTCTTCTCCTGTAGACATAGTGTTCGGCTGGTTACAGTTTTGAGGTTCCTATCGACAGTCATCTGTTGTGGTATAGTTCCACGGTTCATGTAGACACCGTCATCTGTTGGGGTATGGTTCCAGGGAACCAATTACCCTTCATTACCTCAGTTATTCTTTCTGTGCAAATGTAGCTCATGTTGACAGGATGTTCAACAGTGGAGGACATCATCTACTTTCAGTGAAACATTTATTCCCAAAGAATTTTCCTCACTTGCATCTCACTTGCATATTTCAAAACCTTTGTTTTGTGTTCTACCCCCACAGCTGCCTTTCCTTTTTTTTCCAGCAATACGACACTGCTCTGTTAGTGCGTTCTTCTAAATATTACACAATTACTTCTAGACATCCAGTGAGGTTCCTCCAAAATTGACAACACTACATTCACCCCGAATGTCACCTTTTGCCAAATTGTTCCTTTCCTCTGCATGGTAAGCGGTGTTCTCTCCACTAAAGAGACATTATGACATTGCGACAAATTAGTGAAACAAGCTCAATGGGTTAAATTATCTCCTCCTGTTCCTGTTTTGCAACAAAGTACAATACAAATTTACGTTTACAGTGAAATTCTGATAACTCGCCTCTGAGATAAGTCATCATCAACCCCACACAACTATCTACTCACTCAATATCATGGCTATTCGAGTACTTTGTACTTTTGATGTACCCTGTTCTGTACTTTGGATAAGCAGTCAATTCTGATACGTAGTCATTTGCGCGACAACATTTGTATAGCTCAATCCCATGTTTGTAGAACACTGCTGTGCGCAATTGGCTGCTGCATTTCTCCCTCAAAATATATAGTTGATTCACTTTACTGTATATTTTGTGAAGCGCTTTGAGATGTCTCGAAGATGTGATAAGGCACTATATCAAATGCAAGGATTATTATTATTATTATAGTACCTTTCATGTCAGGAGGACATCCCAAGGCACAGGACAGTTAGGGATTTGGATCCAAGCTGGGGGTTGGGGTCAGGAGGGGTAGAGGGCAGGGAGGGTAAGAGTAGGAGGAGGGTCTTGAGAGACATTTCCTTTTGGGTGTTGAGCTATCAGAATTTCACTGCATATAGTGCCTTTCATATTAAGAGGACATCTCAAGGCACTTAACAATATTGGCATGGCACCCTATGTTCCTGTATACGCTGGAAACCAAACTAAAGTTCAGCATACATGAAACAGGACTGCAGTACCATTTGGCTCATCAAAGTTACACAGGTATTTGTTTCCACATGAACCACCCAGTCCAACCCGTTGTACTATTCATCCATTAATTCCTCTTTTTCAAGCGTCTAATTCCCTGTCAACATGATTTATGGACTCTGCTTCAACAATGGTTAGTGGCAGAGAATTCCACAATCCATTTACATTCTACATTCATTATTTTTGCCATTATCTTACATTTGTGCATTGGCTTTCCAGAACTTTGCTCTCTGCTGGTGACACACCTCAATATCACTGCCTGGGGTTAAAGGTTTGCTTTCTGGCAGATACTGCTCCCATATGAAGTTACTGTATTGCACGCTGTATATTTTTACAGAGTAATCCATTTGCCCATGAGGCTTGTCTAACATGGGGCCTTGTTGGCAAAATAACAAAATAAGCACAAAGGACAAAATAGACAGTTGCAAGACCAGGAACAATTAAAATATGTACTTTAGCAAAAACAGTTCAAACTGATCAGATTAGAGACCTTTTTATATAAGACAGTGATATACTTTCTGCAATTTTAGCTGTGAATAAAAAGGATTTCCAATCCTTTTTCTGTAAAGTAGATTAGTAACGTTAGAGAACATTTCTGTCGTTTAAGGTTGCGGTTGTTTTGGAACAGCAAAAACGTTTGCCAAAATGATCTCCAGAGCTTGGCGAGTGTGCACACTGGATTATGGTGATGCAAGTGAGATGGATGCGGAGTGCTGTACATTGTGCTGGAGGCCAATTGCCCCCTGACCTTCTCCTCCAGCTGGAAGGGCAAATGTCACTGGATCTCGGATTTCTCTCCAGTTGTTACTATCCAACTCCCCATTCAACTGACAGACAAAGCCCTGTGAGACAATGATAAGTATCCTTATTGTATCATTGGTTGTGTACTATAATTTGTTGCACCTTACATTGTATTATGAATTATTAGCACAGTAGGCACAATCCAAATGCTGTCATCCAAAGGCAATCACAAGGCTAATATGTTACTTCACATTTCCCAGTCAAAGCTCCTTACTATGGCAGCTTTCATGTGTGAACTTTGGTTGAACCCCATTAAAAGATAAATATTCACCGGCAGTAGAAGCGAGTGATTATTCACACCTGTTGGGGGAAGAATTCTGGGAATCCTGCTGGAAGGTGACAAGGATAATGATCAAGTCCTTCCCGCACAAGATGCTCTGGTTTCACAGCACATGCTATCTATAGCCTGAAGCACAAGCTAAAGCCAGTGCACAGACTGATGAAATTGAGCAGTAGGGAGGCCTGGCATTCAACCTGACCATGGCATTCACTCTGAAACATGACATTGATGTGAACATCTTGTTTTTAAATAGATCTTGCTTCCTATTCCAACAGGCCATTTGGGGAATCGTATACAACGAGAGAGGCCTCTCCTCATAGTATTAGGTACAGTTACTAAACTACCATTCATTCTTTCTGAGACCTTTTTATATTCAATATCATTAACAGGAGGCATCCTGGCTCATCAAAAAGATATGGAGGAGCAGACCAGTTACTGAGGGCAGGGATTTTTCCCACTCAGCTCCAGACTTGTGGTAAGTCAGTGAAGAGTCAGTATTGAAACTTTGGAGTCAAAATTACAGTATTCCACAACACATTGAGGGATACAAACTATGTAGTGTTATACACATTGCCTTTGGCAGTGTTGGTCTCTAATGATTCTTCTATTAATCCTAAAACTGAGTCCCTTCATTACCCATCTCCATCTTAAGGAAATAGCTTTTCCCCATTTGGCTGCCGCGTTTCGCCCACAAAATATACAGTCAATTCACTTACAGTATATTTTGTGAAGCACTTTGAGATGTTTCAAAGACGTGATAAGGCGCTATATCAAATGCAAGGACTATTTATCTTGCGGTGCTCCTCAGAGTTTTACAACCTCTATCAATTCCTCTATCATGTCCTCTGTTAGAGTAGCAAAAGTTCCAAATTTAGCCAGCATCTCTTCATACATACATATCAGGTTTTGTGTGGCAATCTGGTTTAGTCGGTTGAACTCTCAGCTCTGAGTCCGAAGGGTTCAAGTTCCACGTCGGAACTTGGAACTCATATAGTCTAAACCAACACTTGAATGCAGTGCTGGGGTATGCTGGGTTGTTGGAGTTTCCATCATTTGGATGAGACATTATACTGAGGGCTCATTTGCTTGTTCAGGTGGACATTAAAGATCCCATGGCACTATTCAAGGGAGTTTATCCCAGTGTTCTGGCCAACATTCCCCCAAATAAAATTGGTCACTCACTCCATGGCTGTTTGTGGGATATTGCTGTGTGCAAATTGGCTGCCGTGTTCGCCCACTAAAATAAACTGCACTTTAGAATATGTCCTGTGAAGTGCTTTAGGAGGTCCTCCTGACATGAAAGGCGCTATACCAAATTACATAGCTCATTGCTGTCAAGTGCAGTGGCTATTTGTAGGCAATCATGGCAGCCAATTTCCACACAGCAAGGTCACACAGCAATTATAAAATGGATGATCTGGAGGATTTCTGACAAGCATTTTCTCTTTACAAATAGAGTAAACAACAATAATGGACAGCAACAACTTGCAATTATATACAGTCCTTCAAGTAGGATCCTGTCTTAGAGAAGAGTGGGGCAGACAGGACCTCAGTTTTTAACATCTCAACTGGAGAACACCAACTGCAATAACCAGGCATTGGAGGATCAGCCTAGTTTGTGAGCTCAGGTCCCAGGGTAGGGCTTGAAACCACAATCTTCAAAATTTTAAGTGAGACTCCTCCCAAGTGAGAAAGGCTGACACCTCCCAACTTGACTTTCCTCCATTCCCTACGCTGTACAACACAATACAATAGCATTGTTTATAAATGACAAGCCTCATTTACCTTTTTGATTGCTGTTTGTAGCTGCTGTCCAATTTTTAGTGATTTATGTGGCATATTTCCCTTCAGGCTATAATTCCACCCCTATTCTTTTTCCCAAAATGCAAAAGAGGTACTTTCTGTAGGTATTGAATTTCTGCCAGTCATAATATTCTGCAACCGACTGTAAATGGGCAGTAACATTATCCCAGCACGGGACAGTACAGGTTTACCCGAGCGATGTGCTTGTGTCCAGTTGTCAGTGTGAGTGACAGGTGTAAGCCGTTTCTGAAAAAGTAAATGTGTTTTACTTTACAACGATTGAACTTGAAGGAAAAGAGGTGTGAAGCAGAGAGTGAAATTAGCTATTTGCATTTTTAGAATGAATCAATACATTTAGGGAAGGCATCTCCTTGTCAAGTGATACTTTTTCAATCTGTGTGTAAATACTCCATCAATATGGAAACATATAGACACCCTGATCAAATGCCAGTGAATGTTTGAAGGATTCACCTTTGCCCCACAAACCAATAAGTAGAAATACGAGTACCAAGCTTCAGCAGCTCAATGCCTCCTCTCATCATACTTTAATGATAACATATTGATTACAATAATAGTACGTGCATTTGATACAGCCCTTTGTGGAAACTTTGTCTCAAAGCTCTTCACAGGATTTACTGTGCAATATATTGATTATATTTGTAGGCGAACACCCTTAACATTGCATACACTGAACATTTTCAAAGATTCATACAATTTTTATTTGTTGCACTGTTACAAGCCAAGTTACAGTGTGTTGGGAACACATGAGATCCCTTAGATTAACTCATGGAAAGATTTTGTGCATAGTAGTTTCAGAGTCGGAGGTGTTATTTGTGACCTTATGTGACATTCAAGGTGAAAATTATAAAATGTCCCAAATTTCACTCCATGGTGAAAATATGTAAGCGTAAGACTCTTCATTTAACGTGGTTTAACATGGTTCAATTTAAAAATGATAACTGCAGAAATCAATGTACTTTCCAATAACTAAGCCTCCCCCGATTGTTGAAATCCATTTATTGCTTTTAAGAGAGTTCAGAATTGTTTCCACTTTAGCGAAAGTGAACAATGTAGAACCATAGAAATTCACAGCACAGAAGAAGGCCATTTGGTCCATCATGTCTGTGCTGGCTCTTTTAGGGAGCAATCCTATCAGTCCCATTTAGCTGCCTTTTCCCATACCTCTGTAGTTCACATAATGTTAACAAGCGGGGCCCAGGCTGAACTTGGAAGCTGTATATTCCTCAGTTCTCAGAATGGAACCTAATTAAAAATAAGATTGAATTTAAGAATTGTTCACATTTCTACACATTTTAAGAGAAAATGGTCTTCCAGGTTAGGATTAGATGGGATTTCGGGCTCTGTGGAAACTTGAAGTAAGAATTTTTTTGTAAGAATTTTCTTTCAAGCTGAAAGGAATGGATGAGATGTCACAAGCTGATCTGATTTCCCTGCATGAGACACTTTCTCTGGTGGCTTGGACGCTTTTTCTACCCCCGAAGCTTGAAAGAGTTAAAACTAAATACAATGCTTTTATCTTCCCACAAATTCCTTAAAGCAGAGGAAATTGCTAGCATTATGGTTTTTAAGGGATGTGGAAATTAATAGCTTTGTGTAACAATGAAGATGGAAACAGTTTTGCAATTCAACTGCTTTCTAACTGCTGTTTCCCCCGCTGACTGGGGTCATTAACTCCTGAACAGTGAAGCCCTGAGAACTGTTGCATGTAAAATGTGTTCAATTTCTTCAGAGAAAAAAATGATTGAAGTTGCTCATTTTAAGAGCACTCTATAGCTAAAAGAGCTTCTGGAAGGAATACAACTTTTAAGCACCAATTTTATGTAAAGGTCATTGTGATCCTATAAGTTACCAACGACACTCCCTGAAGATAATTACTGAGTCCCAGAAATGAGCAGCTTGACTTATTTAGCCTCTACAGAATATCCCTTGTTGTGCCTCATCTATTTGCCCCTGTTCTTCCTTATTTGTTCATGAGGCTGTTTTTTGAATCCAAGTGACATTTGCATCGCTTTGTTTTGAGTTTCTACAAAGGGACAGTTAGCGATTTTGCGGCTTGTGTGACCTGAACAGCATGGTTGTCTCGTTAAGAGCTTGCATGTCAACAGCATTGTGATACAGAACACCAGCAGTTTTTAGATATAGATATTTGAGATGTTCAGCATACTTCCTGTAGCAGCGATGAACTCCAGAACAATGGCTGGATTCGTATTGATGTCAATTGGGCAGTTTGGATTAGATCCTAAAGTAGGATGAATCAGCTTTGACTTGTCGCCACTTCTTTCCCAGTCTAAAGTTCAGCTAAAGGTATGCATATAGAAAACATCAGAAGATGCCTCTAAATTCAATGCCACTATTAAGAAAGCTGATTGGGATCTGGATTCCCAAAAAGCAGCTCAAATTGAGATTTCACCAAATCTGCTCAGTCATCCTATGGTTAATCTAAACATTCCTGAAAATAATGGGTTACAGCTGTTCGTGACATCTTTACTGTTTAACAAACACAAAGGACTGTAGTGTCCATGGATGTTGTTTCATTGGTTTGAATTCCTTTGGGAGTCCGGCAATTTTCCTGACTGTGGCGCTCTGAAGTCCTGTGTGAAAAAGCCAAATAAACTTTAACAAAAAGCTCCATGAAATGGGATAGTTCAAACTGAACTGGGACTTAGTGCAAGCATTAACAGATGTCACATTTCAAGGATAAGTAGCAACGCTGACACTGCATACAGAGATTAATGGTCACTGGAGGTTCCAGACAGACCCCAGTCAGCATGTATTGTTCCTGAAGGGAAGGTTCTTGTACATTCCAGCAGGGAAATAGCCAATGGAGTCTAATTTGCTAGCGTCGCAAAAAGATTTATAACAAGCGAAGCCTGATGTCAATTTTGTTGTGCTATTTCTTTGATAGAATCAAAAACAGGAATTAACACAAGAAATACTTAAAACAAAAGCGATGACAGCCACAGCTACAGCGCTTCATGATGAGTAAGACACATAAGTTGCTCATTGCTGTGGGATCACAACTATAATAATAATCCTTGCATTTGATATAGCGCTTTATCATGTCTGCGAGACGTCTCAAAGCGCTTCACAGAATACACTGCAAAGTAAATTGACTATATTTTGTGGGCGAAACACGTCAGCCAATTGCACACAGCAGTGTCCCATAAACAGTCGTTGATTGAGTGACCAATTTATTACTATTATTTTTTTGAAGAAATTATTATCCCCAGAAAAGCAACTGCATATAGTTTCTACAGGTTATACTAAGATTCAATGCTGGAGTATCATTTTAGGCTATATGTGTTCCAAGTCCCAACGTGGGGCTTGAACCCACAGCCTCTGACTCAGAGACGAGAGTGCTACCAACTGAGGCAGGCTGATGCAGTACTGCAGGCCAAGGGTCAATGTAACACACACAGGGATTCCCACATGAGATCACCTTTATGTCTTGAGATGTTTTTTCCTGCTAAGAGATACCATTTATACTGTCGCTTTCCTGGCAAATGCATTTTTATCCCATTGAGTTTCAGCATACTATTTGCCCTTGGGAGAAATCATAGCTAAATGTAATCCATGTCTTTGCTCCAATATCTATCTTTGTGCACTTTTCAGTTGTAGGTCACTGGAATTATAACAGTCAGGAGCAGGGACCCACTCAGATTTCTCCCCACCCGAGCTGAGTGTGCGAAAGCTAATTGTAATGTCAGATTCTTTCAGAATAGACTGACATGACCATACAGCAACAGGGAAACAGATATCTTTCAGAGGGTTATAAAACCAGTTGCTTCCCAAGCTGAGATGATGAAGCGCAGACAGGAGAGTCAATCTGAAACCTCTGGGTCACTGTTGCTCAGTTTCACACTAGGAAGTTGTTTTTTTACCAGAGAGGAATTCTGGTGAATGAAAAGCCTTAAACTCTATCTGAGATAGATTAAAATAATTTGAATATTGCTTTGCAGCATAAAATGGCCTCTCTAATATTGGAACCAAAGAAATTGACACTACAGAAGAAAGCTATTCAACCCATTGTGCCAGTACTGGCTCATATAAAGAGCAATCCTTTTAGTCCCATTTACCTGCCTTTACCCCATATCCATTCCATTTTGAAAGCTAATATGGATTCTGTACCAGCTATCGCTCTCGGCAGGACATTCCATAACCTAACAACACTCTGTATGAATCCTAATCTCCCTATTTGCTTGTTTACTAACTATCTTGAATTGATGCCTTCTAGTCACTGACTCACTGTAAATAATTTCTCCCTATTGACTCTACCAAAACCCCTCGTAATTTTAAAGATCTCTATCAGGGCACCCCTCAGCCTTCTTCTGTTCTGCTGTAATGGGTATTGACCAATGTTAGCGCCAATGTGCAATGGAGATGAAGCAACAAGAAGTTAAAGAAATTGCTGCAGGGAATAATGTCCTGGCAATGGTTAGGGAATTGCATAAGCATCCAACAGAAATCCACTTCTGTTGAATACATTCAAGTAATAACACTAAGAAACTATCCTTTTTGATGGTGGCTTATGCTGCTGCTGAAACCTTAGGCAAGTTTCTTTACTCCGCATGCCTCTGTTACCTAGCAGTAAGTAGGAACCAGTTGTTAGTTGATTGGTGGATCACTTTCCAGAGGTAATAATCCTTCAAAAAAAATTGATCACTCAATCCACACTGTTTGTGGGACATTGCTGTGCGCAATTGGCTGGCTGCTGCATTTCGCCCACAAAATACACTTTACAATGTATTCTGTGAAGCGTTTTGAAATATCTCAATGACATGATAAGCCACTATATCAAATGCAAGGATTATTATTATTATTTATTTGTTTGGTATACAAAGCACATAAAATACAAGTCTATATGTAAGACAAATGTTTTGTTCAGTTCAATTATTGTACAATCATGTGTATGTTACGTTTCATATATGTTACAGTTGAATGTCAACAAGACCAAGGCCCTCCTGCTTGGCTCCTGTCAGTGATTCCATACCCCGGGTGCTGACAGCATCACCTTTCATGGATGTACTCTATACCTCACAGAGCCAATATAGAACCTCAGCATCCTGTTTGACCTTCAACTGTCCTTCATCCCCCACATCTGTGCCATGACCTGCTCCGCTTTTCCCTACCTCTGCAACATTGCCCAGCTCCGCCATTGTTTTTCACGCAGGCTGCCGAGCCTCTCATCCACATTACATCCAGGTTTGACTACACAAACTCCCTGCTTGTCGGCCTCCCCAACTACTCTTCCACAGGCTGCAGATCAACCAGAACTCTGCAGCCTGTGTCCCCTCCCGCACCAAACTCTCCGACCCTATCACCCCATCCTCGCCCGGCTCCACTGGTTCCCCATCACTCAGAGGATACTGTTACAGGTCCTAGTCCTCTCCTTCAAAGCTCTCCATGGCCTTGCTCCACCCTACCCCTGTGACTTCAGAACCCCCACCAACTTGTCCACTCCCTAGGCTCAGCGGGCTCCGGCCTGCTTCACGTCCCCCGACTTGCTCACCACACCATTGTCGGGCAGGTTTTCAGCCTCTCTGCCCCCACCCTCTGGAACTCATCCCACAGGCCCTCTGCCTCATCCTTCAAGACCCATCTCAAGACCCTCCTCTTCAACCATGCCTTTGGTTACCCTCCTGCCCCTCCCCTTCCCATTGTCCACACCTCCTGATCCCAATCCCAGTTTGGGTGCAGATCCCTGACTGTCCAGCACTTTGAAATGTCCCCCTGATGTGAAAGGTGCTATACAATTGTAATTTTTTGTTGTTGTTGCTACTGTCCTGAACCATGAGACTCCAGTATGTAAGTCCTATACTTCTGTGTATTTAAGGATTAAGATAGCCACAACCAATTACAAATAAGTAGCATGAAATCCATCATCCGCTTTTGGTGTCCCAAGATTAGTTCCATTGTGGTTTCCATCCGCTCAAGACGGACATCCAACTATCTTAAGACAGTCTGAATGGCATCTTTAATCTCTAACAAGACTTCCTTTATAAATGAGTGCTACAATCATATCTGCCATTATCAAGCCCTTCCTTGAGAGCTGACACTCACTCGAAGTCACAGTTGTAAATTGTGAATTGTAAAACATTGAATGTGCTGCCAATATGGACATAACAGCAACAAAAGGCATCATCAAAAAGGGTGATGGTTGATGTTGCACCATTCTTGATCTATTGCCAGCTTTCAATATCATCAAAATATTTTCAAGTTTTGCTTTCGAACGCACTAAGACAATAGAACAAGAGGATACAGGTTTAGTGTTTCAAAACAGGTAACTTCAACTATTTATTTACCCAGAGGGTAATTAACGGCTAGAACAAATTGTCAGGAAGGGTGTTTGAGAAAAATCTTGATGCTCTAATTGAAGGACAGTAGGGTGTATATTCTGCAAGGATGATACCAATGGGCTCAAGGGCCTTCTTCATCTCTTCATCTGAAACAATCTTGTAAAATGCAACAAATCACCACGGATGGTGGCTTAAACAGCTACAAAGGGGTTCAAAAAGGAACCAGATTGGTTCCTGTCTACAAAATTAATTCTTATTAGATTGGTGATATAATAATAATAATAATCCTTGCATTTGATACAGTGTTTTTCACGTCTTCTCGACATCTCAAAGCGCTTCACAGAATATGCTGTAAAGTGAATTCACTGTATATTTGTGGGCGAAACACGGCAGCCAATTGCGCACAGCAATGTCCCACAAACAGTCATGGATTGAAAATGACCAACTTGTAATTGTTTTGTTTTGGAGGGATTATTATTAGGCGTGTGGAGTAAGGAAACTTGCCCAAGGTTTCGCCCTGACCTGCCTGAATTGAACCCAGGTTTCTCGCTTGCCAGGCGAGTGCTCTAACCACTGAGCTACAGGACTCAGTGTATATACATATATGCTGAAGGAATCTTGGATGTGTTGGCTAAACATATGGATGGCTTAAAAGTATTAACATTTTTTGGTTAGCTAGGTGTCTGACACATGTGGAAACCCATCACCATTGCTAAGAATATACAAACCATACTGAAAGCTCCACTTATGTACAGCACCTACACATGAAAGGTTCTCTGTGTTTTGAATGGATAGGGTGTTGTCTCTCCCTGAAGGGATGCAGTTAGTTTACCTAATTCCAGGGAATATTAAGTGCTGGCTGGCAAGAGTCAAGGCTTGGGGACCCCAGAGTGTCCCTAACCCTAAGTGTGGAACTAACTAGCTAAAAGCTCATAACATTTCATTTGGAGCACTGCCTTGCAAGTGTGATGCTGTTTGTCGATCTGGGACCACTCTCCCAATTAGGTAGAGTGTTTACATTTAACATGATCTCTTGCGAAAAACTGTGCTTTGTGATTTGAAGAAATGGTGGCCCACTCAGGGTCTTTTATCAGCAAATATGTCAGTGGCCAATATTTTGAGCCGCTCCAGGCCCAACCATCATGCTGAATTTGACTGCTTTTTCAGCACCTTGGGACGTCTTCCTGATGTGAAAGGCACTATTGTCACACCTCAGGTTGCACTTTTTACTCCTATCGCACTGTGACAGCCCCATCCACACCCCCTCCCCGCTAACTTTGTGCATCATCAATTCTAAAATAGCTAAACCTGGTTACAAGTTCAGTTCTGTTTGGTTTTATATTTCAAAGCTTTGTTAGAGATTTATTGTTTCATAAACTTCTGGGAAGAAATTCCACTGGGGTCTAGATTTATTCTCTTTATGAGGCCTGAATTTGGCAAATTCTTAAATGCAGCTTAATTTTGAAATCGGTTTTCTGTAAGTTTCTTTGAAGAACTGCAGAGGGCTTCAAAGTTAAAACTGAATTCCAGAATTTGCCCAGTCTTGGATGTTGTAAAATGCTACATAAAGAGAGTAAATCTGGACGTAAGTGGAATTTCTTCCTTTTCATCTCTATTGGTTTAAATCTGTCTTTGAGCAATATAAGATGGTGGTTACTGCACAAGTGTATGCTTGAGTTATCCGTTGCACAGACCAGCTGCTTGAGCTTTGATGAGTACGCTCATTACCTCTAACCTGGGAGTAGTCAGGAAAACCTGAGCTCATTATTGGATTCAATGCTAAAATGTATTGAAAATGGTCCTGACATCCTGGTGAGATGGCAGAGGTTGAAAGCATTTAGATGCAGCATGCCCCAACGTATTGGCAGTACTGCCATTCTTTTCAAGTACTATTAATATCAGGTGGCAATGGTCTGGCAAAGGAACATGTGCTCCACATAGGCATGCAAAGCCAAGTCCCCAGGACACTTGGCTGCACCTCAATCATTATGTTTAAATAAAATTGTTTCTCAAAGAATAAACCAGGTAGATATCTGTTACAACATGAAACCTGTTAATTGCTGTATCTAAGTCAAACTGAAATCATCCCATTTATCGTATAGCCTGCAATAAAGCAAGCCCATCAATATTGATGTAAATGCATTTGGAATCAACTGGTGCCAGAGGAATATAAAATAATGTCTTCATTGACCACATCGCCATTATCAGGTGAGAGTGTGTAACAGTAGCAGTGTTTTTTGGTCGGCCAGGTGTCTGATACATGCAGAAACCCATCACCATGCTTAAGAGTATCCAAACCAATTGGGAGTCCCATGCATCCCACATACACATAAAAATTCTAGAGTGTTTTTTGGAATGGAATGCATACTCGCTTCCTAGAGGGACGTATCCTGCTTACCTAATTCTGGAAAGTATTAGGCACAAGTTGGCAACAGCCATGGCTTGGGGACCCCAGAGTGTGTGTTGGGGTACTGCTAGAATCTAACCATTGAGCTTGCCACTGAGAGTATTGTCTGGCAAGCTTTCTGGCTCCTTTTCCAACTAGGACCACCCTACATGTTAAGGCTTTGCCTTGCAGAGTTAAACAAGAGCTGAGTGGGAAGAGTCTCTGCCCCCAGTGACTAGTCTGCCCTTCCAAGTCCTGACGATGAGCCAGGCTGGCTGTGCTGTCATCAGCAGTGCCCTGGAATATTACAGACCTACCTGGCTCAGGAACTGGACTACTGAGACCACCAGAGTTTTGGCTCGATTCTGCCTTTCCATTGCCAAACATGTCACCTTGGAGCTAGTTCCAAGAAACTGAACTGTTTGGCTTACTTCCACCCAAGGCGAAGAGTCACAAGTTGGTCATTTGACATTTGACAAACGTGGGTTTGAGCCCTCACTAGGTGAAAGGCAGGATTTCCCTGGTGGGCAACACAGCTTAGCATGAAATGTATGAGAGTACTGTCACTATTTTTCTGCCTACAGCTCAGACATATGTCCCTTCCCATTGATCAATGGTTCCACCAGTTGAAGGTGTGGAATTCAAGGAACAGCTGTTTACCTCTCTGCAAGCCAATCGAGGTGGATTCCAAGTGCTGGATGTACAAATGCTTTTTCCCGAGCTTGGACTCCAGTTACACCTTCCAACAGCTGTCGCCCCAAACCTCAGAGTTTCTTCATCAGCTATCCGATGGACAGCTCTTGATTTCAGCAATTGTCCCATTTAACTCAATGGACTGGATAGCCTCCGATCGTGCTATAACTTAATACCATTTCTATCCTCTGGAGCCACCGTTTTTGCTGCCATCAACACAAGCTGCAGTTTTTATGATTCACTGCTATTGTGACAGAACAACCTTGTCAAATGCAGATTTGAGTTCATGATAAAACAAAGGTAATCTGCTGTCAAAGCCAAGTTAATAATAGTAATCCTGTACTTGTATTTGATATAATGCCTAAACTTTGCAGAAAGTGGAGTTTTCTGCAAAGTGTAGTGATTACATATGAAGGTGAACTAATTTGCACACAGCAATGTCCCACAAACAGCATGAAGTGAATGCCTAATTTTATCTGGGGGATTGTTATTTAGAACACTAGGAGGAAATCCCTTCTCTTTTTGAATAATATCATAGGATCTTTACCATCCACCTTGAACAAATGGTCAGGACCTTAGCTAAATATCTCATCTAAATGACAACATCCCTGATAATGTTTGTTGAAAAGTCCTGGGGTCAAAGTCCTGAGATGTGACTTGAACCCACAATCTTCTGACCCAGAGATGAATGAGGGGCCAATCTGATGAGTTTTAGTGAGTTGCAGTGATTCACATAGAGTTTCAGTAGGAGGTACACTGTACATACAGACATCTGGCATTGAGATGCCAGTTATTTTGCAGTTTTACAGACAAGAGCTTTTTCAACATATTGATATGTTTCTTAAGATCAGATCTCATCGAATCCAATTTGAAATAGAGGTGTTGCTAATTTTTAACGCTCAATGTTATGCAATCCAAGATGGAGCATTGTATGATTGCTGAGCTCCCCCATTTTGTGGAGAGGAGGAAAGAAAATCCCTCAAGACAAATATCGCTACACAAAGCAATTTATGGTTACCAAGGAGACGTCTGTGCTATTCTGCTTTTGCTGCTGAAGGAAGCAGTGGCTACTCGATTGAAATATAATTTAATTTACAAAAAGATTGTACGTTTTACTAATGAATTTGGAATTAGAATCACTGTCTCAGGCCATGGTGCTGATTTTCTGAAGGAATAAGGACTAACAATATGCAGCAAAGATACATTCTTTGAGAAGACATGTCCTTCGAGTACTCATTCAAAGCCACCCTGCAGCAAGACTGCACTCACTCCACCAACTGATCTCAGACTCTTCTCTGACTGAAACTGCTTTCTGCATTCTGACATGCCCAAGATATTAGCATACCCAGAAAACAAGTGCCCAAATAGAGTTTGGTCACAAAGTCAGAGCCAAGTGGTTGAATAATTTGACATTTCATAATCATCACATAAAAACTTGAATTTGTCACCTTGAAGCCATCCCTGGTCTGAATCTAAGCATCTTATAGAACCTGGTTCTGTAGTCTTTCTCCCAGGCATACTGACAACAAAGACATGAAGGACTCCAGGGCAGTGCTGATGGCAGCCAGCCTGGCTCATGAGCAGGATTTGGAGGGGCAGACTGGTCATTGCAAGTAGGGATTCTTCCCACTCAGCTCCTGTTCACCAAAGCCCTAATGGTAGAGTGGTCCTACATGGACAAGCAGCAGGAAGATTGCCAGGCAGCAGTTTCAGTGGCGAGCTAGGCAAGCTATTCCACCAGTACCCCAATGCATACTCTGCTGTCCCCAAGGGTCCCAACCATTGCTTTCATCAACTTGTGCCAAATACTCTCTGTGATTAGGTAAGTAGGATGTGTTCGTGCGGGAACAGATTGCACCTTCCAATCCAGACACAAGGAAAATTCCATTTGTAGATGGCATGCATATGTTGGACTCTCATTGTGGTTAAGCATGGTGGTGGGTTCCATATGTATCAGATACCCAACTGATCAAACAAACAAAAAATGCAAATACAGAAAGAGGGAGAAACAAACAACAGTTATCTGAAGTCTCTGAGAAAATGCAAATGTTCATTGGAAGGCAACAGAATAATAATAATAATAATAATCCTTGCATTTGATATAGCGCTTTTCACGTCGGGAGGACGTCCCAAAGCGCTTCACAGAATACACTGAAAAATGAATTGACTGTATATTTGTGGGCAAACGCGGCAGCTAATTGCGCACAGCAATGTCCCACAAACAGTCGTAGATTGAAAATGACCAATTTATTATTGTTTTTAGTTTTGGAGGGATTATTATTAGGCGTGTGGAGTAAGGAAACTTGCCCAAGGTTTCGCCCTGACCTGCCTGGAATTGAACTCAGGTCTCTCACTTGCAAAGCGAGTGCTCTAACTACTGAGCCACAGGACTCCACAAATAAGGATTTAATTCCGTGTATTAAATTACTCAAAACATTTAAAATCAAATCTATGCGAATTTTGTTATAGATTTGCAGTAAGCTTGGTTTCCAGTAAAAATACTGTTTCCTCTGGAAAGTGTCAGATAACGTGATAAAATAACGAAGTCTTGCCAGCGCTGGAGGCTTCTTGCATTGATAAACGCTTTGTTCCAAGAAGTAGAATAGAGTAGCAGAAAGTAACCATGAACAATACTCAGTCATTATTTGGTGCACTTAATTTGCTAGAACTGTAGGTAGAATATTATTAATGCTGAAGCCAGAGTGTACAGTGTCTGCCCATTTATTTTGCATTCCTTTCTCCACCCTTTCTTCTAATCTCCTTCCCTCTGCTCTCAAAGCCCTGTAGTGTTGAGGTATGCTTCTGCAACAGATTGCTATGGTTTGATAATTCAACAACAACAACAACAAGATTCCATTTATAGAGCGCCTTTCACATCGGGAGGACGTCCCAAGACGTCCCAATTCAGCCAAGTAGCCATTCTTCATGCGTGAATCTAGGTAGCAACTATGGGCTGGAGGAGTGGAATGAGAAGGAAAAAGATGATAGTGGAGCCTGATCCTGTCTTGACTCAAAAACATAAGAATATTAGAATTGCAAAAGAAGACCAAGGTCCATCCAGTTCGCCTTCCACCATCCTGGCAGTCACATACACATGGCATGTCCCAAACTATATACTGGATTCCAAGGTATTATTTCCTAAAAGGAATATCTAATTTGCTTTTGAAAGAATCAACACTTTCTGCTTTCACCATCTCCCTAGGGAGCCTGTTCCATCCATTGAAATCCTTGACTACTCGCTCACTGAAATAGACTCAACTTTAATATAAAATATAAACTGATGTTAACTCAGAACACTAAAGTCAATTATAGTGTCCCCTCTGCCACTCCAGCTGAGATCAGCTAACTGAACACATTCCAAAAGCAATCTGTGGGACTCAGTAACCCAGTAGTAGGGGTATTTGTTTGTATACAGTATTTCAAACACTTGTGTTAGAGTTGCTATTTTGTGCATATGACCCTACTAATGATTTGATCAAAATGCTGGTTAAAATTGAGCAAAAAATGTTTCAGTAGTCACAAGGGTTAGTAGATTCAGACATGAACAAACATTATTCATTTGTGATTTGATGCAAACCACGGCAGTTTGACTTGGTGCCAATATACAGTGTACGCCATGAATAATAACTGTTTTGATCATTAAAGGTAGCACTTGGGTCTTGCAAATGACCACAAATACTTATAACATCGAGATAATGAGTTTTTTTGAATCCAGATCAGACTAGTGCAACCGGAGTTAGGAGTTCTGTAGCTCAGTGGTTAGAGCATTCGCCTCACAAGCGAGAGACCTGGGCAAAACCCTGGGCAAGTTTCCTTACTCAACAAGCCTGATAATAATCCCTCAAGAAAAAAAGTAAATAAAATTGGTCACTTCAATCCACGACTGTTTGTGGGACATTGCTGTGCACAATTGGCTGCCACATTTCGCCCACAAATATACAGTCAATTCACTTTACAGTATATTCTGTGAAGCATTTTGAGACATCTAGGAGACATGAAAAGTGCTATATCAAATGCAAGGATTATTATTTTTTATTACACTTAAGAGGCTACTTGTAGGAGTCGGAAGCCACTAGAATGAGTCAATAGCAGATGCCTGATGCTATCAGCAGTCCCCACAGCTCCCTCCACCACTTTGCGCTCAGATTGTCAAAATGGTTTTCAGAAGTCACGCACCATTCATCTGCAAACCACATGGCGAGTATAAACAAATCCACTTAGTTGCTTAGTTGAAAATCAATTAGTTGCTTGCCCTTTGATTCACAGTTAACGTCAGTGCCATCAATGATGGTGTTACTTGAAGTGTAATTAATGCAGTGTGTCCACAGTATCAGAGAAAAACTCGTGTCATCTGAAATTCATTCCCATTGCCGTAGGCACTTATGGGTTCAGTTTCTCAACAAATGCGTCGATGTTGCATTGATCAATGGCTTCCAAAAGAAGCTGGGTAAGTATGTGCTGCCCTAGAGTAATCCTCCAGATCAATTGGTCATTTAACTTATGGCTATTTTGTGTGTCCTTAATGTGAACAAAATAATTGCCATTTTTGCCTACAAATAAATAAATGATACTTACATTTGAAGTAGCACCTTTCACGTCAGGGGGACGTCTCAAAGCGTTTCACAGGACATACTATAAAGTGTAGTGATTGTGTAATTTGTAGGTGAATGAAGCAGCCAATTTGAGCACAGCAATATTCCACAAACAATGAAGTGAATGATCAGTTTTATTTGGAGGAATTTTTGGCTAGGAGACTTGGAGAAACTCCCTTATCGTCCTCCTGAACAGTCAGACAGGATCTCAGTTTAATGTCTCATTGTAAGGAGATGAGGTGGTGGGAGTTTCTGGAGCAGGGAGTTTCTCAAATGGCAGATTGTTACATAATCTGAAGCTATTTTATCCAAACCAATACATGTCATGTGTCAGGGAGTGTACTTGTTCTAACTGTCTGCATCTCTCCAAATTATCGGCTTAAATTTCTGGCTGTTGGGCTCGCCAATATCCTGCCATGGTAAATGGTTTGCTCCACTCAGAGTCCATCACTGCCATTCTGTTTGACCCTGAGGTGAGCAATTTTAGGTTCTAATTCATTGTAAACACATTAAGGTTTAGGGTTTTTTATATTTAATTTTGTTCTCTCTATTTTGTCCAAATAGTAGAGCCAAAATTCATGTTTCCCTAAGCCAAAAAAAATAACCTTTAGTGATCAGTCCTCACCCACTCGATCGCTAAAAGTTCATTTTAAAAGACAGTGCTTGATGTATGTTTGATGGAAACCCATTGCAAATACCTTATTAAGACATCACAGTGTAGTGACTGTGTATTTGTAGGCAAATGGGGCAGCCAATTTGTGCACAGGAATGTTCCACAAACAGCCATGAAGTGAGTGACCAATTTTATTTGAATGTAAATTGGCTACAGTGTTTGCCTAAAATACACAGACACTCCACTTTACAGAAACTTTGCAAAGCACTTTGAGAGCTTCTTGATATTATAAGTGTTATATGAAATGCAATATCTGCAGATGATAATCCTCACATTTGACGGAGAGCCTTATCGTGTTAAACCATGTCAAAGGGTTTCACAGAGTGTTCGTGCAGTGTGCAGTAATGTATTTATAAGCAAATGCTTGAAGAAAATGACCCATTTTTTATCTAGGAAATTATTGGCTAGGAGACTGGGAGAGAATCTTTTTCCAAAGAAATGTGTCAGGCTGGCTCGGTTAGTCGCTCTCTCATCTTTGAGTCAGAAGGTTGTGTGTATGCCCCCACATCAGAACTTGGAACTCATATAACTCATATAACTGAAACTCCAATTCAATGCTGAGGGTGTACTGCATTGTTGGAGGTGCCGACATTCAGATAAGATGTTAAACCAAGGATCGAACTTGTTCAAGTGGATGTCAAAATCCTATGGCACTAATTGAAATGAGAAGGGAGTTTTTCCTGGTGTCCTGGCTAACAAACCCCCAAATAAAATTGGTCATGGCTGTTTGTGAGACATTGCTGTGTGCAAATTGGCTGGCATGTTTGCCCACTAAACACAGTCACTGTGTTTTTGAATGAGTCCAGTGTCCTGGCCACACCGCCTTTACAAGCAACCTATTCTTTACCCTCTGCGGTAAAGACTTCCTGATGTCTGTCCTGAAATTGCCCTCTGAAACTCTAAACCTACTTCTTCTTGTTCTACTGTCTAGGTGCAATAAAAATATTGTTCCTGGTTTACTTTTTCAATCCCACTTACATTAATAGCCTTCAAATAATATTGAAATATTGTCAGTCTTCCTGCAGTGTTTAGCTCAGAAACATTATCATCATCAGTAGAAAGCAGAAGGCAGAATAACCACCTGATGTAAGTAAGTGGAGCATGGATAATAATAAGCATCATCACCTGACTAAATGCCACTTGAATTCACCTCAAGAATCCTATCCCTCTGATAATATCACTGCAGTTATATTCAGGAAGAGATGGACTTTGTTTTCTTTAATTAAGTTAGTGGTGCAGAAAAGCCCCGACCTCGAACTAACTTCATCTCCACTGACATTTAAAGAATAGATGTGGAGGTGGCCCAGTAATTGAATATCCACCTCTGCTTATTTTATTGTGCCACGTCAGCAATCACTGCTTACCACCTGGCAGGAAATATGAGAAAGGTAATGAAACTGATGGACCTTTTCGTACTCTCTGGAACTTTAGCCCCTTCAATTTTTTCTCTCCCTCCTTCTTTCAAGGCATGTCTCAAACCAGATCTCTTTGACTGTGCTTTCAATCATCTTCCCCCCACCCCATTCCCGCCCTAGCTCGGGTGCCCATCTCAGATTGTGAAGTGCTTTCAGATGCCCCTGTGGCACGAAAAGCACTGTATATATGTATATTATATTGTATGAAGTAGTAATAGTGACAGAGCGCAGCCTGAGACAACGACAGGCGTCCATGTTCTGAAGTTGGCCCAGACGGTAGCTGAGACTGCAGAAAGAGTGAGTATTGTGTGAAACATTACTAATGCATGCAGGCACTTTCAATTGATACTGATTAGTGAGGTACAGCTGAAGCAGCTTTTCTGTTCCTGGCACCATATAGACAACAACAACAACAACAACAAGATTGTATTTATAGAGCGCCTTTCATGTCGGGAGTACGTCCCAAGGCGCTGGACAGCTAAGTCAGGACCTGAGGAGGGGGGAAATGGTCAGGGTGAGGAGAGGGAAGGAAGGTAGTGAGGAGGGAAGAGAGTCAAGAGGGTGCTGAAGGCACGGTCAAAGAGAAAGGTCTTGAGACCAGCCTTGAAGGAGGAAAGGAAGGACGCAAGGTGAAGGCACTGGGGGATGGAGTTCCAGAGCCTAGGGGCTGAGAAGCTGAAGGCCCGGCCACCAATGGTAGGGCGGTTGGGGCGGGGGATGTGGAGCAGACCGGAGCCAGAGGAACGGAGGGTACGGGCAGGTAAGTAGGAGGAAAGTAGGTCAGAGAGGTAGGAGGGAGCAAGGCCGTGAATGGCCTTTAAGTGAGGATGAGGATCTTGAATTCGATCCTCTGGGGGATGGGGAGCCAGTGGAGGCGAGCGAGGGTGGGAGTGATGTGGTCGCGAAGCCTGGTGCGGGACAGCACACGAGCTGCAGAGTTCTGAATAACCTGCAGCTTGTGGAAGGAGGTGCCGGGAAGGCCGGCGAGGAGAGAGTTCCCATAGTCCAGCCTTGAGGTGATAAAGGCGTGGACTAGTGTTTCAGGAGCATGAGGGGTGAGGTAGTGCCATAGTCTGGTGATGTTCCGGAGGTGGTGGAAGGCGGTGCCAGTTGTGGCGCGGATGTGGAGGGCCTCAGTTTTGCGCCCGTTCAGCTAAAGAAAGTTGTCTCTCGTCCAGGACTCGATGTCGGACAGGCAGGCTGTCAGGACATCGGTAGTCGTGGAGTTGAGGGTACAAGAGGAAATGTAGAGTTGGGTGTCATTCGCATACATGTGGAAGTTAACCCCATGTCTGCGGATGATGTCACCAAGGGGGAGCATATAGAGGGTGAAGAGGAGGGGACCGAGGACAGAGCATTGAGGGACACCACACGAGACAGTGCGGGGGCTGGAGGAAAAGCCGTTAGCGGAGACAAAATGAAGACGGTGGGAGAGGTAAGACCTAAACCACTCAAGGGCAGGGCCTTGAAGGTTGAGGTGGGAGGACAAGTGGTGGAGGAGGATAGAGTGGTTGACCGTATCGAATGCGGCCAATAGGTCGAGGAGGACGAGGAGGCAGAGGGAGCCCTGGTTGCAGATAGTCAAGATCTCATTAGTGACCTTGACCAGGGCGGTTTCCGTGCTATGGGCAGCACAGAAACCCGACTGGAGGTGTTCAAAAAGTGAACATCTGACAAGTGTTAGCAACTCTTGGACATAATGTTCAAAAGGTTGACAACTTGGTTGGCTCTCTTTGAAGAGGGTGAATTTCGACATGGAATAAGGCGCCCACATCTTGTTCCCTGGCTGAATGACTTGGGCCTTCACCGAGTCCAGGATCAAGAGATTTATTTTTGTGCAGCAGGACAAATGTAGTTATAGTATTACTTCACTGAGCCTACGTAAACTTTGAAGAACATTAAAGTGCAGACAAGTAGAGTTGAGTTTTATTGAGAATTCCTAATCATATCTCAGCTTTTCCAGTCATCTTGATAACTTGTCTGCCATAGCACTAAAGAACCTTACCTTTGTGACTGGAGAAAGTTAGCGATCTCTTGCATCGTTCTATGGACAGACAAGTGGCAAACAAAGGACCTCAGAGGGCAAGATACAAAAAATACAATACAATTTGCAGTACTATTTACATTTATATGGCACCTTTCATGTAAGGGATGTTTCAAAATACTTAACACAGCTCAGGCATCTGAGCTGGGAGGTAGAAGTCAAATGGGATGGAGAGAGGAAAAATGATTGAAAGCAGTCAAATAAGTATATGTTGAGACAGGCCTTAAGCGAGGTGGAGTAGTGAAGAATGGGGAAATAGAAATGGGAGCATCTTGGGTGTGTGGAGGGAAGGCAGATCAAAGTGGCGCTGTTGCATTGTGCGTCACAGAGCACCTACGTATGTACACACACGCTGCAGTTTCACCTGGTGACCGTGCCACAAATGTGCATTCCAAGACTAGGAGCTAGTGATCAGTGGGGCATGGTCAGACCAACTGGCATAGAGGGACGAGTGGAGACAGGATGGTAGAGGAGATGATGGTGGAGCACTTAGCACTAAAGAGGTGAGGAGGAAAGATAGTGAGAGCTGTTGTTGCACAACATGGCACCTTCAAAAGGGATGTTTTGATATGAAGCAGTGAGGTGTTCCTAGGGTGAGGGCAGGTGCGAGCGGGCAAGAATTTTAGCAGCTGCCTCCTCCTCCTCTGTCCACCCTGGGGAAGACACCTCATTGTCCCTCTCTTTCCTCCTCACAGAGGTGTAGCCTGCACTAACTCATACATAAGAAAATAAGAGCATAAGAAATGTTAGACGAAAGAAAGACCAAGGTCTATTTAATTCGTATTCCACCTTCAATCTTCTATATTAATAAATCTTCTTACTAATAAAACTACAATGTCTCTCTGTGCTTCAAAAAGGATCTCAATAACCGATTGACGTAGAGACTTAATTTATACCTCATTGGAAAGGTCTTAGATCTGGGAGTGACACGGGCATATTTGTTTTTGGGTATCTCCTATCGTTCATGAGTTATATTCAGTTTTACATTTTTTGCTGCAATTACACCTGGTGGCTGCCAAGTCAAAGTGGTGCTGTAGCATCGTGTGTCACAGAGCACCTACGATTGTACACACATGCTGCAGTTTGGTGGCCATGCTGGCTGACTGTGGCACTGTGGCATCCTGCATCACAGCGTTCGGATGTAACCAAGCGGCGGGAGCAAAATAAAGAACACAGCCGCGGCAACAACAAAAAATTACATTGTTAAAGCGTCAAGTCCGCCCACTGAGACCTCCTACATGAGTATAGATAAAGATAAAATGTCTGTCTGTGTATGAATCGACATTCCATATTGGATCCTTTAGTTGCAAGCGTAGCTAGTCATACATGAGAACATATGAATTGTTAATGAAGGAAGACTAAGATTCATCTTGTACACCTTCTACCATCCTGGTAGTTCCATAGAAATGACATGTCTCAAATTATATACTATATCCTGAGATAGTATTTCCTAAAAAATTATTAAAAATTATTTTACTAATTTTCTCACCACTGGCATATCCTTCTGTGCTCCTGGGCTGTTCTCCTCTTGCTGGGGTGTGGTTCCATGGGTGCTAGTTGCCCTCTAGGCCCCACCTAAGTGTCCATTGTTCAAATGTAATCTTTGGCAATGAGTGTCAACAGAGCACTCAACGCTAGAGGGTGTCACAGCCGAACCAAACCCCTGCCTATCTGACTGATACACCACCCTCCGCCACCCCCACCCCACCACCACTACCAGAAGAAGGTATTGTGGAGGAACAGGAGCAGGAAACTATGACTGGTTTTCCCTTCCCTGACCCTGGGAAGATCAAGGTTAACTTACCTTCCCAATGTAATCCTGGCTGAGACATATAAACTCAGCATGGGCTGGGATTGGAACCATGGAGCTTCTGGTCCATAGGCTATATGAAACACTCCCCCATCAGCCCTTTATATAATTGTTGTGCATATAAAGAAATAATTCGGTGTCAGCAGACTCAGTTGGTAGCACTCTCGCATCCAAGTCAGAAGGTTGCATGTTTAAGCTCCACTTTGGGGCTTGAAGTCATATAGTCTAAGATGACATTCCAATATAGTGATGGTGGTACATTACATTGTCAGAGATTCCGTCCTTTGGGTGAGGTGTTAAATCAAGGTCCCGTCTGCCTGTTCAGGTGGACATTAAAGATTCCATGGCATTATTCGAAAAGAGAAGGGCGTTTCTCTCAATGTCCTGGTTAACAATCCCCCAATAAGATTGATCACTCACTCCATGGGTGTTTGTGAGATATGGCTGGTTGCAAAATGTCTGCTGCATTCACCTACAAAATATATTTTACAATAAACCCTGTGAAGCGCTTTGAGGCATCCTCCTCAAGTGAAAGGAACTATATTAAATGTAAGGATTTTTTTAAAAATGGGACTTATGCCCAATTCTAAGGAACAGAGCCATTCATTTCTTTACCGGTAATATATTTAGGTTGCCGCTGAGAAAACATAAAGGAAATAGAAGTCATTTCAAATGTCCATTCAATAGAAATTATTTATTATCACCATCTTTGATATCAGCAGCTGCGTAAACTCATTTGACTTCCCTTCTCCTTTTTCTACGCCATCTCTAAATCAACTTTACATTCCTTCCCAATTAGTGTGTCTCAAAATCCCCATTTTCTATTTTTTATGATTTCCTGTGTTTATATTATAAGCATAGATTTAAGCAGTTAAAATATTTTAACACCCAGCTGCTTTTTACTGTTAGCACATGCAAATTCATTACTAATACTTCACACTCTTCACTACTGGGGTCTTGAAGGCGAAACACAGGATTCTTTAATGGGATTATTTCAAATAGGAAAAGTAATTGTTGTCACCAAAATTATACCAGTTAACGTTGAATAGAAGCATTCAGTTAATAAAGGTGTTGCCTCCTTAGAATGAGACACCACTCCAGTGTTCAAATGGAAATATGACCTTAAGACTAATGTTGCTGTTAACTCGACAAAGCTATCGACCAGATCCTGAGTAGATTCTTTCTCTGGAAATAAATTTTGCACTTTAAGTACATCTAACACTGTTTCATTTACATGTAGTGTTGTGGAAAATGCTAATTAGATAATAATCTGCTAAATTGGCACTGTGAGAGGAAATGTGAATTAACTTCCTAATATAAAAAATGTATATCATATATATATATATTTATATACATTTTATATAAATACATATAAACCCCCAGCAATATTTATCTGTCCTTTATTGAGCTCCCAGAGGATTGTTTGGCTGGACATGCTGCCAGTGTAAAAGTCAAGTTTTATGTTTTAAGATAAATGTAATATTAATATAATAAGACATTACAATATTATGTTAAAAAAAGCAATGATGATAGAGAAAATAGTCACTGAGGCTGTTTGCTTGGGATTTAAAACACATAATTAACAAACCATCTTTGGCATAAATGCTTGTGAAATAGTGGGATCCATTAAAAATAAATTTGTCACCAGGTGACTGCAATTGCAGAAACCCATCACTATGTTTAAGAGTATCCAAATCAAACTAAATTCCACACATCTCCCACAACACATGGAAATTCCCATGGATTGTGAGGGATGCATCCTACTTACCTAATTCTAGAGAGTATTAGGCACAGACTGGCACAAGCCAAATTGGGTAAAAAATGCAATACTAAATACCAGCAAAGACTGTCCTGAGGTTGGTGTTTGGTTTTCCGAACGTTTGTCGAACTTTGCCTCAAGCAAAGAAAATTGCTGGCTGTGTTCTCGACTTCTGTTATGAAAATGAATGATTGATAATTTTTTTATCCAGGTGATTGTTGGCAAGGACACTGGGAGAAACTCCCTTCTCAATGGCCACTATGGGTAGCGTTAGACACATTCATTTTGACAATGTTTCACCTGCAACAAGAGACGGACTGAGACACCAACAAGGTGGAATTCCTGATAATATAATAAAGTTGTTTTATGAAATGTAAGGATTGTTATTATTATTTATTTGAAGTAACTGAATGGTGCTGTGGCTGGAGTCTCCAATACTCAGGGAGAAATCTTCTGAAGTCTCTTAACTCGAGTTGAGGCCTCTGTCTCACCAGGGCTGCACTCAGGGCTTTGCAGTTGGTTCTCTAGAGGAGCTGCTGTGACCAGGCCTGACAAGGTCACTCACATCGGAGGAAACTCCCTCAGCCTCCAAAGCCCCCACTGGGTAAAGCATCCTGCAACCTACAGTGCCTTTAGAAAAGAAAACATTTTCCAAGCATATACTTAACTTTGATCAATAAATCTGCCAAACCCTATTTTTAGGTCAGTTATCAACAGCTAGAGCTAGAGCTTGATAAAATCAGCTGCTTTAGTACAAATAAATGTAGGAGCTCAGAGGTCTTGGATATGTTTTTGGTTGACTAAGATGTGTAACATATGTAATAATGACCAAAATGTTAAAGATATTGCCTTTATACTGCACATCCAGGTCCTGATTTGTGCATGATTGCCTTGGTGTGACTTTGCTGTAGATTCCAGTGTTTACTAAAGGCACATAACTGGCTCCAACTCTCACTTTTGGTGTCTTTTTTTTATTTTCTATTAAGTGACAAAATGTGTGTTTTGGCACAGGATAAAAAGAAAGTTCAAAAGCATATGTCTAATAAGTCATATCATCAAAGTGGTATCATAACATCAATTAAGCCAAAGTTTACGTCCTGACCCAACAAAAAAAATGACTTTGATAAAACATTCCTTTGTTTCCAATGCCAAAGTTCATTGCTTGTTGGATTAACCTTAAACACAAGGAAATGACTTGGGATCCAAGAGGCTTTCTTCACGAACCATAAATTACGAGAAAATGTATTATCGTTGAAGGACGGAGTTGCAGATCAATAAAAGTGGTGTTGCAATTTTGTTGTGCTATAATGAGTGGATTCACTTGCTTTTATGAGTGTATCTTCTGATGCAGTAGCAATCAGTACACTTCTTATCCAGGCTAAGAGGCCAGCACTGTTCACTTTTCTTTGGAATGCTGATAGAATAATGCATTTAATTGCTGGAGTACAGTGTAAGTTTACAAGGAAAATTAGATCTGCTTATATTTTTGGGTTACCAATCTCCGAGCCCTAGAAGGCATCATTTACATAGACAAAAATTGGATATTGCTGTGTGCAATTGTGCTGCTGTGTTTGCCTACAGTCGCTCCATTTTTACAGTGAATCCCGTGAAGTGCTTTGAGAGATTTTCCTGACAATAAAAGCACTATATCACATATAAGGATTTCATAGGAACATAGGAACATAGGAATTAGGAGCATGGCTAGACCATTCAGCCCCTCAAGCCTGCCTGGCCATTCAATAAGATCATGGCTGATCTTCTAACCTACCTCCACCCTGTAGTTCCATCCTGTGGAGTCCTGTAGCTCAGTGGTTAGACCACTCACTTTGCAAGAGAGAGACCTGGGTTCGATTCCAGGCAGGGTGAAACTTTGGCCAAGTTTCCTTACTCCACACGCCTTGTAATAATCCCTCAAAAAAATAATAAATTGGTCATTTCAATCCACGACTGTTTGTGGGACACTGCTGTAGGCAATTGGCTACCTTATTTTGCCCACAAATATACAGTCAATTCACTTTACAGTCCATTCTGTGAAGTGCTTTGAGACGTCTAGAAGACGTGAACAGTGCTATATCAAATGCAAGGATTATTATTATCATTATTATCTGCCTGCATTATCCCCATATCTCTTAATCCCTCTATCCTTTAGAAACCTATCAATCTCAGTCTTGAATATGTTCAAGGACTGAGCATCTACAGCCTTCTGGGGTAGAGAATTCCATAAATTCACTACCCTCTGAGTGAAGAAGTGTTTCCTCAACTCTGTTCGAAAGGGCTGTCCCTTAATCTTCAGACTGTGGCCACGAGTGCTAGAACTGTGACCCCTAGTTACCATAATCAAATTTAAGGACGAAATAGTGAAATCATAGACCATTCCTCAAGCATCTATAGCCCCACTCAGATTATCACATTGGCAAGGCTGTTCCTTTTATTAAAAATATTTTCAAATGATTTCCTTTACATATTAATTACTGTCCATTATTTCTTTCTTGTCAATATCTTATTCAAATCATAATTGCATTTCAGCTACTGTATCTAGCATAAGCTCATGTGAACTTCAAAACTCAAAAGTTCCCACTATTGTGACCTTTGAAAGATACAGTATGTCAATTTCTTGTTCCCAGACAGATTTATCTGTAAAAACAACCTTCCCCAGCTGGGCATATTTCAATTTTGTTGGCCTAACCTTGGTCTGATATCAAATTTCAAGCTTTTAGTTTGTTTCATTTCAATGTTGGTTCTAATGTTCATCTCAGGGTTACCCTAGCCCTAGATCTGATTTACTGGTGTCAGCAACATTTGGTGTTAATGTTAAAGATCCCTTGACACTAATTGAAAAGGGTACAGTGTTTCTCTGGGTTTCCTGCCCAATAATCCTCCAGACAATTTGAACATAACACCTCAATTCTGTTTGTGGAATCTTCACGATGTAATTAACTGTCCTGATTGCCAACAAAAAACAGTCACTGCACTTTATTATAGTTACTTGTGAAATGTTTTGAGGTGTGATCAATGTAATAAGCTATAAAGGGCAAGTGCTTCCTTTAATGAGGAGCGTGAACAGATCTTCACATTACCCCCATAACTTCACGACAGAATTCTATTCTGTCTCCATTAGCAACAAAAACAACTTGCATTTCTATAGCGCCCTTCACAAGGGTAGCGTCTCAGAACCCTTAAAAGTGGCAGAGCCTGACACCAAGCCGGGAAGGAAGTGACCATAGGCACGGTTGAAGAGGAAGGTCATCAGGCATGATCTGAAAATGGGAAAGGAGATACAACGTGAAGGGATTGAGATGGAGATTTTCAAAGTTCCAGGGCCTAGTGGCTGAAAGGATGGCCACCAATGGTGGAGCGGAGGGGACAAAGGATAAGCAGGAGGCTGTAGTCAGTCAAGCAGAGATGGCGGGTAATGGAGTGGAGAGTAAGCAGGTTGGAGAGCAGGGAGGTGTCAGGGCATGAAGCGATTTGTAGATGAATATGAGGATCTTGAAGTCGATCTGTAATCAGGAGCCAGTGGAAGACAAGGCGTGATGTGATGGGGGTACGGAGTTTGATGCGAGTGAGATTCCTGGTGGCAGAGTTTGGATTAATTTAATTTTGTGTATAGTGGAGCTGGGGAGATCAGCGAGGAGGGCATTGGAATAATCGAGGCAGGACGTGACAAAAGCATGGATGAGGGCTTCGGCTGCATAGCAATTGAGGTATGGTCAGAGGCAGGTAATGTGACAAAGATAGAGGAAAGCTGTCCTGGTCAGGGAACGGGTAGGAAGGACAGCTGTAGAATGAACCTGATCCCTAGGTTAAGCACAGGTTTGGTAAGTCTGAGGGATAGGCTGGGGAGGTTGAGGGGGTTGAGGTTGAGGAGGTCAGAGCCACAGGAGAGAAAACATTGGCGGGAGCCAAGGCGTATGGCTTCCGTCTTGTCAGCATTCAATTGCACTTCTGACAAGCAAGCTGACAGGACATCAGCTGACATAGAGTTGCAGGTAAAGCAGAAGTAGATTTGAATGTCATCTGCATACATTTACAAGTTGACTCTGGATGATATTGGTAAATAAGGAAAAGGCAGAAGGATGGAGCCTTGGGGTACGCCACAGGTGACCAGGTGGGGAGGGAGTAAAAGCCACTAGCAGTGATGGTGGTTGGTTAGGTGGGACTCAAACCAGGAGAGTGTGTTTCCACTGAGCTGGATGAGGGATGACAGATAGTGGAGGAGGACGACATGATCGACTGCATCAAATGCAGTGGACGGGTCCAGGAGGACAAGGAGGCCTGGAGAGGGAGCCCTAGTCACAGACAGAGAGGGCGTCACAAGTGCCATCTCTCTGCTGTGGGCAGGGCGGAAACCCGATTGGAGGGGCTCGAGTACGGAGTGAAGCCAAGTTGGTTTGCAACAGTGGTTCCAGAACTTTAGCAAGGAAAAGAAAGTTAGAAATGGGTTGATAGTTTGTAAGGTAAGAGGGATCAAGGGTGGGTTTTTTGAGGAGGGGAGTGATGGTAGCGGTTTTGAGGGGGAGTGGGACAGAGCCTGAAGAAGAGAGACTGGCTGACTGTGTCCTGCTTGGCTCCCGTCAGCACCACATTGGCATGTGGAGCTCACAGTCTAGCTGACACTCCAGTGCTGGAGTGCTCTGCATTGTTTGATGTGTCTGTTCTTCAGATGAGACTTTAAACCAAAATCCCAACTACCTATTCAGGAAGACATTAAAGAGGCTGTGACATTATTTGAAATAGAAGGGAGATTCTCCTGATGTCTTGGCTAACAATCCCCACATAAATTAATCATTCACTTTCCATAGCTGTTTGTGGGACACTGATGTGCAAATTGGCTGCGATGTTTTCCTATTAATACACATATTACTTCACTTCACAGCAATTATTTATGAAGTAAGTGCCTGAGAAATTTTCACATTATAGGCACTATAGTAAGCGCAGTTTATGTATTAAATGTAATGGAATTAATTTTAACTCTGCCCTAAATGGAAACAATCTTGAAATATTTACAATCTGGAAACACAGCCATTTGCTAGAAGAACATTGAAAAATTCATTTTGCAGCAAAACAATGCAGATCACAGACATCCTTTCAGCATTGAAAATCATCCCTCTTGGCTGACCGCCCACTTTCAAGATCAAGCGTTCCCAGGTCTATTATGGAAAATAAGATTAGGAGTAAAGTTCCTTCTTCTGCTAAGCACAAACTCGAGTTTTCCATTTCCTACAGGGACCATTCTGAAATTGTCACATTATGAAAGCAGTTTTGTCTTATGAAACCATGCAAGTACCCAAGCTTATTTTACATCGGATCTTACAACCAGTATGCAAATGTAATTTTTTTGTTGTTGTAGAGCACATCTTATCAATATTGACTGGATTTTAACTGAGGTGAAAGGGACAAATGACCAGTTGCAAGTTCTGTTTAATTTTCAATGGGAGACTACAAAGATCTATCTTCATCAAAAATAAGCATTCCATTAGTACATTAGTACAGATGTTTTTAATGTCCTCTTATATGTTGATCTCACAAACACATCACCCAAAAAAGTCATGAACTTTATAGAAATGTACAAAGTATTGATAGCTAAAGATATGTAATTTCTTCCAGATAAGTTCTGAAATCTGACATCCATTAAATTTTGTATAAATTGATTCAAATCAAAATCACAGCTTTTTGCAATTCATATTTCTCTTGATATTGCAGTCCTCACACTCCTCACTGGTCTCCCCCAGTTCCACCATCCACAAGATCCAGCTAATATAAAACTCTGCTGCTCATATCCTCGTCTACGCCAAACTCCACATGCCCATCATTCCAATTCTCATTAGGTTCCACTGGCTTCTTGTCTCTGAACAGATCAACTTCAAGATTCTCACCCTCACGTACAAACCACTTCACACCCTAATAGCTCCCTAGCTCTCTGACCTGCCCATACCCCACTCCTCTGCTCACTCACTTCGCTCAGTTAGCAGAGGCCTGTTGCGGCCCCTTGATTCCTCTGTGCCACCATTGGTGGCTGTGCCTTCAGCCACTACGACCCCCCTAATCTTTGGAATTCCCTGCCTCAATCCTTCTGTCTCAAACTCTTATTTTTCCTTAAATCCCACCTGAAAATCTACTTCCTCAACCTCATCTATTGTCACTTCCCCCTCTTCCTTATTTGGCATCCAATCCCGCCCCCCTCCCGCACCCGGAAAGCACTCCGAGACTTTATCTATATAAATGTTGTTGTTATTGTTGATATCACCCCCTTTTCCCTTCACAAATAGAGACAGAGTAACTACTGTTAAAATAGTGGTCATTGAATCACATAGTACTATTCGTGATTGTAGACTGTATGTGTCACATGGAGAGCAGTTTGTGCCTCGTGATCAAAAGCAAAGCCTCATTTAAAAGTATCCTTCCTGTGGTAAAAAAATATATTAACTATGTGTTTGCTAAACAATAAACTGTGAATTGCAGCAGCTGTTTCATTTCTTTTAGAATGTTCATGTCAACAGGTTCAGTGCTTATCAATACCTCATGAAATGGGTCTTAATAATAATAGTCATAATAATCCTTGCATTTGATATATTGCCTAATCACGTCTTTGAGACGTCTCAAAGCACTTCACAGAATATACTGTAAAGTGAATTGACTCTTCATTTTGTAGGTGAAACTCGGCAGCCAATTGTGTCCCACAAACAGTCGCGGATTGAGTGACCAAATTATATTTCTTTATTTTAATTGTATTTTTGAAGTGATTATTACCCTCCGAAAAGGGATCTGCTAATCAACTAACAACCGGGTTCCTACTTACTGCTAGATAAACAGAGGCGTGTGGAGTAAGGAAACTTGCCTAACATTTCGCCTTGCCTGGGAATCAAAGCCAGGTCCTCTCGCTTGCGAGGCAAGTGCTCTAACCAATACACTACAGGACTCCACATTCCATCTGGAGACAATAACGTTCTGCACAGCACGGCAAAACAATTCCCTCCTGTACACTGGAATTGTCTCCATTTATTTTCTGATCTCCAGACGTTTCTGAAATGTAAGTTCACCTGTACAAGCCTGCAATGTGGAGTCTAGGCTGATACTCCAGTTCAAATGTGGGGAACACTGCATTATTTCCACACACAAAATATACAGTCAATTCACTTTAATAGTCAATTCTATGAAGTACTTTGAGACATCTCGAAGATGTGATAAGGCGTTACATCAAATGCAAGTATTATTATTATTGTTGAAGGTGATACCCTTCGCATGAGATGTTAAACTGAGATCCTATCTCTCTGTTTAGATGGACGTTAAAGATCCCACAATATTATTTGAAAAGAGAAGAGAGCTTTTCCTGATGTTCTGATTAATGATTCCCCAGATAAAACTGGTCATTCACTTTATCTATATAAATGTTGTTGTTATTGTTGATATCACCCCCTTTTCCTGTTTGTGGGACATTCCTGTGTACAAATTGGCTGCCATGTTTGCCTGCAAAATATACAGAAATTCCTGCTAAGTGCTTTGAAATGTTTTGATAACATTAAAAGGCTATATCATATGCAAGGATATACTGATATGTATATACTTTCCTCAGAGTTTGCTGCCAGAAAATTAAACTCCCAGTTTGGAACTATGCATTATATAACCAAATGCTGCTTTGGATTCCACCACTCGGAGGAGTTATTTGATGTGAAAGGTGCTATATAAATATATGTTCTAGCACTAGACGTCTTTGTGACTGACTTTTAGTTGCCTCCTGAGGTTCCACCATAGGAATATGGACAAGCAGCTTTGGAGACTCAATGCAATGCAAGCATTCACTCTGCCCCTCCCTCCCTTCCATGAGAGAGATTTCATTGTTCCAGCTTTCTGTAGCCCACAACTTGGGTCTGGCATCTGGCCATGGGCTGGAGGGAGAATAGGTAAGTATAGTCATGGCTCTCGGGCAGCTTTTTCAGCCTGGTAATTATTTGGTTTAAATTGCTTTGTTTAATTGTGAACGGAATGAATCCTGCTGAATTAGGATTAATTATAGGTTTTGTTGAGATTGTTCCCAGCATGGTGTAATGTAATGTCTTCCAGCGCGCCATGTGGTCTGGCTGGAGCGTTTTTTGTGCTTCTAAATAAAGTGTTTTTGTTGTACCCACCTGTGTCCAACACTCCATTCAAACACAGTAACAAAAGAGGAAGGTTGTGAGCTTTAGACTGGGAAATCAGGACCTTCCCACATTGCATTAGTAACCCTATACTACAGACTGCAGAAAGGCAAACAGATTTTAAAAACAAGCCCTGTAGTAGTATTATATTTGCTTACTGAAAGACATCAACTTAAGAAACTTCATACCATGAAGGAAACTACCATTCATGACTGTCACCATAGTGACTCTGGTCATGTACACCTTCAAGGTCATTACAAAAGCAAAATGTTTTCAGTTTAAGAAAGTTGAGACTGACATCCTCTGTAGATGGAACGAACAATGTTAGGGAAATTGCATCAAGCAAGGATGATCCATGCCCGGAAGTGTTCAACAGAAACCACTTCAGCTGGAACCAAGGATGTAACAAAATGTAACACCCACCCCCCCATCAGTATAAATACATTATGATTTACATAGTTTGTTGTTATAGAACTTCAATCTAATCAATTGTAATATTGATAAATGCAAGGTACTACATTTAGGAAGTAAGAATAGGAAACACAAGTACTCCAAGAATGGGATAGAACTTGCTAAGGGGAAAATGAAGGAGATCTAGTTGTGTTGGTGGAACGTCATTCACTATATCAAAATAGTGTGAGGCATTAATAAACAAAGCAAACAGAATGTTGGACTGTATTGCTTAATCAATAATAATATATAATATAATCCTTGAATTTGATATTGCACCTTATCATTCTTTGAGATGTCTCAAAGTGCTTCACAGAATATAATATAAAGTGTAGTGCCTGTATATTGTATTGGTGAAACGCAGCAGCAAATTGCGCACAGCAGTGTCACACAAACAGTCGTGGATTGAGTGACCAATTATTATTTTTTTAAAGGAATTATTATCCCCAAAAAGGCGATATGCCAATTGACTAACGAACGGGTTCCTACTTACTGCTAGGTAAACAGAAGCGTATGGAGTAAGGAAACTTGCCCAACATTTTGCCCTGCCGGGAATCAAACCCAGGTCTCTTACTTGAGAGGCGAGTGCTCTAACCACTGAGCTACAGGACTCCACATCAATTGAGTTTAGATACCCAGATGTCATACTCAATCTGTATAATGCTCTAGTCAAGCTCACCTATATATAGTGCTGGTGTATAGTGCTGGTCACCACAACATAAGGGGGTCCAGGCCCTAGAGGCAATGCAGAGGAGAGCAACAAGGATGATTCCCAGGGTAAAAGGAATGAACGATAACTCTGATAGGCAATGACTATACAAGCTAGGGCTCTTCAGGCTTCAGAAAAGACAACTCAGAGGGTTGACTGGAACAGGTTGCCAGGAAGGGTGGTTGAGACCAGGACATGGACCAATGTTATTTTTATCCAATCCAATGTTATGATCTTGTGAATGTCAAGCAATTATTAATTGAAGTTTTTCCACCCTCCAACACTTCACAATCAATGACCAAGTCTTCAATCTCCATTTTCCTGTCCCCTATAACTCTCTTCCAAAATAACTTTGCTTTGCTCTCAAGCTGTTTTCAAAGTCCTCCTAAACATATATCTCTTCAACCATGACTCCAGTTACTATTTTTAAATACAGTGTCTCTTTTCCTTGCTCAGGGAACATGATTTGTCAAGTGCTTTATGATGGTCCTTTGTCTGAAGGTTGTGGGTTCAAGTTCTACGTTAAGACTCTGAGCTCATATTCCAAGTTGACCTTTCAGTTCAATTCTGGGGGAGTGCTGCATTGTTGGAGTTGCAGTCTTTGGATGAGACTTTAAAATGAGGTCCCTGTTCAGTCGGGTGTTAAATAATCCTATGTCACAATTTGAAAAGAGAAGATAGTTTCTCCCGGTATCGCAGCCAACAATTCCCCAAATAAAATTGGTCATTCACGTCACAGCGTTTGTGGGACATTACCATACACAAGTTTGGCCACCACATTTGCTAGAAATACACAATCACTCTTTTGACTGCTACTTTCAAAATTGCAGGCACTATATCAAATGCAATTATTATAACAAGCACTACATACATGCAAATGCTTGTTGTTGCACATGTGTGAGTGAGAAAGGATGTATGTGTGGTCTCTGCCAATGGTAATATTTGCTACATTATCAGTACCGGTGGTTGAAACCAATCTTGCGTGGTTTATTGTTCAGGTTTGTTCTCTGTAGGTTTTCAATCATAATTAATATTTACAATAGCAGAGACAATAATGGTGCATTGTCACATGTGTCTTTTATGGGTATGAAATCCTGGCTCAGCTGATAGCACTCTTACCTTTGGGTCAGAACTTTGTGGGTTCAAGTTCACTGTTGGGGATTAGGCTGACACCAGTGCAGTGTTGTGGGCATGCTCTATTGTCAGAGTTGCTACCGTTCAGATGAGACATTAAACACAAAGATCTCATCTACCTGTTTTATTTATTTAAAATTTATTAACCAACATCTATGAATTTTAAATAAATAAAATAGACAAAAAAACAAAAAATAATAATAGTTCTGTACTCACGGCTGGCACAATGCAGCTCTGTTGATGCCCTCAGCTAAATCAATCAGTGTCAAGCTATGGGCATCACTTGGGCTGGTGGGAGTCCTTTTTTTGGACCCGGTCAGGCTAATTCTGAATTCCAGATGCATGGCAGAGCCAGACGTTTACTGTATTTGAAAAGAGAGAGGAACATTCTCCTGGTGTCCTAGCGAACAATCCCCCAAATAAAATTGCTAATTTTCTTCATGGCTGTTTGTGGGACATTGCTGTGTGCAAATTGGCTGCTAGGCAGTCACTATGCTTCGCGGAAAGAGACTTTGTGAAGCACTTTAAGTTGCCTCGTTTTGATCAGGCACTATATCAAATGCAAGGATAATTATTAATTACAGTAAACTCCTGATAGCTTATCACTCTGAGGTAAAAGAGCTCAGTGACAATTTATCCGGAGTGGAGAGTTAGGAATATGTATAAATAAATGCAGCTGGGATAGTGACAGCATGATGACTTAAGTGATAGTGACAAGTTAAGACAGGGCTAAGTTATCAGCAGTTTACTGTATTGTAAAGCTACAATATTGGGCTCAAAATCCAATCTAAAATTGAAAGCTGGCAGTTCATAATCTATTATTGTTAATGGCTCATGCAAAAAAAAATTAGAAGCTGATAGAGGCAACATCAACAAAAGTGTTAGTATCACACAAATGGTGTTGGCGAGACCCTAAAAACCACAATATTTCCCCGAGGAGTGCTTTCTAATTAATATTCAAGCTGTTGTTGTGCCTATCCAAATATCTGCTCAGCTGTGAAGACTTGCTGCGGCTTCATCTTCTCCAATACCTGTGAATCCAAAATCCATTCTCCTGCTGGTTCATGATACACTTTATAACATTCAATCTATGAAAGCTACAACAAGGGGGTGATCTTTTTGATAGTTGCTTAATTTATAGACTTTGTTAGGGGAAGAACATAATACCCACTGGTCTGTAAATTTACAGACTCTGTCCGTGCGATTTTATAATGGGGAAAATCCCAGCACACATTTACACCTCCAAGGTCCATAAATTTACACAGCAGTGGAAAATATAACGTTTCTTCCGGAGACATCAGTACATTTACTGATCTTCAGAGAATTACATGTTTAAACAAGTATTCCATTACAGCCAAATGTTGGTGAAATTATTACATTTTATTTATAGGCACTCAATAAACGACAATATACATATATTATTCCAAAGACCAATATATATTTGCACTAAAATATATCTCCTTATGTAATTACTTTCTCACATTCAATTATCCTCAGATCTAACAAATTGTGCAAAACAGGGTCCTGCAAAAAGGGTTACTTTCACAACGTGCCTCCACTGTGGGAATACTGTAGGTATTACCAGATGCAGAAGAACATAGGAATGTGCAGGACTGATACAGACCACTGTGATCCAGAGGGCCGATCCTAAAGTAAAAATCGTGCATTATTCCATCTTTCATACCCTTCAACCAACTTCTTTGCTAGATCGCGATCCACTTCCCTCTTGAATATCCTGGTACCATCTGCCTCCACCATCTCCCAGGGACTGCCTGGCACCCGTCTCTTTTCACCAATCTCTGTATAAACTACTGAAATCCAATCAGTCAATTTGCGTTCCCTCTTCAATTGAGCTTAAGCCCACATCCATTTGTATTGTGTTAACAAAATTGCTGTTGTTTCTGGTTTGTTATTGTTTCAATCTTGACAAATTCAAAGCTTAGCTTTCAACAAGGACAATAAGATAGTGGACGTCCTGAAATCATACAGTAAATTTCTGCTTCAGTTTTTATTTTTTGTCACAATTCCTGCTATGTTCTTATCACATTATTGATCTGCTCTGTTAATATTCTGTTCAATCTACTATTTTCATAATGTACAACATGTGGGATACCATCTGTTCCTGTAGCCTGAGAGAAGCTCCCTGTTGTAGCAAAGCCAAACTGGCCAGGATGTTTTGTGGATGTTAATGATCAGGAAATAAGTGCAATGATGCAAATTAATTTCTTGCTTTTGAAACCAAAACCTCAACACTTCACAGAACTAGAATAAAATGAATGTGCACCTCAGCATGTGGCAATATGCTGATTGAAGAATAACTGGAGGAGCAAACACAGACACAAAATAATGGGCCAAGTGGTCTCCTACTGTGTCGGACATTTCTATGGTTGTACGATTCATCTTGTAGCGTAAAATATTATTTGAAATGATGGTAGTTCAGAACTGAAGCAGGGAAATACACTTGTTGACCTTCCTAGTCTACCTCCGAACTAAGAAAATGTCAAAAGACTGAGGAGAAATGAATGACTAATCATTACCTTAGTGTGCCAATTAGGCCTCTCAAAGGAGACCAGTCTGTTAATGCAGCTGTGGGGGGGAGTGGACGACAATGCATCAATAAAATAGGAAATTTCTGTATGGGGCATTGTAAACCCTTGTTCGTCCAGTAATGAACTGAAGCCATCAGAATTTTATGACATACAGTCATATTCAGGAAAGTCACATGATAAGAAACTGCGCTGACAGCGTTATGGCAACAATACTAAGAAGTATGAAAATACAACTTGCATTTATACAGAGGCCTTCACATAGGATAATGTCTTGGAGTACAGGTGGGAGGATGTCAGTTGAAGCCCCAGAGGATCATGTTCAAGATCCTCATTCTCACTTGTAAATCCCTGCATGGACTTGCCCCGCCCGACCTCTGTTACCTTCTAAAACGTTGCCAACTCCCCCAGTCTCTCTGCTCGGCAAAACTGGCCTGTTTCCCCCGCACCATTGGCGACCAGTCCTTCAGCCTGCCTGACCTTACATTCTGGAACTCCACCCCAGTCCTTTCTTTGACTGGGCCTTTGGTCAACTTCCCTCCCACCCCCTCCTCGGCTACCAGCCCTCCCGAATCCAACTCTAGCTCCCAGCGCCTTGCCACATCCTCCCTATATGAAAGGCACCATATAAATGTAATTGACTATTGTTGTTGAACATTTTGTTACTGTAGACAATGGACTAGAAGAACTTATTCAAATGTTATATGAATTTCACCAGTTCCGCTTGTTGATGTTTCAAATTTGTAAACGTTCAATATCACCTCAAATCATTATAGATGTTATTATCTCACTGTTTACCTCCAACCTTCTCTGCTCCAGCAAAACAGTCCCAACTTTTCAAGTCTCTCTACATAACTATCCCCTCTCAACTGTAGTATCATCCAAATAAATCTTTGCTGAGCTTCACTCTCTCTGAAACTATGTTGCCCTGTCTCCAATAAAGTGCTAAAAATGTGATTAACTACATCGTAATTCTTCGTGTCATGAATAAACACAATTTAGGCCGCCAGTTGCATTGTGGGTTCTATTTAGGTTCAAATTAGAACATTTATTGAGAGACTTTAGCAGCCAATGTACAGATGCAGTCTGTCTGATAGATAGATATATTTTGAACCACTCAGCCTGCCATAGCCATTTCAGTCAGCCTGTGATTTATGTGCAGCAACTGACACATACAACACTTTGGGCATTTCTTATGAGTTGTGGTGGGGCCAAATTATGTCATTGGGAATAGTGACCCTGTTAACGGTTCCCTGAGGTGTAAGCTATGCACAAAAGACAGAATATTTTATAACAATAAAATGATAATAATCATTGCATTCCATATAACGTATTCTCCCATGTCAGGAGGATGTCTCAAAGCGCTTCATGGGATTTACTGAAAAGTGTAGTGTGTATTTGTAGGCAAATTTTGTTTGATGTCTAATTAAGCAAATGAATTACATTCAAATTGCTTTACACCAAATGTAACAATAATAATAATCCTTGCATTTGATATAGTGCCTCTCCTGATCCCAGCCACCAGCTCGGGTGTGGATCCCTGACTGTCCAGCGCCTTGGGACATCCTCCTGACGTGAAAGGCGCTATACAAATGTAATTTGTTGTTGTTTGTTATTGCCTTATCATATCATATCATATCATATCATATCAAAGCACTTCACAGGATATACTGCAAAGTGGATTGACTGTATATATTGTGGGTGAAACATGGCAGCTAGTTTGTGCACAGCAATGTCCCACAAAGAGCCATGGAGTGAGTGATTAATTTTTTATTTGGTGGATCATTAGCCAAGACACCAGGAGAAACTCCTGTCTTTTTTCAAATCGTGCCATGGGGTGTTTAACATCTGCCTGAACAGCCAGACCGACACCTGGTTTAACATGTCATCCAAAGTTTAACGAGTGCTGGAGTATATAATAAATGAAGAAGAATATATTGTTTTCAAAATGTAATATTAATCTGTAGTTGTGTCATGGCAGGAGAATAGTGCAATGCAGTGCCCCAAAAAGATATGTGTGCAATGTACTGATAATATTTCATCTGTTTTCATCATAGAACAAAGGGAATACTCTGGACAATCTGCTGCACTACAGGAGCGTTCCACACCCAACCATCAACAGTCACCACTTAGTTTGATGCAAGGACCAGCTCAGAGACGGGGGGAAATTTGACCTGGAACCTTCAAATGTGGCATTAATCCAAGCCCTGTCTGGCTGTTCAGGTGAACATTAATAATCCCATGGCACTATTTCAAGAGAGAAGAAAGTTTCTCACGGTGTCCTGGCCAACAATTCCCCCAAAAAATTGTGGATTCACTTTGTGGCTGTTTGTGAGACATTGTTGTGTGGTAAATCGGCTGCCACATTCACCTACAAAATAGTCATTACATTTTACAATAAAATCCTATAAAGCGTTAAATGATCATTACATTTGATGTAGTGCCCTTCTCAGATTGTTATTATTACTTATTATTATGTACTACTTATTATTATGTATGATGTAGCATTTTAGAACATCCAGAATTTGACAAATTATATCATTCAATTTTGATTTCGAACTCAACTTTGAAAATAAGATGATACATAAAAATTTGACAAATTCTAGATGCTCTAAAATGCAAAATAATTAGAGTGAATCTAGACCCTGGTGGAACGTCTTCCCATTCTAATGTGGGAGATTTCATATTGTGTTGGATGCACAAGCAGCAGGCACTGGTGTGACAGGGATAACAGTGAAGAGGGGCCACCTGACAGCTCTAGGCAGGTCATTGCCTTTTGGGCCCCAATCCACAACACTCCGCAATGCATCTCCTGCAGAGGGACCATGTGTGCCACGCGCAAGGTCAGTCATCTTTCCTCAAGACTGCAGAGCCCCAGCTTGTCTAGTCTTTGCTCATAGCTCATTCCTCTAACACTGGGGAACATTCTCAATGTTTTCTTCTGCACTGCCTCTAGGGCCTGTATAGTCCCTCATGTTGTGATGATCGGAACTCCACTCAGTATTCAAAGTGTGGTCTGACCGGAACACTGTACAACCTGAAACTCACATCTGGGGATCTAAGGTCAACCGATTTAGCAACCCAGCCCAGCTTCCTGTTTGTCTTATTTATTGCTATCTCATACTGTTTTGAAATATTGAGCGATGAGTTAACTAACACCGCTAAATCTCTTTTAGCTTCCCCCTTGGCAAGTTTAATAATAAAAATAATATTTGCATTTGCAATCTTTGAAAGTGGAGTCCTGTAGCTCAGTGGTTAGAGCACTCGCCTTGCAAGCAAGACACCTGGGTTCAATTCCAGGCAGGGCGAAACCTTGGGCAAGTTTCCTTACTTCACATGCCTGATAATAATCCCTCCAAAACAAAAAACAATAACTTAGTCAATTTCAATCCACGACTGTCTGTGGGACACTGCTGTGAACAATTGGCTGTTGGGATTCGCCCACAAATGGATGGTCAATTCACTTTACAGCATATTCTGTGAAGCGCTTTGAGACATTGAGAAGACTTGAAAAGCGCTATATCAAATGCAAGGATTATTATTATTATTTGACATGGCGTTTTATCACCTCAGAAGGGCTTCTCAAAGCGTTTCACAGGATTTATTGTGAAATGGAGTGACAGTCTGTTTGTAGGCAAACATGGCAGCATAATTTTCACTCAAAATCCTCCTCCTCTACAGCCCCCCTAAAACCTCTCCCACCTTCATCTCGAATATTTCTACCCTCCTAACATCTCTCTGCTTCTGCTCTGATCGCCTCATCATCCTGGGCGACTTCAACTTGCACTTCACCTCCTCTTGCTCCATCTCCTCGGACCTTTCCTCCTTCCTCTCCTCGCTCAACCTCTCCCTCCACATCAACTCTGCCACTCACATTCATGGCCACCCACTCGATTTGGTGATCACCCGGGGTCTCAGTGTCTCGGATGTCACCATTACCGATAAGGCCGTCTCCAATCACCACTTCATCGCCTTTACCATGTCAACCCCCCCCACCCCCTACCTCCACCAGACCCACCACCATCTTCTACCGCCCCTGGAAGAAGTTACCCCCACGATCCCTAACTGCTGCCTTGGAGTCCTCTGAACTCCTCTCCCTCTGGCCTTCATCCCTCACTGACCCCTCTTCTGCTCTCACCCTCCTCCACAACACCCTCTCCTCCACACTCGACACTCTTGCCCCAATCACCTGCCGTATTGTCTCTTATTCTTGCTCCTCCCCCTGGTTCACCACCCACCTCTGCTCACTGAAGAGCCAGGTGCGGGCCGCTGAACGCACCTGCCTCAAATCTGGCCTAACAGTCCACCGACAAATCTGGCTGGACCTCCTCAAAAGTCGTCCTTCCACTCCAGGATAATCCTGGAGGTGAAGAACAACCCCAGGCTTTTGTTCTCTACCACATCCCGACTCCTCCGTTCCCCCCGCCACCCCACGCAGATCATCTCCTCCAACCTTCACTGCGAGGAGATGCTGGATTTCTTTAAATCCGAAATCAAGGGAATCCGCTCTGCGGTCACTGCCCCTCCAACTTCCACCCACCCCCCACCCCTTCCCTCCCACACTCCGACTCCTACCCATCCTCCCCTACACACCTTCGAACCCGTTTCCCCACCCTCTGTCACCAAACTCATCCTGTCCTTGAAACCCACCACCTGCTCTCTGGACCCCATCCCCACTCCACTCCTTATCTCCCAGCTCCACCTCCTTGTCCCACTTCTCACAGACACTATTAACCTGTCCCTCTCCTCTGTCCCATTCCCCTCAAAACTGCCACCATCACTCCCACATTCAAAAAACCCTCCCTTGATGCGTCACAGCTATCAAGCTACCGGCCCATCTCCAACCTCCCCTTCCTGTCCAAGGTTCTCGACAGACGCGTCGCCTCCGAGCTGCGCTCTTTCCTCTCCACCCACTCACTTTTCGAACCCCTCCAGTTGGGTTTCCGTGCTGCCCATAGCACAGAAACCGCCCTGGTCAAGGTCACCAATGACATCTTGACCATCTGTGACCAGGACTCCCTCTGCCTCTTCGTCCTCCTCGACCTATCGGCCGCATTCGATACGGTCGACCACTCTATCCTCCTCCACTGCTTGTCCTCCCACCTCAACCTTCAAGGCCCTGTCCTTGAGTGGTTTAGGTCCTACCTATCCCACCATCTTCATTTTGTCTCCACTAATGGCTTTTCCTCCAGCCCCCGCACTGTCTCATGTGGTGTCCCTAAGGGCTCTGTCCTCGGTCTCCTCCTCTTCACCCTCTATATGCTCCCCCTTGGTGACATCATCCGCAGACATCGGGTTAACTTCCACATGTATGCGGATGACACCCAACTCTAGCTTTCCTCCTCTACCCTCAACTCCACGACCACCGATGTCCTGACAGCTGCCTGTCCGACATCGAGTCCTGGACGAGAGACAACTTTCTTCAGCTCAACGTGCGCAAAACTGAGGCCCTCCTGATTGGCTCGCGTCAGCGCCTCCGCACCTCAGGCGCTGACAGCATTAGCATCCAAGGCTGCACTCTCCACCTCTCAAAGACAGTCAGGAACCTCGGTGTCCTGTTCGACCCTGAGCTGTTCTTTCTTCCCTACATCCGCGCCACAGCTGGCACCACCTTCCATCACCTCCGAAACATCGCCAGACTACGGCACTACCTCACCCCTCACGCTGCTGAAACACTGGTCCACGCCTTTATCACCTCAAGGCTGGACTATGGGAACTCTCTCCTCGTCGGCCTTCCCAGCACCTCCCTCCACAAGCTGCAGGTCATTCAGAACTCTGCAGCTCGTGTACTGTCCCGCACCAGGCTTCGGGACCACATCACTCCCACCCTCGCTCGCCTCCACTGGCTCCCAATGCCCCAGAGGATCGAATTCAAGATCCTCATCCTCACCTACAAGGCCATTCACGGCCTTGCACCATCCTATCTCTCCGACCTATTATTCTCCTACTTACCTGCCCGTACCCTCCGTTCCTCTGGCTCCGGTCTGCTCCACATCCCCCGTCCTAACCGCCCTACCATTGGTGGCCGGGTCTTCAGCCTCTCAGCCCCTAGGCTCTGGAACTCTATCCCCCAGTGCCTTCGCCACCTCCTCCCTTTCCTCCTTCAAGGCCGGTCTCAAGACCGGTCTTTGACTGTGCCTTCAGCTCCCCTCTCAACTCTCTACCCCCTCCTTGCCCCCTCCCTTCCCTCCCCTCACCCTGACCATTTCCCCCCCTGCTCGGGTCCCGATCCAACTGTCCAGCGCCTTGGGACGTCCTCCCAACGTGAAAGGTGCTCTATAAATGCAATCTTGTTGTTGTTGTTGATAATTGCACACAACAATGGCCCATAAACAGCCATGAAATGAATAACCAATTTTTTGGGGGGGTTTGTGGCCAGTACTACAAACACACAGCACTCCAGGAAAACTCCCTTCTTTTTTCAAATAGTGCCATGCGATCTGTAATGTCCACTTGAACAGGCAGACGGGACCTCAGTTTAACATCTCATCCAACTGACGACATATCCGATTGTACAACACACACCCAACACTGCATTGGAGTGTCATCTTAGACTATTGAAAATTCAAGTCCCGATGTGGGATTTGAATCCACCATCTTCTGACTCAAGAGTGTTACCACTGAGCAAGCTGACACACCAAACACCCAGGTTGCAGCCCGTGTCCTCTACCACACCAGGCTTCATGACCCTATTACCCCCATCCTCGCCCAACTCCACTGGCTTCCCATCACACAGAGGATACAGTTCAAGATCCTGGTACTCACCTTCAAAGCCCTCCATAGTCTTGCTCCCCCCTACCTCTGCAATCTCCTAAGCCCCTACCATTCTGCTCAGTGGGCTCCGGCCTTCTTCACGTCCTCCACCACTCTGCCCCCACACTCTGAAACTCCATCTGGCAGTCCCTCCACCTCGCCCCCTCCCTTGCCTTCTTCAAGTCCCATCTCAAAACCCTCCTCTTTGACCATGCTTTCGATCACCATCCTTTCTCCACTGCCCTCCAAGCTCCCCAATCCTGACCCCCAGCTTGGGTCTGAAACATTGACTGTCCAGTGTCTTGGGATGTCCTCCCAACGTGAAAGGCGCTATACAAATGTAATTTTATTCTTGTTGTTGCATTTATCAATATTGAATTTAATTTGCTACTTAATGGCCCATTGGGTATACCTGATCAAGCTCTCTTTGCTTCCAAATTCCAAATTGCTTCCAAATCTACATCCATGTCTTGCCCTTGATAACCAGAGACCAGAGTTTGTGGAGTAGTCTTTCGTATGGTACTTTATCAAATGCCTTTTGGACGTCTACAGATATAACATTACATGGCTTCTCACAGTTTCTGAAAGCACCTCACAAATAATTATTGTACAGTGTAGAGACTGTTTTTTGTTGGCAGTCGTAGCAGTCTTTTTTGCCAGTAGTGTTACACTAACTATCTTGAGGTGTTATGTCCAATTTGTTTTGAGAATTATTGGCCAGGATACCAGGAGAAATTCCCTCCTCTTTTCAAATAGTGTCAAGAGATTTTTAATATCAACCACTGGAGTTGGTGCAATTCTGAGGTAAGCTTAGAACCAACAGTGAAATTAAACAAACTATCAGACCAAGCTTATTCCAACCAAATTGAAATATGCCCAGCTGGGCGAGATTGTTTTCATAGACAAAATTGTCTGGGAGCAAGAAATTGATATATCTTCCAAAGGTCTCCAAGCCTTTGCTCTTGCCAAGCTGCGACAAGTACTGTCTCGAATTAAGTAATTGCATCCCTCATGAGAGAGAAGGCACATTCCATCAAGAACATGGACATTTCCATGTGAAGGTGGCATACTTTTGTAGAACTTTTAGTCTGATTTGGTTACTCTTAAACATGGTGATTGCATGTGGTAGATAGCCAGATGACCAAAAGCAAGGCTGAGCTGGGGTGATATATCTACTTTCTGATGCACCTTTCAATTGTGCGTACAATCCTACTTAAACGCTTTGGACCAAGCCTTGATCAACTCAATCGGCCTTTTATCACAGTTTTTTACTGGGCAAGAATTTCAGGTATTTCCATTAGTACAAAATCCTTTTGTCTGTTGCTATTTTCTTAGAATCATAGAATCTTACATCACAGAAGGAGGCCATTTGGCCCTTTGTGCCTGTTCTGGCTCTTTGAAACAGCTACCAACTGGTCCCAATCTTCCATTCTTACTCCATAGCCCTGCAAGTTTTTCCTTTTTCATATTCTTATATCTATATTTTCCCTACTGTTCATAAAATTAGGAATTCCTGGCCCTATGTAACACCATTCATCTTCAAAGGAATTCTAGTTTAATCCATTGGCAACATTTTATTCTATTTAACACACCTGTGGTCTTTTAAAAAAATAATTTTAACAATCTACAACAAATTTTGTGCAAAGCCCTCGAATCGACACCTGTGCTGATTCAACTGCCTGTAGAGTCAGATTACATAACAGGAGAATTATTAATTTACTCCATGATTTCAATGTAGATATCCCAGAGGTGCTATGCTGTTTCCTGTGGAGTTAGGAGGAGTTTAATGTTACCATGTTATGCTTTATTGCCAAATGAAGTGGATGAAACAGTAAACCAAATCATTTGCTCAACAATAATGGCAATTGATTTTACAGCAAGTTCTCTATTTTTACTGACTTCACAATGGTTGTAGAATTGGGAAGAGCTTGATGTTAGAATATCCAGTTAATGCATTTAAGAGGAAACCTGATGCATACATGAGACATAAGGGAATAGAATGGTTGTTGGGGAAGGGAGGCTAGGGGATTAAGGTCGCTGGAGGTTCATGTGATATATAAGCATTGACAGAGACCAGTTGGACCAAGTGGCCTGTTTCAGTGCTATCAATACTATGTAATCCTCTCCCCTGCCCCAATTCCATTTTTGAAAGACAACCAAAAGCAAGCGATGAAGGAAATGACCTAGAAAAGTGTTGCTGTTGCTATAGCTCCCTGCCTAGTGTGTAACTGGTCCATATTGGAAGATACATAATTTGATCTCTGCTCTTTGCTGAGTTAACTGCAAACAGTCAGGGAAGCAGTGGCAGTGCTCCAAATAGCCCCAGGATCTCCCAAAGAGGTGAAAACAGCCAAGGTTCCCAGCTCCTCAGGTCTGTAAACCCTTATGGTTTTAGTTTTAAGACCGCTTTCTTAAAATGTAAGATTGTGCAGAATTCTGGAAATTAATTTTATTTATAGCTTTTATTATATCGAGCAAACAGCAAACTGGAATATATATATAATAAAAGAGAGGAAATGAGAGGCCTAGCAAGTCAATGACAACTTCACAACTAGTTGCACAGGACAGACCTCCTTAGGAGCCCAGCCTCCTGCACTTCCAATGAATTCTCATCACAATGGGTGGGGATTTTTGTTCAGGTGCAACTGCACAATGCTTAAAAAAGAGATATCCAGGATAGCTTCACCCAATAATCATGAGAAAGCTATCAAACGCATTTTAGATCTCATGGAACAGGTTCTAGCATTTAGGAATAATAATAATCCTTGCCAAAATGCAAAATACTGCAGATGCTGGAAACCTGAAACAAAAACAGACGTCGCTGGGAACACTCAGCAGGTCAGCCAGCATCTATGGAGAAAGGAAAGTGAGTCAACGTTTTGGGTTGACTTCTGTTTTTGTTTCATAATAATTCTTGCATTGGGTATAGCACCTTGTCATGCCATTGAGACGTCAAAGCGCTTCACAGGATATACTGTAAAGTGGATTGCTTGTATATTACGTTTGTGTCCAGTTGTGCCCAATTGTACCCAGTGATGTCCCACAAACAGCAATGGAGTGAATAGCCAATTATATTTGGGGGGAATTGTTCACTAGGTCATCGGGAGAAATGCCCTTCGGTTTCACTAAATGAGCCATTCGGTGGGAAAATGCAGCCTGGTGCATGCTGGTACCCAGAGCTGGAGGGGTGGGGAGCTGGATGTGGCCCTGACCATTATTTGTCTTGAAAGAGGACAATTACATTTAGTTTCAGGTTAAAGACAGTTCTTAAAAAGGAGTCTAACAACATAATGTGCACTCTTAACAGTGAGGGGAAAAGGTCTCAGGGTATTTTGTTCCCTTGGGGCAGAGCATTCCATGTCTGTGACACTAAAACCATCTGTTTGGACAGTGAGACGTATATATTGGGAGGATGACTTCCTACAAGATATCAAAAACATATGTAAAGCACAATGTTAAAACTTCCTGAAAAACAAAATTACTATAAAAAGTAGAATTTTCCTTCCAGCAAAACAACCACTGTTTACATAGATATACCTAGAATGTAAAGTACAGAAACAGGCTATTTGGCCCAACTAGTCCGTGCCAGTGTTTATACTCCACACAAGCCTCTGCTACACTCCTTACTCTCTCCCATCGCTTTCTATTTTCTTCTCCTCATGTGTATATTTAGCTTCCTCTTAAATGATAATCTTAAAGTGTTACTCTTGTTGAAATGGTTCTGGTGTTAGGGGTTAGTTTGAGTATCTGTTCAAGTATATTGGAGGAAAGTATCTTTTGTCATGGGATAATAGTTCTTTTTGAACTGTAAAAATAATGATTGTTACTTTTGAGACCTTTCATGTCAGGTGGACATCTCAAAGTACTTTGCTGGATAAACTGTTAATATACTATACTGGAATATACTGTACTGTGTATTTGTAGGAGAACATGCAACCAATTTCTACACAGCAGTGCCCTACAAACATTCACAAAGCAAATGGACAATTTTATTTAAAAGATTGTTGGCCAGGAAACTGGGAGAAACTCCTTTCTCTTTTCGAATAGTTACAAAAAAATTAATGATAAAGAAAGTAAAAAAGAACCGTACCATGGGATCTTTAACATCCACCTGACAAGAAGATAGGACCCCTGTTCCACTATATATTGAAGCTAAATAGGCGGTTTACTGGGTTTTCAGCCTCATACTCTTTTGTGTTCTTCGGAACACACATTGTCCAATTTGCCTAGATCAATGGGTGGGTACTTCCTTTGGAGTCAATGCCAGGAGGATTGTGTCCAGAAAAGATGTGGAGGAAATTCATAATCTGCCACAAACCCTCTCTGGACTTCTTGGCTTTGGGCCAAAGTGGAAAGACGTTCCAAATGGACAAATAATCATTTCAGGAAACACAGAAGGAATTTACCCGAGCCTAGTGCAGTGGTTCATTATAACCGCTTCCAAAAANTAGGGACAAGAATGGAGTGGGTAGTGAGGCTTATTCTATGTATGAAAGAAAATGTTTAGCATAGGAAAGTTTTACTTTGATGAGGTTTCGAACTAAAAAAATTCTTAAGTGGTGCCGTTGCCCTTCTTACTTTATCATTGCAAAGACATCTGAAAATAGATTTGCCACAAAGTGGTTTAATAGTGCATTATAATTCCCATACTAAGGTGGTTCCAAAAAAAAAAGCTCAATAAATGCACAACAAATCCAGTACAAATAAATTGTAGTGACTGTTATCCTAACATTCGTAAGCATTATATGAAAAGGTCTCTTACGACTAATAATTGAGAAAAGCTGATTGAAACAGAATTTAGTGAAGCTTCACTAAGAGAAGAGCAGGAAATTATAGCTGCAAATACTCTTCCCTTCCAGTAAAGGATGTGTTTATCCCTGGAGTAGCTTAGTAACTGCCAGATTGGAAGGTTTGCTTGTGATAACCGCTGGTGTAGCAGATCATTTTCAACGAATCAAAAGCATTATAAGGTAGGAGGTGCATGGTATTTGGTAAACATTTTTCTATTGATAGCGCCAAATCACTGAGAAAGATGTTTTGTAACTAAATACCAGACATAACCTTGACTCTAAAGTGAAGAGTTAGAGAATAAGTGATTTATTGATAAATGTGTTTTGGCTGTAAAGGAATTACCTCTGACTGACTGCATCACTGTTGGAATATTCCTATACTGTGTTATCATTGCAGCATTGCAACTCGAAAGGCTGTACTTGCTATACACTTCAATGGGAAACATGATCTACATTTTAAATATTATCAGTAACTTTCCAAGGTTTTTTAGACAATCCACAGTGAATATATAGATTTCAATAAAAAATTAGACATCAAAAAACTGCACCTGTCCTTCTAAAAGTCACCAATTCTCTCCTCAAAAAACAATTTACACAAAGCTGTACAGGACAAGGAGGAAACTACAGAATTAAGAGGAAAGGGCAGATAAATGGGACTGAAAGGATTGCTCTTTAAAAGAGCCAGCACAGACACAATGGGCCGAATGGTCTTCTTCTGTGCTGTAAATTTCTATGGTTCAATGGACATTGCTATCACATGGGTCTACAAGAAAAGATTTCAGTGAACAAAACGCAAAATACTGCAGATGCTGGAAATCTGAAACAGAAGTTGCTGGGAACACTCAGGAGGTCAGGCAGCATCTATGGAGAAAGGAAAGTGAATCAACGTGTCGGGTCCACGACCCTTCGTGAGAACTGGGGCATGTTGGGAGGGAGAGGCTTTTAAGAGCTAACAGAGGGGGGAGGCAGCGCAAGGAAGACAAAGGAGAAAATGTGGTAGAGGACAGGGGATGATGGGTCAAAGAGGCATGCAAAACAAAGATGCTGCCTGACCTGCTGAGTGTTCCCAGGGACTTTTGTTTTTGTTTAAGATTTCAGTGAAACTAGAAGCCCATTTAGCTCCCCCAGAAATGTTTTGAAGTTGATAATGCAAACATGTTGCACTGGCAAATTACTATAGCTGATGAAGCTGGATTTGCTAAAAAAAAACTGTTTAGAATTTCTCCAATGAAAGAAATCCAGAAAGATATTTTCTACTTATTTAAGTACATGTAGAACCAATTTGATTTGACAGCAGTTATAACATGCTTTGAAAAGCAAGAACAGAAGGTGTTAAACTACTGGCAGTAGGGTTACTTCAGAATATTTTAGAAGTTTAATAGCAAACCATTAATCCCAGCAGGCTTGTTTGATCAACAGCAGCTCCATTATGGAAACCATTTGGAAAAAATTCCCAACTGGAGACCCAAATTTAAGTGTCAGCCTGGCTCAGTTGATAGCATTCTTGCTTTTGAGTCAGAAGATCATGGATTTAAGCCCCACATCAGGAATTTGAACTCATATTGTCCAAGATGACACTCCAAAGTATTAACAACATCAACTTGTATTTATATAGCGGCCTTCACACAGGGTGGTTGGAGGTGCTGTCCTTTGGATGAAACATTAATCCAAGGTGATGTCTGCCCGTTCAGGTGGATGTTAAAGAGAAGGGAGTTTCTCCCAATGTTCTGGTCAACAATTCTCCAGATAATATTGAATAAACATGGCTGTTTGTGGAAATTGCGGTGTGGAAAGTGGCTGTCATGTTCATCTACAAATACACAATTATTACACTTTACAGTAAAATTCATGTGAAATGCTTCAATACGTATCAACGATGTTATTATCAATGATATCCAATGCAAGGATAAATATTATTATTACATCTAGTAGAGCATATTGCCAGCCCTTCTGCCCTCTGCTCTCCCATTGTCAACTCTTCACTCATTGCAAGATTGTCAATCCCTCTCTCTCCCTCATCCAGTCCTCTCCCCCCAGGATACCAGCTCTTCTCTCTCTGTATTTCACAGTACCGGCAATTCTCACTTCCCAAAGTGCCAACCCTTCTATCTCTCCACAAAGCCAGCTCTTCTACCTCCCCACAGCGCCAGTCCTCTCTCCACTGTGCCAACTTCTCCACATTACAAACTCTTCTCTCCCAGCATTTCCAGCCCTTCTCTCCTGCCTCCATAGTTCATAGTCCCAGTCCGTTTTCCTTTTCATAGTGTTAGTCATCCTCTCTCACCCAGATATCCACCAAAATATTGGGGATCAGGACTTTGGCTAGCGGGGGCTAAGCTGAAGGCCTGGGTCTTAGCGTCACTCTCTTTGTACTGTTGTTTTACAAGCGTTCCAGTTGAGGCCCCAGCCAATCAAAACATAAACTAACGGTGGGTGGGGGTGGGGTGGGGGTGTCTCAACACACATCCGGGATTTCAGGCCCCGAGTGCACGGTCAGCTGTTTTTTCAAAATTACAGTTAATTGCAAATTTTGGTGGGTCTAAAACAAACAAGTGCCTGGGCATATGTCCCTAATGTGCTCCTATTAATCTGGCTCTACATCTGCTTCTCAGTCAGGCAGAACCCCGTCACACTCGATCAACTCACTAGGAGACATACTTGAGCAGTACAGGAACGTAGCTGCACCAAGTTCTCTCCCTCCACACCCTCTACTCACAATTTGTTTGGTAGTGATAAAGCGCAAATGTCACTCAAAATAAAACTGGAATCAGAATCTTCGTGATATTTTTGGCCAGCAGGGTGTCTGACACACGGGGAAACCCAAACTTAACAGTACCCAAACCAGATTGATGGTTCCATGCATCCCACGTACACATGGGAATTCCTGCTTTTGGAATGGAATGCATCCCCTCTCCTTGCAAAGAAACTCACTGCTTAGCTAATTCCAGAGAGAATTAGGCGCTGGTTGGAAAGACCCAAGAATTGGGGACTCCAGCGTGGGTGTTGGGGTACTGCTGGAGTCTAACCAGCCAACTAGCTTGTGTTGTAGTCAGTCAGCCATGTCATGACTACAGGTGGAGGCATTTAGGGCCTGAAATTCCATCTTTACATTTGTAGAGTTAATGATAGAATTTGCAGAGTAAACACAATCTGTCTTAAAATTCCTAAAGAAATACCATAGTTTTTTGTAGCGTAAAAATGTTATGTTATCCCCTCGAAACCTTATTTGGATCTCATTAACAAGTGAAGGCCTTTCCACTAATAGTTTGTTTTGTATCTTGTAGCTTTTTAGACTACTTTAAGACCAGTGCTGAATTATAGTTGATATATGTTGGGGTACACTACAGGATGCAGAAGAGACCAATATGGTTTGGACAGCAGACAGGGTACATGTTCCTTTAAGAGAAAGTGTTTTTTATTTTCAGCTATTGCTGCCTTTAGCCATAAATATCTGTCTCTAAGATAAGAATTTGTTCTGTGTGCAGTGAGGTGCAGCTCCTCTTATCAGACATTTCTCTATAGTTGGCACAAAGAAGCTATCAACTCCCACTCACTTTGCTGGCCTGAAAAAAAAGCCCTGAGAACTTTTGTTTACAAACTACACAGTCACTATACTTTACAGTAAATCTTGCGAAGCACTTTGAGGTGTCGTCCCGATGTGAAAGATGCTATATTGAATGCAAGGATTATTTTTTAAAACATTGCCATGGAGAAGTCACACCTAACACTCCATTCTAAAAATATTGCACTTGATATGTTGCCTTTCAGTTACGAGGACATTTCAAACCGTTTCACAGGATTTTACTGTGAAGTGTAGTGACTGTGTATTTTGTAGGCTGCCACTGAGAATGTTTCGCTTCACATTTAGGACATACACAGATTACCAGATCACATTTGCTTTGGGTCCCCAAGATTTGGTTCTTTCCAAACTCTACCTAATACTCTCCAGATTTAGGTAAGCAGGGTGCTAGACATTCCACAGGGAGCGGGAGAACGTGATCACTCAGTTCTCATATTACTCCCAACTTCTGAAAGAAGCCATGTTGAAGAACAATAACAACAACAAATTGCAATGACCTTTTACGTCGGGAGGACACCCTAAGGCACTGGGAAGGAGAGTGCAAGAATAGCTGCATTGAAAAAACATCAAATCGGCTTCTTCCAGAAAAGACCGGTACATCTTCTGTTGCCACAGCGTTCTCCAGCATTCTGAGACGCTATCTCACATGAAAAGTGCTATATAGATGCAAGTTGTTGACGCAAAGCTCTCTTCAAAATGCCTGAGCAGCAAACAGACTTTTCTTGCTGTAATGATGAGGAAGGATCTTTGGAGTCCTGTAGCTCAGTGGTTACAGCACTCGCCTTGCAAACGAGATACCTGGGTTCAATTCCAGGCAGGACGAAACCTTGGCCAAGTTTCCTCACTCCACATGCCTAGTAATAATCCCTCCAAAACAAAACAATAATAAATTGGTCATTTTCAATCCAGGACTGTTTGTGGGACACTGCTCTGTGCAATCGGCTGCCGCGTTTCACCCACAAATACACAGTCAATTCACTGAAAGCACAACTTTGAATGGTGGAGCAGAGGGTGCGAGGGACAAGCAGGAGGCCGGTGCCAGTCGAGTAGAGACACTGGGTTGTGGATTAGGGAGTGAGAAAGTCGGAGAGGTAGGGAAGTACCAGGGAATGAAGTGATTTGAACACGAGTGTGAGGATCTTGAAGTTGATCTGAATGTGGCCAGCTTGCACGGCTTCGGAAGGCAAAAGAGCATGCCCAGATTCAAATAGTATGCTGCCGCGGAACGGGGTGAAATGCTCTGCACTCCAGTCTTTTGTAGCTCCTTCCCTTTGCATAGTCGAAAGCTTCTTAGCTGGCACATTTACAAGTGACTGTTACATGGAGGGCTGTAAATTCGCAGCCACTTTCCACTTGTTGAACATTTCTCAGAAATACGTTTGCTTCCCCTGGAATTTCAGTGCATGACTAAAGCAGGCCAACAAAACCTGCAAACATTCAACATTTCACCAGAATTTCAGGACTCTACATTCATATTGAAACTTACTTTTTGAGACTTCCAGTCACTATTTAGCATTGTAGGACATGTAGCATGTGTTAGCAGTTCTGACACATGAGAGGAAGTCCCAAAGTGGGTAAATGCCTCTCATGCAGTTTGAATACTGTTTTAAATTTCTCGTTGTTCTCTTTGTGGGGTGGTGGCAGGGCAGTTAATTGACATCTCCATGAGCTGAGCTGATTCCAAATTGACATCCCTGGCAACAGAAAGTCGTAATCAAGTCAACTCTCTGTGACGGTTTCGGTGTTTCTGAGCTAGGTGAAGATGCAGTACTTTAAGGCACTGTCGATGACAGACCACCTCATTTGCCTTTTTTGGTTGGTCAGTGGGTGTCTGACATATGTTGGAAACTAATCACCATGTTTAAGAGTATCCAAACCAAGCTGAGAATTCCATGCATCCCACCTACACATGGAAATTCCATGTGGGATGCATGAAGTGTGCGCTCTCTCCCTGGAGGGATACATCCTGCTTTCCTAATTCTGAAGATGTAGACTAACAAGACCCAACGTTTGGGGACCAGAGAGTGTGCTTTGGAGTACTGCTGGAGTCTAACCAATATAAACCGCATAGCTTCTTTGCAGGACCTAAAGGGGTAGAATGCTAGGGATTTTTCCCACTCAGCTTCTGTTACCTCTACAGGTCAAAGCCCTAATAGTGGTTGTAGCTGGACAAGCAGCTTGCCAGATAATGGCAAGATATGGGGTTTTAGCTGTTTGAGCAATACCCTAATTCTTGTACTGGGGTCTCTAAGGCTTGGCTCTAGCCAACCTGCACCTGGTACTCTCAGGCATGGGGTAAGCAGGGTTACTTCACACCAGGGAGAGAGTGCACAATCCATACCAGACACAGGGAAATTTCCACATGTAGTTGTTATAAATGTGCAGAAGATTCAGCGTGGTTTGGATACTCTTAAGCACTATGATGAGTTTCTGCATGTGTCAGAGACACCTGACTGCCCTCAAAAAAATGATAGATTTGCACAGAGGTGGGAACAGATCACTCACTGGCTGGGAGCACACATTCCAGTCTCCTCGCTGATCACTAGAAGTACTCAGTAAGTTTGGACAATGACCAACCTGCAGCAGCTCAGGGACAATTTATCATTCTGGTTGAAAGTGATAATGTAATGTTGCCAGCATAGCCAAGGCCATATAGTTATTTAGAGAGAACAGTTACTGATTTTGTCACCTATTAACTGAACTTTTATATAAAGAAGCAGAATTGAGTAAATCAGCTGTCTGAGAAACCCACAAAGTGCAGAAAATGTGGCCTGAATGTAGACCCAAGGCTGACAATCTAGATTTCAACATCATAATCAACAAATTAAAGAGTTGCGATCATTTCAAATGTGGTTGAAAATCTAGACATAATTCTCTGAAATGTATTTTGCTGCAGTTGTCTCATTGGATTGGATGATATTCAACTAAAACACAGTGAGAACAAGGTCTCTGACAGCTGTACTCAATAACCCACCCTCTCATCATGTGTAAGTGAGATAAAGAATGTACCCACAACAAGAATGATAGCTAACATATGAATGTTCAATAAAGGTTTATCTGACTGAAACACATTTCACCCAGAACACAGCATGGCATATCCCAAGTCTCACATTTTTATCAATTCTTGATGTGATGCTTTAATGTGATTACTGTTCTCGGAACACTGTGAGAATTAAACTATACTCATACTTATACTGTGCTTGGAGAGACCTGAAATATCGTATCTCTACTTGAGAGTTCTACACATGTATGTCACTTACACATTAAAAATTTCCCTGTGTCTGGAATGGAATGTGTACTCTTTCCCTGTGGGGACACACTCTGCTCAACTATTTCTGGAAAGTATTAGGCTCAGGTTTGCAAGATCCAAGGCTTGGGCACTCCAGAGTGTGTGTTGGGTTATGTTGTGGTTTAACCAGCTAAAGCTGCAAAGCTTGTTATTGAAGCATTTTCTGGCAAGCTTCCCATTGCTTGTCCAGAAAGACCACTCCACCCGTTAGGGCTTTGGCTTGCAGGGTTAACAGGGGCTAGTGGGAAGAATGGTCACGTCCAGTGAACCCAGTCTGTGTCTACAAGTTCTACCAAAGAGACAGGTTACCTGATCTGTCCAGCAGTGCCCTGGAATACTGCAGACCCGCGTAGTTCAGGAACTGGACTAACAGGACCGTCACTGAGAGTTGCCTTGATTCAGACATTCCGTTGCCAAATATATCACATGAAGCCAGTTCAGCTTCCAATGTACCAGGCACTATATAAATGTAAAATTGTTGTTGCTGTATACTTCAGACTCGCAATCAGCAATCGCAATGAAGCACTTGGAAAGATTCTCCCAGTGTTCAAACCACTATTATAAATGTAGATTGCTGCTGTTGTTATCCCCAGTCATTGGTGTGTGTCTCTGAGCTGTGCTGCTAATTTATGACAATTCAAGATGTTAATTGGGTGGAAATTTGGAAGAGTCTAAAGAAACTCTAAAAGCTCTGAGTCATCAGGGAGAAGAGACTTTTATTAAACAATTCATTAACTGGTCCATTGGGGAGTCTAAATAATTCTCTGAAGTAGTTGCAATTTTTTAAATATAACAACATGAAAGATGGGTATTTTTGGATATAAGGTTCACTCTATCATTGAGCACATTGAGCTACAACACTGATTATTATAATAATAATCCCTGCATTTGATATAGCGCCTTATCATGTCTTCAAGACATCTCAAACGCTTCACAGAATATATTGTAAAGTGAATTGACTGTGTATTTTTTGGGCACAATGGGTAATATACAGTCGCAACTATATATTTTGTGGGCGAATAATGCTTGCATTTGGTATAGCCTCTTTCACGTCAGGAGGACGCCTCAAAGCGCTTCACAAAATATACTGTAAAGTGTAATACTGTGTAATTTGTAGGCAAATGAGGCAGTTAATTTAAACACAGCAATGTACCACAAACAGCCATGAAGTGAATGATTAATTTTCATTGGTGGCCAGAATACAGGGAGAAACTGCCTTCTCTTTAATGTCCACCTGAACAAGCAGATGAGAACTCTGTTTACCATCTCATTTGAAGGATAGCGCATCCCCAGCTCTGGAAGGTCAGCCTAGATTGTGAGTTGAAAGTCCTGATGCAATGATACAAATACAAACACAACAAATTTACATTTATATAGTGCCTTACAGATCGGGAGGACGGTCCAAGCCAAATAATCATGATGCTATTTGAAAGGAGAAGGAAGCTTCTCCCTACAGCCCACCTAACTATGGCCCATTTACTTCATAGATGTTAATGGGATCTGGTGAAAAAATGGCTACCACATTCACAGTCACTGCATTTACAGTAGAAATTCTGTGAAGCACTTTGAGACATTTCAATGACGTGATAAGTTGCTATATCAAATGCAATGAATCTTTCATATTGATATGCAGTTGGTCTTTTGGTATATTATTATATACTGGTACATATTAGCATACAGTATGTCCTGGTTGTAGTTATGTTGCATGTTTCAGGATTAGGCTAATTTGTTGGTAGTCTCTGCTGGAGATAGCCAAGAGAGGTCTGTTGGCATATGACTGTCTTGTATGGGATTGCAGTTGGGTTAGGTCACTGGTTGTCTGGCATGCTTCCTACTTGGCTCTTGCATCACATTACATAGTCTTTACTACAGGGTTGGCTTAGCATATGTAATTTACATCATGGTTTTATTTTACGTTGACTAATATAACTGCACAATTTTATTATCATAGAAACTTTTGTGCAACATTTGAAGAAGTTGAAAGAAAAAAAAGTTTCATGTTGTTGAACTCGTCAACTTGTTTAATTGTGCCAATTGTGAAGTTTTGCCAACCAGTAAAAATCATGTGAAACGCATGTGCAAATATAAGACGTTAAGAGTAAATGTTTTAAATTTCTACACAATGTGCAGGGTGACTGTATTAATGTGCTTTATGTCTATTAATCCCAATGCACCTTTTCACTGAGTGCCCACCAGTAAAGAATTGTGTCTCTAGTGAGCCACCTCCACAGCTCTACCTAACAAGGAAGGAGTAACATCAACAGGTGAATGTTCGTAGTAAAGATTCGTGGGATAACAGATGTAGCAGCTGTACTGGCTGATGTCTGTGCAGCAAAGAAAAAGATGTCTGAATCCATCTGTATGGGGAATCAATGGTTACTTGATATGCTCCTGGGTACGGTCAAAGGCAAATCAGTGAACTGAGCATTATCATTCTCCTTTAGAGTCCCAATGTTTTCTGCGCATGGTTTGCATCTGTCAAAACAGCTGTCCAGCTGGTGGAAACCAATCTGGAAAGGATCCTAATCTCTGACAAGCTATCCTGTTGATGCCTTAGTACTGTTTCCTTGAGGGCTTCTCTTTTGCCTTCTGTTTTCACAGAATATATGTTTAGGCATATGTCATCTGTGAACTTGCAAATTCTGAACTTGCTGTCCAACATGCCTTCCTCGTGGATAGAGCTACTTTCTCTGAGCTCCCTATGTGCTGGAGGATGCTATTGAGGTTTGTGAAACAGATGCATTCATAGAGAATGCAATGGAATCAGTGCATCAGTAGATTCAATATTCAGTGCATCAAATGTACCCAGATATGTGGGACACGGTTCCTTCTCCTTGCTAGTGCCATTTGTAGTGGCAAAGGCATGAAGGCGGGCACACTCCAATAGACATTTGACTTGGACTCCCGGTTTCCAGTATTACAGGGGGTTTGTTTAGTAAACCTACCAATGGACAGCCAAAAGCTTCAAAGACTTCCCTGCTGAAAACAGTTTGGGGGGGAGAACGCCTGCCTCCTGTACATCAGACTACTTTCGATCCCACCAAATTGACTCCGATGTCCGTTTGTCCTGACATGTTTACTGCTGTTGAATTGCTCAGGTTTCTGTAGATATTTCATGTGATTGACATTGTCACGAGTCTGGGTGACATCTGACAGTGCACAAGCTGGGACTTGGAATCACATAGTATAAGCTGACACTCCAATACAGTGCTGGGGGTGTGTTTCATTGTTGGAGGTGCCGTCCTTCAGATGAGACATTAAACCAAGGTTCCATCTGATTGACTCATTATGTCTGTCAGTGCTGCACAAATCTCCTGCCTTGTCTCCCTAAGTACCCTGGGCTACAGTTCATCCGCCCAAGGGGATTTATTAATCCCCTTAAGTATTATTAATATTATTAATAATAAGTATTATTAATAGTATTAAGACCCTTGAGCCTATCCAGAATCTTAGCCTCCTTTATGTTTAAGTCCTGGAGCTCAAGCAATGTTTGCTGGCTGTTGGGGGGCGTGTTTTTAGTGGTAAAAAAAAGCTCCAGGAAGTAGTCATATAATATGTTTTGCTATCTCCTGTTCAATTGCTTTTTCAATCCAATTTGGATTCCTGAGGATTTTAACATCTGCCCTAAATAACTACACTCTTATGATTGTTGTAATATTGAAAGAATTTGGGGGAGTTATGTTTTGCATTTAATGCTATGTCCCTTTCCAATTCTCTCTTGCCTTCTCTAATCTCTGTTTAACTTCCTTCTGTACAGTCTTATATTCAGACCAATAGTCACCCTCTTCATTTTCCCTACAAGCTTGATAAATCTTTCTTTTCTTCTTTATCTCCCATTTTATTTTGGTATTGATCATTTGATTGTGTTTTTGTTTATTACCTTGTTATTCTTGAGTATATACTTGTCCTACATTCTGTGCATAATATTCTTTAGGGATATTTATTCATCCTCAACAGATTTGTCCTTGAGTAAAGCCTCCCTAGTCTCTTAGCTCATCCCACGTACTCCTGAAGTTTGCCTGCCTACCGATGAACCATGGAGATTGGTTGCGTGCTGGAGCTTTTTCTCAAGTTAGACTGAGCTGTGGTCACGGTCCCCTAGTGAATCAATTACTTCCACTTCCTGAATAGTATCCGGGTCCCTGACTAGAACCGTCAAGAAGGGAAGTGCTCCACATGTGCTCCTTGATATACTGAGTCAGGAAGCAGTCATGCACTACATTTACAAGCTCACAGACTTTCGACCTTGGGAATCCCAGATTGTATAAGCTGACATCAGTACTACCTTCTTTTTCTCACACTCACCCTGACATTATCATATAGTGCCAAATCATTCTCCCTGCTTTGGCCTGGTGGTCTATAGTAGGCCCCAAATGCCTTTCTCTCGTTGAGCACATCTTATCAGATGATTTCACATCATGAATAATCCTTCAATGTTAGCTCAACTGACTTAACCTTCCAGGTAACTCTTACATACATGGAACCCCCTCCATCTTTCCTATCGTTCTGATCTTTCCTGAATAGCCTGTGTCCTCGTAAGTTATATTCACTTCCATCAACCTGGTTTAGCTATGTCTCTGTGATGCCTACATTCTAATTACTCATTACCACTAGTTCCTCTAGTTCCACAATTGTGTTACAAATGCTTCTAGCATTTATATGCACTTAATTATACTTTTTTCCCATTTTCCCATTTTCTATCTGATTGCCTGGTGTTACTATCTGATGCTTTCTAGAATCCTTCCTTGCATTTTGGATTTAGGCATTTCCCCCATAGTTTGGTCTGTAATGGTTTCAACTTTTCTTATCTGTTCCTGGTGATCAGTAGGCCTGAGCTCTCTTTTAGAATGGAATTGCTGCTCCTGTTATCCTCATTATGATTCTCCCCAGTTGTTTGTCTAATGCTGCAAAAATTCCTTCGATCCTCTCGACATGGGGCTTGAACCCATAATCTTCTGATTCAGAGGCAAGAGTGCTACCACCTGAGCTAGGCTGAATATGGGACTATTGTTGTGTATTTTTCCAATTGATTTCCATGATCTGGCTGGGAATGATGAAATATGCTTACTGTAACTAATGGTTTATTAAACTTGTGAAATATTTTGTTTACTGAAGGCATCAACAGAGTCAGGTTGCTATTTTAACATTCATTGTGACATTTTGACCAGAATACGCAGAGTACCTTGAGTTGTGATAGGGACCTGTAACCACAGACTAAAATATCACCAGAAAGCAATACGAAAAGATACACTGAATGTAACTGAGTATTCATTTACAACAAACACAGAATTAGAGAGGAAAAAACAAGAGTTCTCTGTTTTACCATGAAAAGAAATACTGAATAAACATTCAAGTTCCCAGGCAAATATTTGTTAGCAAAAAAAATCTCAATAGAATCAAATCATTGGCAAGCAGTTTTCAGCAACTTAAGAAACAAAGATCATCCGATCCAAACTAAGTTGAATTAGGTGGTTTTGGTTTTGCTCCAAGTCAAACAACAAAAGTATATTTGCAATCACAGTACATCTTGTAATTCTGGCTAGCATTTGCTGTTGGCAGGAGTGCACGCATGCAGTGAAGTCACACATGGCACACAATGATCAATAATGATTCCTAGTAATGTGCTACTGTCAAGGGACCATGTCAAGCTAATGGACAAATTTATAGGTTGCAAACAACACAGTCAGCACTCTGAAGGCGAGTCACTAATACACTTGCTAATTTTACCTTTAGGTAATAATTTCCTGATGCATTCCTTGCACATAAATTAAATTAAATATCCTTGCTCCAAGTGCACAACGTATTTTCAAAATGACATATTTCTTAAATAATCCACAAATTGACCTATGTAAAGCTGTAGTGCATAAAAAAACAACATCCAGGATACTATATTCGAATTATGCATGCAGACCCCGTCCTTGTTTATACAGCAGTACTGAAGAGATGCAGCAGGATCAGTTCTAGGAGTAGAGTAATCTAGAGAAATGGTCAGGATTTTCACTTCTTGCTCCCAATCGATGTAATCGAGGACTGAGGAGAGTTCTGTGAATGGGTAACTAGGCCCATGCTCTGAGCTCTACATTACACGGTTAGATCTTTTATGTTATTAAAGTGCAGGTTACCTGGCATAACATTTAACAATGTTCCATGGCCCCAAGAACATTTAAGGAGAACTGATTTTGAGTGGATTTTCAGAGGAGCACATTGCTATCCTCTGTGTGATCTTGGCAGTCAGGCTGCAGAGTGAACCTTGCAAGATTGCTGGCGCACATTGCTTTCTTATAGTGGACCCATGAGGTTTTTCCAGCAAATCACTGGAATGATGAAAGTGGAGCACATATTCAAGTCTCCTTCATGAGTGGAACAGCCATTTTATTCAGCAGTACCACAGGCCTGAAATTCCACCTGGTCTGGGGAATAAAATAATTTTGTCTTGAAATTTAAAAGTTAGAAGAATCATGGAAATTCTTCAATTCCATCCTAACTTAGAAGGACTATTTTTTAAAAAAACTGTAGAAAGAACAACCTCCAAATTAAAATTGAGTTTCAGAATTTTTCACAATTTTGGAGGATGTTAAACCTTAAGACAAAATAGCGATTAAGTTAAGACAAGGTAAACTTTTGGGCCTCGCATCCAGTATACTCTTTGGATAACACAAATGTGTACCCATTGTGTTGTACAGTTAAAAGCCATAAAACAATTTAGATGTGGAGTTTTGGGAAGCGCAAAGGGAGGTTGTTGCAGTGAGCTCTTCCCCTCCCATTAAAGATTTGATGGAGATTGATAAAATTTGAATGCAAATGTCAATCAGAACTAGGATCTGAATCTACATCTCCTATTCAGTAGTCTACAGTTAGTGTGGGAATGTTATTTTAATCACATTATGACCACAAGTCGAGGTAGTTACATTCATATTGAAACTTACTTTTGGGCACACCCAGTCACTATGTGGTAATGTGGGACTGTATGGTATTAGCTCAACAGTTCTGACGAACAGGAGGAAGTCTCAATGTAAATATATCTAACGCAATTAGAATACAGTACTTTTATAGATTTGCACAGGGTGAGATGGGAACACTGGCTGGGAGCACACATTCCAGTCTCCTCGCTGATCACTAGAAGTACCCAGTAAATTTGGACAATGACCAACCTGCAGCAGCTCAGGGACAATTTATCATTCTGGTTGAAAGTGATAATGTAATGTTGCCAGTATAGCCAAGGCCATGTAATTACTCAGAGAGAGCAGCTGCTAATTTTGTCACCTATTAACTGAACTTTTTTATAAAGAAGCAGAATTCAGTAAGTCAGCTGTTTGAGAAACCCACAAAGTGCAGAAAATGGGGCCTACAATGGTCCAAAAAAAGATAAAGCAGAATATTTTCTTAACGGGGAGAAATTAAGAACTGTGGAGGAGCAAAGGGGTTTGGGTGTCCATATCCACAAATCACTAAAAACTAGTTCCCAGGGGCAAAAAGTAATCAAAAAGGCGAATGGAATGTTGGCCTTTATCTCAAGGGGCCTGGAATACAAAGGGGAAGAAATGATGCTTCAGCTGCATAAAGCATTGGTCAGACCCCATCTGGAGACTGCGTTCAGTTTTGGGCACCTCACTTTAGGAAAGATACATTGGCCCTAGAGGGGTTGCAGTGCAGGTTCACCAGAATAATAATCCCTCCAAAACAAAAACAATAATAAATTGGTCATTTTCAATCTACGACTGTTTGTGGGACATCGCTGTGCGCAATTGGCTGCCGCGTTCGCCCACAAATATACAATCAATTCACTTTACAGTGTGTTCTGTGAAGCGCTTTGGGACGTCCTCCCGACGTGAAAAGCGCTATATCAAATGCAAGGATTATTATTATTATTATTATTAATGTCACCATGCCTTAAAGGGTTAAGTTACGAGGAAAGGCTGAATAAACTTGGATTGTATTTCCTTGAGGTTCGAAGGTTGAGGGGTGATTGAGGTACTTAAGATGATAAAGGGATTTGATAGGATAGATAAAGAAAAGCTATTTCCTATGATGGCAAATCCAAAATAAGAGGACATAGTCTTAAAATGAGATTCAGGCTATTTAAGAGTGAAATCAGGAGGCATATTTTCACTCCAATGGGTGGTAGAAATCTGGAATTCTCTCCCCCAAAAGTCCGTGGATGCTGGATCCAACCATACCTTCAAGAGCAAAGTTTTTTTGGTAGGTCAGGGATATGGGGAGAAAGTGAGAAATTGGAATTGAAAGGATTATTTGAGATACAGATCAGCCATGATCTAATTAAATGGCAGAACAGGCTCGAAGGGCTGAACGGCCTCCTCCTGTTCCTATATTCGTATGACAGGTTGATATGGGGTTAGCAGGTCACAGAGATGGGAAGGAGCAAGGCCCTGGAGAGCCAGGAAAGTGAGGATGAGGATTTTGAACTCACAAGCCTGACAATCTGGATTTCACCATCCTAAAGATAATTTCCAACAAATTAAAGATCATTTCAAATGTAGTTGAAAATAAAAGAATATTATTCGAGTGGGATGATCTAGACATAATTCTCTGAAATCAATTTTCTGTAGTTGTCTCATTGGATTAGATGATATTCAGCTACAGCACAGAGCAGATCAAGGTCGCGGGTAGCTTACAGCTATCCGCAATAACCCACCCTCATCATGTGTCAGTGAGTTAAAGAATGTATCCACAACAAGAATGATAAGTAACATATTAATGTTAAATAAAGTTTTATCTGTCTGAAACACATTTCACCCAGAGAATCCAGAGTACCACACTATACATCCCAAGTCTTAAATTTTTAGCGATTCTTGATGTGATATTTTAAATCTGATGTCTACATGCACAAAAAGTTAAATTCTATTCTTACTTGTATTTTAGCTTGGTAAGTTGTGACAGGGCAGCATTGATTTGTTTAGCAGCCAGAAGGAGAAAGTAGCATTGCCTCATCATACGTAGGATTGTTCTCTTCATGCAAGCATTTAGCTGGCATTGAATCTTTGTGGTGGTCACATTGATAGAATGTGTGTAGGTGTGCTGGTTATAACGTGCTGTCTTAGTTGAAGAGTTTTGTTTGGTTCTACTTTATTAAGTGGATGAGTAGATTTCTTGCCGATTGGACAGATATTTTTGTGGGTGAATTATGCAAAATAAGATATTTTTTCTTTGGATTGTGGACACTCTAGAATGTTTAGTGGGAGTTACTGTGAGGGCGGTTATAGTGAGGGCTTTCTAATATTGAGAATAATCACAGAGCTGTCTTGTGTTTGCTTTTAGAAACTGCCAATGACTCGCTGCAAAGTCGCTCCATCTGAGTTGATAATTCTATAGAGAATGGTCCCAGCACCAAATAAGCACCATTGTATTTTGTGGAATATTTCTTCGCTGCTTGCCAAGGGAAGAAATATTCCACAAAATTGCATAGTCAAGCCTCGATGTAATCAAGGGGTTGTTCCCATTTGGATATCTACTCAGTTCCTGTTTAAATTCCGTTCTGGAATCAGTTGGTAAAAGCATGTTACAGTTTCATTTATAATTATAATCCTTTCCTTTCATGTGGGAAAAAATGTCTCAAAGCACTTTAAAGGTTTTACTATAAAGTCTATTAACTGTGTACTTTGCAGCCAAATGCATCACCCAACTTGTGCACAGCAGTGTCCCACAAACAGCCATGATCTGAATGACCAATTCTATTTTGAGGATTGTTGGCCAGGACACGAAGAGAAACTCCTCTTTTCAAATAGTGCCATGGGCTCTTTGACATCCACCTGAACAAGCACAGCTGGGACTTCAGTTTAATATTTCACCTGAAGGAAAACAATGCAGAGCTCCCCCAACACTGCACTAGAATGTTAACCTAAACTCTTTGAGTTCAAAGCCCTAACATGGGATTTGAAACCACAACCTTCTGACTCAGAGGTGAGAATGGTACCAACTGAGGTGGACTGACATAAAACATGAATAATATTGAAGTATTTAAGCAGTGCCAGATTGTCACTATTGTAAAAAGTAGAATTTATTTGTTTTAAAGAAAGTTGGTGTGTGTAGTATAGACCACATTGTATTTATTAGATCTGTCAACCAATATTCCTGACAATTGAGTAGAACAACAGCCAGAAATGAGTTATGTACTTAATACAGTAATAATAATAAACCTTGCGTTTGATATAGTGCCTCTAGCCCCCGCACTGTCTTGTGCAAAGTTCCTCAGGGCTCTGTCCTTGGTCCCCTCCTCTTCAAAATCTATAATGTTCCCTCTTGGTGACATCATCCGCAGACATGAGGTCAACTTCCAGTTGTATGCGGATGACACCCAACTTTATCTCTCTGCCTCAAACCCTTGACTCCAGGACCACTGCTGTCCTGACAGAATGTTTGTCAGACATCAAGTCCTGGATGAGAGCTAACTTTCTTCAGTTGAACATCAACAAGATCGAGGCTCTCCTAATTGGCTCTGCGTTCACCCACAAATACACAGTCAATTCACTTTACAGTGTGTTCTGTGAAGCGCTTTGGGACGTCCTCCCGACGTGAAAAGCGCTATATCAAATGCAAGGATTATTATTATTATTATTATTATTATGTCAGCGCCTCCACACCTCAGGCTCTGACAGAATCACCATCCATGGCTGCACACTCCACCTTGCTAAGCCAATCCAGAACCTTGTTCGACCCTCAAATGTTTTTTCTATCCCACATCTATGCCATGACCCGCTCTGCCTTCCACCACCTCCGCAACATTGCCCGACTCCGCCACTGTCTCACACCACAGGCCGCCAAAACTCTCATACGTGCATTCATTACATCGAGGCTTGACTATGCAAATTCCTTGCTTGTCGGCTTCCCCAACTCCTCCCTCCACAGGCTGCAGATCATTCAGAACTCTGCAGCCCGTGTCCTCTCCCGCGACCCTATCACCCCCATCCTTGCCCAACTCCACTGGCTTCCCATCTCACAGATGATACAGTTTATGATCCTGGTCCTCACCGTCAAAGACCTCCACGGTCTTGCTCCCCCCTACCTCTGCGACCTCCTAACTCCCTACCATCCTTCTCACTCAGCGGGCTCCGGCCTGCTTCATGTCCCCCACCTCGCTTGCCCCACCATTGGTGTGCGGACCTTCTACCACTCTGCCCCCACCCTCTGAAACACCATCCCGCAGTGCCTCCATCTCGCCCCCTCCCTTGAAACCTTCAAGACCCATCTCAAGACCATCTTCTTCAACCGTGCTTTCGATCTCCCTGTTTCCCCCCCTTCCCTCCACCCTCCCCCTGACCCCCAGCTCAGGTCCATAACTCTGTCTGCCCAGCGCCTTGAGATGTCCCCCGGACATGAAAGGCGCTATACTAATATAATTTTGTTGTTGTTGTTTTGCTCATCCTGCTTCCACCCCTGCCCTCCACCCTCCCTAATCCCAACCCCCAGCTCGTGTCCGAAAGACTGATTATCCTGCGCCTTGGGACATCCTCCTGACGTGAAAGGCGCTGTACAAATGTAATTTTATTCTTGTTGTTGTTTCCTTATCATGTCCTTGAGACATCTCAAATCACTTCACAGAATACACCTAAAATGAATTGACTGTAATTTGTGGGTGAAACACGGCAGCCAATTGTGCACTGTATTCTTAATTTCATAAATGTTAGTCCTATGTTCGCCACAACAGATCAATTTATCATCTTATTTTATCTCTTCTCTAGCTCTCAATGTATGGACTAAAACTATGAAAGCAGTACTACTGGGTAAAGAGTTTCCTGTTGGAATTTTGATTTGAGCAAAGTTACTGCTAACATAAAAAAGGTTCTCATTTTTGGCTGATGTATCCCTTTCTGGCAGAAGTAGCATCAATTGCACGCTCCATTTGGTCATAATGAGTGGTGGCGGCGATCACCAATACTATCATTACACTCAGCTGAACCAAGAATTTAGGAAGGAATGGTGGGAAAGTTAGGATTTTCTGTGAAAGTGTTAAGGAGAGCTGATATTGAGGCCAATACCCCCAGACCAGTGAAAGCAGCTCTCAGTTGCATATCCCTGATAATATATCTCATGCACTGTGCTGATGGTGGAGGGAGGACTTAGGCACTAGAAGCTTCAGACCTGTCAGTACTTGTCTGCTGTTGTAAAAAGCTGTCGCCTGTTTAGGACAGTGCTTCTAACACATGTTCACAGCTGGATTTCATATAGGATCAGATAAGATAGTTCAGGAATTTGTTCCAGTTTGCTGGAGATCTGGCTTTGTTTTGCTTTTTTATGAATCCTAGGAAATATTTTGTGATAACAAATTGGATCTTTGGGCAACACGTCATGATATACATTTATAATGGTAAAATGTCCCAGCATATTGTATTCCCTTTGATGGTCGCTGGTGGTGATAACTTGATAGAAACCCCAACTGGAGGTCTGAAATTCCATCTAGTCTAAGCCTGTAAAATAATAATAATAATATAATAATCTTTGCTTTTGATATAGTGCTTTTCACGTCTTCTAGACGTCTCAAAGGCCTTCACAGAATATGCTGTAAAGTGAATTGACTGTATATTTGTGAGCGAATTGCGGCAGCCAATTGCGCACAGCAGTGTCCCACAAACAGTCATGGATTGAAAATCACCAATTTATTATTGTTTTGTTTTGGAGGGATTATTATTAGGCATGTGGAGTAAGGAAACTTGCCCAAGGTTTCGCCCTGCCGGGAATTGAACCCAGGTGTCTCACTTGCAAGGTGAGTGCTCTCAACCACTGAGCTACAGGACTTCACAAAATCATTTTTTCCTAAGATTTTACATCATGTAAAATGGTGCAAATTCTTAAATTTGTTTCTAAGTTTGGAAGTTGTTTTTTGCAGTCTTTCATGATAAGAACTGTCCTCCAGAATAAAAAATGATTTTAATTATTTTGCACAATTTTGCACAGCTTAAGACAAAATGGTCTTCTTGGTTATGATTGGGTGCAATTTGGGACATTTGATGTGTCTCTGTGGATTGCACATTTACATCACTGTTGGTTCTCTTCTTGCCAATAGTTTACCAAAAATCAGATGAATAGATACCAGCCAGGAGATAGCAAGAATGCTGTCGCAAAGGACAAGTTCTACCTTTTTCAGCTCGGGACGATATTAACACAACAGGATTGAGTACTTTCTCACACAGAAGTCACCATTCCCGTCTAATTCCGAGGCTGTTATGATGATACAAGTTTGATACAAGTGCTTGAGTGAAAATCAATAACCACTACAGGCAGAGGTGTTGCAGCTTCAGCTCTTTGTTCACTGCTTTGAAACGTCTTGGGTCTCTCCAAGTTCCCAGAACCGACTCAAGTTTATCCAAAGTGAACAAAAAGCCAAAGTAATAACACCTCTACCTATAACGGTTATTCATTTTCATTCAAGTACTTGTATCAACTATCAAATAGATCCATACAATACTCTCAAGTGCCTTAAATCATTTAATTTTTCTTTTGCACAAACATACTGTATTGTACCTAGAATTCCAGCTGTACGCATCAATATTTTTTTAAAAAATGATATTTACCGTTATTGTTGTATCTCCAGTGACAAATGGCACTCACTTTCCTATTGCCGGCTGTGTTGGAAACATTCATTCTTTCAATGTGGGCAGGCCAATCAACCCATGATGCCTGTGCCTCTGTAACCTATTTTTCTGAACTATTCTTTTTTTTAACCCAACTCTCTTGTTCTTTCCTCATATGTCTTAAGTGTTTAACTGCACACAAGTGCATATCCAGTTCTTTTTTGAATGGTCATATTGATCTATCCTCAATACACACGTTTGATAATGGAATCCATATTTTGAATATTGTGAGGTACACAGCATGTACAGTATAATGAGTAATAAGCGCACCTCAAACTTATTGAAGGAGACAGTGTTGTAGGCACTTGAAAGCTACGTGCTAGGTTAGGGTCACTGACTGCTCACGACTGGGTTGCCCCACTTATAACCTCACTTATTTGGAACCAAAGTAAAAAAAAACATTACTTACCTGCCTTTTTAAAAAAAAGTTTCAAAATGGTTTTGGTGCCAAAGGGCTTTAATTGGACCATCACATCTGTGATCTTAAGCGTACCATTGACCTGGCATCCTGGGACAGATTATTTCATAACAAATAAATTCCTAAGCAGTTGCTTTATGATACCATATAAATTTTGAACACTCTGACACACATTCATACAGCCAAGGGCAGGGTCCTATGGGCTCAGGGGGAAAAAAAACACTTTGGTTTGAACCCAAATACTAAATAATTTGTAGCACGCTATATGCTGTAAGCAAAAGAGGTTGATGCAGTGTGGCAAAAATGTCAAATTGGCTCTCTTTGTAAAATTGGCAATTTATTTCAATGTAATCGTGACATTTTCTATGGGTGAAGCAGATTGATTGGGGAATGTTTGGCAGATTGATTTCTACTTGCTATGTAAATTATTTCTTATTTTAAAAATTTGACTACTTCACTGCCAGCAAGAGTTGCACCACATTTGTAGACTGTGGAAAGCTGCCAACTTTTCAAAGAATCCTTTTTGTAGCATCGATGAGGGGCCTCTATTTATTTAATAACAGATTGGAGGCATATGATGGTGAGTTCAAAGTTACAAATTTCTTCAGAAACCATCTCATCTGGTTTATGGTGACCACAAGATTTCACCCAGAAAGGTGTTTTTGATCTACCCTCTGCCTCTGTTCCACTCATCATTTGTTTTTAATAAAAGCAGCTTATGCTGCATATGACACAGGGATTCCATGATGTGGCATTATGTAACGCAAGTCAGTAGACTCTGCCAGACATCTGGCTTTCCACAAAAACACTAAGAGAATACGCACTCGTAAGGTTTACTTGATCAAGAATGCTTTTGTCTAGGAGAATTGTTTTAACCTTGTTAATATGAATGAACACTTACTGAGGAGGAACAATGTGAGGAACAATGCACAAGGGCACAGTAAAGAAACATGGAATTTGGATTAAAGTATAGTGGAGAGCAGACTATCTGCATAATTCCCCCCCCCCCCCACCCCAACCTGCCCCCACCCGTAGATACAGACAATTGGTCATCACGCAAAATATAGTGCTAAATAAAAAAATCCATTGTGAGTTATACTGTCCCTATAATTACAGGTGTCCTTGAATTGTGTAATTGACAACCAATAAAACAATTCATTGTTCATTACACTTCACATCATTTTGGGGATATTGCTGTGCTCAAATTGACTGACACATTTGTCTACAGATACACACTCACTACACTTCCCAGTAAATCCTGTGAAGTGGTTTAAGACATCTTGGCAACTTAATAAGGCACCACATCAAATGCAAAGATTATTTATTATTAATAATAAATATGTAATTGCTTCTTAATAAGAGCATTTATAATTGCAACTGTACCCATGATTTACACATGGCTCATAATTTGCATGTGATTATACACAGCTTATACATGGCACAAAATAGACTAATTATTTACTTATTGTTTTCATATTTATTGCAATGAAACTGCGCAATGTTACAATTTTCTTTTGTGCGGATCAAAAGAATCAAAATGAAAGGGCCATTACATATTAAACAAAATAGCTTTCAATGCCCTTTTATTTACAAGGTGTAGTCATGTAAAATTTGTTGTATTTGTTTCTCAATTTAAAGTGTTTAGTTTACAGACGAACAAGCTTAGGACCCACAGACTCAAGTCTGCCATCAGTTCTTTGTTCCTGACCACGCTCACGTAGTTGACTGACAGCTTTGAAGATGACCAAAACACAATAAATATGATTATTATTGTCTTAGTAATTAAATCGAATTAGAGACTGGTTTGCTTCAACTCAGTGTTATTACATCACATGTGTTGACGTTTAAATTAAATAGTAAACAGCATCTTTAATTAACGTATTCTTAGCTTGTGAAATGAATCATTAATACCCACAGGCAAAAGAAATGGCATCTCCGAATTCACAGCTTTTCATCTGCTCTGAGCTGCCATTTGTCAAAACATTTACTTATTTTCATCCCTGTCCTCCACCACTGACTGAACCTCATTGTAACCCATGTCTTTTCAGGTAAAGTAAGATGTCCTCTCTTAGGTTTTAAATTATGTATCGTTAAATTGCTGCTCTTAGCCCTCTTCTGACCAGGCTTTTTTCTCTCTGGTTTCTGTCTGTTTTACAGCTAGCCATTAAAAGTGATATCATAGCTTGAGAAATCTCAGCGGGATGGAGTCATAGGGAAGAGGTAAATCAAATCGGCCATTTCAGCTCCAGTCAGGCAGCCTCCGCTGAAAGCTTTCTTTCAGGGTACTGAGCACAGCAAAATTTATGAACCACATGACTATTGTGTCACTGCAGCTGCAAGTTGGTCTAAAATACTCGTGGTTGAATAACAAAACTCACTGCATTTAATAAGTAACACTGACAATCTTTTATAGCTGCAAAATATAACAAGATGTTTTCAGAAGCTGTACATCTTTACCATTCCATTTTTCACACGAACGCTTAAAGAAAGCTACAAAAGCTGGAAACATTTTCATCAGGAAAGATAGAATGTCAACTGGAGCTTAGTACATTCTAAACATAGGATCAGGCCTCAGCTCTGATCAGTTTGCATTTTGCTCCTGCGTTCGGTAAGTCTTACAAATTTGTCCCCGTGTACTTATAAATAAGTTGAATGTAATTTTAAAAGTATGCGTTCACTTTCCATCTTTAACCTCATGTTATTTATACTTTAAAATTGCATTAGAGTTATTTATAAACAGTAGGGACAAATTTGACAAAGTTTCCAAACAGAGAGCATTACAGTCTGTTTGAATGAATGTGGGACACACTGACACACTGTCCCACTTAACACTTTCATTGAAATTATCTCTTTGAAGTAAAAGTTGGTTGTTCCAAATCTCAGAATTGCAGAATATTTCTATGGGCCTGTATTGACCTGTGTAAAACTTGCCATGTGCATTTCAGTGTTTGAAGCTGCAACTGATCCAATTAGCAGGACTACAGCCCCATCTGTTCCCTTTGCTGTATTCGTGACATTTGTGTCACAATCTTCCAAATTATTTAGCTAGGCAGAAATAGGAAACACTCTGAAATGAAAAACATGCTGTAAATTCACAATGTGGTCAAAATTACAAGGACCATGAAAAGAAAGAATCCACAAAATATTTCCATAATTATATCCTAAATCTCGTGTTCCTTTTATTCGAAGAACTCATAACTTTCATCAAAGCTAGCGTGACTAGCAGAGGAATGAAAATAAATATTCTAAGCTTCTGTGAAGCCTTTAATAGACTAATGCAACAGTGACTACGCTATATTTTAAATACATCTGATTATTGTTAGTTGTTGTTGACGTATGCAATAGATACATGTTAAAGTCCCACATGTGAAACTAAAATTATGAGAAGTAAACAAACTCGATTGAAATCTTTTTCAGCAACAAGAAACAGAAAGTAATGATAGATGTAAAGAGCTTGGCTGGCTGAAGGTGTAATAATTAGTCCCATTGTACAAAGGTCCTGTCCTTAATCCTTTGCTGTGCACACTATTGACTTAGAGAAGAAAATGTATTTTAACTTTGTCAAATTTATTAGATATCGAGCTATTTTGAAAGAAAATAACTAATCTACGGAGGATAAATACAATACAATTTCCATTTATATGGCGCCTTTCATGTCAGGAGGATGCGCTTCACAGTGCTGAACGTGCACCTGAGCTGGGGTTTGGGATTGAGGGGCTATGAGGGGAAAGATAACCAGAAACACAGTCAAATTGAATGCAAGAAATATGGACCAATTCCATAGATAACTTAAGGAGTGGCAGATGGGTTTCAATATCGGCAAATGTAAGAGAATGCACATTCGAACAGGAAACATGTACCTATGAATGGCTTTCCATTGGGAAATGCATCAAGTTCAGTCCTTAAAATAGATTAGTTAGTTTAAGTGAGTGGGCAAAAGTGTGGCAGATGGAATTCAATGTGGAGAAGCATGAGTTCATCTACTATGGATCCAAAAATAGCAAAACAGAATATTTTCTGAATGGGGACAATCTAAGAACTGTGGAGGAGCAAAGGGATTTGGGTGTCTACATACACAAATCACTAAAAACAAGCTCACAAGTGCAAAAAGTTATCGAAAAGGCTAATGGAATGTTAGTCTTTATCTCAAGGGGGCTAAAATATAAAGGAGATGAATTATGCTTCAACTATATAGAGCCTTGGACAGACCGCAACTGGATTACTGTGTTCAGTTTTGGGCACCGCACCTCAGCAAAGATGTATTGTCTCTGGAGACGGTGCAACAAAAATTCACAAGAATTATATCAGGGCTTAAAGGGTTAAATTATGATGACAGGTTGCGAAAACTTGGTCTCTATTCCCTTCAGTTTAGAATGTGAAAGGTAATCTGATTGAGGTTTTTAAAATAATAATGGGATTCTATAGGGTAGATACAGATACACTATTTCCTGTGGTAGGGGAATCCAGAACAAAGGGGCATAATTTTAATATTAGAGCTAGGCCATTTAGAAGTGAAATTAGGAGGCAGTTTTTCACCCAAAGAGTTGTGGAAATCTGTAACTCTCTCCTCCAAAATGCTGTGGATGCTGGATCCACTCACATTTTCAAGACGGAGGTAGATAGATATTTGTTAAGTCAGTGTATTAAGGGTTATGGGGCAAGGGCAAGTAACTGGACTTGAAGTACAGATCAGCCATGATCTTATAACATGGCTCGAGGGGTTGAATAGCCTACTCCTGTTTCTATGTTTGTATGTTTAAGCTTTACTTGTTGGTTTTGTATATATTAATAGTGATAACAATATCCTTGCATTTGATGGGCCTTATCATGCCCTCAAAAACTCACAAAGCGTTTCACAGGATTTACTGTAAAGTGTGGTGATCACGTATTTATAGGTGAATGTGACAGCAAATCTGTGCATAAGCAATGTCCCATAAACTGACACAAAGTGAAGTATTGATTGTATCTGGAGGATTGTTGGCCCGAACATCAGGAAAAACTCAAACTTTAGCATCAGTGATGGTCAAATCACTTAGATCAGAGCTCTACCAGGCAATAACTTCTTTCACTTCTTTCTGTATACAAGTGAATACAGTACAGTGTAGAATGATAGGAATTTCAGCACAGAGCAGGTTGATTGAGCTCATTATGGCTATGCCTCCCCACTGGAGCTCCTTTTAAATAACATAATAACATGGGCTCAGGTTCAGCAGCCACATGTGCTAATGTGTTCCACATCCTAATAATTTTTTATGTGAAGATTTTTTTCCAATCTCCTTCTTTATGCTTTTTCTAATAACTTTGAGTTCACTCACATAAGAATCACTGGACATCCTCCCAGCATGAAAGCACTACACCAAATGTAAGGATTTTTATTATTAGAGCCCTTGATGCAAATGCAGCATTCAATAAGAGCTGTCCATTACTGTCTCAAACCTCTTCATGATTTCAAGTGAAAGATCAATTTTCAGATATTTTGTGTTCATACCCATAACCTCTGCAGTCCACATTTCACAAAGTCCCTCTGCTCCAAAGATTCCATTTGGGATAACTTCTTCCATCAGTTTTCCTTACTTTGATTTTGTAAAGATTCCATTTGGTGGGTTTTCCTACCTAGGTTTACACCTCGGCACTACTCTGTGGATTCAGGGAAGAGATTGCAATTTAGTTTGCAAACAGTAATATCAATGGTGGAATGGACTCAATTACCTATTGAAGGTCTCAAGTCTCCATCCCATGCAGGATTTTCCCCTCCAAACTGGATTTGTGACTGGATTGACTCTGACTGTACTATCTGAAGCTGTCTCTACCATCTCCACCAATAATTCTCCCTTTGAAAAATAATTAAACCCAGAGGCCTGGGCTAAACAAAAATAGAACCCCGAAGGAATCCATTTAATATGGAAAATATTTGACTGGTGATCTGACATACCTAACCTATTCAAGATCTTGTGAGTTACAAAGTTAATGTCAAACATGAGACTTTTAACATATACTTAGTTTCTGAGATTCCAAACATTAGATAAGGGTTTGAGATATTCATGTAATGAGCATGTTAACCCATTCATTACTATGTTGCGCATGTGTCCACTGAGTCTCTCAGTTCTTTCATTTAGATAGTTTGCTTGGGTCAGGTACAATCATTTAAAATACTTACAATAACAAGTATTCACAATAATTGGATAGAGCGCTATAATAATAATAATTCTTGCATTTGAGATAGCGCCCTATCATGATTTTGAGATCTCGTAAAATGCCTCACAGGATGTACTGTAAAGTGGACTGACTGTGCATTTTGTGGGCAAAACATGGCAGCCAATTGCGCACAACGATGTCCCACAAATAGTCATGAAGTGAGAGACCAATTTTATTTGGGAGATTGTTAGCCAGGACACTGGGAGAAATTCTAATCACTTTTGGAATAGTGCTGTGGGATCTTTAACATCCACCTGAACAGGCCGACGGGACCTCGATTTAACATCTCATCCAAAGGACAGTACCTCCAACAATACAACACGTCCCCAGCACTGCATTGGAGTGTCAGCTTACACTGTGTGATTCGAAGTCCCGACATGGGCTTGAACCCACAATCTTCTTACTTGGAGGTGAAAGTGTTAATACTGAGCCAGGCTGATACACAGCTCTGATTGCTATTTCTATCTGTGTGATATAACAATCCATTTGAGGATTCAACAAAATATCAATATGTGGTAAAATCTGTAGTGTTCCTAATTGCATTCTTTGTGCAAATTAAGACAAAGGAATTCCTGCAAATTTTATCCCATTATTTTAACAGTACGACAACAACAACAACTTGGATTTATATAGCACCCTCCACGGCAGACGGCATCTCAGAACGCTTCACAGTAACGAATCCCGGGGCCAAGCCAGGGGGAGGGGGAAGAAAGTGACCAAAGGTGCCCTCGAAAAGAAAGGTGTTCAGCTGAGAATTGAAAATAGGAAGAGAGGGGGTGAGGCGAAGGGAGTGAGGAAGGGAGTTCCAGAGCCTCGGGGCGTAGTGGCTGAAGGCATGGCCGCCGATGGTGGAGCGGAGGATTCGAGGGACAAGGAGGAGGCCAGACCTGGTGGAGCGAAGGCAACGGGCACTGTTGTGAGGAGAAAGGAGGTCAGAGAGGTAGGGGGGTGCAGAGGAGTGGAGGGATTTGAAGACAAGAGTGAGGATCTTAAAGTTGCCAAAAATCAATGATTAATTGCAAGTCCTACATACAGAGCACAACATTAACATGATGGACACTTCACTTCACAAATTGCTGGGAAGCACTTTAAGATGTTTCAACAACTCAATAAGGGGTTATATTAAATGCAAGGAATATAAATTTTTAAACTGACTGCATAAATAAACAAAACCCAAATTCCAAAGCTTATCTGATTGTACTCTCCTTCATTATGTCGAACAGCAGAGCCACTTTTGCTAACTTTGGAACGTCTTAAGCAAGTTACCTCATTTTGGAACTATCATGCAGGGGGCACTAACAGGATAACTCGTTCCATCAGTTTTTCTTACTTTGTTTATAATAAAAGCTTGCCAACTGTTTTGACCTATCATTTGTAATTGCAGTCAACTCAACCTTCCATAAGGCTGCTTGTGATTGAAAGCCCCAATCAAATTTTAGGGCTTGGTGAGTGATGTAGGCATTTGGGGAATTATAGCATTAACTAGAAGCAGCTAGGTGATGCAAATCTGCTTTGTGCCAACCCTCACAGAAATAACTTGCTCCAGAAGAATGCTTTATTTCAAAAGAGCATGGAGTAGCAACATGTGTAAATACTGTACTGTAAATGGAAAAATTATCGCAGACTATTTATTCAAGATCCTTATCCTTTCGTTCAAATCCCTTCACATCCTGGTGCCACCCTGCGACCTCCTAAATCCCTTCCACCCCGGCCATGCTCTCCTCTCAGCAAATACCGGCTGCTTCATATCCTTAACTATCCCACCCCATCATCGGCGGATGAGCTTTCAGCCAACCTACCCTCGCTCTCTGGAAACTCATCCCAGAGTCCCTCCATCTCGTCTCATCTCTGCCCACCTTTAAAGTGCACCTTTAGAGCTTTTTTTCTGATCCCACTGGGGCTTTTGGTCACCTATTCTCCCCTACCTTCCTCAGCTCCCCCCATCACAAGCTTGGGCTCCCAGTCGGTTCTGTGAAGCACTTTGAGATGTCCTCCTCAGGTGAAAGGTACTGTATAAATGTAAAACTGTTGCGGTTATTATTATTGTGGTTTAGCACCAGATCACTTTAAACTTCAATTTCACTTGGCAATTTAATTATTCAAACTAAGCCTACTTATAAATGCTCGTATCCTAATCAGTTAATCTTCTTATTTTCTCATAAATTAGTTTGTTTAATGTATTATCCCTCATGCTCTAGTGTTTTGTTAACACATTGTTAATGTAGTATTCGAGATTGAATTAAAAAATATGTAACCCTCAGCCTTAGTATTTTATTCTGGTCATCAAGTGTCCGATACATGCAAAACACATGTCAATGCTTAAAAATATCCAATCCAGACTGAGTGTTCCGTATATATAACACCTACACATGGAAATTTGCTGGAGACTGGAATAGAATGTTTACTTTCTCCCTGGAAGGATGTCCCCTGCTTATCTAATTCCAGAGAGTATTAGCCCCAGATTGGCAAGGCTTGGGACCCAGAGATGAGGTTGGGATACTGCTGGGAGTTTTACCAGCGAAAACAGCATAGCCTTCCATTGAGAGCTATGTCTGACAAATTGCTTGTCCAGCTAGGCCACCCTACCCAGTAGGACTTTGGCTTGCAGAGTTAACAGGAGCTGAGTGGAACGAATCCCTGCTCTCAGTTTACCCCTCCAAGTTCTGCTGATGAACCAGGTTGGCTGGTCTGTCATCAGCAGCGGATTACTGAGGACCCACCTAATTGAGGAACCAGAAGATTGACTCGATTCTGACCTTCCATTACCAAGCACATCACTATGGAGCCAGCTTAATATGCAAGTTTAATATGCAAGCTTTGGGAATCTGACCTCTCAGGTCAAGTTAGAGTTTGACAAGTCCAAGGGCACTAACAACCATCATCCCATGCTACAGTTTCCTTTCTCTTTATTTGTTGAAGAAGAAAAAGAAAAACTAAGAGAGAGAATTGCTATTTTCACCAGGAGGGATCTCAGTCACTAGGGGGCCATCGTTATAAGATAGTCCCAAGAAGAGCGAAGGGAAAGCATAATTTTTTTCACTCAGGGAGTTATTGGGATGCGGAATGCCATGCCAAGTAAACAACAAACAACAAAACAACAAAATTACATTTGTAAAGCGCCTTTCATGTCGGGAGGACAAAATAAAGTTGTAGAGCCAGAGTCTATTACAGGTTTCAAGAGAGAAATGGAAACATATATGAAAGATAGAGGTTTGAAGGGTTGTGGGACTGAATGAACATCTTGTTTGAGAGCTTGTGCGACTCAATATGCCAAATGGCCTCCTTCTGTGCTGTAAATTTCTATGCCTCTATGATTCTAATAAAACAGCCAAGGAAGGATACTGGAATTATGCCAATGTAAAATTCTGATTCTTGTCCAAGTTGTAGAACAATAGCAGTTCCCAGATTTAAAAAATGCCTCAATAAAGCATGGTTTCAACTGATCTGAATAAGTGATTAACCTGGATCCATCGAGAGCTAGACAAATTTGAGTTAGAATGTAAAGAAAGATAAGAGACCATTGGAGGAAACAAAAATGTTCTGTTGAAGCAATGCTTGATTCATCGGTGACACAAGAGAATCTTCAGGCAACAAAGGACCTAAACTAAGCCACCAACAATGTGTCACCCAGGAACCCGAGTCCCGAATCAGTTATAAGACCCTTCACTTAGAATCATAGGACCATAGAGATTTACAGCACAGAGGACGTCCATTGGCCCATCATGTCTGTGCTGGCTCTTTAGAAGAGTAATCCATTCAGTTCCATTTACCTGTCTTTTCTGCAAACCCTATAAATTATTATTTTTCATTGGATTCCTCGACAGGGCTGATTCTGAAGAGTACCATACAGACTGTGGGGGGAGGCACAAGGAATAAAAACAACTTGAACTTACATAATGTCCTTCAATATAGTTAAACATCTCAAAGCACTTCAAAGAGCCCATGGGAGACACAGTAGTGGGGGATTGGGGGGGCAGTGTAGGACGGAGGTGAGTGAACTAATAAGAAATAATAAGAAGAATAATCCTTGCATTTGATATAGTGCCTTATCACGTCTTTGAGAAGTCTCAAAGTGCTTCAGACAATATATTGTAAAGTGAATTGACTGTGTATTTTGTGGGTGAAATGCGGCAGCCAATTGCGAAAAGCAGTATCCCACAACCAGTTGGAATGAGAGACCAAATTATTATTAATTTTTATTTATTTGTGGAGGGATTATTACCACTGGAAAAGTAATCTGCCAATCGACTAACAACCGAGTTCCTACTTACTGCTAGGTAAACAGAGGCGTGCGGAGTAAGAAAACTTGGCTAAGGTTTCGCTCTGCCAGGAATCAAACCAAGGTCTCCTCGCTTGCGGGTGAGTGCTCTAACCACTACGCTACAGGACTCCACAAATAGTTCTTTTAGGAGGATTTTGAGGATTCTGGGACACTACCCTGGGTGAGGGGCGCTGTATGAATGCAAGTTGTTGTTGTTGAGTGCAAGACGGAGCGTTCCAGAGAGTAGAGGCAAGGTGGATAAGGGACAATCCTTCAAATTAAAGCTGAAAAAGTTCAGAACAATCTGATAGTATCCGATTTACTGGGTAAGTTCAAACGACTCAGAATCCACCCATTTAATGCTGTACTGCTATTTTAACTTCCACTTTGGCAATTATGATTGCATGTGGTAATGTTCTATGACTGATCACAATGTTGTGGATGCAGCAGAACTCACAGGGGCTTATTTAAATGGGCCATACTATCACCCGAAGGGAAATCTGTCTCTGAATGCTAGACAGTAAAAAAAATCCACAGACAGTCAAGTGAGTTTAATAATAGTTGAGGCTCTGAGGTATCAAAACACATTTTGGGAAATAAGGACTATATTTTGTTCCTAGCCTTAGAACATGATTTACAGCTTGCAACAAATCAATACATTGATTAATGTTGAATTATAAGTAAAGCGGGTAACAAAACATGAGAAAAGGTATAATGACCTGATTAAATAATTCTAAATCCAAAAGTACATCAAACATAGTGGCTAATCCACAGGGAAGTTTTCCTCTAATGCTGAGCCTTACTTCAAGCAAAGAAAGAGTTATTCTGTTGGGTGGTCTGCAAGGATTAAAGCAAATCTTAGGTTCACCCAATTCTGAAACAAGGAGTCTGGTTTACTATATCGCACCTTTATTTTATCTCTACATATTTTATCAATACAGTCATCAAGAATGCATGTGTTTTGAATGGCGTGCGATGTGTAACAGATACCCTGCATAATTTGACATAGCCAGCTCAATCGGCAGATAAATCTTTGCAATCATGCATTGTCCATACTTACTGTGTTGCCATAGACAACACCCCAACTAAGTAAGAAAGAGATTTTGAGAGAGTTTGGTTATGCAGGGGGCATATTATCCTGCACATGCAGGGATAAAGTCTCTAATCACCGATCAAGAATAGAGAGTGTTTTGTAAGAAACAAGCTCTATCATCCTGTGCACAATACAACAAAAAATGTGTATAAACTGATGGGAAGATAAGATCCTATCAATCTTTTGACAATTTTTCTGATGTTATAATAAGAGTTGCATTTATAAGCAAACATAGCAGCCATTATGTGCACCAAAATGTCCCACAAACAGCCCAGAGGTGAATGACCAATGTAACTGTTCTTTACTGTATTTATTTCATGTCTTCAGTGCAGATGTATGAGGACTCAGATGCATCGTTCAGATCCCAATTCCTACTCAACTAGTATTTATATATTTATATAGCACCCTTCATCTAGGATAATGCCTTGGAGTGCTTTACAAAGATTGGGTCAGATGCCAATCATGGGAGAGGGGAAGAGGAATCTAACCGTAGGCATGAAGGGGTAGGTTTGAAGGGCTCAAAGATTTAAAACAGGATTTAAAGGGAAATAGAAAGGAGGCGAAGTGAAGGGGTAGAGGGAGAGAGTTCCAGAGGTTAGGAGCATATCTGTCTCGCAAAACACAGTTACTGCTTGTGGTCCAAGCGGACCGCACAAGCAGAGGAGTGGGGTTGGAGAAGATCTCAGAGATAGGGAGGTGTTTGAGCGTGAAAAAATTTATAGGTGATGTACTATACTAGATGAGCTTTGACTGTGGTAACATGGTTCCCTCAACATTATTGTTCTTTCTAGACATTCAGCTTCTTGCTGTTTCAATTCCCATAGCTCAACTATCTGCATGTAGATCCATTTTACATCCACATCAAATCACAATGGTTAGAACCACATGATCTCCAATTGACATATGTCAGATCTTCAAAGGGTAACAATGTCACACACCAGCATGATATCAATATACCTGAAGCAGACTTTGAATGTTCAAATTATCCTTTGTACAATTTGTCAAGTTGGTTAATGCATTGGGCTACACTGTATCTCTAAGAGTCTGGTGATAAAGATTAGGGAGGGCATGACCGGCCCTGACTTATGCTCTCATGCACCCAGTCACCAGCCTTGTAGTTTGCTTTCGCTGCCAGACTTCCTGGAAAGGCTGGGTTGAGACAAAACAAATGATTGATGGTCGCATCCTTGGAATTTTACTAATAGATGTGTGATGATATTTTTGGCATCTCCCACTATCTGCTTATTCATAGAATTATGCCATTTTTGGTTGTGATAAGAAACCTAGTTCTGTGAAAGTACATGTGGTTCCTTATGTTTGCAATTGATAGCAGTTAGCAGGCCTGAAAAATCCAGCAATGTCATAGTACGGACACCATGTTTGTTCTTCCTGCTGCTGACTTGAAGGGAAACAGATCTCTTTGTCTGCTGCCTTTACAGATGCAGCTATAATGTGCTGGCCGAATATTCCTATACATAGCTGATTGAGTGAGTCTTGTGAAATTCCTCGACGGAGCTTGAACGACACCAGACAAAACAAGTCTTGCAATCCGTTCCTTAGAGCAGCCAATGCTCCAAATACAACAGAGCTCTTTCCTTCAAATCAGTTCTTCTCTGCTGAGTGTAACCTTCTGCTGAAGGTCTAACCTTTCCATTACAAACTGGTCTGTGATGAAGCCAGGCAGTTACCATGGGGCCTAACATTTCAAGATAGTGGCACTAGCTCCTCTTCCTCTTTATTTGTGAGTTATGCAATGACTATGTGCCCATTTAGCAAGAGAAAAATTACATTAATAACAGATGCTTATTAATACCAAACAATGCTGGCCACAACTGCTGTGAAAAATTGCACAAGGGACCTAATTATGACAATTATAGATAAGGAATTGAGCTGTATTTGTTAACAACACCAGTAAAAACAAAGAGAAAATTGACACTAGTTGAACGGTGCAATTGGACAATACAATGTCACACCACAAAAAAATAATAGCCACATTAATCATTGCATAACTCACAAATAAAGTGTGAACTTAGGAGAAAGGGGAGCTAGTAGCCTTATTTAAATACCTCTCCTGAATATTTTGATGTAAGTGCAGTCGAATTAACTCTATGCAGCAGGAAGCTTTAAGTGACCTTATCCGTCCTGGTCAAAGAGGGGAAACAAAACATGAAGAAACAGGAGTTAAGCCATAGGAAAACCTTAGTCATTAGGTTCATTGCTCTCTGAGCATTCATTTGAAGTCTTACTTTTACCAACTAGTGTTTTGAGGTATTTCCCACATTCCACCTTGGTTGCCGAAACTTCCCAACCGCCCCCATTGTAATATATCCACATTTCTCCATTCAATTTAATTTACAGTATATTCTGTGAAGCACTTTGAAACCATGAAGGATTCCAGCTTTTGGTCCATTTACACTGAGCTATCTGGTAATTCTATGTTCTCTCTATGTAATTGCTTTGACATGAGGTTCTGCAAAAATATATATAGGCCTGACTAAATTATTCCTGCTGTGAAATTAGTCTTAGTAACGGGAAAAAATTATTAGCAAAAAAGTAACTTTGAACTATCATGAAATAAAACAAAATAATAGCCAGTCACATTTAATTGTATGTTCATTGATAGTTGTAGTTAGTTAACAAAGGCTTGTATTTTATTGGCAGTGTGCCATAAAGAGCTGAATTACTTGGAATGAACCAAGATTGTAATGAGAGGACCATGAAAGCACATGAACTTTCAACTTACTATCCGTCTTTACCAGCACAAATGTGTTTTGGAATGTCTAAGAAAAACACCAAATGTGAAATTATCAGTTGACTATTAGAAATAAACCATAATGTTGCTAATCAATACCCACACTATTTGAAAACTGTAATGAAATTAGGAGCAAGCAAAGTGAGGCATTGAGCAAGCACAAACAGGCAATTAATATAGGAGGGATTGAAACCTACATGACACTGCAAATAAAGACTGGTTGCAATACATGAATTGCACAAAAGGAGAAATGCAGGCTGGATGCATAACTACATCTTGTCTTTTTTCTGCATGTTAGACAAGACATTTTTCAGCTACTTTAAAATAATACAATAGACTCAAGATTGTTCTTCCCTAGAAATTGATGAATCAAAAGAGGAAACTGAGAGAAGTCTCAAAGATATTATTATTAATCATATTGTTTGCAAGTCAACATCAATTCATTTAAAATGTGATTTAATAGTATTAATAATTAATACTACCACTTTATTATAATGATAATACTGCCATTTTATTTTGTAGCAAACTATTCTCAGTTTTCAATACAAAATTAATATTGATTTATGATCTTTTTAATGGTTTGATTTTCTATACAAAATATTGCTATGTTGTGGGTAATATTAAGTGGCCAAGAATTGGGTCTTTTTTCACTTTGTTTATAAGCAAAACTATCATTGTGCATTCAGCCTGTACTTCTCCTTTTGTACAATTCATCACTTTTTGCCCCCAAAATACAGTCAATCCACTTTACAGTATATTCTGTGAAGCATTTTGAGACATCTCAATGATGTGATATGCCATTATATCAAATGCAAAGATTATTATTATCTACTGTAGCCAGTGTTTGGATGCTTTTATTTGCATTTCATTCATGTAGTTTGAATCCCTCCTGTGTTAATTGCCTGGTTGTGCTTGATCAACGCCCCACTCTGTTTGCTCCTAATTTCTCCACAGTCTTCAAATTTGTGGGTATTGATTAGAATCCTTCTTATGCTTGCCTTGCTAATAGTCAACATTAGAATATATTTTGTAGCAAATGTAGTAGCTACTATTTTCAATGTTCAATAATTCAATATGAAAAGCACTATATAAATATCGATTAGGCAACATGATCTGGGAATAAATTGCGCTGCAATTTGCTGGTGAGATCACCGCCTGGAGGTGGTTTTGGCAGCATAATCACTACAGTGTAAATCCAGTAAAATGAGACTGTTTCCTCTTTCCAATCTTCTCTCAAAACCTCTCAACTGATCCAAAGGATGGCTCGAGGGCTTTAGATGAAGCTTTTATTGTTTTCTTGAGGAGCAACTTTCAATGCAACAAGGTTGCCTGCCTTTCAGACGAGATGTTAAACCATGGTCTTGTCTGTCTATTCAGTTAGACCCTATTCAAAAAGAGATCTCCAGATAAATTGATCCACCTCATGGCTGTTTGCGGGACATTGCTGGGCACAAATTGGCTGCAATGTTGGCCTACAAATGCACAGTTACTATACGTTACAATTACTTGTGCAAGATTTTAGGACATTTGACATTATAGTCATTAAATCAAATGTACAAATTCTTACAGGATTATTATTTCAGTATTATTATTGTTAGGACTGCCTCCTATGATTTCTGCTCTACCTTGCTTACATGGCTCCCTCCTGCTTAGGCTCAGCCTGCTCCTGCTCAGAATTTGTGTCCTGACATCAAACATCAATGTTTGAGTTAACTGAATCCATTTTTTTTCAGTGTTACTTTAAAGATCCTGGTTACATCCCTGCCTACTTCCATCCAGAGTCAACATTTCTCCTTCCTTCCCAATCACTGTGCTCTCTAAATGAGTTGTTCACCCCATAACCTTCAAAACTGTTTTCAACCAGATACTGATTGAGTTCTTTCTTAAAGGAGTCATTTGACACAACCCTAATTACTTTTGCTTTCTTGGTTTCTGAATCTCAAATAAATACCTAGGAACACAGCAAAACAGGAACTAGTTTGTAATTGGCTTTCAGAATATTGGTAGAACTGGAGTTTTGACTAGAGCAGGAAAAATAGTTTTGGGTGTTATCCAAATGTTGTGCACAATTGGCTTCTGCGTTTCGCCCACAAAATATACAGTCAATTTACTTTACAGTATATTCTGTGAAGAGCCTTGAGACATCGCAAAGACTTGATAAGCACTATATCAAATGCAAGGATTATTATTATTATTGCCCAAGTATTTGTCGATCTCTCTTTTAAACATCCTTATTGATTCTGTCTCTACAGCTTTCTGGGACAGAGAATTCTACATCTTCACAACCCTCTCAATCTGTGTAAAGCAACCTACCTAGTCAGACCAGTTCTTCATGCACTAGCTCAATAGCTTGATGGAATTTATCAAGTGACCCTGACACCTACAACCTGGATGTGACTAATCCTTCCTAGCTCTACTCTGTGAAAACGTGATATTCCCTGGTGGAAAACTACAGGATGAAATGCATTATTACTAAAGTAAAGAAACACTAAGTGTCTAGCCTGCTATTATTTGCACTGGCACTAAACCACATTTGGACAGCATTAAGTGGAACAAATGCAATTTAGACCAAGCATCTAAAAAGCTGGTGTTAAAAAAATTGCAGCTGGAATAATGTGGTTGGGGGAAGGACTCGTTATCAATTTAATGGGCTGAAATTTTGGTCAACATTATGTGTGATTCCATTAGCAAACGATCATCACCAAAGGCGCTAGACATAACCCTAATTGAAATTTCAGCCTATATATTGGTCAGAGTAACATGTAGCTGTCACTAAAGGGCCCAGAAGATGCCTTTACTTTGGTATCATTGGAAGGAAGGAACCTCCATCCGCAACTCAGATGCCAAATGCGAAGAGATCATAGACTTCTTCACTTTCAAAATAGATATCAGCTGCTTGGCTGTTTCCTCTTCCTAGGAGGAACCCCGCCCTCCACGTCTCCACCCATGTCCTTTAGATCTCCTATTTCTTCTTCTACTGCCACAACCACTACTCCCTCCCTGCACTCCTTTGCCCCCATTTCTACCTCATCACTCATAAATCAGATGAAACCCACCACCAACTCTTTCGATTCTCTCCCCACCCAATTGCTGACCATTAAACAATCATTCCTTATCCCCCCTAATGGTAGATGTAGTCAACCTGTTCCTCTCCTCCAGTACTTTCTCTCCCTGTGACCCACCAAAGCCGCTGTCAATATTGCCTTACTCAAAAAACTCATCCTTGATCCGTCAAACTTTTTAAACTACTGGTTCATCTCAAACTGACCCTTTCTAGAATCCTCGAATGTTTTGTTGCCACCCAACTTTGCTCACACCTTTCCTTCTACTCCCTTCGTAAGCTCCACCAGTCCATCCTGCCCTACTCACACTATTGAGTCAGTCCTTGTTAAGATTACAAATGATTCTTTGACCAGGTTCCCTCTTCCTCTTTATCAAGTACTCTGACACACTACCTGAGTGAAAGACTCTATATAAATGCAAGTTGTTGTTGCCCTCCTGGACCTCTCTGCTGCTTTTGACACAGTGGTCCATGCCATCCTCCTTGCCAACCTCATTGACTGCCTCTCCTCCCTCATCCACCTCAGTTGGACTGCCTTCAAGTCCTACTTTACCCACTACTACCATTTTGTCTCGTCTTATAGTTTCTATTCCCGTCCCTGCAAGGACACCTGTGGTGTACTCCAAGGCTTTATTTTCAGCCCCCCTCCTTTTTCTCATTTACTGTACATTCTACCTCTTGGTGTTATCATCTGCAGACATGAGGTTAACTTCTACATGTATGCAGATGGCACTCAAATCTATTTTTTCTCCTCCAGTTAAGATCCCAGTCCTACCAATATTCTGAATGCCTGAAGCAGTGTTCCACAAACAGCCGTGAAGCGAATGACCAATTGGAGAGTGGGGGGGATTGGGGGGGATTATGTAGCCATGGCTATGTGACTGTTAAGGTGCATTGAAGAATTCGGCACTTGCAAAGGTGGTGTGAAAAAGTTAAGTTCAATCAGATTCATGTTGGCTTTGATATCAGCCATTGGGTTGTTCTTATCGTAAAATTCTGCAAACTTCATGACTGAAACGTTCCAAACCTTTCAGCATGAAGCATTATAAGCAAGTTTTAAGTGGATTGTATTTGTTAAGTATTTATAGGTTTGTGTCCTTTCCTTTCTTAGTTGGATAAGTTAATGAGGAGAAGTGATGTCACCAAATAGTTCATGTCTCGAATGAGAGGTATAACAAAGGAACGGTATTAGGATGGCCTTGGGTCATAAATTGAAGGAAATTGAAAGAGTGAAATTAAGGAAATGATATCTGTGAGATAAGCTAGATGCTCCATGACACTACCCTACATGAAGGGCATTTTATAAATGCAAGTTGTTGTTGATGTTATTGTAGATGGCTAGAGTTGAAGGAAGGATCAAACAACCAAGTGGTTATAAATGTAGTTGTTGTAGCTGATGCTCTTCAGAATAGACCTAGGAAAGAAGAAGAAAAAGCTTAGAAATAAAGAATACAAGAAGAAAAGAAACAAAGACAAAGAAGAAAAGATAAAGTAGAAGAAACTCCTGTGACTATTTCTGTTCTCCGAATTGGTAATTACAGTAAAACTTGCATAAGTCTGATCTCTATAAATCATATAATCACCTAAGTCATATATCTGTTTGACATAGCTCATACTTAGCATAAGTCATATTAAATAGTGGAGTCCTGTAGCTCAGTGGTTAGAGCACTCGCTTTGCAAGCGAGAGACCTGAGTTCAATTCCAGGCAGGGCGAAACCTTGGGCAAGTTTCCTTACTCCACACGCCTAATAATAATCCCTCCAAAAACCAAAAACAATAATAAATTGGTCATTTTCAATCTATGACTGTTTGTGGGACATTTCTGTGCGCAATTGGCTGCCGTGTTTGCCCGCAAATATACAGTCAATTCACTTTACAGTGTGTTCTGTGAAGCGCTTTGGGACATCCTCCCGACGTGAAAAGCGCTATATCAAATGCAAGGATTATTATTATTATTATTAAATGTATGTTCCCAACTGATATGACTTATGTGAGGTTTACTGTGTACCTTTCTATATCATGCACAATGCTAGATAAAGGTTTCTTAAATGGAACATCCTGTCTCTGTGAGCTTGTTTATCTCTGTGTCTGAATAATTAAAATATAATGATGATTTAAGTCAACAAGTAGCACCTGTGCACAGTGAAATCTCACCTTTTTTCAGCCCTTGACAGCCAATATCAGGTAGAGGTACAGAGCCCTCCCAGACTCACTGGATTCCCAACATTGTTCAAATTGAACTGATGTTTCCTTCAGGCTCCTTCCAATCTCAGGTTGAATTTCAACTTCCAGACCTATACTTTAATGTCACTGCTCTATGAAGCTTTATCTTTGGGGCAGTTCTTTATACTTAAGTGTTGGCCTGACGCAGTTGATAGCACTCTTGCCACTGAGTCAGGAGGTTGTGGGGTTGTTTTTGGTCAGCTGGGTGTCTGACACACCCAGAAATCCATCACCATGCTTAACAGCATTCACATCAGACAGTTTGCATAATGTATAACAACAACAACTTGGATTTATATAGCACTCTCCACGCCAGACGGCATCTCAGAGCGCTTCACAGTAACGGATCCCGGGGCCGAGCCAGGGGGAGAGGGAAGAAGGTGACCAAAGGTGCAGTCGAAAAGAAAGGTCTTCAGCCAAGACCTGAAAATAGGAAGAGAGGGAGCAAGGCGAAGGGAGTGAGGAAGGGAGTTCCAGAGCCTTGGGGCATAGTGGCTGAAGACACAGCTGCCGAGGGTAGAGCGGAGGACTCGGGGGACAAAGAGGAGGCCAGACCTGGTGGAACGAAGGCAACAGGCACTGTTTTGAGGAGAGAGGAGGTCAGAGAGGTAGGGGGTGCAGGGGAGTGGAGGGATTTGAAAACAAGGGTGAGAACAAGGGTATATACTCTGCTACACATGGAAATTTCCCTATGTGCAGAGTTTGCCATTGAAACCATTCACTGTCTGGCAAGCTTCCCACTGCCTGTCTAGCTGGGACCATCCTACCTGTTAGGGCTTTGGCTCGCAGATTAAGTTTTAACCTGATGATCAACCAGGCTGGCTGCTCTGTTACTAGCAGTGCTTGGAGTACTGTGGATCCGCCTCGTTTAGGAACTGCCTCTGAGGATTGACTCAATTCCAACCTTCCATTGCCAAGCATGTCAATGCAAAGCCAGCTCAGCTCCAATGAGACCCTGCTTACCTCCCCCCAAGAATTACTTGATCATTTGGCATCCAACAAGAACAGGTTTGAGCTTTGATAGGTACCAGGAACTGCCTGCAAGCTTTTGGTGAGGAGTCATTAAATGTGTGAAAGCATTGCCACCATCTTCCTGTCCACAGTTCAGACACACAACCTTACCCATTGAGCGATGGCTCCACTGGTTTTAGATGTGAAGCTTGAGCAGCATCTGCTTATCTCTGTGCGAATCAATAAATTGGATAGCAAAATAAGAGCAGGCCCAAGCCCCACATTGTGATCTTGAACTCATATCATAGGATGACTCTCCAGTGCAGTACTGGGGAGAAGTGTTGCATTGTCAGAGGAGCTGACCTTCAACTGAGACAATAAATTGAGGTGCTGTCTGCTGTTCAGGTAGGCATGGCTGTTTGTGGGCCAATGCTGTGTGCATATTGATTGCCATGTTTGTGTATAAAAATACTCAGTCACTGCACTTTGCAGTAAATTCTGTGAAATGTTTTGAGCTGTTTCGATGACATGATAGATGCTATTTCAAACACAAGTATTATTATAAAATGCAATACAAATATAATACAAATTTACATTTATATTGTGTCTTTCACGTTAGGTGGATATTCCTAAGCACTTAAGAGTACTGGCTGACACCTGAGCTGGGGGTAGGAGCCAAATATCAGAGTGTGACAAATATTGTCAAGCAACAAAGCCTATCTACTCGTCTCCCAAAGCACATCTCAGCTTTCTAAATGTTTCTTTGAGACTCCAAATATGATGTTGGTGGATTGTTTCTTAAGTAAAAGTAGTATCTTATAAACCACTTTTCCATGGTCATAGTATCTTTATAGGTACAATGTAATTCTTTGGGGTCTGACCTGATTATGAAGGAATCCGTTTAGTGCTCTAAGACGCTATCCCGCATGAAGGGGTAGAGTCTTGTTGTTGCTGTTGTTTAGAATAGGTAACAGAAATGTGCTGACAAAGGGGGTTGTTAGAATGTGGAATATTTTATCTTGAACTTTGTTCAAGGCCGAATCCATATAAGCTTTAAAGAGGGAATTAAACAAATACCTGTGCATGAAAAGCTGATACAGAAAAAGGGCATAGGAAAAGGCAGGAGATTGGCACTAAAGGGATTGATTTTTAAGAGAGCCAGCGCAAGCATGAGAACCCAAATGAGGGGAAGTGCTTTCAGGTCCTACCCCCGAACCTCAGGAACTCCCTGCCTTAATCCCTCAAACTTGCCCCTCTTTGCCCAGCTTCAAATTGCACCTGAAGACTTTCCTCTTCGAACGAATCACCTTACTTTTTTCCCCAGGTAGTCATCAAATTACGCCATTGATAAGCACTCTGAGAAGCTACCCCATGTGAAGGCCACTGTATAGTGCAAGTTGTTGTTGTACATTTCTGTGATATATTTCTAACAACCATTACAGTGACCTCCATCAACATCAGAGACATCAAGGCTTTGCCATATGTGAGGCATTCAGGAAAGCTTCAAAGAGGTAGACGATCACAGGCCTGAAATTGCTCATGTCCGTGTGCTTAAGGCCCATGGGGTTAAAATTTTCCACAGTATTTTGAAAAATTCTTAAATTCAGTTTTAATTGAGGTAAAATTAATACTGAATTAAAACAGAAAATGTGGTGACAGTGGATGCTTTTAAAAAGTTTTCTCAAATGAAGACTGCATACAAAATCTACAGAGCTACACATTTCTATGGAGTCATATTTCTGTGGCATGTTTCCAAGTCAATAACACATCTTGGGGTTGATGTGATGTTATTAAAGTCCTTGAGCTTCACCATCGTGGGTTGAGAGTGCAGTCTTGCAACAATGAGACTGTGTTTTACCCCATGCATTCAATCGCTGCATCTTCTCAGCTTCTACACTAATTCTGAAATGTGACTCGTGGATCAAACTGATACTTGAGAATTTACTGTAGTACATTTTTAAGTTTATTGCAGTGAATGACTGGAAGGCTTGGCAGTGATTGATGAACACCCACATAACAAAGAATAAAGGCTGTAATCCAATCAAGCAGTCCTCATGAGAGTATCGAGTGCAGGAATAAAAGCAAAACGATTTATAACTGTTGTCTGAACACAGAGATTGAATGACACCCTGAAAAATCACTCCTAAGGATTTGCTTGTTTATTTTATAATAAAATTGGGAGTCGATTCAGTTTCAGGCACATCCTGAGGTCAGTGTTGGTTTTCAGCGCTTATAACAGCGATCTTGTGCTCTGTGTCTTCAAAGACTGGGGAACATTCACACGTGATATTGTTACTTCTGTGTTAACAAGAAATAATAAGCAGTTGACTACCAAGAAAATCTATGACTAGTATATACATGTAAAAGAGGATATTGCAGTGACAGTATTAAACTGAAGTGTGGTCTGGTAAATGATTAATTCAACAGCAACATTTCCAATTAAGGGCAGCACAAATAATTCATGTTTGGTATGAGGCTCCTTTTACCAATAAATTGGACGAAATCCCATTTTTATTGGAAATGCCTGTTACTTCATTGACCCACACATTAAATTCTATCATAACATAAGAAATGCTAGACAAAAAAAGACCAAGGTCCATCTAGTTCACCTTCCACCTTACTGGCAGTCGCATGCACATATTTCCCAAACTACCTATGTACTATGTATCCCTTAAGTCTGACTTTATTCTTCTCTGTGCTGCTGAACATGGCATCGCATTCCTTCCGACCACACCAATCAATGAAATGGGTGCAATATTATTTTCATCTATTGGTGTTTGTTTTGCCTCTGCCATATTCCTATAGTTAGTTAAAAAATAGTCCACTGATGTTTCAGTTAGTAAAGCTGTGTCCAGTGTGGAACTGAGCTACACACACTTAGAAGATTTCATCTCTGATCTTTGGTCTGTGTTGAGTTATCAAATCTTAGCCATAACAGCATGTTACAGGTTAGGGAATCTAACCCCTCATGCGTTAGGGAGGATTCCCTATCCAGTGATTCCTGCTGCAAGTCATCCGTGTAGATGTCATGTGAAGGAACGATTGAGGTTAAATACCTGTTCTTGGTAACATTTCCCCTTCTTCTCCCTTCCCGAACTCACCGAAACCTAACTCATTGTGTCCCACAGAGTATTTATTCACCTTGCATACATAGATTTACATACATAGACTGTACAGCACACAAACGGGCCATTTGGCCCAAGCAGTCTCTGCCAGCGTTTATCCTTCAAATGAGTTTTCAGCTACTCCTTACTTACTTCCATACCTTTTTGTTCCTACATCCAGCAATATTCTTTCCAACCAAAGACTTATCCAATTATTTTTTGTTAATCAATGTAGAGGAGTGTTTTCTGGTGTCATTACCAACAACTCCCCAGATAAGATTGTTCATTCAATTCATAGCTGTCCGAGAGGCATTGCTGTGTAAAAATTGGCTATAGCATTTGCCTGCAACATACACATTCTCTAGAATAATTCCTATGCAATACTTTGAAAAGGTTTCAATGAAGTAAATATCAAATGCACTTTTTTGCGTAACTAAAGGTTTTACAATTTTCTTCTTCGGAAATACATGATAACTGCACTAAAATGTATTAAACTGCCTAACCACTGGAGCGCCACACCTCAATCCAACCTTAAGACCTACATCTTCAACTGAGCCTATGGTCACCTCCTTCCTTGCTAGGCATACAACGCCCCACTGTACAGTGCTCCAAGATGCTATCCAGCAGGAAGGACACAATATAAATACAAGTTGTTGTTCAATTACTCCCTAATAACATTGAATTTTTAGCTTGCTGCTGCAGTCTAAATGTTGAATGTATTAATTTGGACTGAGTTTGGTTTTATCACTGGAGTAGACTAGGCTTAGTTCTTGCATGAGTGCCAAAAGGACTTTCACCTCCACAGCTGAACTAATACCCAGGGCAGCCCACATTGTGCTGAAGTCTTGATTTTATCTGTTCAAAAAATAATGCAAAACATTGTTGTGAAATAGTGTGAACCCAAAATAGATACTAGAATAAAGGGGGTGCCTCCAGCACAAGATTTCCAATTAAACCACATTTTTCCTTTTTTATATAACTTCTAGCATAGTTAAAATTCTTACACGATAGAAATGACAAACCTTAAAGTTCAAGGTTAAAAACAAAAATGACAGACTTACACAACAGGACAATCAGTACGTGAAAGAGAACGACAGATTAATGGTCTGGATATGACCCTACATCACAACTCCTGTTTAGTAGACTTTCAAGTCTTCAGCTTTTGCTCTATTGCTGAAGTCCAATTGTCGATATCAGCACAAAGTCAACAAAGTTCAAAAACGTTTCCTTTGCATACCCAACACGATGAGAATCAACAGCGAACATAAAAAATTGAGCTCTGCATCCTATTATTGCTTTTGCATGTGGGTGAGTAGAAGGAGGCCTTTAAATATCCTGAGTTACCTATTTCTATAAAGACACATTAGAATATAAGCAATTTTAAACTAGGAGATGTATGGAATTAGGTTTTATACCTTAATTCTGAAGGTAGACATAGAATGATTTTTTTTAAATGAAGAAAACATTAAAAGACACAGAAAGAGATGGGGGGAGGGGAGAGTCCTCTCTCTCCCTCTATTTCCACATCCCCTCTCCTGTGCTCTTTGGTTATTCCCCTTCCATTTGTCTCCCTCTCTCTGTCTTCTCTTTCTCTCCGTCCTCCTCCTGACATGAAAGGCGCTATATAAATGTCATTTGTTGCTGTTGTTGTCATCCCTCTATCTCCATTTCTCTTTCTGTCCAATCTCTGTCTCCTCTCTTTCTCTCTGCTTGTCTGCACCCTCTCTTTATCTCTCCCTTTATTCTTTGCTTTTCTCTCTATCTCCCCTGCCTCTTGACTCCCTTCCCTCTATCTGTCACCCATTTTCTCTGTACGACGAACTCCTTCTCTTGCTGTCTCTCCGCTCCCACTCTGTCCCCTGTCTGTGCTGCAGCTTGCTTAAAAAACAAGCTCCCTAACTCTTCCAGTTTATTCAGAGTTTTGCGACTCTAGCATTGGCCACCATCCACATACAACTTATTTCCTTCTCCCTTGATGACAGTAACTCATAGTGTGATATACTTTTGTAAGCAATAGCAGACTTCTAGTCATTTGACCAAACAGCCATTCATGTGTGTGCTTAGAAATGAATGCAGAGATTTTGTGTGGGTATGTACTTGAATTCACAGTGAAAAACCATGGATGAAAATTTATGGTTTGCCATATTGTGGCAGTGTACATTGAAACTGCAATGCATTGGAATCCTTCTGTGTAGAATTACTTTTAAATATATTTTTGTATATCATGTTTAATTCTGTCCAGAGCTCTGTAGCCCGTTTCCTCTTCCGCAGCAGGCTCGGTGAGCTTAACGCCCCACCCCCATCCTCACTTGGCTCCATTGACTCCCCATCTTCTAGCAGATCGAGTTTAAGATCCTTGTTTTCTCCTTTAAATCAATCCCTCCACGGTCTCATCCCAAACTACCCCTTCGACCTCCATCAACCCTACCAAACTGGCCGTTCTCTTTGCTCCATAAGCATAAACCTGCTTCATGTACCCCATCTGTCCCCCATCGGTGGATGGGCTTTCAGCCTTTCTGCCCCCACTCTCTGGCTCTCACTTTCCATCCTGGAGTCCCTCTGACTTATTCCCACCCTACCCTCTTTCAACTCACATCTAAAAATGTACCTCTCTGACCGTGCTTTCCATCATCCCTCTCCTTCTTATCCCCTTCAGCACCCACCTCTAGCTCAGGTGCCACCCAACACTTTGAAGCACTTTGAAGCATGTAAATTGTATTGTATTCTCTTCAACCGTGCCTTCAGCCCCCCTCTCGACTCTCTACCTCCTCCTGGCTCCCTCCCTTCCCTCCCCTCACCATGACCATTTCCTCCCGCTCGGGTCCCGACCCAACTCTCCAGTGCTTTGGGACATCCTCCCGACGTGAAAGGCGCTCTATAAATGCAATCTTGTTGTTGTTGTTGTATTGTAATTAGGATTATGATTCAGGTAGCTGGTGCAGACTAAGATCTTTAAACTGGAAATAATAATCATCCCTCCAAAAAACCAAAAAACAATAATAAATTGGTCATTTTCAATCCATGACTGTTTGTGGGACTTTGCTGTGCACAATTGGCTGCCGCGTTCGCCCACAAATATACAGTCAATTCACTTTACAGTATATTCTGTGAAGCGCTTTGAGACGTATAGAAGACGTGAAAAGCGCTATATCAAATGCAAGGATTATTATTATTATAGATGAGATACGTATGAATTAAGGATACTAGCAATATGGAGGAAAGCGAAGAAATGGGATTAAAAGATTTGCCATGATCTATAAAATAGGAAACTAGCTAATGGACTAAATAGCTAACTCTTGTTTTCGTGCCTATGTCCATAAGAACTAAGGACAATGAGGCAAGTGTGTTATCAATTAATCTTTTTTTGGCAACCATAAGTATAAATAGATGTGTCAAATTGACTTTTTTTTGTCAATTGTTTTGCGCTGGGGAGAAATAAGAGGTTGGAGCTGCTTTGATTCTGAGCATGACCAAAATACACAGAAAACATAGATATATTCCCAGAAAAATAAATTGGAATCAGATGAAGAGAAATCTGCTTCATAAATAAATAGATGTTCAAATTCCAGGAACACAGCTTCACATTAAAGATAATGCATCAAGTGACATCCATCCATTGCTTTTTTATTTCCTTCTGAAATAATAATAATCCTTGCATTTGATATAGCGCTTTTCACGTCGGGAGGACGTCCCAAAGCGTTTCACAGAACACACTGTAAAGTGAATTGACTGTATATTTGTGGGCGAACGCGGCAGCCAATTGCGCACAGCAATGTCCCACAAACAGTCGTGGATTGAAAATGACCAATTTAATTATTGTTTTGGGTTTTTGGAGGGATTTGTGGAGTCCTGTAGCTCAGTGGTTAGAGCACTCGCTTTGCAAGCAAGAGACCTGAGTTCAATTCCAGGCAGGGTGAAACCTTGGGCAAGTTTCCTTACAGAGCCTAATAATAATCCCTCCAAAACCAAAAACAATAATAAATTGGTCATTTTCAATCTACGACTGTTTGTGGGAAATTGCTGTGCGCAATTGACTGCCGCGTTCGCCCACAAATATACAGTCAATTCACTTTACAGTGTGTTCTGTGAAGCGCTTTGGGACGTCCTCTCGACGTGAAAAGCGCTATATCATTTGCAAGGATTATTATTATTATTAGGCGTGTGGAGTAAGGAAACTTGCCCAAGGTTTCGCCCTCTGCCTGGAATTGAACTCAGGTCTCTCACTTGCAAAGCGAGTGCTCTAACCACTGAGCTACAGGACTCCACAAATGGTTTGAAATGGTTTTGTTTAAATGGTACCAATGGAAGGAATTTTCAAATCATTTGCAGAACCTCCATGACCCTCTTTGCTCCTTTCTTTTCCCAGTGTAGTAGATCTTACTGACAATAAAAATAATCACCATTTAGGAACTGGCCAAGTCTGTGAGTATGTGTATGTGTGAAAATGGAGGGAAGTGGAGGGGCGTGGGTCTTGTGAAACAATCATAACATGTAAGATATTAAGTATTAAATTACTGAGAATCTCTTAGTTTTCAACAAGGGTCAGTTATCAACACTGAATTAAAGTAAAATACAACATTTTCTATAATTATTATATTTGATACTTCAGATTGGCTTAAAAAGTAGTAGATACGTGTTGAACCAGGGCTGATATGTGGTGAATGATCTTTGTTAAGATTCACTCATGCAATAAACAGCATATTGTACATTTCATACTGCATCAGCCTGGCTCAGTTGGCCTTACACTCGACTCTGAGTCACAAGATTGTGGGTTCAATCCACATGTTGGGACTTGAAACTCATGTAGGCTAAGTAAGCACTCTAATGGAGTGCTGGGAATAAGCTGCATTGTTGTGGCCCTCTTATCCAGGGCATCACTTGCCCTATCCCCCTACTCCACCGGCTCATTCCCCTCCTTCGAACACCTTACCCTCTGCCATCCCTTCCACCTCTCTCTGAAAAATCTCTTACTCTACCTCCCCCAAAATCCTCTCCCACCTTCATCTCCGACATCGCCACTCTCTTTGCTTCTGACCGCCTCATCATCCTACGCGACTTCAACCTCCATTTCACCCCCTCCTGCTCCATCTCCTCAGACTTCTCCTCTCTCCTCGCCTCTCTCAACCTCTCCCTCCACATCCACTCTGCTATCCATACCCACGATCACCCGCTTGACCTGGTGATCACCCGGTGCTTCAGAATCTCGAATGTCACCATCACTGACAAGACCATCTCTGATCCCCATTTCATCTCCCTCAACTCCCATATCCCTCTCCCCGCTGCCTCCAAACCTACCACCATCTTCTACCTCCCATGGAAGAAGATCTCCCCACAATCCTTCTATGCTGCCCTGGAGTCCTCTGATCTCCTCCCCCTCTGGCCCACTTCTTGCAACAATCCACTCACTCTTCTCCACAGCACCCTCTCCACCACACTCGACACCCTTGCCGCCCTCACCTCCCGAACTGCCTCCTACTCCCAATCCTCACCCTGGTTCACCAGCCACCTCCGCTTGCTTAAGGCCCAGGTGCGATCTGCTGAACGCACTTGGCTCAAATCCGGCCTAACGGTCCACCACCACATCTGGCTGGACCTCATCAAGAACTACCGCTATGCTATCGCCTCAGCCAAATCATTCTTCTATTCCAGGTTAATCCTGGAGGCGAAAGGCAATCCCATATTCTTGTTCTCCACCACATTTCAAATTTCCTCCACTTCATCGGAGCAAACGGTTTCTCCTCCAGCCCCCGCACTGTCTCGTGCGGTGTTCCGCAGGGCTCTGTCCTCGGTCCCTTCCTCTTCACCCTCTACATGCTCTCCCTTGGTGACGTCATCCGCGGACATGGGGTAAATTTCCACATGTATGTGGATGACACCCAACTCTACCTCTCTGCCTCCACCCTGAACTCCAGGACTACTGAGGTTCTGACCAACTGTCTGTCCAACATCAAGTCCAACAGCACCAAAATTACATTTATAGAGCGCCTTTCACTTCAGCAGGACGTCCCAAAGCGCTGAACAGTCAGATGTTGTGCCGAACCATGGGGGAGGGGTGGTGTAGGGGTGAGGGAAGGCAGAGAGGTGGGAGGGAGACCAAAGGCACGGTCGAAGAGAGGGGTCTTGAGGCCGGCCTTGAAGAATGCAAGGGAGGAGGCGAGGCGAAGGGACCATGGGATGGAGTTCCAGAGTGTGGGGGCAGAGAGGCTGAAAGCCCGGCCACCGATAGTAGGGCGGGTCGGGCGGGAGACATGGAGCAGACCGGAGCCTGATGAGTGGAGGGAACGGGCAGGTTGGTAGGGAGTCAGCAGGTCAGAAAAAAGTAAAAAGAGTAAAAAAAAGAAAAAAGTATTGAAACATGCTGTTGGATAAGTTTGTTAAGGGACCTGAAAGTTACAGTTAAAATATATTGCCTTGTTTTCTTCCTTTTTATTCGCCAACTAAGTGTATTGGGGAATATTTGATACAATGCAGTACTATGAAATAGCCCAGAGTCCAAGGTGCAACATTGGTCTTTCTGGTGCCAATGTAATACAATAACAACTTGCATTTATATAGCACCCCTCATGCAGGGTAGTGTCCCAGAATGATTAATCGCCTGTAGATTGGATGGAAGAGGAAAAGGAGCAGGAGACACAACAGAAAATAAAAGGACTTAAATCCACATCTGGTGTGGGCAGAGTGCACAAACAGAAGTATTATAGCAGCAGCATTGATACAGAATGGTAAAGCCCATCAGTCGGTGAGATAGTCTGTTCCACTGACAGTTTTACAATATTGTCTGTCAGATCTGAAAATCCATCAACATGCTTAAGAGTATCCCAACTAAACTAAGAGTTCCTTGCCACTTACACAAGAACACTTCACTGTATCTAGAGATGCTGTCGGACATGGAGGGCGCTATATAAATCCAAGTTGTTGTTGTAGAATGGAATGCACACTCTCTCCCTGGAGGGATGCACCCTGCTTACCAAATTCCAGAGGGTACTAGACACACATTGGCAAGACCAAAGGTTTGGGGACCCCAGAGTGTGTGTTAGGGTACTGCTGGAGTTTAATCAGTTAAAACTGCATAGTTTGGTTGTACAGCAGGTATTCAAAAGATTGGAAAATAATCATTGAACTTTTGCTCTGGAAGTATTTTTAGCCTGGCACATATTTGAATGACAGGCAGCACAATTGGTGAATGTTATCTTTGTGTTTGCAATCAATAGACCATTGGGACATTTGAAGACTAGGGCGGGGATGGTAAACTTGATCCTCTGAGGTACTAGAAGCCAACAGACTTTGGAAAGGATGGGAGTGCGGAGCCTTGTGTAAACAAGAACTCAGACTCCAGAGTTTTGGATTAAGTGAACTGTGAGGTGGAGCTAGAGAGGTCGAAGAGGAGAGCATTAGAAAAATTTATCCTCAAATGACAAAGACATTCTTAAGGGTTTGAGCAGCAGTGAGGGTGAGTTAAGGTTCTAAGAAAGCAATATATTACAGAGATGGAAGAAGGCTGTTTTGGGACTGAAAGTGGGTATTGAAACATAGCTTAGTGTCAAGCAGAACATCAAGTTGCATGTCTGGTTCAGCCTGAGTGAGCAGCCAGGAAAGTTGATGGAATCAGAGCCAGAGGTCTGTAAGTGCTGACAGGAACCAAACAAAATGGCTTGATGGGGGTGAAGGATGAAATTGCTGTGATGTACAAAAACTAAGAGAAAGTAATGATGGTTAGAAATGCCAGTTTTAAACACGGTACACGTGAGAGGAATTATGAAATATTGCTATACATATGGAAAAGAAAAAACAGATGAGTGTGTAGAAGTTCGAAGAAACAGTAGCCAACAAGGCTCCTAAAGAAGATAACTTTGGGCTAAGTTTATGAACAAAGTATTTCTTGATCAAATTTAATATTGCCAAATGTCTTTGTTTTAATGTCAAGATAGATTTCTGGAGGATAGAAACTATACAATGGTATAATGGTAACAAGAGACTTTAGATTTGGTGAATGTAATTTCTATGTAGTTTAGGGACAGATGAAAATTTGGCTAAAGATTTCAGTTTCTTTAGAAAGGAACAATTTGATTTCAGGAAGAATTACTGAATGGTAGATTGATTGTATTGCACATTATCCTCATAACCCTCATATATGCCTTAATTACAACCATACTCATCCTCACCTTCAAGCCCCTCCATGGACTTGGTCCATCCTACCTCTCTGACCTGCTTACCCCTTATCAACCTGTCCGCTCACTCCACTCAGCAGGCTCCAGCCTGCTCCAAGCCCCGCACCCGGCCCACCACACCATCCGTGGTCAGGCCTTCAGCCTTTACTCTCTGGAACTCCCACATTCCCTTTGCCTTGCTCCCTCCCTTACCTCCTTCAAGGCACGCCTCAAGACACTCCTTTTCAACCGTGCCTTCGGCCATCCTCCTACCCCCACTCTCCATGCCCTCCAACCTCCCTGATCCCAATACCCTTCCGCTCGGGTCCTAATCCCTGACTGTTCAGCGCCTTGGAACGTCCTCTCGACGTAAGAGGTGCTTTACAAATGTAATTTTATGTTGTATAAATATGTAAGGACAAGGAAAAAAACATCTGCCTTAACTGATATCAGGTCGATATGATATAATAATTAGAGGGGAATTATGACTAAATATGTTGGAGACAGAGGCAAGCCAATTCCTGGTGTTCATTCCGGACATAACCATAAGGATACCAAAATGAGAAGAAGAAATGATGCAAAAGAGAAGCACTGTAAAGACTGGCCGTGATGTAATTACATTGCTACCTGCTCATGGGCCTGGACCGAGTTCAAATCATGGCTCTCAGGCTGGCACAATTCACCAAGTGTTGGATTGTTCATTCATTAATAGGGAACGTGAGCGGGGTTTAGACTATCATGAGACAGATTAATTTTACCCTACTGATAATGGGTTGTTGCAATAGTAATCCAGGTATTCCTAATTACTACTAATAGTTAGTTGTAGTTACTAATAATCTAGGAAACGTAATCCTCTCCTACTTCCTAATGATGTTACGAGGTTAAACGGACTCCCTCCAGAAATTCTTCAATAAATTGGAATCATATTATCTCAGATGAGTGATAATCATTCATGAACCAAAAAACTTTAGGATTATGTTCCTGAGGAAAGTTTTAAAGAAAACAAGCCCTTAATGTATGGAACCTTACAGACAAAGGGTTTTTGTCGACTCTCTTCCCCCTCCTCGCTCCCTCCCTTCCCTTCCCTCACCCTGACCATTTCCCCCCTCCTCGCTCCCTCCCTTCCCTCCCCTCACCCTGACCATTTCCCCCCTCCTCGCTCCCTCCCTTCCCTCCCCTCACCCTGACCATTTCCCCCCTGCTCGGGTCATGACCCAACTGTGCAGCGCCTTGGGACGTCCTCCTGACGTGAAAGGCGCTTTATAAATGGAATCTTGTTGTTGTTGTTTTTGTTTGGATTACAATTTCTTGGTACTAATACTTACTGCTAAGGTATCAGCCTGGTCCAGTTGGCTGCACTCTTGCCTCTGAGTCGGAAGGTTGTGGGTTCAAGCTTCATGTCAGGATTTCATAATCTGACTCTGCAATGCAGTATTGGGGGAGCACTGCATTGTTGCAGATGCTGTCCTTTGTATGGAACACTAAACTGACATTTAATGTCTGCCTGTTCATTCAATAAAGTCTGTGGTAAAGGAATAAATTATTATTTTTGCTCACCTTGTCCTATTTAACTAGCACAGATGAGTTGGGCCAAATGGCCTGTTTCTATGCAATTGGAAAAAACTATAGAAGACAGAAGTTGATATATAGTTGTTAGTCGATAGGTGGATCATTTTTTCAGGGATAATAATCCCTTCAAAATTAAACAAAAATGGTCATTTAATCCACAACTGTTTAATGATAATAATAATAATCCTTGCTTTTGATATAGTGCTTTTCACGTCGGGAGGACATCCCAAAGCGCTTCACAGAACACACTGTAAAGTGAATTGACTGTATATTTTTGGGCGAACCCGGCAGCCAATTGTGCACAGCAATGTCCCACAAACAGTCGTAGATTGAAAATGACCAATTTATTATTGTTTTTGGTTTTGGAGGGATTATTATTAGGCGTGTGGAGTAAGGAAACTTGCCCAAGGTTTCGCCCTGCCTGGAATTGAACTCAGGTCTTTCGCTTGCAAAGCGAGTGCTCTAACCACTGAGCTACAGTACTCCACAGTGTTTGTGGGACACTGCTGTGTGGAGCTGGCTGCTTCATTTTGCACAAAAAATATAGTCAATTCACTTTACAGTATATCCTGTGAAGCACTTTGAGACGTCTCGAAAATGTGATAAGGTGCTATATCAAATGCAAAGATTATTATTACATCAAAATGCAAGGGTTATTATTATTATAGATGTGTTGCCATTTTTTCTCTTATTGTCTAGGCTGACAATCCAGTTTGGTGCTAAGGGGTGCTTTGCATCGTTGAAGGTGCTGTCCTTCAGATGAGACATTTAACTGGTTCCGTCCTCCTATTTAGCCGTTACAGATCCCATGACATTGTTCGAAAAGAGAAGGGAGTTTCTCCCAATGTCCTGGTGAACAACCCCCAGATAAAAAATAATTGGTAATTTGTGGATTTCATGTCACTATAGGTGGTCAAAGAGGAAGATTTTGAGATGGATCTTGAAGGAGAAGGGGAAGGGATGAGTTGAAGGAGGCAGGTACACTGAAAGCTGATAGTAGGGCGATGACGTGGGGAATGTGAAGCAGGCTAGATAAAAAAAAATTGGTAATTTGTGGATTGTTTGTGGAACATTGTTATATTCGAAACTGGCTGCCTTGTTTTGCTACAAAATACACAGTGAATTCACTTTGCAGTAAATCCTGTGAAGCTCTTAGACATCCTCCTCATATGAAAGACGCTATATCAAATGCACAGATTATTATTATTATGATGAGCATTACAAAATTAATTGAATCGATTTCAGCCTTCGGACTGTAATTAGTGACATTACAAATGTCGAAAGAAGATGAATTTCATACTGTAACATTCGTCATTTATTCATAGTGCTCAAAGTATTGAAGGGCAACTATTTCTCAATTAGATTAAATAGTGAATTAGTAAAACAACTTGGTACATTGCTCATTCTGCATGTTCAGCAATTTATTCAAGAAAAATTCTGTTTAATAAATACAATGTGATTTGATGAGAATTGATCTAATTTACAGGACAATACAAATTTACATTATATAATGCCTTTCACATCACTATAGGTGGTTAAAAAGGAAGGTTTTGAGATGGATCTTGAAGGAGAAAGGGAAGGGATGAGTTGAAGGAGGCAGGTACACTGAAAGCCAATGGTGGCGCGGATGATGTGGGGAATATGAAGCAGACTAGAGGGAGCGACCAAGGTTGAATAATAATAATAATCTTGCATTTGATATAGCGCTTTTCACGTCTTCTAGACGTCTCAAAGCGCTTCACAGAATATGCTGTAAAGTGAACCGACTGTACATTTGTGGGCGAAACGCGGCAGCCAATTGTGCACAGTAGTGTCCCACAAACAGTCATGGACTGAAAATGACCAATTTATTATTGTTTTGTTTTGGAGGGATTATTATTAGGCGTGACGGAGATCATAGAGGTAGGATGGGACGAGATCGTGGAGGGATGTAAATGGGAGAACAAGGATCTTGAAGTTGATCCATTGGGGGATGGGGCGCAATGGAATTGAGCAAGGTTCCAGGAGCCTACTGCTGGAGAGAACCGGCTACAGAGTTCTGCATAGTATTACAAAACTTTCCCAACATGCTGGACAGTCGAGGCCTTACACCCGAACTTGGGATTGGAGTCAAGAAGGGTGCAGCTGGGTGAGGAGAGCATTGGAAAAATTGAGGTGGAAGGTGACAAATGCATGGATAAGGGTTTCAACTGCGGTAGGCATCAGTCAAGTTCCAAGTCACTGAATAAAAAATAATGAGATAGCTGAAACTAAAAGGGGATATAAAAGGAGAAACATGATATACCAGACAGCACATAAAGATAAGCGTCTACATTTTTTTTTAGTGCTTATCAAAATGAGAGATTTTAGTGCTAGGATATAGATAACGTTCCCATTTTTGGTATCTACTATCAGAATCAAGCATTCCGAGGTCAAGTAAACCATGGCTTACGGTTACCACATTGAGGATTTTTTTTTATCAGTACAGTTGATTATTTCGTGAGCCAGCTAGTTGCTGGTTCAAACTTCCACCATAAGTAAAGAAGGCGATTTTTTAAAAAAAAGCTTTGTAGAAGTGACAGGAAATTCAATTGTTTCCTGGGCAACAAGTCAGACCAATCTGGAGAAAGACCTTCTGAATGGTTAAGGGCCACAGGCAATTAGAATACAGGAAAGTATGCTGTGAAAACAGCTGTGAAAAAAGGCAGTTACCAAAGGGGGAAGAGAGGAGAGAGTGAGAAGGGCTGCCACTGTGGGGGAGAAAGAAGGCTTACCACTAGGTTGAGGAGAGAGAGAGAGAGAGAGGGAGGTTGGCATTGTGGAAAGAGAGAAAGGTTAGCACTGTGCTGGGTGGGGAGAGAAATCAAGAGACAATAAATTATAAACAACCGTCCTTACTTGACACTTTGTTATTTAAGCAAGTATAGGACATTTGTGCAAGAGTAACTGGTTTGGGTGTGTGTTGGCCGGTTAGGTATGTAATATAAGCAACAACCCTTCATCTTTTTAAGCGTATCCGAATCAAGCTGAGAATTCCACATATGTATGCCACCTACAAATGGAAATTTCCCGGTGTCTAGAATGGAATGCATTCTCATGGTGCATTCTCTCCCTGGAGGAATGCAACATGTGAATGATGGAAAGTATAAGGCAAAGGTTGGCAAAAACCAAGGCTTGGGGACCCGGAGTATGCGTTGGGTAATTGTTAGAATTTTACCAAGTAAACCGTGTAACTTGCAATTGAGAACCACATTTGGCATCCTCCTGATGTGAAAGGAGCTATATCAATGCAATTTGTTGTTATTGGCAAGCTTCCTGCTGCTTGTCCAGCAAGGACCAGTTATTGCTTTGGCTTGCAGGATTAAGAGGTAATGAGTAGGAAGAATTCCTGTCCCCAGTGACCAGTCTGCCCCTCCAGGTCCAACTGATTGGTTAGTTCATCATCAGTAGTGCCGTGGAGTACTGTGGACTATTTGGCTCAGGAACTAACCACCGTAGAGGGGTGACGATCCCAACATTCCATTGCCAAGCACATCACCTTGGGGCAAACTCAGCCCAAGGAGACTCTGCTGATTTCTCCCTCCCCAAGTTTGATGGTCACTAGTCATATGCAAATATTGGTTTCATCTATCCTTGATCTCTGACAAACAAACTACAATCTTACATTCTATCTACAAAAGATGCCTATTTCAGATCTAAATTTGGCCAGGACATCAGGAGAAACTTCTCTTTTCGAAAAGTGCCATGAGATCTGTAACATCCACCTGAACAAGCAGATGGAATTTTAGTTTAATATCCTACCTGAAGGATGGCACCTCCAACAATACTTCACACACCTCTGCACTACACTGAGTAAACTTTGATGATATGAGTTCTAAGACCCAACATGGGGCTTGAACCCACAAACATCTGTCTCAGAGAGGAGTGCTACCCAATGAGCAAGCTGACACAGAAGAAGACATAGCAGAAAGGAAAATTAAATGGAATGTGAGACACCCAAACAGCCTGGCTAAGACTGATGGCTACAAGCTGTCTTCTAAGCATTGGACTAGAGGGCTGGAATTGAGCATGGTTGATTAACTAACCTGATCTCTCCCCCAACTCCTGAAATGAATCATAGAATCATAGAATCGTACAGCACAAAAAGAGGCCATTCGGTCCATCGAATTTGTTCCGGCTCTTTGAATAGAGCAATTAATGTCAATCCCACTCCCCAGCCCTTTCCCCATAACCCTGAAAACCCGTCCTCCTCAAATACTCGTCCACCGCGTTTTTAAAATTAGTTATTGAATCAATGGTACTTGGAGAGCCCTAATAGTGAAAAAACCTTAAATAATATTAATCTTTGCATTCGACATAGCTCCTTAGCACATCATTGGGACGTCTCAAAGCACTTCACAGAATATATTGTAAAGTGGGTTGATCGTGTAATTTGTTGGCAAAACATGGCAACCAATTACACACAGCAGTGTCCCACAAATAATCATGGACTGAGTGACCAAATTTTCTTGGGAGGGATTATTAGCCCAGATAGCGATCCGCCAATTAACTAACAACCAGGTTCCCATTTACTGCTAGGTAAACAGAGGCGTGTGGAATAAGGAAATTTTCCTTAAGGTTTTGCCCTGACCGGGAATCGATCCCGGATACTCTCGCTTGAGAGGCGAGTGCTCTACCACTATGCTGCAGGACTCCATAATAACTAAGTGCAAGGACTGCAAAATAGATGTTTTAAAATTATAATATTAATGCTTCAATTCAATTTTTTTTACGTTAAAAACGTTAAGACACAAAACATGCAATTTGGGCATTGCATAAGCTTCAGGAATAGAAAAAAANGGGACGATAATAAAAATCCTTGCATTTGATACAGCAGCTTATCAAGTCATTGAGACGTCTGAAAGGGCTTCACAGAATATATTGAAAAGTGAATTAACTGTGTATTTTGGGGGCGAAACACGGCAGTCAATTGCAGTTTTTTAGGTTCAGTCTGAGTGCAGTTTGAAGAAGATGAAAATCTAGATTGTCTCAGTACTGCACTGTGCAATGCCCAGCGGTGTTGGTAATGAGAGGAAGGGGGAGGGGGGGAGAGAGAGTGACCAGTGACTTTAACAAGGAAATTCCCCACCTCTCAGTGAGTGGTGGGGAATTTCCGTCTCGTGAAGGAAGAGCGCCGAGATTGACAGGCCGCGAGGGGAATGGGCGGGGCGGGGCGGGGCAGGCTGGCGGGCGAGCGACCAATCAGACAGCGGCGGGGCGGGGCGGTGAGCTGCGCTGCGTTGCGCTGCGCGGATTGACGTGTGGCTTTGTTCCGCGGGTCCCGGAGCCTTTGGGAGGCGGCGGTTGTGGTGGCAGAGGCACCGCGAGCTGGAGCGCGAGCGTCACCTTCCCCTCACGTCACGTCAGACACGACAGGTTCGTGCTCGACCGTTAAAAATCACAACGCTCGCGAGCCACCGTCTGGGTCCCGAGAGGGCGGTGGCGGTTGAGGAGATTTAATTCATTCCCGACCCCGCTGGTGGATGTGGGAGGAGGAGGAGGAGGTGGTGTGGACGGGCGACACAGAGCAGACAGGCACCGGGCTGGGCTCCATCCTCTGCTGCGGGAGGCCGACGGCCAGTCGGGTCGGCCAGACAGACGGAGGGAGACGGCGAGCAGCGAGGTAGGTCGTCGCCGTCCTCCCGTGTCCGCGGGGCTCGAACACCGTCTGCGGGAGGGAGAGAAGCCGCTCGCACCCCCGCGCGGTTGGCCGATCGCGAGGCGAATGAAACTTTTTTTGTGGTGGTTATTATTTTTAACGTAATGGTTGAAAGCGAAGCGCACCCGCTGCCGTTGAGCACTTTTATTGAAGTGAAATTCTGACGCCGGTGGTTATCCTGTATTACAAAAAAGGGAGAAACCCCCCCCACACACACACACACCATAAAACATAGCGTTTGTCTGAGTTGCATATTGGATCGTGGAAGTGAAACGGGTTTTGTCTCAGCATTTCTTTAGACCATTGGGTGGTTTTTTAAAAAAATATATATATACACACACACAAAAGTGCTGTATTGCAATCTGTATTGGGTTTGGTTCAGTTTAATTTAAATGTTTTTTTTGCTGGGTTTAGCATTTGAATTTCTGTCAGCGTGTCGAGCATACTAAACACGTAGCTATATACATATATATATATATATAATACAACCCAACCCATATGGCTGGACTGCTGTGCCTCGAGTTACTGTACACATTGTGCATTAGAGCCTTTCCCTTTTGGATAAGCAAAATGAAGAATGGATGCAATGGACTGTAGATTTGCTCTCGCGATCTAAATCTAGAATTGGATGTGTTGTACTGAAGAATATTAATGGCTTTGTGCCTCGTCTGATGTGGATGAAGAATTGAATTAAAATGAAATGCCGGTGCAAAAGTAGCCCTTTGCTCAATCCACAATTTACTCTATAATGCCTTTTATGCGAATTTGCTGGATTTATTCACATAATATGTGAACAAAAAACATTTGGTGACCCCTGCAATTTTATGAACATTTGGAATTTAAAACAGTAATTGTGATATCAACACCTGTGTTGATATTTTATTTGACACAGTAGTTATTGTATTATGAGGCGTTTGCTTTAGAAATACACAGTACACTGAATTTTCAAGCTGCAATATCAATAATCAAATCCACATGCTGCTGATTCTGGGGGTTATTTGGTTTTCTTAGTAACTCCCAAACTTTTAAGTTGCCATTTCCAGTTTTTGATTATATTTATCAGAGGTGAAAAATATTTCTATTAAATTTTAAGCTGTTCAAATACTGATACTTGCATAAGTCTTGCGTGCAAATTTTGCTGAGGCAAATAGTAATTAGTTCATTCTGAATTCATTTCAGGGACCTGGTTTTGATAAACTATTTATAATGAAGGGATCACTTGAAGCACCAGTTCTTTGCCACATGTTATTGTGTAGAAAACATTGCTTTGGATTGACCGCATTTCTTGTACAATATCACTTTTTTAGTTCAATTTGTAAGTTGTCAGTGAGTCCAATGACCTTGCTCACATTGTTAGTTCCTTCTAACTCTTTGTATAAGAGATCCAATTCTGCTAGTCGTAAAATTTAATTTCTCTTGAATATTCTGAGTCTGGGCAGTATAAGATTAATGTCTGACAATGCCTAAATCCAGAGTAGTACAGAATTTAAATCCTCAAACTGCCAAATGGTATAAAGCCTTTTGGGGGGGAAAAACTAACTCTCTTGTGATGTTAAACAGAATTTTAAGGGGTAAGAGCCTAGCTTCAGTTTGAAATTTGAGAACTACCTCCAATTATTCAGTACTTTGGTACAGGCATTTCAAAATCATATCCCAGAAATTTAGTCATGATGTTTTTGGCAATGTCTCAGTCATTGTTCATTGGTTTAAAAACTAGAATGCTTGCAAGTGATCCTTTGCAGTGTTTCATCTCATAAATGTCATATGTGAATGCTAAGGAACATTTTCTAATAACTGGTTTGATCTCAGAAACAACTCAAACAGAATTCAGATTTGTCTCCTCTCAGTTAGTGTTGTTATTCACAGGATTCAGTTTGAGTTGCAGTGTCTATATTTGTCAGCTGTGGAACAAATCCAATTTTACAGTTGTCCATAAATATGGATCTTAGACTGGTCATTTGGAGATCAGTCACATTGGTGATTTACAATTATGTCAAGTCACATTTCTAGATGAAATGTTGCTTTACGTTTCTAAAAAAAAATCTGCATTTTCTTCCTCCTAGGTTAAAACTGCTTGCTGCAGCAAATAGTAGTTTGCTTTTAATCCAATGGACATTTTGCATGTGAAGTACCACAGCGGTGCGTTAAACAATTCAGCTTTGCAACTTGGTACGTTTTTTAAAAAGACCGACGGGTTGATGTTAACTGAAGTGCAACTAAAGGAAAAAAAGAAGCGCACTTATTTTTAAAGAGACATGCTGCATAGCAGTGGTGGAAGTGGTTGAGCCATCAAGTGCTTTACATCACATTTTGGATGAAAACAACTGTTAGATAATTCTTCTTCAAAGTGATATGCCCTGTGATTCTTGAATGTTACCTCTGGGTATCTAAGAGACAAAAAGACTGGTATACTCTTCCACTATCTTCATACCTTGTCCACAGGGTGAAAAAAAGGTGAAAATGACTGCTGATGGATATCAGTATCAAGCTCTATATGAATACAGAAAGGAACGAGAAGAAGATATAGATTTACACTCTGGTGATATATTGGTGGTCACAAAAAGTTCCTTATTTGCTCTGGGTTTTGGCGAAGGAGACGAAGCTAGACCAGATGAAATTGGCTGGCTCAATGGGATAAACGAAACAACACAGGAAAGAGGGGATTTCCCAGGAACATATGTACAATTCTATGGCTACAGGAAAATTCACCTCCAACACCCAAGCCGAGGCCTCCCAGGCCATTGCCCGTGGCTCCAAATCCATTGAAATCAGAAGATGCTGACCAGCAAGGTCAGTGTTTTCACTTTTTCTTGGGTGGGGATCTGGGAATATGTATGTTTAAAAAGTGGCAATGTAGTATGAGATGCTTAATAGGATGATCATCTTGAAAGGAAAATGTACAGTTTGTACACATTTTCAGTTGTTGGAATTGCCTGGCCTGATTTTTTTATATATGTAATTCTTAGTCACCATTCTCATCCACAATTAGTTGATTTAAGCACTTGAAACTAGCAATAGAATAATCTGCTTTAATTTACACTTGTTGTACCTAAGTGTGGTGGACTTTCAAGTGCATACAAGAAGATCCATAATTGCATTGTACCGTTTATTCTGGTCAGCTAACACCAACTGTAATAATGTTGGGCACATTAATTGTAATGCGCTGCCAGATGTTACACAGCGACATCAGCACATTTTTAAAACTTGATCACATTTTTGATGATTCTTGGGAAGCAGTTCCAGAGTATGGATTTACTCTATTTATACAGTGTTTGAGATTGTCCGGGATTTGACAAATGTTTAATTACAGAACTGCACAGAAAACCAACTGCAAAGATAAGGCTGAATTTGCCAAATTCTGGACATTCTAAAAAGCTACATAATGGAATAAATCTAGTTCCAGCTGTGTTCTGTCCTTCAGATTGAATTTTTTTTGCATATTTGTAAAGATGAGGTATGACTGTGCTGGGGAAACATATGTTTCCTACTTTCACACAGATTTAGCACTAATGTTTTTGGGTTAGATACAGTAAGTTTTCCTGTACACTGCTTCAGTTGTGTTCCTTACCTAAACCTCTGAAGAGCACCCTCTGCTGCATTAGTGTAACATTTCCTTTTCTTTTATATTAGCTATTAAAGTAGCCGCAGATGGTCAATTTACTGGGAGATTAACAGTAAATTTGTTTTGGGGACTTGTGCCCACCGAATTGAGAAATCAAATTGAGTGATCCAAATCAATCACTTGGAAGAGTTCACCTTGAAGGAAAGGAAGGAAATGTGGGTTAAACTTTGTGCATTTCATATCTGTATCTATGGCTGACTAGAAGGGCAGTTTGTAGTGTCAGTTAATTTTTTTTATTTACTGTGAATTTGAGTAGTTTATTTTATAGTTTACTGATTAATTTATTTTGTTGGTAGCTTGAGATTAATGGTTGCAGGCGGTATTATCATGTAAATATATTTTCTGATCAAAGGTTTCATTGTTGCCACGGTTTCCATTGATTTACATATCACTTTTCCTTTATCATTTTTGCTTAAACTATCTATCTCTGGGGCTCAGAAAATATTCCGCTTTCTGGCCATTGCTAGTATTGCTACCTTCTAGGAGGTGTACAAGAGCAGCATGGTGAAGATTTCCCATTCAGTATTTACTCCCCTCTGTTGCAGGAAGCTGCAAGGCCTCCATTTGGCATCTCCCCACAAGCTTGGGAACATAGAGTAGGAGACTGGACTGGAGTCCAACTACTCTGATTTTATAGAAAAAAAGTTTCTTACAAAATTGACAACTTATTAATGCTTAGAACTTTTAGTTGCCTCTCTCTCTCTCTCCTGCCACCACCACATTTGTAATGTACAAATCCTGTGCCACTATTGTATGAAGCTGTAGTGTTTTCTTTGCATCCCTAATGAAATTGGCTGGCTCAATGGATGTCAGTGACAAACTGAATGGTGTTCACATTTAGTGGCTATAATATGGGGACAAATTCATTTTTTTATATACGGTATTTATACTGCAACATATTCACACAGTTTGATCTGTAGATGACTGAGGAATGAATAGGTTATAATTTACACTGAGATTTGGTTTGGAGAAACACTGAACTCTAGAAAATTGTCCTCCCATATAACTGGCTTCAAATCTCTTATGGATTTGAGGTCTTTTGCTGGGAACGGGTTCCATGGGTTCAGACAGCCTCTTGTGTCTAGTACCACTACCATTCAAGTACAAGCTCAGGCATTGAACCTCAATTGGCAGCTTAATGGGGAAGGAGAGATGACAATTTTAGATGCTATTTTCATTGTTATAAATTGGTTTGGGATTTGTCTATATTTCCTGGTGATTTTTATAATTTTTTTTAAAGGTTTAGTAAATTTCAAGCTATACTGACATAAGTATTTTAGATTAATACTTTCATTTCCTCTCCTTTATTATTGCAACAATTGATTCTGGTGTAATCTTAGAACATTGTCTTTTGGTTGTTCCTCTTTCTCATGAATATAGTTAAGTTTGGGCTTGATGAGACCTAACATTAAAATGTCAATTCTCCAGCAAAGAAGAAAAAGTCCCCAATCTATATTCTCATAATGGTTAATGAATGTCATTGCTACAGCATTTGAGATTTGCATGGCCATCCACCTTTAAAATGCCAGTCTAAATCCTTGCTGTCCTGCAATGAGAATTTATTCAAATGGCTCTCTTCCCCCCCACCTCCCCCCACCCCATGTCCAATAAATCACTGGCTGATAATTTTTTTTACTTGTGTGCATCTTAGTCTGGAAATTAATAACCAATACACTAAATATTGAATCTCTCACAAAGCCTTACAGAATCCCCTGCCATGTTTAATTGTGTACTGCTCCCCACAGAAGTTGCAGCCCAAGAGTTGCTTTGAATATAGGTGTGTTTATTTGTTGGGAGTAAGAAGAAAAATTCTTGGAACTAGTTTCACAGCCAATCCCAACACTTCATTTTAAAGCTCGAATTGGCAGGCAATCTCTTTTGTGAGTCAACTGGACAACTATTTGATTAACTTTCAGCATCGGAATATGGGTGCTGAATATTCTCCAATGCTAAAATATCATTAAACATTGAAGGCTGACCCAGGGAGCAGAAACTTTTCCAGCGATGTGGGTATTTGAAGGGTTAATTACATTGTTTTGATTAAAATATTAGTTTTCAAGATGGAACTAGATAATGATAATCTTTGCATTTGATATTGCACTTTTGTTGAAGCATCACAAAGCAGTTCCCAGGATTCACTGTAAAATGCAGTGACTCTGTATTTTGTAAATGGATATCTAACAAGGAATAAATTACGCGGGTAGGGTGAAAAGGCAGAAACATGGTTTGAATGGGACACTCTTTCAAGAGCCAGCACAGACATGGTGGGCTTAAGGGCCTGCTTCACTGCTGTACACTTCTATGGTCTGTGGACCTTGAGGAGCTAAACGTTTTTCATGTTGTATTAATGGCGTTTAGTATACTGAATGTATACATACTGAAAGGTCTAACTTCTGAATACAGAAGCAATGACAAAATTACATTTGTATAGCATCTTTCATGTCAGGAGGACGTCCCAAGGCGCTGGGCAGTGTTTCGGACCCGAATTGGGGGTTGGGATTGGGGAGGCAGGATGATTGAAAGCACGGCCGAAGAGGAGGGTCTTGAGATGGGTCTACTGGTTTGCAATAGCTTTATAACGGCATTCTTAGTGCGTTTGATATTTTACATCACACACATGCAGACAACCTAGAATATTTAGCAAAGTTGTTTTCTTTTTGATGCCGGAGTTTTATTAAATCTGTTGGAAAGAGACATATCTGCAAGCTTGTGGTAGAAAGTTCTCAGTTGCTGTGCTCTTTCTGATGTGAGGTATTGAATCTTACCTATGAAGTTTTAATGTTTCATTTAAGGGTGTTCAATATAGCTCACATCTTGTTACAACATGAAAAATGCTTGGCTCCTGAGGACTGAGATTTATAATGAAGGTGTAGTGTATCTGTGAAATTCCAAAGATGCTGCTGCAGTTTTAATGAAAAATGTTTTCAATGTTTCAGTATTTATTTCAGTACTCTGTGGATAATAAGGGACGTTACAATGTCTCCTGTTGAAGTTCACCTAATTAGTGAGCTTACTTCTTCAAATATTCAATTTTATTATGTTTTGAAATCATTATTTGCATACATTTTAAGGCTGTAACAAGAACTTACACGAATTACCTGTTTCTGTGTTCCAACGTGTGTTACATGTTGCAACACGGAAACAGGTCATTTGGTCAATCAAGTGTTTATTTTCCCCCCCACATGAGCAATGTAATTTAATCCTGCTCTGTTGCTTGCTGCTCATATCATTCCATCATCTTCAAACATCTATCTAATTTCCTTTTAAAATAATCTATGGACTCTGCTACAACAACGGTTTGTGGCAGAGTTCCACATTCCAACTACTCTATGTGAAACTTTTTTTTCCCCCTAACCTCTTCTTGTTACTTGCTGACCAGTGGAAATCTGTTATTTGCCGTATCACAACATGCCTGAACTCTTCATACATTTATCTAAAGCTCATCCAGCTAAAGATTAGAATATCCCAAATAGCACTGATATTATTTAGTAACCCGAAAGAGTTTTGTTGCAGCAATATAATTTTTTTGTTAATTTCAGGGCATTTCCTAACTAAAATTGTTGAGATAAAAATTGGAATCTTTCGGCTCTTCTTATGGCCTGCGGATAAAGTAGCAGCATTAGCCCATACAGACAAGAATCATTTCCAGAATTGACTCATGATCATGGTAAGTTAGTAGTTTATGCACCAGAATTGGCCTTAGCCCATTTGGTTTAGGTAGGGGAAAAATCAGCTGTGATTTCTGCTCCTGATTGTTTTCCAGGCTTTGGCTAAAAGTTGCATGTATGCATGCATTAGATGAAGGTAATATTGGGCTTCTTTATGATTGCTCTGCCTATCTTCTACCCCCTAAACTCACTACAGGGCATCATTGCATATAATAATGAATGTGAGGTACTACAGAGCACTGTTTGCCATGGAACAGTAGAAAAAAAGTTTGAATAAGCACATTGTCAAGAGGGAAGAAAAACTAGTAGAAAATAAAGTTTAAAATATTTTTGGTTAGCTCTAAAACTCCATAGGATAAATCTTCCCTTGGTGAGGAGCTTATACATATTATTACTTATTATAACCTTACCTTGGGTGAGGGCTCAAGACGGGAGGGATTTCTAAAGCTGTGGTGCTCCGTTAAAACATTTTATGCTTACAGTATGAATAACCCAAATGCTTATCTCTCATGCTTGAAACATAAAAGGATGCATTTGAAGAATAATTTGCAGCTTTGATGGTGTCATTTTATTTTTAAAACTGATACTGAAGACTGAAACTAAAACAGGTTATTGTGTAGCTGAATTTTAGTTCAATTACACAAACCTAGTTTAATAATAAATAATAATCCTTGCATTTGATATAGCGTTTTTCACATCTTCTAGACATCTCAAAGTGCTTTACAGAATAGAATATTTGTGCTGTGCATTACTCAGTTTCCGTAACTTAGTCTCTGAACAAGTACTGGCAGAGTGAGTGTCCCTGTTATCATAATCCTATCGGTCAACTGCGATAGATTTGTATATTGATGTGCATTTTTTTTCTTTTTTTATCATAATGAAAGATATGAAAGTGTGAGTTCAGAGTTTCATCCATTCTCTGTTCATCCTTTGAGATGTTGCAAACACTGAAGGGGAGGAGGGGACTAGACTGGTTCTATTCAAAGGCAGGACACCTCTATTATATGGATTGAGGATTGCCTTTGAGAATTTCACAGTCAGCTATCTTGACTGAAGAGAAAATTGATCTGAAAACATCCTTGAAAGATAATAAAACTGGAAGGGAGAGGAATGGACATTGGTCTGATCCATGTTAATGTCCAATGGACATTAACTTATCTGTACTAATAGACAAAATGTCTGTGTGTCTCTCTGTTTGTCCACCAATACTGCAATAACAGATTGACTTAGATACATGATTTATGTATCATTGGATAGATCTTGCATCGGGTGGGGGGGTGTCATGGTCATATTTTTTGTGGGGGGAATCTCCTACCATTGATGAGCTATGATCTAAACAAGCTCATCACACATGTATGGCAGTTTTGCTTAAGGTGTACACATGGTGTTTATGGCATGTTAAATGGTTTGCAAGTGGTATCACTGAAATGTACGTTCCATATTGGATCCTTTGGTTGCAAGCATAGCTGCCAAGGGTACAGCTAGTGCCAGATGAGTTGATATTGTTCCCTCCAGCTTCACTCTGCCAAGTGGGGTGTAGTTTATTTGCTGGCACTGTTCCTTGATGAGAAACTCACGTGACTTGAGTATTAATGCAAGCAATGCTGAGCTGTATAGAAATTGTGCGGTTTGAACATGTTAAAATAAACAAGAATCGATTTTCTGAGTTCTATAAACCACGTTCTCAGGAGATTTGTTAAATGGATATCACAGAAATAATTTGTAAATAACTACTTACCAAAGTTGTGGGGAAAAATGTGATGCAGGTGTAATTCTATAAATCCATTCTGTCAGTTTAACACTGCAGTACTAAGTATACTATATATCCTAATGGATTCTTGAGAGCGGAAGTAGTTACTGCTCATTATTATTAAGTCCACTTTTATATCAATAAACTTAACATTATTCTATAACTTCATTTGATAGTTCTATGTAACACATTGCAGTAAATATAAAATAGTGGCAGAGGTTACTTTTAATTTAAAATACTTCTAACTTGTCATTACATTAGCCTGGATCTACCGACGATCTCTATAACAATGATGAGCATTCTTGCTCCTCAAACTCTCAGTATCAGCTGGTATGCGATCTCTTTAGGGTGCTACACTTTTGATTGGTCTAGTTGATGGACCTATGAAAGTTAACTCTTTTCCTATATGTGGGGTTTGATTTGTGTAACTTGTAAATGACACATAATTCAAGTACTCATCCATCTCTGCTCAGGCACCGATTTCAACTTCAGAGAAGCGGATTGCAGTCAAAGGAGACTTCTGCCAGTGGGCAGGTGAACTCTGCAGAGTTTGAGGATTGCCTGAGAATCATAAATTCAGGCAGCTGTAGAAACTGCTATTTACAAATGCTTTTGAGTATGTTCCAAATTATCCTCCAGTACCAGCATTAATTATCCCTGGTCATACATGGTTTGGGTTGGATGGAGAATTGATTCCATTACCCTGTTCTAAGTGTTCTTAATTTCCAATAACAGAAAACAAGTTTCTGCTATTCTAGTTTGTTTTTTTTTCTTTTCCCCTGTGGGCCTCCCACTTTCTGTCCAAATTTCACACATCAAGCATCCTTGTAATTTCATTAAATGAGATGATCAAATGCAAAATTCTCAATAGTTTCTTACTTTTGACTCAACTTTGATGTAAACTGCCCAAATGAATTCCACATTAGGAATCTGATGTATCAAAGTGTTTTTTTTGTTTTAAGGAAGTAAGTTGTTCATGTATTAACATCTTGAAATCTTGAAATATTTATTTTTCAATTGCTAGTTTAGATCTAGTAGTTCTGCAGAGTCTATGCCTGGAAGCAACATTCCTCTGTTTGCACTCCAGGCATGGGCAAGTCTTGCTTTGTCTAGATGTGGTAGAAATAGTGCAATTTAAATGCTGTAGATATAATTTTGTTTAAATTAGTTTGGAGTTCTTTGCGCGCTGTTTTGAGTTTGACATACTTGCTCATAGTATTTGCATCATATATATCGTGTTTCTGTTCATTTTAAGACTATCATGTTTACTGTTTCAACTTTTTTAGATTAGACTCAGATTGGTTGTTTTAAAGAAGTCTGAGTAGGTTCTTCCTGACATCATTTGAAGATTTGATGTAGGGTATAGTAATTCCATTTTAATATTGGTGATGTGCTACAAGATTTCTTATCTGTATTCCACAGGAGCTAACTACTCTAATCTGTGTCCTTTGCTCTTTCCCTATGCTCATCCATCATGTTCCTGTTGATCTAAGCATTTTTCTTAATTTAACTTAAGTTTTACTCTTTCCTTTCATCTGATAGAATGTCCATGAAAAAACTACATTTTTGAAGTTTGAAATGGGTTATCTTTTGTCTTCTACCTAATTGCACCCACTATTCTTTTTGGACACCTGGCAACAGCTTGGAAAAAGATCTCAAGGTTAATATTGTTGTGGCATAGCCACAAACCAGCGTAACCTTTGATGCTTTTTCTCCGTCCAGGTATGAACTGTGACTTATGAGTAAATTCACCTACTTTATCCACTGTACTAAGGCTGCTAATTAATAATGTACAAAATGATTTTTTTCCACGACCGCAGCCTATGATCTCTATTGCACCTATGTATTTGACTTAGTAGTCATTACATCTATCTTTAAAAGATATTAAACTCTGATTATCTTTTACATTAAGTTTCATTTAGTGAATAAAAATGAAGTGCACTTCATTTAGTTTTCTAGAATAAAAGAAATTGTGAGGTTACAAACTCTGGTAGTATCCTATTCAAAATGGTAAAAACTAGTTTGAGAAGTAAAATGTTGTTATAATATCATGATGTTCCTGCAGATTTTCTAAAAAATACTGTCCAGAATGTGGTGGTATCAAAAGGAATACTCCAGAAAAACTTCTTAAAAACATTACTTTAAGAATAATGTGCACTTCTGTTGCTGTATCTTGTAATTTTTTTTATATTTTGCCAATTCAATGGCTGAAAATGTTTTCTGGTTAACACATTGTTTTTATTTACATTGCTGCAATTTAACTGTTGCCTGACATCATATTTGGCCCTTGCCCACTTCAGTACTGAGTGCCAATAAAAACATGTTGGAGGATTGCAAAATCTGCCTACTAATACAGTCACTACACTTAATATAAAATCCTGTGAAGTGCTTTGAGATGTTTGCATAATGTGATAAGATGCAATGTCAAAGGAATACATTACAGGGGTATGGGGAAAGGGCAGTTAAATTGGACTTGGTGTTGTATTCCTTTAAGTAAAATACAGTTTGCAATATGAATTCAAGTTGAAGTTCAATATGAAGTTCAAGCTAAGGATGCTCATTAAATATCTTTAACTTATTTACAGTAACCGTTTGGGATAAGGTGAGATGGTACTTTTTACTTTTATGAAAAGCAATTAAAACTAATGGGTATTGATCCCACTTGTGGTTTTACAACCCTGTTTTCCAGTTACAACACTCAGTTTTAATACATTCATTAATGTATTAAGTAGTTGTATTGCTTTTTGACAGCAGAGCTGATATACCTAGCATTTTTTTTCTTTACATTTGTTATGTTTTCTGGTTCAAAATTAAATGGGGAAATGTATTGCTTAAATTTATTGCATTGGTTAAAGGCTTCTTTCCACTATCAACTCACAAGTTAGTTTCCACATGTATGTTGGCAAAACCCAAATCTACCCATCTACTTCTGCTCTCAATTCCAAGTACACTTGTGTTCTGACTGCCTGCATAGTTTCTGAGGTAATGTTTACATTGAAACCTGAATGTAGATTTAAAACTGCACAAACCCATGGTGTTAGTGTGTATGTGATTTTTGAATTGGTAAATCAATAAAGCTGTCTGCAAATTTCAATGTCAATAATTTCAGGAAAGGTAGCTCATCATAAAAGAGATGATAACTTAATATCTTGCCAGATGACTACCATTCCAAAGAGCTCTTTAGCTTGATTGTTTTAAAAAAGGTGATGGTTATATTTAATGGGAACCCTTTCCCAAGGCTGGTTTGTTGCTTTATTATTTCAAACATTCAATACTCACAAGACAGCTCTTTAATTCACTGACTCACTAACTCCAATCTGGTTGCTGTTACCCTGAGTAAAATTTGGAAATCAGTGACTTCATTGTAAGTGAACAAAAAGGGGGATAAAAGATCTCTGACCATGAAGCAAAGAAATCCCGTTTAAAAACTATCAGAATTGACACTGAATTGTGGTGCACTCAGCTGCAATATTCTAGTGAATTTTTCAGCAAATTCCAGCTTTTTAAAAAAACGATCAGATTTGTTTTTTTTATATTTTTCTATATTAACGATGTCTGGGATCAGTGGTGGCTTTCTATATTGAAGTCTTTGAATAGGTGGAGATATTTGATGCCCCTGAGAGTTCGGGAGGGATTTTCCAGGATGATTGTTTTCTCCAAATTGACTTTTCTTTTGTTTCCTCCACAAAGTGGGGGGGGGTGGGTATATGGTTCTCCAGGGAGTGTACTCAATGTGCTGCACCTAAGGAGTACAACCATGCTTGGACGAAGAGGTAGGGTTTTAATAAGATTTTGATGAGGGGGGCAAGCAGATGGGGAGGGGACGTGGCTGCCAAGTGTGGGGAGGGGCTACGGCAGCACTGGGCATGGCGATGGAGCCTCAGTTAGACGAAGAGGTGAAAATGGTGAAAAGCAATCTTGGTCAGGTATTAAGTGTGAAGAAGAAAAGAGAGCAAAGGAGCGAGTTGACCACTAAGTTTCCACACTGGTTATGTGCTTGAGAGAAAGGCTACTGTGAGTTTGAGAGCGAGAGAGACCAGGAAGATTCAGGAAGTTGAGCTGGAAGAAAGAAAGTGTTGGCTGGAGCTGAAGAAAATTACTTCTGTGGTGTCCATGTTAAACTGAAGGAATTTAAGGTTCGTCGGGCCTTGATATCTGGCAGGCAGGCCGTCAGAACATAAGTGGACTTGGAATTGAGAGCAGAAGTAGATGGGTAGATTTGGGTTTTGCCAGCGTCCGTGTGGAAACTAACTTGTGAGTTGATAGTGGAAAGAAGCCTTTAACTAACAGTCAATGGTGCCTGGAAAATTTATTGCGGTTTTTTGGAAGTACCAAGTAAATGTTCATACTTGTGTAAGTTGACTTTTTCATATTGTATTGTAGTTCTTTATGTAGAAAGTAAACTGAAAATGCCATTACGCCATACAGCTAATCTATCTCACCTTGTAATGGGTAGAATTAATTTAGGCTGTGGCCCATGATTACCAAGCAAGTTATTTGTCCCTATCAGTTTAGACAAATACTGCATTACAAGCAGTATCTCAATGTGGTGGGAATAGATTGGATCCCAGGTCAGTTATCTGCTGTTTAGTTCTGCTATTTTGCATTGGGCAATGCAAGGGGTTACAATATTGTACTGTTCTTTTTTTTAATATATTATATGAACAAAAGATTAGTATTGCACTTGCAAAAGCTGAAATTTTGAATAATATTGGGGGTGGTGGGGTGGGGTTCTACAATGACTACCTGTGACCATTCCTTTAAAGTGGATGAGAAATTAATTAGTCTCTCAATCTGTGGGTGACCCTTCAGAGCTCAGGCCATAAAGGACTGTAATACTGTCTAACTAATATAAACGTGGGATCTTGTGACGAAATTCATTGGAAAGGGGGAACCTTAGAAGAACCTAAAATGTAAGTAGACGTATAGAGGATCCAAACTAGAATTCAACATAAGCATGGAAATTTCCCAGTTGTCTGGAATGGAGTGCATACTTTCTCCCTGAATAAATGCCAGAAAGTATTAGGCACAGGTTGGCATGAACTGAGGTTTGGACAACAGGCATTGGGGGTACTTCTGAAGTTAACCAGCTAAAACAGCATAACTAAACGTGCATAGGAATGAGTGCAAATGATTATTACTTGGGAAGCATTTTAATTAATGCCTGTCATTTGAATTTGGTGTAAATCCATACATTGCAGTTTTTCTTGGGTCGAAGTCCTCCCGACGTGAAAGGTGCTCTGTAAATGTAATTTTGTTGTTGTTGTTGTCATCCAAATGTGAAAGGCGTTATATAAATGCAATTTATTGTGATATTGGTGAGAATTCCAAACTCTTTTATGGTAAATGATGCAACATGATCCTTGTGTACAATTTTCTGTCATTGTTCCCACATTGCTCAGCTGTGGGATGTTTTCAGAACTGGTATTTAATGCTTTTCACTTCTCTTGCCCTCCAGTGAGAGAATGGCATTTTGGAGGCGGGACTATCGTTAGCTCAAGTGATAGTTTTAATGCAGTTCATTCAGTTCCTTGCACCTTAAAGCCTTGTCAGTTGGAACTCTTAATATTGAAGGTTATCCAAGTATAGTATTACAAATATGATGCCAACCGCATTTCTTACTTTCTACCTATAAAAGAAGAGGGGGAAAACTGGGCAAGTGGGGTGTGAACAAGAAGGGGGGGGGGTGGGGAGAGAGAAGAGAAACTGAGACAACGAAGCAAAGAACATGGGGACAAAGAAAGGAGGGTCAAGAAAACAGATTTTAAAAGGGGACTGAAATCCAGCCCCACCCCTTTCCGAAGTAAAGGTTCTCCTCTTTGTCTTCTCTCCTGAAGCACACTTTTAAGATGAAAGCCAGGCTCCCAGCATTTATGTGTAATGTTCCATAGGCAACCACTAGGAGGGGAGGCAAGTGGTCCAAAGTGATTGGTCATTTGATTAATCGCGATTCATTTCTTCGTGCTGTGCTGCTCCAACCTTTCCACCAAATGGCTTGTGTAGCATGAACGATAGTGTATACTTGTTTACTTTTTAAAATACTGAATGGATTTTAGGAAGATAAGAGAAAGGTCTTAATTGGAATTGAAATTGAAGTGTGTTGCCCTTTTAAACAAATAAGTTTTTTGTCTTTGTAGATATGGTTTGTTTTAAATGTAGGGATACAAAACATTGAATGATTAATGTCTGCAGTTGATACAAAAGACGTGTTCACCCAAATCTTTTCAATACAATTGCATCTCTCTGGTAATATATATATATATTCTATAATTGAAGAATCATATGAACAGTAATTTTGTATATTCATCAGACAATCCCCCTTGAAGAGGGGTAAACAGTCTTGGTGGCTTTGTGATGCTCCTGGTGAAGGGAGAATGTAATTAAACAAATCTCTATGGTGGCTTTGGTAATCCAATACCTGAGCTATCTTGGCCTGCAATATTCCAAAGCAACTCAACCAGAACCCTCATCTGTGCTTTTGTCAACTCCAGACTTGACGTTTCCAACACTGGCTCTACCCCTTCACGATTCGGACCATCCAGAACATCGTATCCTGTACTAGGATTTGTGACCTCATCATCCGCGTCTTTGCCCGGCTTCCTCTCCTCCAACGGATCAATTTTAATATCCTTGTCCTTATTTTTAAATACCGTCACTGCCTTTTCCCACCAGCTCTGTGTTCTGCTGTGATCCTGACTCCCCTGACTATTCCTTGTTCTCCACCAGCTCTGGCTCCACCATTGGTAGTTGAGTTTTCAGCCACTTTTTCCCACCCTCAGAAATTCTTCGGAAATCCCTTGCTTTTCCCCCTCCTGTGCTTTCTAAAGATCCATCTTTGATTGCCGTTTTGGCCTTCTCTTCCCTAAATATTTCACCAAATCTGTTTCTGACTGAAAAGGACTTGGGCTCTCCACTGAGATTATTAAACAAAATAAAGTATTTAAAATGACAGAAATAGCCAGTGGGTCAGGAAAATGCCAGATTGGGATGATGGGAGGGGTGGGGGTGTGGAAAGGGGTAGTCATTACAAATGGCCTCTGTTTGGGGGATTCTGATGGAAATGAAATAGCTAGGGAAGAGAAAACTGTCTTGAGTTCCTGTTCTTGAACACTGCTGGAATGATGTGGAAGTCTGTTAGACAGGATTGGACTCTGCTGTATTGTTCCCTAGGGTAGAACAACTGCCAACACTCACATTTTTCAGTTCAAGACTAAGGCACTCGGGTGAAGTATCAGTGGGTTTCTTGGCACCCATGGGACAATCCCCGAGTATAAATTGATGCCTTGAGAAGGGGGGAAATGTCCAATGTCAGGACTTTTTTTATTTATTTAGCTGAGAATTATCAGCAACTTACAAATCACATAGAAAAAGAAACATCTCAACAGCATCGAATAAATCATTTTAAGCAGTCAATTTGTTAATTTTTTTTAAAAAAAGTTTCCATTTACTTTTGCTGTTAAGGTTCACAAGATTATCATTTTATTAAATTGTTTTGAAAAAATAATAAAACAAATCCAGAATGTTTAAAACTTTAGATTAAAATAAATGGCAAAATAATGGATTTTGGAACAGGGTTTGAATTTGTACATGTTGAAAGGTATGGAAATATTGTCCCGAAGAGAAAATTGAGGAACGACAACTTCACTCCTTGAGGTGGTCAGAGTAGATTGCATCATATCATTACATTGACTCACTTTATAAATATTGAGCTTTTTTTTATTCTAAGTACTTTATAATGTTGTGCTAGCCAAGTTTGGAGTCTGACTCAGTATAAAGTAGGAGCAAAAATGGAAAATATAGGATGTGGTTAAAAGATGCAAAGGAATTTTTTTAGGAAAGGTCATGGAGAGACTGCAGAAGTAGAGAAGTATACAACAAGTTGTTGGAAGGAGAAATGTGAATTTGTGCTGGAAGTAACTTGTGAACAAGCTTGAAAGCTTCATTTGAAAAATTAGTTGAAATGCAGAAAGCAAATTTGTTGTGAAGGAACTCTCAGGGCCTAGATTGAGAAAGATAGTTTTTCCCTAGCCCAGTGAAAAAGTAGAAAATGTGGTAGTGTTACATCATGTCCTACAGAGTCCAGATTGGTATTAAACATAGAAGTATTACATGGCTCTTGCAACTAAAGAATATTTTGAGCAGCTCTTAACTGAATCAGGGAAGATATTGATTAGGTTGAACGATTACTGAACTACCCACTTTAAGCATTGCAAAACCCAAATCTTGTGCCTTTAATTACACATGGCATAGGTGCTCCACCACGCAAATGGGAGCTCAGTTTAACATCTCATCCCAAGGACAGGAACTCAACAATGCAACCACCCCCCGCCCCCCAGCACTGCATTGGAGTGTCAGTTTAGACTATGTGGTTCCATGTCCCAATGTGGGGCTTGATCCCACAACCTTCTGATTCAGATGCGAGTGACACAAATTACAATAGTTTGTAAACTCTTAGGATTAACGGAAATACCAGAATAAAGATAATTAAGTTTATCAAAATAATCGTTGAATGGCTGCTCTTGACATGAACCAGCAATAAATCTTACAAAAGTGATGCTGTACTACAATAGAGAATCAACGGGGAAGGAGGCCACTATCAGTGTAATACGTTTAGCCCGTTTGGAAAACAGTTTCCTACATACTGGCTGAATAATAATAATTATCCTTGCATTTTATATAGCGCCTTATCACGACTTTGAGACATCTCCAAGTGCTTCACAGAATACACTGCAAAGTATATTTTGCAGGCAAAACACTGGTGAACTTTGGGAGACTAAGTAGAAGCTTAAAAAGCTTGATTTAATTGTGAATGTTTTCAGCTACATTTCATTCTTTTTTTGAAGCCTGGATCTTGATTGAAGGCAAATCCATTAACTTACTTCAAGAGAGGGCTGAAAAGTCAAGGGAGTAAGGTGAGAGCTGGTGTTGGCCAGTCTTTGAATGTAAATGGAGTGTTTTCATCAATTGAAAGTGGTGCCTCTGAATACCTCTGAGGTCATTCTGAGCCCAAATTGTGTATCTACTTTATACTCTATTGGTTCATCGTTTTCATTATCCAGTACTGCAAAGGGCATTTTGAGGGGTTAAAAGCATGGTAGAGCCTGACTGTTTGCTCCATATTTTACTGTCAAATCTCTACTACAATCTTTCATGGAACAAAGGTGGAGATGTTTTGTTCAGTTGTTTCTAAACTGATGCATGCAAATATTTTAAAATCGCAAATGAGTAAAGCTGCTGTTAGAAGCTGAGTTTAGGCTAATGCTGCACAAAGAATTCTGATGCTTGAGCACTGCCTAATTGTGCAGCCTCCGCTTTTATTTTCAAAAATCCTGTTTTTTTTTCTTGGTTTATTCCTGCATAAATGCACATTCGGTGACATATGGGGGTTAAGTACACCATGACATTATATGTAAGTAGATTTCTGTTGTTAAAGGTCAACCTGAAACCTAACCCCAGCTGATGTTTTTTATGCTTGTTTGCGGGAGTTTGACATGTGCTGTATTTAGCGTCTGAACTACTATATTTGAGCGATGATTCTAGAGAAGCCCAAGATTGCCAGTCCTGAGAATTTAGGGAAAGCCTCACAGGGAAACTAAGTTGATCTACATTTTAAAAGTTGACATCAAATGTGTTCATCTCTGAAGACATCTTGATTAATGTGTGTTGAAAATAGTTGGTATTATCTGTGCAAATTGGGAGTGGCCCTTGCAGGTAAACTGTGCCAATAATTGGATTTCAAATTTTGATACTTTACTGAAGAGGAATATTGATCATTAACATTTATCAAGTGTCAGCCAGGCTCAGTCAGTACCACTCTTGCCTCTCAGTAAGAAGGTTATGCATTCAAACACTGTGTTCAGACTTTGAGCTCATAGTCTAGGTCGACACAATCTAAGCTTTCCATCTGCCTATTCAGGTGATTGTTAAGATCCCTTGGCACCAATTCAAAAGAGAAGGGAATTTGTCCTGGTGTCCTGGCAACAATCAGAAAAAAAAATTGGCATCCACTCAGTGTCTGATTGAGAGACATTGCTGGGTGCAAATTAGCCCCCAGCCCTATCCTGTGACTGGTTTGGGGGTTTGGCAGAGGTTGGTCATGTATGCTCAGATGCGGTGTCCAGCAAGCAGGTGCTGGTTGAGCGAGAGAAAGTGGCCCAAGTGATATCCTGCAATATCCTCTCTACCCCTCCTCGCTCCCTCCCTTCCCTCCCTCTCCCTGACCATTTCCCCCCTGCTCGGGTCCCAACCCAACTGTCCAGCGCCTTGGGACGTCCTCCCGACGTGAAAGGCGCTCTATAAATGGAATCTTGTTGTTGTTGTGGCAATACATACTGAATAGGAATTATCATGACTGACATTTGCTTAATATAGGTACCTATGTTATGTAAAACATCTCTTATTTTTATCTGATAACTCCATGAGGAGGGCAGACAAAGACTCAGAGAGTGTCACAATATTGACACTGTGTTGCTAATCTACCGAGAATCGGAAGTTCATAAAATCATAGAATTATACAGCACAGAAGGAGGCCATTTGCCCCATCGTGCCTGCTCTTTGAAAAGAGCTACCCAAATCAATCCCACTCCTCCGCGCTCTCCCCATAGCCCTGCAAACGTGTCCTCCCCAAGATTGCCAGTGCTGTACCACTTTCATTTTCAATATGTTATGAGGACCTATGGGTAACTCATCGTATTGGGTAATTTGTCACTTGGCCCTTTTCCCTCCAGATAATTCTAGACACGTTATCTGGAGGTTACTGCATCTTTTCCCCATCTCTACAGCTTAAACTGTATCGTGTAAAAGTGTATAGACATATCGTTGCTAAAAGGCAAAAAATCCTTGTTGGTACATAAAGTGGAAATAATATTATTATTAATATTATATTAATATATATTATGATATGAAAGTTGTGTGCATGCAGACGAACGTCATAGAATTACAATATAGCTGGAGTGAGAGCATCCCTTATAAACCTTGTGAACAACTTCACAAACAATAGGGTTTCTTGTACTAGAATCTCTCTCACAGACTTGCATCCAACTTCTGCATTGGAACCTGTGCAATAAATAGTGTATGGCTAAATGGTGATCTACTATATTCTAATCGACTCTTGTTTAGATTTGTAACTTAAAGCGTAGTGGCAGAGTCTGGAAAAAATGGTTCTTTGTTTGCTCCATGGGGAGGTGAGCTAAATTTATTTGCCTTGTGGTATTTATTATTTATTGTCCTCTTGTTGAAGGAGTTGACATTTACATTCTTTCTCTTGTGCTTTTATTATTATTGTGCTTTGGTAATGTCTATTGGATCATAGCAAAGGAACACAATAATCGGGCCCCTGCATGTCTAGCCACAAGAGGTTTTTCATGCCTTGGCCAAAACTGAGGATGAAATAAAGAAAGTTTTGTATCTGTTTTCCATCTACCTGCAGTTTAAATACACCAGGTCAGTGGGCTTCAAACTTAATTTATCTGCAGGGAACTGGTGTAATCATTCTGTAAACAAACATACTGCAAGAATTGCTAGAACTGGTTTTACTTTTAAGTTAAATCAATCTTCTTGTTTACCCTACATATTCTAATGTGTACATTAATCTACATTAAGCTTTATCTATTTCACTTAACATTCTCAAAATCACATTTGTGCCAAATATAACCATTCATCTAACTAAAATGTCATATTAGACTAAATGGAATGCATGTTCTGTCCTGTGACTTGTATTATACTTTTTCAAACTAAACTTACAGCATACACTATGTGGCTAAACCAATAGTTTTTTTTATATAAATACATTGAAGCCCTACAGTACTTTGATGGGTCGCATGATCAGACATGGTTTAGGTTAATCAGCTTTGGGGTGGGGTGGGGGCAGCGTGCGATGGCATGAATGTTTTCTAATGAAGTGTCTTTTAGTTTATAGTGCAATTATATGGAACTGCAGGCTACCTGACTGTCAAATCTGTAGGCTTGCTTCCACAGACTTGCATTTAAAAAGTATTCTGTCCAAGTTGTTAGCTTACCTGTGCTATGGTTATTTCTTATTAAACCAAATAAGGGCTGGAATGTTGAAGGTTCAATCCTTGAATGAAGGTACAGTAGATTACACAAGTCAGAGGGCACAAATTGTACAATAATTAGCGCTTTTCCGTTTTAACCGATAAACCTCGATTAAACACCCCGATACAAAAACAAGTGTTAATCCAGTAAACCGAAAAATAACTGTCTGACGTGAGGTTTTCTCTCTCACTTGCTCTCTGTGGCCTCCTGGTATGCCAACTGTGCATGCGCCGCTCTCTGTCTGTCCTTCGTATGTGCAGGCGGATCTTGTGAAGTGTTTGAGAGGAGGGAGGCATTGCGTGGAGCATTGTGGAGAGGAGGGGACGAAGGACATGCAGCAGATTCGAGCCAGCTGAGTAAAGGTTCGGGTAGAAGAGTGAAGTGTGAGCAGATTGGAGAGCTATGAGGTGCCAGGACATGAAGAGATTTGAAAGTGAGAGTAAGGATCTTGAAATCGATCCTTTCTGCAACATGGAGTCAGTACCTGGCAAGAACTGAAGTTATGGGAGTATGGAATCTGGTACAGGTGAGGACACTGACGGCAGAGTTTTGAATCATTTGAATCTTGTTAATAGTGAAACTGGGGAGATTGGCAAGGAACTGTAGAAAGCCTATGTGAATAAATGATAAATTGTTTCATTTCACAATCTTGTCATCCATATGTATTGATATATTTTTGAACAGTGGTATTATTTTAAGACATAGATCTGATTTTGGATTAATTTCTGTACAGCATTATGAAGCTAGGTCTTTCCATCTTCCTGTGTGCCCAAATTATCAGAACCCAACGGTTTCAGAAATTTTAATCTGATAGACATGTAGAATTGCAGAATTGAAAAGTCCATGGAGGCCATTCCCAAAGTAAAAACTGTGCAATTCTGTCTGTCTCTTGTATACATCAACCAACTTCTTACAGATTTTGTGGATTTGTTCATGGATTTGTTCACATGAAAACAGAGCATTTCAATACATTTGGAATTTTAAGCAAAATAAATGGTGGATTTGTAAGCATGGCACCTTTAATTTGTGAGTAATTTCCCTGCAGTTGTCAAATTTATGATTACCCTTTGTTAAAAATTTTAAGGGGGTAAATCTAGGGATAGTCATTTTCATTCAAAGTGTGTTTCCTCATTTTTTTAAAATAAAAGTTCAGATAGGTACAGTATTTATAAATGTATATGTACTGCCACAAGAGGCCATACCATTTCTGTTTTTGTGCCTAGCGATATAAGTTATAGGGAATTATGTCTGTACCAGAATGGCTCCATTCACTTCAATGGGGATTGGCAGGTCAGAGTGGCCTGGGAGCCAAACCAAAGCTATCCAACCCTAGAAAAACACACTGCTGGTGGGTACTGCTGCATACTCAGCTGTTAAGGTCTTTCCAGGGTTGAGCAGCTCTATTTAGTCTACCAAACCAGATTCAAATCAAGCCTTCATTGCACAGAATGAAGCACTCGGGCTACAGTAATCCCTCTTTTAAGATTAAATGGGACTGAATATGTCAAATCTGCACATCAGCGGATTTGACTATTTTGTATCAAATACTATAAAACAGATGGAAGAGGAAAAAGTTCTTTGAAAAGAAAGCAGTCTCCCCAGATTTTTGTTTTCCCCTTTAAAGTGCTTTAAAACCATAGCTATTGCTCAGAAATGTATTTGATTTGAAAAATGTTAATTGAATAGTGGAGTTCAGAACTTGAAAAAAAGTAACAGTATATTTGGGTTCTGTGTATAGAAGAGGAGCTTAATTGCGCAGCTGCAGCAGTTAAAATACAATCAGCGTGGAAATCATTTTGCAGCCTGTGTGAATTGTAATACCCCTGTGTGGTGAGGGGACTTTCACTTGCAAAGACGCTTGGCAGAAGGGAATGGCTGGAAAGAGTAAAAAAAACACATATTTAATTGTGATTACTATTAATTGTCGCTATTAATTAGCTTCTAATTCATATCTATTAACTTTTAATGAGAAGAGCCGGATCCATCTAATAACATTGCCATGGTCTCCTACCATACTTATTTTTTACTCCCGAGGAAGGTGAATTATTGGTGAAAAATGTTTTGAATGATAAAACAGAGCTTTGCTTCTACTCGGTCTTAACATAGACATGCACAGAAGATGATTTTCTAAAATACCATAGTTTCCTCTCCTCCCCCAAACTAGGAAAAAATTAAATCAAATTCAAGCGTGTATGTTTTAATGTAGGAGAAGCATTTACTTAATTCTGTTGTACCAAGGTGTATCTAGCTTTCAGTAACTTTGTTTTGTAACTTGCTATATTTCATGGAGGGAGGATGTTCCAATCCAATTATGGATTTAAAAGTACAATTATTAGTTCTCTGACAATTTATCTCCTTCCCATTCCTCTGCCTCATGGTGAGTTGCAGCGTCTTGGGTGCCAGCCACATTTTGGTATCTCACCCAAAAGCACGTTGAACCTGATCTTGTCTTCTTAGCTTAATCTTGCCTTTACCTGACGTGCGACAGATATTTATGGCAAAGCTGGAAGTTATGAATCTTCAGCATTTCAGAAATATAATGAAAATATTTGACAAGGAGACATCAACAAACTAAATAGCACTTCCCCACTTCCATCCCCCACACCCTCAAAAAAAAGTTTTTTTTTGCGTTTATGTGAACCTCACAAGATTGCTAGAATTGATTTTCAGCATGTGGAGATTTGCCAGTCCTGGTGGGTGTCTCTTGTGTGGGTCAGGTGTGAGTTCACTTAACCTGATAAACATGGGCCCTGCTGTTGTGTTCCATTGTGCATATTTATAGTTTGAGATAATATTATACTGTTTTTCAGCTCCACGTGTGCTGTGCACAACATCTGCCAATACTCCTGTATAATGATGTTAGCTGTAATAGTGGAATGCCATTTGCCAAACGATTTTCAGTGACAGCTTTTAGTAGTATTTGCTATGTGCAGCTATCAAGTTGGGCAGCTGTTCCATTTTCAATCTTGCCATAGTTGTTCTGTCTCATTAATTCTAAATAAAGAGATTTATTTAAGTTGTTCCATATACTAAGAAATACTGAACTACTGGGAACTGGTGTTATCTGCAACATTAGCATTTTAAAATGCTTTCAACATCATTGTCAGAACAGCCGAAACATAATGTTGCTGTATAGGCACTTAAATTCTAATTCGTATTGCATAGTCTGATTTTTTTTCAATATTCTTTGAGAATATGGTATCTCTTTGAGAGCTGGAGCTAACTTTTTTACATCTATATAATTTGATGTACATTGTGTTAAAAATGAGACTGAGAAATAGGAAGAGTTAAATTTGTCAGATATACTTGGACAATCTGCTGAATTTAGTTTTTTGGTCCGCTAGGTGTCTGGATCTACAACAACAACTTGCAGTTATATAGCATCCTCCATGCAGGATAGCGTCTCAGAACATTTAACAGTGGTAGAGGTTTACTCCGAGCTTGGGGTGGGGCGGGGGGGGAGGTAGCGAAGAGGAAGGAGCATGGTCGAAGAGGAAAGAGCATGGTCGAAGGTGAAGGAGCATGGTCGTAGTTGAAGGCACAGAGGGGAGAGAGAGACCCCCTAAAGGAAGGGGGCATGTATTGGTGCCAGATATTACAACAGATTTTCAGTGACTGCTTTTGGTAGTGTCTAGTAGTGTAGTACTCTCTTCCCCCCCACTCCCTTTTGCTAAACTATAATATGTAGATATTTTCCCAAATTCAGTGAAGTTGAACTAAACTACATTGATCCATTATTGTTTGCTTTGTGGCTCTATTAAGTCTAGCTCTTGTCAAAGCAGTTATTCACACTAACAGTTTAAAAATAAATCTACTAATAAGAGCATACAGCATACAATTTAAAATGGCCCTGTCTGTTTAAATCTTCTGCAAAAGGTGAATAACCACAGGAAAAACTTCCATTTACCTGTTTAACTTGACATTTACCTCATGGGGTCACAGAGATTTGAACAAAACTATAAATTTATAATTTCAATCTGTTCAGTTCTAGCCAGCTGCATTCCACGTCTGATATTATTATAGTCCCAGGAGCACAGGTCCATGGAGCATTTGATAATCTTATGTTCTTATGATTCCAATCTTCAATCCTTTTCTTAACCCGATATTGTTTTTAAAGTTATTGGAATTAATTTACTATTAGATGACTGACTTTTCCACATCTCTAATTTATTATAGGCAAATACATTTTTTAATCTTTAATTTAGCTTTAAATGTTCTTAATTTTATAGTTATGTAGTTGAGTGTTCAGTTTTAACTTGGCGCAGTCCTCTGAGCGGTTGTTGATGACAGGCTTGACTGTACTTCATTGTTTCTAAATTATCATTCTATTTAAGGATAAAAATAATAATCCTTGCATTTGATATGTTGACTATTATAGTGAACTGTCTCAAAGCACTCCAAGGTTTCCTGTAAAGTTTATTGGCTTTGTATGCAAGTGCAGCAGCTAACTAACAATGCCTCACAAAGAGTCCTGAAGTAAATGACCAAATTTAACTGAGTTGTTGGCAAGAACACTAAGCGATACTCTTTTTGAATAGCGTCATTAGAACTTTTATTACCCAGGTGGATAAGCAGACAGACAATTTGATATCTCATCTAAAAGGTGGTACGTCCAATAATGGAATTTGCAGTGTTCCTCAGCACTGCATCTGAATATTAGCCTAGACTAGGAGCTCAAAGTCTCGACATAGGGCTTCTGCCTCCGAAGCACGATTGCTACCAGCTGATCCAGCTCCACACAGAATCATCAAAGACATAGATTATATTCACAAATGATCTTCTCCAAGAACAAGCAGCCATGATCTCCTTCAGATGACACGTTGTACCAAGGTCCCATCTGCCTGTTCAGGTGCACGATAAAGATTCCCATGGCACTATTCAGAAAGAGAATGTGTGCAAATTTCATTCTTTTTGTTGCTTTGTATTTTACCTTAATCCAGATTAAATTCAGTCGCTCATTCCTTAATCAGTCCATTCAATCTAGATTCTTTGAATAATGGTGTTGCAGTGCTGTATCCTACTTCCATTACAACAACTTGCATTTATATGGTTCTTTTCACGCATGATCGTTGCTTGGAGTATCTCAGAGCAGGGATCTCAGAGTCTAACAGCCAGATGTCACAGTTTTTTTTCTTTTAACATTTGTTTCCAAAAATATCCTGTGTTCTGGAGTACAGTCAGCAAAGTCGATGGTTCCTCTGTTTGTTTTTTAACTGAACTAGTAATAATAGCGCACTTCCCTGTTGGCTGACTGCTGCGTTTTACTCTAGCACAACTGCTGTTCTGACTGACTGCCATAACTATCTCCAACTGAGTGTCATCAAAAGTGCTTTATAAGTGCAAATTGTTGTTGACTGCAGACGTCCTCGGACCTCGCTATCTAAACAGGGTGTTTTCTCAGCAATTTCTCTGCTGCTTTAGCTGGCTCTGTTGGAAAAGGAATAGCCAATCTTGTATGTCTCCCACCAAGAGCTCTGCACTCCCTACTAAGCCTCTTTGACCAGTCTTTTTCCAGAGCCTCCCCACTAACATCAGCAAGCTTGTTTGGACTCAAATAGGGCTCATTGTGTGGGTTAAAACCTCAAGCACATTACATGATCAATCTCCCTTGTACTAATCACTTGACTGCTCAAATCTAATGTTACTTGGAATCCTTCGCTTTGTAACTTTTATGAAGAGTTTTTGAGGCATGGCACAACCATGGAATTCCTTTAGTCGCAGCTTCTCAAAGAACATTGTCCGTTTATCACTTTCTGCTTTCTTTTGCCCAATTTATTCTCAATCCAACTAGTTTATTGGCATTAATTTCATATATCTTGCATCTGTTGAAATCTTGTATACAGAGTTTTTATCAGAGGTTTTCTGACAATCCAAGCAAATTATATCACCTAAACAGCCAACTTCCAAATGAGATACTTTTTCGAAATTCCTGTAGATGAGCGAGACATGACGTGAGCCAATTGAAATGTGCGGCTGCACTTTTCCCAGAATCTGCTGCAAGCGGCCTTCCACTACAAACCCACAAAAAGTGTAGTTTCTGTCCCCAGGCCTCCCGGTGTTTACTTGACATCACTGTGGGCAGAGCAGCTCCGGATGCGCAGTGCGGCGCTTTGCTCTACTCGGAGGCCCAGCTGTTGTGATCGTCTGTATGTCTCTCTCTGTGTTTGTAAGTGTCTCTATGTGAGTGTATGTCTCTCTCTCTCTCTCTCTTTGTGTTTCTGTATGTGTGTGTGTGTGTGTGTCTCTGTGTTTGTGAGTGTGTCTCTGTATGCTTGTCTGTAAGTATCTCTGTTTGAGTGCGTGTGTATCTTTCCTATGTAGTATTGTGTTTGAGTGTGTCTGTGTCTCTCTTCTATGTGTGTGTTTATGAGTATCTGTGAATATATGTGTGTGTGGTGTGTTTGTATGTCTATCTGTGTCCTTGATTGTGTCTTTCTTTGAGAATGTGTGTCTCTCTGAATCTGTGAGTGTGTGTGACTCTCTCTGTCTGTGTGTGTGTGTGTGTGTGTATTTCTCTCTATTTTTGGGGCCGGGCCCTGAGAGGTAGGCGGGTGGAACAATTATAGATGCCATATCTATTTGTGATCATTTCTACCAAACCGAACCCTGCAGAAAGGGAATTGACACCAACAATTCTGGTCTCTGTTGTTCGAGAACAAACTAAAGATTAGTTGACTAAGATGGAAGGTTATTTTTATGGTTACTATATACAGTAGAAACCCGGTTTGCGGTCACCTCAGTAATCCAGCCACCTCACAGTTGCAGGCACATTTTCACAGTCTCTTTCATTGTCAGTGTTAAAAGATAGGCTCCCTGTTTCAGTAAACCGGCACCTCACTATTCAGCGTGATGGTCATTGATTGCAGCCCTCCTCCACTTCAAATGTGGTACAAACATCCCCCTCCGCTACTAAACTGTACAGTACACGGTGCGCTAGGCCTCAGGCTTCTGGCGCTGTTTCCTCAACAACAACAAAATTACATTTAGAGAGCGCCTTTCATGTCGGGAGGATGTCCCAAAGCGCTGCTGCTGTGGACGGAGTCAGCTCCGGTCACGCATGTGTGGTGCGGGGAGTGTTGGGATCAATAGTTGAGCAAAATTTGAAGATTATTGTTCTAATATTCTACATCTTTCCATGTATGATATTTTCATAATTCAACAAGATTACATTTGTATAGTACCTTTCACGTTGTAAAGGCGTCCCAAGGCGCTGGACAGTGTACAGCATTTCAGACCTGGAGTGGGGGGAAAGGGGGGTGGCCGATAATGCTCGAAAATGAGGGTCTTGAGGCAGGACTTGAAGGAGGCTAAGGAGGGGGCGAGGCGGAGTGATTGGGGGATGGAATTTCAGAGGTTGGGGGCAGAGTGGCTGAAGGCTCTCCCACCAATAGTGGGTTGGGGGACGTGGAGCAGGCCGGAGCCGGCTGAGTGGAGGGAACAGGCGGGTTGGTAGGGGGTTAGGAGGTCGCAGAGGTAGGGTGGGGCGAGGCCATGGAGGGCTTTGTAGGTGAGGACCAGGATCTTGAATTGAATCCTCTGAAGGATAGAGAGCCAATGGAGTCGGGTGAGAATTCAAGCAGCAATAGAACATACAGTTTCATAAGCATTTCTTAAGCCTTCAGTGTTCAGCTCTTTCACTACATGCAATTGGACTCTTGTTATAGCACAGTAGTTTAGGTCTATAAAATCAGACCGCACATTGCAACAGACCCCTCAGAACCATAAGTGTTTTTTTCTACTCACAGGTATATGCACTGAAGCAGGTTATAATGTGGTATGACATTTTTGTGTAAAATAAGTATTTTAATCAAGAGTGGATTACATTCACACACTGTACGGTAGACAGGAAATACATTTCTGGTGTTGATGGACTTTTTTTGTGTAAAGGGTACAGGTGTAGAAGGCCGCAATGTGCCTAGCAGTCGCTGGTACAGTGTGGTAACTGATAATTGACCACCTGAATTGTTTAATGCTTTGTTGTCAACTTATAAAGTACACAACTGGCAAATGAACCTATGCAGTCAAAGTCTGGATTTGTCTAATCATTGCTCCTGAGCTTATCTCTCTCTACGCCCTAGTCTTTTCAACTTCATAGTGCATGAACTATGGGTCTTAGTGCTTTATCAAGGCTACTCACCTTAAAATAAATTCTTGATTACTCAATCCATCTACAGTACAGAATTCACCAGTCTCTTGCTAACGTACATATTTCTGGAAAAAATATGCAAGCATTACATTACATTTGTTTCAGCAAATCCAAGAGGAAATTGGATAACTGTTTGGCTAAAAATTGAGTTAAGGAAATGTGAGGTACAGTGTAGATTTTTTTTGTTATACTGGCACCAGTCGTTTGGACAAGTTAGGTGGATTGCAGTGTCTTTTCTGGTGCTGTATATTCCTAAAGTCCTCACATATATATTACATCTTGCCTAGGTAATAAATACAACTCAAAAGCAATAACCTCAGAACATTTCACATTGGATATACAAGACAGACTGATGGTTTACTGATAAATATCCCCAAATATCTCAAAGTGCTTTACAGGATTTACTGTAAAGTGTAGTGACTATTTTATTGGCATTGGTGGCAATCAATTAGCACACAGCAATTTCCCACAAATATCTATGAAGTGAATGACCAGCTTTATCTGGAAGAAACTCTCTCCTCTTTTCAACTCAGGTCATGCGATCTTTAACATCCACCTGAACAGGCAAACATTACCTCAATTTAATGTTTCATTTGAAGGCTATCACATCCATCACTGCCTGGACTCTTAAGTTTGGGCTTTAACCCAATGATTTTCTAAACCAGAGACAAAAGTGCTTCCAACCGAGCCAGGTTTAAATTTTTCAACATGACTTTCCCACTTTTATATATTTATAAACCTAGGAAGATTCCCATTTATCTTCATGAGCGTGTGAATTTAAAGTCCAGACATGGGCTTAAACCCGCAATCATCTGATCCAGAGGCGAGATCGCTGCCAACTAAACCAAGCCACCGTTAGTCACCAACACAATTGAATGTACAATACGTTTTACATTTATATAATCAGAATCCAAAAGCCTATTCTAGATTTGACCTTGGCAATGATTTGATTGGATTATAATTTGAATGTGTATAATAGTAATTACTTTATTGGCCTTTTCAGAGATGATGTCTACTGATAGCATTTTCTATTAGAAGGAATAGAGTGGAAAATTCCAGACTGCTTGTAACTCCATACTTTGGCTACTGTGCTGGTGCTTTCTGTGGAGATTGCATCTTAGACTGTCAAATGGTGCTTAAGTTCACTTTCTAAATATCATTTTTTTGCTGCTTTAAATTTACTAAGCTTGATTTTTACATTGAGCTAATTAATCCAAGGTACTTAGTGATACTGTTTTAAGTATAAGAACTAGTATAAATTTTGTCTGATTGAATAAGGTATCGTAACTTGAACTCCCTAATTAGTTCATGTAATTTAACTGAAATAAATACAGTATTGAGCTGCTTTCCTCATTTTGTTTGACTATTTTTCCCTAAGGTTTGATTTGATGTGTGAGATGGACTTGAGGTCCAAGGGTAGATTGATGGAAAGGGTAATACTTGATGTCCTTCCAGGCTAGCTCATATTTCTTAGCTTGAACACTGTTGAATTTCAATGGAAAATTCAGGGAATTCTGTTCTTGGTAGAGAGTTGACAAACGGCTGTATTGCGAAAGACAAGTATCCCACCTCAAAAACAGCCCCACTTTTTTTTAAAAAACTTTAAACCTGTTCTTCTACACTAATAAAATAGACACCTTCAATTCATGTCCACCAGCAAACTGGTATTTACTACCATAATTCCTAAATGCAAATATTAAACCAAAGGTTCAATAATATGAGAATAGTTTGAGATGGCTCAGCCCAGCGGTGTGTTGTGGATGCTACGATCGAAGAACTGAGACACTACACGCCACGCACCGTCAACGAGTGGGACCGTGTGGGAGTCGTCGCTTTCGGTTGGTCCAGGGACTTCAAACTCTCCCGCCTGAACCAGCTGCCAATGTCTGCCACGTGACGTCACTTTTTGAAATCATCAAACTACATTTTACTGCTGACTTTATCATCCTTCCCTTTCCCTTTCTCTCCAGTCCCCTCTCACTCCACCCCCCCACCCCACCTTTTTCGCTGATCAGTAAAAGCTTTTTGAGATAAGTAAAAGCTCCTGAGCATTTTAACCATATTTGGTTTCTTGGTTTACAGGTTTGAAGTTATTCATTTTGAATACTTGATTTGAAAAAGTGAGATATTTAGCAAAAAAAAGGAGAAATAATTGGAGCTTTTGAAAGAAAGCAAAATAAATGTATGCGCATGCATTAAATATAATGTTATGTCCTATCCCCTGCTATCTTTAAAAGGAATTTTTGATATGCGCTTTGCAGTTGAGCCTGAAAGTCAGAAATTTAATTTACAGTGGTGTTCTGCAATTTTTTTTCTCCCCTTTTGTTTGTGACTTAAATACTTCCTTTTGTTATCCTCAAAATATTTTTGTAAACACACTAATGAGAATTTAGCTAATGCCAAGGATTTGAACTCCATATTCACAGTACAGTACGCCCGGTTCTAAGGATCAAATGGGCTTTTGCAAGCTTTTGAAACATGGCCTCTTGACCTTTTGTACCAAGCTCTTTCTGTATAGAATGCAGTTGGAACCGATTCAGACTGATGTTTTTTTTTTCATTTTCTTTAACTTAACTTTGCACTTTTGTAAACATATTCTAGTGATAACTTTGTTTACCAAGGAAGGGCAAAGAAAATAAAAATTGCAATGTGAAATATCAGTTAGTTAGAAAAAAATCAAAACCGCTTTTAGAGAAATAAATGTATATATCTTAGAAAGGCAACTGAGAGCCAAGGACAAAATAGTTTGGATGCATAACCTACCATTTGGGTGATATAATAATAATAATTATCCTTGCATTTGATACAGTGCTTTTCGTGTTGGGAAGCTGTCCTGGAGAGGAGTGACTTGTGTTTTGGGGGCAAACACAGCAGCCAATTTGCACACAGCAAAGTCCCACAAACAGCTATGAAGTGAATGACCATTTTTTTAACCAATTTTTTTTAAGATTATTATTTTGTATTATAAACCATTAATATTGATTTGATGCATTTTTGATATTGAATTAACTAAGTGTAAAGTGAATCCAGATGGTGAGTTTTGGCAATATTGTTTTGTTTTTGAACCTTGCTCCTGGAACGCTCTCCAAGTGTTGATTTCGGAATGGAATTGATGTCTTCAAATGCAGTTTATGTCTGATTTTACTACATCCAATTCTAAACCAACTTTTCAATTTAGGAAATGAATTTCCTTGGCCATCCTGAAGGTTTTTAATGTTAAGAGTTGATTGCATTTCCAGTTCTTTAACAACATAAAAAGATCAAAAAGTAGTGTTTGACGCTGGATAGCAAAGTTCTGCAATGCAAGTGTATTCAATTGCACATTGTAGAGGATTTGAAATGGGGAATATTAATTGGATTTTCTGCTCTAGATTGCTCTGTTTTGAACCTTGGTCACATTGTCTCCTTTTATACCGTTTACATGCACTGAGTTTGACTGCCTAAAGCACACAATCTTATTATACCACTGTTTATCAGCCATGCAGTTCTAGAACTACCTTTTTGAAAAAAAAGCAAGCTGTAATAGAGTTGAACATGATTACAACTATGGATTAAATGGGGAAGAATATACAGGGGGGATTGTTTTCTATTATGGCATACCCACACTGTGCTCCCCAGGGGTTCAGACTGCTCCAGATTGACTCTGAAAATAGTCACGCCCATTAAAATAAGTAGAGCTGTTTTGGGGCCCACATGGTTTCTTGGGAGGTGTAGCCTGGTAACCTTTGAAATTCTTGGATTTCTAATGAGTCTGATTTTTTAACACCATCGTGGGGATTAATATTCTTCCTCAGACCACATTATCTTTTATAATCAGTTAATAACTTACAGTACAGTCTAGTCAATCTGGAAGAGGGTTGGATAACTTGTGCTATGTTAGGTTATTAAAAAAACTAGTTGAAGAATCTTGCCCATTTTGAGTTTGGCTGCTAGATTTCCAGTTGCTTGTAAGATTTGTCCAGACTTGTGAGGAGAAAGAATACACATCTCACATATAAAGGCCGGTTGAAGCACACTGTCTGCAGCAGTTATAAAAGTTTTCAGATTGCTCAAGTAATTTCATTTTTGCGCAGAACTCAATCACTGGAAATTGTAGAAGCACCGGCAAAGAGGAAATCCTGGGTTCAATTGCAGAGATTTCTGTACAACCATCTTTTCAGTGTTGAACAAAGATCATGCTAGTGGGTATATTTCTGCAATTTATTATTCCTTGGAAAATGAGAACACAGAGCTATCAGATTCTAGCAGTCTTGAGTATAGATTATTATAGTGTAGCATAACTGTTTCAGCACGTTGGGATGTCCTCCCGACGTGAAAGGCGCTCTATAAATGGAATCTTGTTGTTGTTGTTGTTTAAAAAGTATTGCATTATTTTAATCTGCTTATAATAGTAGACTGGTGTCTTGATAGTTTTAAGTTTGTAGTTGATAAATGCGATCTTTTGAGGTTGACATAAAAAATGCTTTTTATAAATGCAGCCACTATTCAGTAAATCCTGTAAAGTAATATATTATTTATTCTATGTTAGTAAATTGTACAGTGTGCTAAGATTCTAAAGGCTTGAAAATCTTTGCAGAGACTGGTTATGAAGCCGATGATTTTTTTTTCTTAATTATAAGAACTTAACATTTCTTAATTTGGAAACTTTTAAGCTGTAATTCTCTGTGCGTGCATGTGTTTCATTATTTGATTGCCCGAGGAGCCTTCTGTTTAAATTGGCAAAGCTGCTTAATGGAACAAAAGTATGTCTGCTGGCAGGATTAGTGGAATGTGGGGTGGGGGGGGTGGAGGTTGGAGGCCATGTGTGTAAAACTTAACATTTCAGTGGTTATTTCTTTTGTTACAAAAACTATCATAAGGATAAAAGCAACCTCAGACTTGATTTGATTGTCACTGAATGTGGCAAAGAACTGCCAAATATGCCCATTTTTAAGCAGGATGTGCAGAATTTATTTTGCAGCTTCAATTTTATAGGATTACTTCCTGGCGCACTGAAAAGCTCTGAATAAAGTTGTCAGCATTTTAAATTCTACAGAGATCTTTGTCTTGAGCTGAAGTATTGTCTGTAGTTGCTGATACTGTAATCTGGAACTCAGATATTATTTATGCAGCTTTGTCGATTTATAGCCGTTCTAATGGTAATGAACCAGGTGAGAAAATTGACCCAATTTCCAGCAACCAGTTCTTAATGTAAAATAAATTGTTACAGCCATGTATCCTGCATAATAGACAATTTAAATAGGCCCTGTATTGTTATTCATTCTGCTTTTTAATCAGTTGTTCACTGATAGGGGAGTCAGTGGCAACTGTATATAGTTATAATATAGTCACCAGCGCCTTGGGACGTCCTCCTGACGTGAAAGGCGCTTTATAAATGGAATCTTGTTGTTGTTGTTGTTTTGCACCGAGGTTTGCACTTTCTTAGGCCATCAATGCAATTTTGCCCATTTCTGTATAAATATTTGCTTTATAGAATTTGAGTGGCAGTTGGGCCTTCAGCCTCTCTGCCCCCACCCTTTGGAATTTCCCCCACATTCCCTTCGCCTTGCACTCTACCTTGCCTCCTTCAAGGCACGTCTCAAAACCCTCCTCTTCGGCCACCACCTACCCTCCCTGCCCTCCACCACCACCCTGATCCCAAACCCCTGCTCTGGTCCATATCCCTGACTGTCCAGTGCCTTGGGACGTCCTCCCAACGTGAAAGGCGCTATACAAATGTATTTAGTTGTTGAGTGCTGTTTGGAGATGGACAGTGTGTGGCTCAATATCTGATTTAAAACATCGAGGTGATTGGCACGTCACTAGCTCTCCCATATAGGTACTTCCACCACGCCAAAGGTAGATTTCTGTTGAAAAGCTGACGAGGAAACTCTGAACCGAGAGACAACAGCTGGAAAACACTACCTAGAATCTGGATTCATGAATGCATACTTGTATATCCATAGCTTGTTTGCTATCTTCATTACTATGCAGAGAGGTAAATGGCCGCTGCTGAAGCTCTACACTTAGGGAAGTACATCCAACTTCCTATGTACCAAGTGAAGGCACAAACCTGTGTTTGTCGCATGTCTAATGATCTATTAGTGACTATTCTCCTGTGGGGGTGGGGGGATAAGCAGGGTCTGCTTATAGCTGAGCTTCCTCCCAAGATGACATGCCTTGGAGTTGATCCCTTGTGGCTGTCAAGATAGTCTGACAGAGCACCAATCTGGTTAATTGACACAACATGTGGGGGTAGGGGAAGGGAGACGATAGACTAGTCTTCAAGGGCAAGGTTCTTCCCACTGTTATCCCTGCAACAAAAGCCCTAATAGGTACGATGATCCATGCTGGTCAAGTGGGAGTGCACCCTGAGTCGTTACATGAAGCGTACTGTATAAATATCTCCCATTGCCGGTCCCCAAGCCTTGGTTCCTGCTAACCTGTGTTTTCTTGTTAGGTCAGAAGGATGCATCCATCTGGAAAGAGAGTGTGCATTCCTTTACAAATGAATGGAAATTTCCATGGGTAGTTAATGTCCATATGTGAACCTCTGTCATGTTTGGATACTTTTAAGCATGGTTAAAGATTTCAGAATATTGGTCTGACCAGCATCTCCATGACTTACACCTGATCTTCCCTCAAGGCTGAACATTACAGAAGCCATTGCTTTTGTTCAGTTTTATCTACTAATTTTAAGCATTTACACCATGCCCATTTTAACATAGGTTGCTGAATGGTATTGTATTCCTAACCCATCCCATCACCCTAATTCCTAATGCATTTGATAAAAGGAAACAATTTATTTGAGAAATATTCCAAGGCTTCTCATTTACAGTTATCAGCTTCTTTTATTTTGCATTCTTGAAGGATAAGGTTAAATAAACTGAAAGGTCTTCTTTTGAATCAACCTTGTAACTAATATCTCAATGTCTCATCAAGGGCACTGTCTGTCCCCATGCCTGACTTGATGGCTCCAGTTTTTTGTGAAGCATTGTACTTCATGCTGGGCTCAGTCAGGTTAGAAATAGCTCATTTTTACAATTGATTGCAGCTGTCTATTGGATGTTTAATAGATGTTTTAACACTGGGAGACAGGCTGACGTTCTGCCTGGAATGCAACGTCCTGATCTGTACAGCTTTTATTGTGTGCTCCAAAAGTTAAATGTTTCTGATGTTCTGTACCCTTTGGACACTTATAGCGAAAGCCTAGAAGAAAACATTTTATCAATCTCAAAAGTTCTGGAAACTGGAAGTGACAAAGTTGTTAAGGTATATATCATTCCTTTCTCTTGTTTTACTTAGTGTGGGAGAGAGGGGGGGTCACAACTATGGAATTAAATGAAGGTAAATTAAAAGAGAAATTTTGGGGAGAAAAAAACCTCACCACTTTCCTTCAAGAATTCTGCCCAAGTGTAACGGTGTTTTATATGAAGAAATTGAAACAAATAAAACCAGTACAAATGTCAAGCTTCAAAGTTTAACTGTGGTCTCGAGTCAGGTTACATTGATACTGATATTTCTGCACTTCGGAGTAAGAGCCTCACACAGACTAGTGTAGCCTCCATGACAATGCTCCGAGATTCAGACTTGTAAATTTAATAAGAATAGTTTTTACAAATCAGTTTACAAAGATTTACAAAGAAGGTACAGCATAGAAACAGGCCACTCATCACAACCAGTCTGTGCCAGTGTTTATATTCTACTTGACTCTACCAACTGAGCCAAGCTGATCCCAACTAACAAGCCAGTTCCTGAATTCATGGAAGGAGGCTCCAATTCTTCTCACGTGGAAGGATAAATCCATGGCAAAAAAAATCCTGATCTGCTTTAAATCAGATGCTTAAAAGCAATGCAGGCAGATGTCTTGGGGGCAAGTTGTTTTCATGCTTCTCACTGAGACTAATGGAGGAAGATCATAATAATCTAGGAAATCGAAACTTGATTTAGTTAAGTAAACTCAATATATAACTATACACTATATGAAGATAATATTTAGCCTTGGCTAGTGCAGTGAAGAGCTGAAAATTAAATTGCATTGGCCACAAATAATGTACAGTAGTGTTCAATGTAAATAGCAAGTAATTAGAATTTTGAACCACTTTCTAGGGGGTTATTTTCCCAATGATTTGAATAGGAGAATTACCCTCTCGTAAACAACATAGTTGGAATTTTATAACTTGCTGCTATAAAACTAACTAGTTCTCATTTTTGTATTTTGGGTCACCATTAATTCTGTTTTAAAAATTCACAAAAGATTATAAGTGAATGCATTACAAATGCTGCTGAACCTCTGTGACATTTGGCTGAGGATTGACCAGATTCAATGTGAAGATAAAAGAGTTCATGCTTGGTTCACAAATTTGTATGGAAGCGCTGTGCTTAGATCAGTAATTCTAAACAGTGAGTGAATAGGAAATGTTTGGGTGCCTATCTGGAATCAACTAGGATTTTGTTTTGAGAATACCTGTGAAATAAAATTAGAGTTCATTTAGAATTTTAATTTTGAGCATCTATTCATTGATTTTCTTTGTATCCAGTTATAATTGATGATCTGTCAAAATATAGCAAATACACAAGTGCTTTTGTTCAATCAATTGTCAGTAACATCCATTGTGTTAAGTAAATAAGTAATATCCTATTGTTCAGCCACAATTGGGAGAAAATAGCCCCTGCTGAATGTCGGGGGGATAAACAAGTGGTAGAACTTTATTTCAAAACTCCCACATAACTGTCTAAACAGAACAAGCTGTATAAACGTCACAACAAGCAGTTGCCCAGAAGCAGTAAGGAAAATTGGAGGGAGAACAGTCCTAGGCTGCGCAAGTCCAACATTCTTGGTTTGTAGAGACTTAGATGAGGCCTGAATGTGAGATGGTAGATGGGAATGTGGACAAGGATGAGAATGCCCCCAAAGATTTGTTTTTTTTTAAAAAATCATAGAAACTAAAGGTTTATTTAATGCTCAACACAACACAGTCACACAGTTTAGTCCTCAGTGAAGAAGTAGGTAATGAATTACCTTGGAGCTCACAGTGAGAAGTGGTGTTTGGTTCTATCTGTTTACCTTCTTCCCCCACTCCTCCCCCACCTTCCCCCAAAAAAGGACAAGGCACTAAGTCAATATGACAAAGCACGTGGGGCTTCAGGTTGCTCTAACGTTATGTTCACTTAGTTCCATGATAGCAACAGATGCTATTAAAAATAGCGCAGAACATGTCATGTCATAAGATTTAACTTAGCATGCAGTGCCTGAAAAGTATTTAGATTTAGAGAGGGTATGTACTTCATGAAGTGAACAGGCTCACAACAGAAATCTCAATGTGCATGGAAGAAAATCTTCTCCATCAAAAGGTATTTAACGTTTATCACTTTGTAAAAGTAAATGGTGGGTAATACCTACAAAATAGTGCAAAGCTGTTTTTGTCTGCTGGAGTATAAACTCTCCAAAAACAGTTACCTATGTTTGTGAGCCTTCCCTTTGGTATCTCTTCAGTTTCTTTAAAATGGCAAATAACTGCACAAAATCATACATTTCTTTACATAAATGACTGCCCCATGTGTTAGGTAGTTTGTGGTTAATTGATGTTTCCCATCCTTTTATTATTGACTGCAGTGATGCTCTGAAATGATATGGGATGATGTGAGAGTGAAGACAGCTGAGCCCAACGCTCCCTTGATTTTAGTAGTAAGCCAAGTACAATTGAATGTTATTTCATAGTGCTGCCGAGAGAGCCATGTTCTATATTTTTCCACTTTCATCGTGTTCTTCAGAGAAGTGTTGGTCTCAGCCTCCAACAGTCCCATGTCATCCTGCATCATTACTCCTGAGAATCAGAACAGGAAGGACTACTCGGGAGCATCCTTTTGTGAGCCAACTGGCCATAGATAAAATTAATGCACTCAGCAAGTTTATAAGGGGATTTTGATAAGACTCCCAATCTTTTTTTTAGCCTTTATTAGACTAGATTTTTATGATGGGTATTTAATTCAAAATTTTGAATGGGTTCCTGCTTTTTCTATTTTATTCCTTCCAACCCTCATCCCTCCCCTCCACACCCTGACACACACACAGTTATTCTTGAGGTTTGAGGTTTCCCTTATTAATGTTTGTAATTTAATCTAAATTTAATTTGTGTATGTACGTTGGTCAAAGCATTTATTTTCACTTATCAACCCAAACTCTTAATCTGTTTCACTTAATGCATCTTGGGAAGGATCACATGTTCACAAATTTGTGTCTTCAGGTTGCTCTGTTGGGGCATGACAAATCTGATTTTATTTGGGTTTGGATATATCTCCATGTAATATTCTTTTGTAGAAAAACATGCAATGTGGCTATTTGTATAAATGGTGTCCATAAGAAAATGGTTTCTTGAATGGTTTTAAGTGGAAATCTTGAGTTTTGGTTACAACTTAATTGCACAACAGACTTGGCATCGCGTTTTGAACTATTTTTAACTTGTTGCTATCGCAGAACCAAGTCCACTTCAAATTAGATCAACTACAGTCCCTTCTGTTTCTTCATAGTAACTTCATTGCCACTGATCCTTTGGAGTCTTGCAACCTGCCACATTTAATAGGTAGACTATGTCATTGTCACTCCTTTGAATGGTTAGACTTTTGAACATATCCCACGAGAACGCTGTTGATTCAGTGGTGGTTTTAACTGAAATGTGATTGGTGCTAATGATCTTTGCAAGTATTTTCTCTGATAAGACATTTTGTTGACTTTAAGCCAAACCTTAACCTTTACATTTGTGCTGTATGATGAATTCTAAGCAAATGTAGTATCCGAGCTGGAGACTAACATAATTGGTTTGGATTAATGTGCTCTACAAGAGATTGTGTGATGGAATCGAGTAATACAACAAGTTTTTAATGATGACTTCAAAATAACCTCAAAAATAATTTACTTTCAAGTTTAAAGAGTAGAAAACTAATCTATTTGGGGTGGGGGGTTTGAGAAGAAGTTGTATTTTTGTGCTAAATAATCCTTGCATTTGCTATTGCACCTTATCACATCTCAAAGCGTTTCACAGAATATATTCTAAAATGGATTGAGTATGTATTTTGTGTGCAAAACACAGCTCCCAATTATGCATAGCATTGCAATGTCCCACACACAGTCATGGATTGAGTGACCAATTTTTTTNAAGAGATTATACCACCGGAAAGCAATCTGCCAATCAACTAGTAACCAGATTCCTACTTACTGCTAGGTAAACCGGGGAGTGCAGAAACTTGCATCAGGTTTTTTTCCGCCTGGGAATCGAATCCAGATCCCCTCGCTTGCAAGGCAAGTGTGTTAACCACCACGCTACGGGACTCCACTTTGTTTTGTAATGATTCCCCTGGAAGATTTGTTCTTGGACAGCTTATAATAGTACTGAATAAGACTGTTCAGCCTATTATGTTTGTCCTGATGGCTCCCTCACTCTAGTCATCTGCACTTTCCACATCTCAAGTATTTATTCATTACAAGGTTCCTGCCAAGCTCAGTGTGCAGGAAGTGATGTCCACAATACCTTGCAACCCACAAATTGGCCATTTTATAGTTTAAAAAATTATCAACTTTTTTTAAAAAGATGGGAATTATGATTCCTTGATTTGGAGAAAATTGAAAAATCTGACAAATACCAATTTTACTGATTTAGAATCAGAAAACAGCAAGCGATTTATACTATGAAACTAATGTGCTACACAGAGCAAATATGAAGCCTGCAAACTAGAATTGATCTCTAATGTAGGATTTTATAGTTATGTTAAAAGAAATCCGAAGATCTAGTGGCTGAATAACCAAAAGACTAAGAAAGATAAAAGAAAATAAAGTTTTTAGAACTAGAAATGGAATAAAAGAGTAGCTAAAATTATTAATAAGTGACACCAAAATAAAGGCAGATTACCTAGGTTGTAGCAAGTGATCCAGAAAAAAAAATGTTTGGTGTTTCTAAATGCTTGAAATGAGGTGAAATTAGAAATCATCAAAGATAAATGGTGCTAGTCCTGAACTATGAATGGCTTCCCTATTGTGGGCAATAGTTTTCCGCTTAACTATAGCATTGTTAGATCTGTAGAAAGATCTATTCTGACCCACAATGTATGCCCATTTTCCATCTCACTGGAACACCCACAACTCTCTCCCTCTCTTCGCCCCCACCCCCAGAAGACTACAAAATTAATTCTGAATTTAGGGCAGTTTAGCGCAGCAAGATTGTGTAATTAATATTGACTTGGTTTATATAGGTAACAGAAACCTGCACCCCATCCGTCTGCCTGCATTTTTTTAACCTGGGACCCAGAGGTGAGATTACAGTGCTTTGTTAACCCATGTTTTCTCTTTGCCTCCCTCCTCTCCCTCTCATTGAAAACTCACAAGTTAAAAATATAAAGAAAATAGGATATGATTCATGCACAAAATGAATTCTTCACATCAATCTTTACATATGAAGACTAGGGCCAAATTTCAGATTGGAGCCATTCAAATTATCTCAGACATCTAACCGTACTATCATGGACTGACTGACAAATAAAATGGCCTTTCATATGTGAGGCAAAATTATTCAAATCTGGAATGTGAATGTGACTAGTTTGGCGACAAGTTGGGAGCATGAGCAGAATAGATTGAGGATACCCAGACAAAATGAATATCTACCAGGTCTGAATTCCTCAAATCGGGTACGCGTAGACACAATATATCTGCAAGGTTACTTGCTGAATACCCTTAATCTAGCTGAAATGAAAGGTTATTTTTTCATTTCAACTTACTCTGCCCTCGTGACACATAAACCATACTGAATTCAGTGTAAAACGTCCAAGGTCATTTGTAAAATTTGTGTTGTATCTTCTCATACAGCATCAGAAACTGAAAAGTGGGATTGTAGAAACCTAATTCTTATACACTGACAAACTTTTGGCCTGCAAGAGGGAGCTGTAATTACCGCTAGACCTCAAAGCCATCTGTGTCATTATTTATAGTATACTTTTCTCAGAATGTATTCTGCAGGAATTGCAGAGATTAATGGGAGCTGAATGTCACAGCAGGCTGTTTTTTTTAACTCGTGGATCACCTACATCTTTGATATGATACTGAGAGCAGAGAGTAGGAGGATGAGAATGCGAACATTTATTTTTGCTTTGTTATGTCGTAGAATTAGGATACAATTATAGACTATCCATATACTAGCCTACAAATGGCATTATCAGTCAACCCATTTGTGTTTTCTTATAATAATAATCCTTGCAATTGAAATAGCTCCTTATCACGTCTTCAAGACATCTCAAAGTGCTTCACAGAATATACTGCGAAGTGAATTGACTATATATTTTGTGGGCGAAACATGGAAGCCAATTGCATGCAGCAGTGTCCCACAAATAGTCGTGGATTGAGTGACCACATTTTTTGGAAGGGGAAATTGATTCATTATATTAAAATAATTTGAGATCATCTATAACTGCATTTTTAGAAAAAATCAATCTTACGATTCTCTTTCTTGCTTGTTCACAGCCTTTTTAAATCTAAGCAGTAGATTGAAAAAAAGATCAGTTGGCATTCTGCAGAAAATTGAAACATGAGAGATTTTTTTCTGAAGCGAGCTGCCATGTGGCCAAAGGACAGGTTAAATGGGGAGGAAAACAAACATCTCAAATGTATTTGAACTAGCGTGTTGTCTCAACTGCTGAATGGAAAATTGCACTCCTTCGAATCTACCACTTTGCTGGGCATTGATTGGTACAGTTGTGTTAGAATGCTGAACTTTCACATTTGGGACAGATGAAATTCAGCAAAAACTGATGGAATTCATTCTCTTTTTCTCACACAATTTTTTTTGTACATGTATGATGAATGTCTCAGCCCAGTTCCCGGTAGACATGAGTCACCAGAATAAAATTATCCACAATGCAGACAAATTGACCTACTCGTTGCTGTCACTCTATGGTCTGGGCAAGACAGTTAAAATTACTGAGATTATCATATGTATATAACTGTGTTTATCTAATTCCTCTCAGAGAAATGCTAAACCACTCAACCTGGTATGAATTTGCTTGAATCTTAGTTCGGCTGATGCATAAAGTTCTATTGAAAGAATAACTGAAGTCGTAAAGGAGAATTGATGAATGTAATTTTGTCTGGATTTTTAGAAGGCATTTGATAAAATGCTACATAAAAGAATACTAATCTTAAGTTAAAGCATGTGGAATTGACGAAATGCGGTGACATGGATACAAAATTGATTGGGAGACAGAGTTGGAATAAAAGAAACCTTTTCTGATTGGTGGCCAACGGCACATAATGTCCCCAAATTACAAGGAGCACAGTTTTTCCACACTATATAAATGGCCTGGATTTAAGAATAGAATGAGAGTATGTCCCAGCTTGCTGATGAAAAGTTAGGAGGTGTGGTAAATTGTGAAGAAGAAAATAGCAATACTGAATGTATAGAATTATGGCAGATTGAGTTTAACAAAGCAAAGTGTAAACTACAACAACAACTTGCATTTATATAGTGCCCTTAACACTGGGAGTATCTCGGAGCACTTAATACGAGGTATTACACTTTGCAATCAATTGGCATACATTGATTAAGCAGGGAAAATCAACAAAGGGATGTCGGTGTCCAAGTTCATAAAACGCTAACATCTAGTTTGCAAGTGCAGAATGCAATTAATAAGGCCGTTAGGTTGTTGGATTTCATAACAAGGCTACTGACCAGCTGTTTATCTGTGCACAGCACACATGTGGAACACAGTTAGGCAACATCAGGAGCAACATGATGAACACTATGGTTCGACCCTTTGTACTCTTTCATTTTATGGACCCCTAACCAATGCATTATAACAAGATTGTTGCACAGAAACTCACTCCCTCAATCCCTCCACCTTGCCCCTCCCTCCTACCTTCAAATCCCGCCTAAAGACCTTCCTTTTTGATTGTGCTTATGATCACCTCCCTCTCTTCCTGGCTCGTTGTCAGACTCCGCCACTGTAAATCATTCCGCGTGGAGGGTGCTATATAAATGCAAGTTGTTGTTATTGTAGCGTTCAGGTGGTCAACAACAACAACAAAATTACATTTATAGAGCACCTTTCACGTCGGGAGGACGTCCCAAAGCGCTGAACAGTCAGATGTCGGGGCCCGAGCATGGGGGAGGGGTGGTGTAGAGATGAGGGAAGGCAGAGAGGTGGGAGGGAGACCAAAGGCATAGTCGAAGAGAAGGGTCTTGAAGGATGCAAGGGAGGAAGCGAGGCGAAGGGACCGTGGGATGGAGTTCCAGAGTGTGGGGCACAGATGCTGAAACCCCGGCCACCGATGGTAGGGCGAGTCGAGTGGGAGACATGGAACAGGCCGGAGCCTGATGAACGGAGGGAGCGGGCAGGTTAGTAGGGAGTCAGCAGGTCAGAGAGGTAGGAGGGGGAAAGGCCATGGATGGCCTTAAAGGTTAGGAGATCAGGTTAAAGCGAGATCAGAAACGATTTCTCAAGCAGAAAATAGTGAGAATATGGAATTTGTTATCCCAGTAAGATACAAATGCAGAATTGTTTGGGATGTGTAAAAGAAAGGTCAATGGTTTTGAAGTAAGGTTATCAAGGGATATGGAGAGAAAGCAGTGAAGTGGGATTACAAGATCTGCCAGATTCCCATGTGAGTTTGTCCCAAACGTTACAAGCTTTGGGGCAGTATTGCAATTTCTGATCCTTTAAATAGTTCCTTCTAATGAGGACTTTGTATCAGTACACAAATCCGCAAGCACAAAGTATATCTGTTAAAGTGCATGATCCCGAAATCTGAGCAGGGCACTTTGCACACTTTTTGTTCTGAAAATGAAAAGCAGCTTCGTGAAACACTGTTAGTTATGAAAGAGGCCAAGAATTTTGAATAAGCCTCACACATATGGTACTGATTATATCCTATCCCTAACATTAAAAGAAAAGTAACAATACAAAATGTGGTGCAAGGATTGTTTGGAGATACTATTCCCTCCCAGTAACTGCACACATGAACTACTTAGCCTGTTGAGTATTACTCCAAATGCTTATCTTCAATTAATCTAGTAAAAGGACATCAATTGTCTTATCCCTTTTGCTTGAAGTATTCACTTCATTTAAAATAGTTTTTTCAGCTCGGGTCTGAAATGCTGTACACTGTCCAGCGCCTTGGGATGTCCTCCCGACGTGAAAGGCGCTTTACAAAGGTAATGTTGTTGTTGTTGTTATTCTCATTTTGTGAAGCCCTGAGATTTTGTTTGTGAAAGGAATTGGGTTCAATTCCGGGCAGACCGAAAGGTTGGGCAAGTTTCCTTATTCCACATGCCTCTATTTACCAACATGATTGTTAGTCAATTGGTGGATCGCTTTTCCAGGGGTAATAATTCCTTCAAAAATAATAATAATAAATTGGTCATTCAATCCACAACTGTTTGCGGGACGGACACTGCTGTCCACAATTAGCTGCCGTATTTAGCCCACAAAATATGCAGTCAATTCACTTTACAGTATATTCTGTGAAGCACTTTGAGACATCTCAAAGACTTGATAAGGCGCTATATCAAATGCAATTATTATTATAACTAAATAAATAAGTTTTGTTTACCAACCAGATTCAGATATAATGGTAACAGTGGACCACAGTATATTGACTATCCTGGAAACGATCATGAGGGGGAGCCACTGCTAAATATACAGTCCACAGAATATATAGTCAATTCACTTTACAGTATATTTTATGATGTGCTTTGAGACATCTCGAAGATGTGATGAGGCGCTATATCAAATGCAAGGATTATTATTTTTATTGTTAAATAGCCGGCTTCCTGCACCTATTGTACACACGCAGTGGGCTTCCATGCCTCCAGCAGCAAGCCTGGGGAATTATTGTAAGAGGTGTTGCTGCTGACTATAAGGCTTCCTGAACACTGATGCAATGACATAAGTGGGAATTATGGAAGTGAGTGTGAGGGGCTTAGCTATAGCAAGTCCTGTTAATAATGCAGTCTAATTTTATGGATCCCAAGTATTGCGTTATAACTGGGCGAGACTATGCATATAGTATAAATGGAAAAATAGCAGTTGCGGTATGAGTAATCCTGTAATGATTATCCATCAATTTGTAGAAAAATAAGTCTTCCACTACCAGTTCAGTATTGGTATCATCAGTCGTGCATTGCTATTGCGTGCTCCTATTTTAGTGTAGGCTTTTTTATTGCTGTTTTTATTGCAAAAACTCCACACCACTAAAAGCTGTTGTCATCTGAGAATATCCCTTGAAACTGTAGATGATTTGGAGAGCATTAGCAAACCTAAGGGTGTACTGTCACGCAAGGCAGTGTTGCCTGGTTCTGCTTAACTTTGGGTTGGTTGCCAAGTACCATAGCATGGATAGGAAGATTGCTTGAGAGAGATTTGTACGATTGGCTGTTGCTTAGACCGGTTAAAAAATAGAGCATATGGAATCTGGCAGTTGTGATGTGTCATCACAAGTCTAGCACTAACCTGGCTGGCATCAGATCCATTGCAGACTTCATGATGATTGAGAGTATAGACAGCTTGAATGTTCCTGCAATGCAATTGCAGTATCCAGTTAGACTAATGATTCCTTTATAGGCACAGTGCTGTGACCTAGAGTAAGCAGTCTGCATTTATATAACCATGTTGCCTCTAAGCGAGAAATTGATTGAAAACAGCAGTAAAGGGATCTACAAAGTTTCAAGAATTGTAAAGAACAAGCTGATATCGTTTTCATGTACTTTGCTGCTACATACAAAATCACAGAATCTTCTTTTCAAGCCAGGTATTGCATGTAGTCTGAAATTGACTCTTTTAAAATGTGTAACATAAGTATCTTTGAGCTACCTAAATTCTAAATAATTTAGTTTGGTTTACTTTCTAAAACCTGAGTGCAAGTCCATTCCAATTCTAGCTGAATCAGTTTTTGGGTTATGGTAGTAAATTTAATCATAATTTAAATTTAAATCAGCTAACTTTTGCTGTTTAATTGATTTACAAGTTGTGTTTCTGAAGGGATGAACTATTGACAGAAATTGGATAATAATAATAACCGTTGCATTTCATACAGTGCCTTTCCTGTCGGGAGGATTGTCTCATAACACTTCACAGGTTATACTGTAATTTTGTAGGTGAATGTGACAAACAGCCATGAAGTGAATGACCCATCAAATAAGGAGAGAAACTGGTCTCAAAGTAGTATTATGTCTGGTACAGAAAAACGATTGTGAATGTTCATGTGGTAGCTTAATAAGGTCTTCAAAAATGTGAGTTAATTCAATTCATTTGTTATAAAAAATATTTCTTGCTGAAAAGCATCATACAATACAAATTCACATGTATGTAGCTTCTTTCATGTCAGGAGGGTGTCCCAAGGCTCAATCATCATTGCAACAGCTCTGTCTCCCCACTTATTATTGACACTGTTGAAATAATTCTAAAAGCCCTCATTGTCTAAAGATATTTTTTAATACATAATAATCAACGACGTGATAAGGCACTGTATCAAATTCAAGGGTTATATCGTTGTTTGCCAGTTTTCTGTAGTACAGATACATTACTCTTTGTAAGATAGAAATCTGACCATTATCATGTTTTCAGAACACTGCCATTAATTTTAAAGTATAAGTGAGCCACTAGATGTATTTATTTGAGTCTTTATCATATTTAAGTAAAATCATGTCTATCTTTTGGGCTCTAATTAATCTATTGTATGAAAGCAGAAATCTCCGCTGGTATTTTAAATGCAGGGTAATACAGATCTGTCAGCAAACTGCTGCCTCGACTGACATCTGTTAACTCAGCACAGATTGGAATTGAACATGCAACCTTCTGGTCTACGTGGCTTAGTGCTATACTGGATATTGCATTTACCAAGTAGGCCATTGTCAGAGGGAGGCTTGAATGGCATCATCTAAAATTTCTCATACAATTTGATTTAAGCTGTTTTCTGTACACTTCTAGCATTATCCATGGGATAGTAGTACAATGCACCGCGACATAGTTACAGTACACAACAATGCAAATCCAAACTCGACACAGAAATACAACCAAATAACAATTACTGTAATTTCTGTTCAGGATAACCTTTATTGAAGTGTACAAACCAGGCTTCAAAAATGTGAGTTATTTCAATTTGTCATAAACTTATCTTGCTAAAAAGCATCATACTGTACAATACAAATTCAAAATGTTAATGTTTACTGTCATTCATAGAATAGATTTAATTAATAATTGAACTGTTGGTGGTTTTCCGATTAATTATGAAGATTTAATATTGTGTCTGTCCGCCCTCATATTGGAATAATTGCAAATAAACTGATTGAGGAAGTTAGTACTAGACACCTTAGTGTGAGGAAAGCAAAGTAGCAAAGTAGTTTTGATTTTTATTCTATTGTATTTTTAGTATGTGCACCTGCTTCCCACCAGTGTGTTTTTTTNCTGCTTGTGCGAGTGAGTGCAAGTAGTCAGGAATGATTATCATTAGCTTCTTTGGACAGTTAAGAATCCACTCTGATGATGCACAAAGACTTCCATTCTGTAGGATTAGCACACCTAGATTACCAGAATGCATCGTGTGATTAACTACTGTGATTGGATCACTGCTAAGTAGATTGAAGGAATCTAGTTAGTGGCCACTATACATTATTTTTAACTGTTTTAGACCCATTTAAGACAAGTGTGTTTACAGTAACTTTCTGCAGTGGAAGCAGTAATTGATTTGGGCTTTAGAGAGATTACCAGAGCAATTATTGAGACCTTTGTTAATTGAAACTTGAAAATGAGATGTCCTGTTGTATTGGAAAGGTTTGTCTTTTTCTCTACATAGTTGTATGTGTTTATGTGTCATGCACGGTAAAACAATAAACCGATTACGCATTTATACTCTTCACATGTAGAAGGAAGTTGTCCGGAATACTGCAGACGGAAAAGGCGGAAGTATTGAGCAATGTACGGCAAAAAAGCAGAAATAGGATATCCTCACATTGTTACAGTAGCTAAATAGCACCTGCTATATAGTCTGTCTCCATGGAAATGATTTTATTCCTGCTACATACCTTGTGCAGTAATTGTCTGAGTATGACTGATTTGGGTTTCTTGTTCACTTATAATTGTTGCATTTAACATAGCACCTTATCATGACAAAGTCTTAATACTTTTCTGTAATGGGTAGTAACTGTACTTTGTAGGCAAATATTTTATAAATTATATGGGCCATTATAAATTTTAATCATATAAGCAATTATGCAAAAGTTGCATGCTGAGCATCAGCTCAGTCGAATGAGGAAAAAATTGTCCTGGTTGTGTTCAAGTATATCTGGGCTTAATGCCGTTTATTGAAAAAAACCTTAACCCAAATCTTCCTGGTGGGACGTAAGGAATTAAATTCTGTATCCTAACCAAAGTAAATATCGACTTTTTTTGATCAGCCGGATGTTTTGACATATGCGGACACCCGTCAACATGCTTAAGAGAATCCAACCCAAACTGAGAATTCCATACATCCCACCTACATATGGAAATTCCAGAGATAAATTGTTGGAATGGAATGCACGCTCTCTCCCTGGAGGGACACATCCTGCTTACCTAATTCTGGAAAGTATTAGGTGCAGGTTGGCAAGAGCCAAGACTTGGGGACACCAGAGTGTGAGGTGGGGCACTGCTGGAGTCTAACCAGCTAAAACCACATAACTTGTCATTGAGAGAACTGCCTGACAAGTTTTCCCACTGCTTGTCCAGCTAGGACCACCCTACCCATTAGGGCTTTGGCTTGAAACCCTGCCCCCACTGATTGTTTTGCCCTTCCAAGTCCTGCAGATGACCCAGGCTGGCTATGCTGTCAGTGGGAATGCCTTATACTGCGGACCCACCTGTCATCCAATAAGCGCGGGTTTGAGCCTTCACTAGGTGGATGGCAGGTACCAGGAACTCCGTGGTGACCACACAGCTCAGCATGAATTGTGTGAGTGCGTTTCCACCATCTTCCTGGCCATCGCTTGGGAACACCACTTTCCATTGAGTGATGGTTCCACCAATTGGAGGTGTGGAGTTTAAACGGCAACTGTTTACCTTTCTGCAAGCTTTCTCTCAATCAGATGATCAATCCCACTTGTTGATTCCTTATTGGTACCAGGGTCGTGGTAGACACTAACGCTTGCCTGGACATTGTCCTGAAGGACTGAGAAGGTGCAAAAGACACTCTGATCATGCTCGTCCCTCTTTAGAGACAGCAAGGTCTCACTGCAGGTCAAGCTTGCGGCATACAAGAATTGTATGCAAACAATTAAGCAGCTGGTGCTGAGTAAGCCTGGCACATGAGATTGGACTTGGACCCCGAATACCAAGGTGGCTGGCACATCACAAGCTGCCTGTCCTGTAAAGGTCCTCCCAGCTTGCTGAAGGCAGATGTCTGCCAGATACCTGTTGCGACAGCTGCTAGGAGTCCAAGTTCATGTACACGCATTCGTACATCCACGCCTGAAATATTGACATTGGAATAATCTGAGTTCTTTCGCATTTTATGAGTGTTAGCTAGAACAGTAATATTTCAGATTTGAACCTTCATTGAAATAGTTTTCCATGAAACAGAGAGAACTATAACTTTTATTCTTCACGTATATAACTTCCCAGTAAAAGAAACCCACATGGTCGCAAAGCGTAAATTTGAAAGAAAAAGTAGATTTGTTTTCAATCCTGGTTTGACCTATTCCTGCATGCAGCAGGTTAAATAATTATTTCAGTTTGATTGCTTACATATTGTGATTTAAAACTTTTAGCTTTGCTTACAATTTTGTTCAGGAACTATAGGTAAAATATGGAATTGTTTTAAGCAATTTAATTCTAAGATACAGTGTAACCTTGATCTGTCTTTAATAATTCATTTTGACTTTTCATGAGAATTTACACTGTATTTTCCACTTTTAATTTGAAATGGTGCAAAAATTACTTTCTTTTGCATGTTACATTACACCAAGCATTTCACACATCATTAATTTTGCTTTTCAATGAAGGGCCTGTGGATAATCAAGGTTTCATTGTATTTATTTATTGACCTAAATCGTCTTTCTTGCACACTTGCATCTTGTGACTGTGCATGTGTTATTACTGCCAATATGTCTGTTGCCTTCAGGTTCAAATTTAAATAATGCAAAGCAGGTTCAAATCTGAAATATTATTTCCTTTTAAGAAGGCAGATAGTCATATATGGATGTTTAATGCCCAAATAAGTTCAGCTTATTTGAATACAACCGTTTGAAGTTTGTACACTGTACCTTTGCCGTGCAAACTTTTGTCGTATTAAAATCTAAAGTTAAATAATTAATCTACACAAAGTTACATTTAATGGCAAAGACAAGTAAATGTCACTTTCAGGAAGTATACATTGAGATATTTAAAATATGATTTTTGGTTACAAAATTGCTGTTTAAATGAATGTTTGTCGGTATAAAAGTCTTGCATCAATCAGTGCTTCCAAAGAAAAGCTTACTTACAGTGACTAGAGCTTTATAGCAAGCTTCTTGGCAGCATGGAGCTCTATGAAAGTTCAAAATTGAAGCAGCAAATGTTGCATTTCCTAAAAGGAAATACTACTTTGGAAAATATGTAAGACCCAGTCTTTTATCTGTCTCCATCCACCTCACCTCTCGTGTTACAAATGGGCTGTATTTGTCTGTAGAAGTACATTAACTACTAGTTGAATATCTGTTTAGTGATGGATTCTGCATTCACTTACTAATTTTACAAAGCATTGTAATTTGCTGGTATGAATTACTTGATTGTTATGAAAAGCTAATTACAGATCAAATTAATAAACAAATTATGTCTAATGATTCAGAATTTATTTTTACTATCAAACATTCAAAAGTTGTAATAAAACGTTTACATCTAAAGTTAGTGAATGCAGTTTTGGAGGGTGAAAAAGGAGAATGCAGTTCTTTCAGCTTTAAAACTTCTAAAGACGTGAGGGTAAAAGAATCAATGAACAAACTAACAGGCAATACTAAGTGAAATTCTATCAAAACACAAACTCCTTTAAATGTTTTTACTCTTTAGAAAAAGGACCCATGTACAAAGTAATGTACATAGAAAAGGTGCATGTGGTAAAGAATGTGCTATGCAACCATAGCTGTTCTACTGTTTACAATAAAACAGTATTCCGAAAGGGCAGTACCGTGATTTATGCTATTCCAGTAAGTTCCAGTTCCACCTCAGTTCAGTTTCCTGTTACAGTTTCTGTTTAAACATCAATAAGACTCCAGTTAGTTTATGAACTGTTCCTCCTGCTGCACTTAATATAGCCCTACATTTAGTTGCAAAAGAGATGAGATGCAGTAGCAGTGCCCTCATCTGGTAAGCACGGTAACTACTGTATAGTAAACCTCACATTAGTCGTATCATGTGCAAAGTATGAGTTACGTCAAACCTGCATAGAATATAACTCTTGAATGGGACTTGGGCGATTATACAATTTATACAGATCAGACTTGTACATGTTTACTATATAACAGTATAATAATATAGGCATGGAAATGTACTAAATTGCTTGGATTCAAATCCAAAGGAAGAATGGAGCAAGGAGATGTTTATGTATGTACACTTATTTTTCCAGGTTGGGGAAATAAATTCTTAATTTAAATGTAATTTCCAGATTTGAAACAATGTAATGGAATTATTTGGGGGGAGAAAGATGTCTGTGTGTTGTAGTGAGTTCTTAATATTAAAAGTTTATTTTAATACAACTTGTTTAGCAAATTCACTGCAAATTAATTGGGAGCAAAATTAAAATATTTCTGATACACCGCTTTTTTTTAAAATAACACTTTCATATTTTGAAAACCAATACCTCTTCTACATGTGAACTCTATTTTTAGCCCTTTTTGACTAGTTTCTGGACACAATTTTCTTCACATACTGCATCCAGGTGAGCCTAGACTATGTATCAGCAGGCTGTTTGACTGTGGGAGAGGGCATTATAGCTGACCCCAATTTTTGTCATGACAAGATGTCGATGGAATCCATGTAAGTGCCCAATCCAGCAGAGTATTGTTCAATAGTGATCCAAAGGTAGACCCTGGTTGATTGACATTGTTAACTCCTCTTTGTGCAATCAAGATTACTACATTTGATTGCAATGGAGTGCCCTCTTGTGTTGATGTACACATGTACATTAATTTTAAAGAAAGCTATTTGTTAGATGTTATATACCAATATATATTCTGCAGCTAGACCTTCAGATCGTACCTGCAAATGCATAAACTGTGCTTGTTGCATTTTACTAAAGTGCTCAACTTCCAGCAACAAATTTACATTCATAGAGTGCCTTTCATGTTGGAAGGACATGCAAAGCAGGAGAGCCTCTGTCTTGTCAACATTCAACTTAATACGATCGTGCTGACCAAACCTTGCATTTCTTTTCAACAGAAATAATTTAGGGGTGTTGGTGATATGTATTTACCATCACTTTGTGCTGTGTTTTTTTTTTAACCTTCGCAGTTTATAAATGACAGTTTATAAATATACAGTTTATTATTATTATTCATAAATGCCATACTTTTTGGAGGGAAAAATAGTTCAACTTCAAACTGCTTCTCGGGGGCCTATTGAGACCTATCATCTTGCTTTAAGCATGCAGAAATTTTGTATGAGCCAGTTAGCACATTTAGCTCACTCAGCTATGTGCGACCAGACCATGAATATCCAAATCATTATTTGTAATCCTAAAAATGTATAATTTTACCGCTAATTAAGTTTCCTAATTCATAAAGGTGATAATTTGGTAATATTTAGATTCAAATTATAAGGTGAGTTACAGTAAACTCCTGAAATATTGTTCACTCCAAAGGAAAAGGGCTCAGTGACTCTGGATCCAAGGTAACGATATAGGCATGAATCCTCAAGGAGCACGAGGAGGTGCTGTGGTCTGGAGGACCTAGAGCAACACACGTTGTGCCCGCATTGTGTGTCTATAAATGTGCTTATTTTTTTGTTTCCTATCACTTATTTCTGTTTTTGAATTGGAAATTATTCACTTCTCAGGAGATGTACTATAGTGTATTAAAGAACAAAGACATTTTCCAGATTAAATGTGAACACCAAACATTTTTATGTAATAAACAATTTGCAAACAACAAAATACACCATATTTTATTTTCAACATTACAAAAGATGGCAAACAGTCATCCCTACAAATGTACTTTCCCTCCCTAACTTGCAAGGTTCTGTAATTCACACAAGAGCACAGGTTCACCGGGTGAGTTTAGTCACTTTGCCACTCGGTCATTCTAGCATTATAATTAGAGTAATACAACTTAAAGCCACTAAGCAACTGCAAATCAGAAATTAATAAAGTAGCTCACAAAATGCTGTCATGATTTCAATCTACTTGGGGAAAATAGTCTGTGATAGTCAGAGTCAGATAGTCGACGTTTTAAAATCGCAAGAGTTCCCTGAGGGGCCCTGGCTTGGGGTACGCCTGGCTGAGCAGTGTCGGTTAGTTCTATCTGATGATGTATCCAATATTTTACTTACTGGGATGTATGGAATGTAACTTTAAAAGCAAGTGATGAAATAAAGGGAGGAGTCCCTTATTCACATTTTGCATGGGAAGCAGCTGGGATGTTGACAGCATGATGATAAAAGCCAGGGTCTTATTATCAGAAGTTCACTGTATATAAAGTTGAATTTTTGGAGGAGTAACCAGCTCAGCGAATCAGAATGGACTTTGAAGGTCTTCATCTGATCTGGTGATAAATCGCTCAAAGTCCCTTATCTATTGGAAGTAAAATTTAAACATTGTGCCAAAAAGTTTTTCTCGTGATATACGTGGTAACAAGAATAAAGTGCTTCGTGAATTCAGTCCGTACGTTGTTGCGAGTTTGATAGAGGAGATGCGTTTGCAATATTGACACAGAGCTGTAAGTCAATAATGCACATTTATTTAAGGTTTAAAATTTAAAAGCTCATGTTGCAGGTTTATTATGTTTAGTTCTTTGAAACATTAACTAAAACCTAATGTTTTACTTCTCCAGGCTCGATCCTCCTAGATTTGACAGAGCAGTTCACATCGCCTGAAGTTGCCCCAGCTATCTTGGTGAAGTTAGTGGCGGCTATTGAAAAAACAGGTAGGACTGATCAACTGAATTCATAACTTCCAGTGCCTTGGGATGTCCCTTTGTGCCCTGATGTGAAAGCCGCTATACAAATGTAGTTTTGTACGTTTGTATAAAGCTGTTGTCTCTTCAAAGGATGAGCAAAATTGCTTTGTTTTACAAGGGTGTGTAATTTTGTTTAGGCTACATTGATTTATGTGGAACCAGACTAAAAACAGTTAACTGATATTAATACTTATTGAGCTTGTGCTTAGGGGATTTCCAATTGATTATATAGTAGGTATCCTCAGAGTAGGATTGAAAGTAAGTTTAATGGATACTCCCAGTAACTGTGGTTAACTATTGGTTGCATTAAAAATAAAACTACTGTAGTTTTAAATTTGCTCTCTCCAATCCTGTTGGAGATCCGAGTCAGACATCAACAACCCAAAAATGTAATGTTTTCAAGGATGTTTGTAATCAGCTCTCCAAGACACTATCCTGGGTAAATGCAAGTTGCTTTTGTAAGAGTAATTCTCTTAGAGTAATTCTCTGTGATACATGGGGCTAACTTTTGAATATCAAAGTTGTCTAAACTCAGCAATTCCATTGTTTAACAATATAGAAATATTTTTAACAACTACTGAATTGCCTTCATTGTTGGTTTTATGACTGGGATAGCATGAATTTGAGGAGATGTAAAGCCATAGAAAATTGCAACACGGAAGGAGACCATCATGTCTGTGCTGTGACATTTGAAGCAGTGCAGAAAAAAAAATTACACTTTCCTATTAGTGTTGCAAAACATGATGTTTTCAATGACGACTTTAACCTCTTTCCCCCCTCTGTATGTGACGAAGTGTATTATTGTGAACTAATTGGCTTGGTACTAGCATTTTGATTTATATTTCATAGGTCTAGAGTGTGCCAATTTATACCGGACTACTGGATCAAGTGGCGGTGCTGAATTGAGACAGTTGTTTGATTATGGTAAGCATACTTGAATGTGTTCCTACGTGAAAATATTATGCTCCGTACACAAAAAGCATTCTAAAAATGTGCTGGTGTCCTTGCTACTTGCTGTGTAAGTGCCACTTCTCCTTTGCTGTGTACGTCCTCCATTTAACTGATTATATTTCTTTCTCTCAATAGGTTTTTGCAATAGGGGGAGGGAAGGGAATGTTATCAACTATATTCAAAATTGCACAGCAGCTTTTTATCTGAGGTTTTAAATTCACACCACTTCAGCATTTCATTTTTGAAATGGTTTTCTGTGGTACTGTTTCATCTGCACGGTTATCGGATTGCCACCAGGTGGCTGCCTAAAGGTGTGCAGTGTTGAATTAACTTAACTGTCTGCACATACCATTATAAATGTAAATAGTGGTTTGGCAAGAGGCCAAAAGGCATCTGATTTGGCTAGAACAATGTCCCATTAATAATCAGTATCAGAATTTCTTGTGCTCATTCCCTTCTTAATTATCTTTATGTGCTTAATACTTTGGAAGTGAAACTTACTGCTCTGAATTTCACTAGTTAGGGAAGGTGATACTTATTGACCTATAATGTAATTGAGCACTACGAAGTGCCCCTCATTTTATTCATTCTGGTGTAACCAACTTTCAAAATGGTTCAAAACCATCTTTACTTAACATTTGTTTTACTTGCAATACAAATGGTCCAAACTTTTTATTCACATCCAAATGTAGGTAAATCTGATGGATTGCATTATATATCATATTAAAATAATGATGAACCAAGGCAGTCTTGAATTAGCAATTGAAATTGTACATGCCCATATTTCTGAGACTTGGCAAACTGTCTGAATAATAACCAAAAGAAAATTCATCAAAGAAAACCTGTACAAACTAAGGGATTTTTTTTAAAAAAGGAAAGCACAAATCTTGGAAATCTGATATAAAACCAGTAATTCTCGAATTGTTTCAGAGGTTGATGAGCACCTGTTTTGTGCAAGGACGCTATTAGAACGGCAGGTTCCAGCAGCTCATGCACTTTGATATGTTGATGTCAGGAGTCTGATTGTACTAGCAGCAGTTGCCTAGTGAAAAATGTTGGTCTGAATTTGGAAAGTGTTATCCAGCTCCAATAGACTAAAATCCACCTTCCATTCTCAAATGGGAAAAATTGAGACGACTGATAATCTGGCTTTATTAACGCATGCACATGTGTGTACGCGTTTTAATATCAGAAGCCAAAAAAATGTTGGTTGCAACAAATCTATTGTGCACACAACATTGTGAATACTTTTGAGTGAAGTGCAATGGAATCCTGTTTGTACCCTAGCTTGAGAGAACTAAAAACATTGCATGTAATTATAGTGTATTTGTAACGTATTGGTTACAATACGTTACAAATACACCTATAAGATTCTTAAGGGTCTTGACAGGGTAGATGCATTGAGACTGTTTCCCCTGGTTGGAAAATCTAAAACTAGGGTGTCACAGTCTCAAGATTATGGGTCAGCCTTTTCGAACTGAGTTGACAAAACATTTCTTCACTCCGAGGGTAGTGAATTTGTGGAATTCTCTACCCCAGAAGGCTGTGGATGTTCAGTCCTTAAACATATTCAAGACTGAGGTTGATAGATTTCTAAAGGAGAGAGGAATTAAGGGATATGGGGATAGGGCAGGTAAATGGAATTAGGTAAGAAGATCAACCATGATCTTTTTAAATAGCGGGGCAGGCTCGAGAGGCCGAATGGCCTACTCCTGCTCCTTCATCTTATGGTCTAATCAGTGGGATGTAATTTGCATTTTTTTTAACAATGGCATTCCTTAATAAGGAATCCTATTAGAATTCCCATTGGCCTGCAGGAAATGTGCTCCAGAAGTAGGTTATGATAGAATGGAATTTCCACAGGACAAGAAACATACATCGGGTTGCTGCACTATAATCTTCATGACAGCAGCAAATTCAATCAACCCCAATCCTGACTTCACCTAACATCCACTTGTGTCCAATTAGCAATTATCACTATTTAGGAGTACCAATCTTGTAAGGGAGGCCACTAAAGAAATGGTAGCGTTCTACCTGACTGGCTGTAGTCATATAACTGCACAAACAAGAGATTCAACCTCAAATTGTTCCTGTCTGTTTAGTGCTTCACACCCACATCATTTATATTGATCAAGTCATCAAGTGAGCTCTGGTGGATTCTATTTATGGATTTCAGTTGTGCTGAAAGTCAGACAAGTTGTCTATAGATGCATCCCATAACAATACTAATGTTTTTTGTAAACATTGCTGTATGTTTATAACCGTGTAACTTTCCTATATATACCAGAGTTCAAAGCAGGAAGATGTCATATGACATACAGCTTGTTGAAAATATTTTTTGTATTATATGTATTGTTTTTAGATGCTGCTTCAGTGGACATTGAGCAGTTTGATCTACAGTCATTGACTGATGGATTAAAGCGGTACCTTCAAGACCTGCCAAATCCTGTAATTCCAGTGTCTGTTTACAGTGATATGGTTTATACAGCTCAAGGTAAGAAGGTGGGGGATTGATATTATTTGTGTTTGGAGTGGTAGTTTCCTTGATACTGAGACCAATTCTCCAAACAAAACCATCAAAACCTACAAAACCACTTTAGTTAGAAAATGTTTGAAATTAGGAAGAACATTATTGCAGACTTTTGACATTAGAATGGTGCTGTGTGCGGTACTCACTTCAGTTGTGAATGAAACAAAGGAGTGACATCAGAAGTTTTGTCTATCCAAACTCGGATTGTGACTCTAGAGAATGCATTTTGAGCTATGCACTAGAAGAGTAAGCATAGCAATGGTAAAAATTCAAAGTGATTATCCAAGAAGCATATATTTCCGTAAGTGCGATTCATCTAACCTATTGATGTCACTAGATTTATTTAGCATATTGGTAATGTTATTCCTTCTGAATTACCTCCTTTAAGTAATCATTAAGAGTTGTGAGTATATGTAAAAGTGTTATAATTTTCCTGTGTGATGTAGCAGTAAAAGGTTATGACGCAATTTTGATATGGCGCTCAAGTACTGAAGGACATATTCTTGCGGTTATAAATTCTTAGTGCTTTGTTCCAGTGTATGCTAGGCAAAAGTTTGAAAACATTTTTTTTACTCTGCAAAGAATTTTGGCAGCGAGCCTATCAAACGATTGCACTGCAGATATTTGTGGTTCATCTCACAATTCCGTTTTTACTAGCACAAGGCAGCTTAGTTTTATCTGCCGCATCTACAAATTACCCAATCAACTGCAGTATCAGTTGAACACAGACCTTATAGTATGATATTTTCAATATGTGTAGTCACGCAAGTGCTCTTTTCCACTCTCTATAGTACTTGAGTGGTTTTCTTTTCTTTCTACCACTGCTACATACTAAGTGCAGCCTGTCAATGATCTGAATATTTTAACTTTTTGTTGACTTAGTTTTTGATCAAATTTAGTAAATATTAATTAGTCTTCTGCCTTCACTGAATCCAGCATTGATAGTTTATTTCTTTGAACACAGAGGTACTGAA